>NC_140145.1:9025415-9710415 GCF_964035555.1 Netta rufina | reverse complement strand
CAGTTAACCGAATCAAGGGAGCTGTGCTCGGGTGATCTGAGTGTCTCTTATCAGTAGTGGACTCTGTGCCGTGTTTTTAACTTAGGCCCATTTGAGAATTAAAATTTGCTGTGCAGTTTTATTCCCCCTGTCAGCCCATCAAGCCGGCCAGGAGCGGTTTGGGGGAAAGCGGCTGCGTGAATATCCCCCCACTTACGCGCCTCAAAAAAGGTCACGTCCTTATCAGCGATGGTAATTGATAACAATGTGGTGGTTTCAGTCAAATCGGTGACCTTGGTACCATGGGGGGCCCCCGTGCTGGTCGCTGCTTTCCTCACTTCTCCGGGCTTTGATGTGATCCGGCAGCTGATAGAGATGCACGCAGGTCAGGGAGAGGCAGCTGGCTGGCAGCGCCAGATTAAAATAGTTCTGACCCACAAAAGTAACCAAATGCCCATATTTCTTCATTTAGCATAATTAATACCTTGTATTTCCACTGACTTTGATAAACTGACTTTTTTGCCCCTCTTTCTTCATTATTTTATTCTCCGTAGCTTTCAGCAGTGATTGCAGGAGCTCTGTAGTTAAATGTTTTACAGACTCTGAAGAATAACATGTTTTGAAAAAGCTAAGATCAAAAGTCTCAATTAGGTCACAGCCTAGCAGGAAGCTTACAACCACATTAAAACGGGAAAGTTAGCTCAGTTTTGGTACGCTATCGGCAGCAAGCACACGAAGCTGAATGCAGAAAGAAACATTTGGGAGCCCTTGCCAAGGAAACCCTCTTGCTCCTAGGAATTTGTAACCAGGAAGATCTGTACAATTAGTAAAAGTGCCCCATAATGCGTATCCTCCTTGAAAAGAACTTACCGCACCGAAATAGCATTTAGAGGAGCTGACGAGACACTTTTCTTTCTCTTTTTGTCATGAATGCTCCCTGCGAGTAGTTACTAAAATCCCCGTACAGACGTAGGGGTGGAGGGAGCGCTGCCTGCCCGCGCTCACCCAGGGCATCAGCATAAAGGATCTCTGCCTAATGGGGTACCCACAGCATCCGCCCGGGACTCGAACGTCAGCTGACATCTTTATTTAAAAAGTAATAACTGCAAACAGCGGCGAAGCGGGCCATCTGGAGGGCTGCCGCTCGCTGTGGGCAATGGTGTTTGGAGCTGCTGCTCTTTATTTGGCGGATTTGTCGCGAGGCAGAGCGCAGCCCGCCCCCGGCCGCTGCGCCCAGCGGGGCTGTGTGCCGCCGCGCCGCCCCTGCCCAGAACCGCTGGGCAGAGATGAACAGCACTGATCTGTCCTGATGGATGGCGCTCGCTTAGCTTGCTCTCATAAGGCAAGGGAGATATTTTATGCCATAACCAAATTTGATTCCTTTTTACTAATAAATTTAGAATTGCATTTAACAGCCAGATAAATGTAGAGCTTATTTTATTGCAGTTATGATTGTAGATATCTATATTACATGTACTTCTATTGAACTTTACATTAAGCACAGTAGATCTTCTCTGTCAACAAATAAATTAAACTTGGTCCGACTAGTATTTTCTTATAGGGATCACGGATCTGGTTTTGCAATGGGTTTTTATTTTCCAGTGACAGCGGTCATCAAAACACAATACGTATGAGGCTTACGTATCTTGAAGTATTCCTTAAACGACGAGGTCCTGAACTGTTACCCTTGGCAGAGCCCTTGCTATGCTGTTGGGAAATCATCTCTGCCATAACTACTGCAGCAAAAAAAGAAAATTATGTGGGCAATTTGACTGGTATGTGTAGAATGGCACAGATATCTGCAGTGCCATGGGTGAAGGGCCAAAAACCTTAGCAGGTTTAATCCTGAAGCTGTTGGGGTCCAGCACTCCCTTTTCAAACACCAGTTGTATTTTATACACATAAATTGAACTCATCATGTAAATGCAGTATTAACATTTAGAAGGACAGTAGAAACTGAAAATGAGTGCAGTGGTTGACCAGTTATTTGTACTCTGAATACATTGCCTCTTTTTGGAGTAGCAGGGACTTGCTCACCTGACAATAATTCCTTAATTCAGGGGTTCTCAGCCCCTTTCCACATCTCCGAGAAACATTTTCCACCCCCTGGGGATCTCTTTTAACTCCCACCTGTATCTCTGCTAGGGCTGTACGCCCTGGGCTGAGACCCCTGGGAAATGCTGGTGGCACCACTGTAGCGCTGTGGGCCACGGGAGGAAGCTGTGAGGAGGCATTTTCTGCTCAGAGCACTTGGTAGGCAGGGCACTGTGCTACAATTAGGGTAACCTTGGGATTAAATAGGGATATCGATCACCTGTGCTAGCTGTAGTGTGGGCACAGCTACTCTCGATGTCAGAACTCATCGTGTTATGCTTGTTTGGCGTGTTTTGCATTTGAGGCAATAATTTTGTTATACTAAAAATGGTTATAAAAGCACTTGCAATCAGGAAAGGTGGTAGTGCTAGATCCCAGGTGTTATGCAGCATGTTTACAGTAAGGGTGAGTTTGGGATTCAGCAGTACCACAAAATCAAACCAGGAAAACAGAAACGTGTTGGGTGATTCCTTACCTGTACCTGTGCTTGCAGCATGCTCTTAACACAACACCACGTAGGATATTTATACAGCAATCCACGCAGGCTGCTGCGAGGCTGAGTGCTCTGTGGACCACCGCTTCCCCTTGTGTGACTGTGCTCCCGCACATGCTGGGTACAGCCATTCTCAACATGTGCATCAAATCCAGGAAGCATCCGAGCTACTGTGCGTGTGTGGATGAGCTACTGCATGCCGCGCGGGCTCTGTCAGCACGCCGCTCCCGGCCTGCAGCGCAGGAGGCAGCAGCAAGCAGCTTTTGCACAACCTGCTTCCCAGCCCGAGGCAAGGAGCGCCTGGCCCAAACGTTCGGGGAGCATCAGCCGTTCGGGGAGCATCAGCCGTGTCCCCACGCTGCACGTCCCCAGGCTGCTGTCACCTCTGCCGGGGCAGGGCTCTGCCCGCGGGCTCCTGCCCAAGGTACGGTGCTGCTGCCACCGACCTGGAGCGTTTGGCCCCAGCCCTGCTCCTTGAGGGCACGTCAGGCATCCTGTCCTGAGGGACTGTGGGGCCCTCCGGCTGCACGTTGAGCACTTTTTCTGCAGTAATATCACTGCGTGTGCTGCATCGAAAGAAGAAAATGAGCCTCAGATCTCGTGGACATTTTAATAAGCATCTAACTTTAAGTGTGAGTAGCTCTAAGTCTGTGAAGCTACTCTTATGCTTAATAATAAACATCTGTGTAGGTTTCTGTACCGTGAGATTTCAGACACGCCAGCGCCTGACGAGCTCACAGCTCAGAGCAGATGATTTAAAGCTCAGGTCAGTATTTAGGCAAAGTAATGTACAGAGCACTTGGGGAAGCAAAAATAAAAACATCCAAAGAAAGCGTGTGTTTCAAGGATGGCTTTAACAATCCTAATTCTGAGCAGCATGTGTGTCTGTAACTTGCATGTTACATAGAAAAAAACATTTCAGATATGATGAATCCAGTATTTTAGTGTATTTAGTGCTAAGTCTTTTAAAAGAAGCCTGTGTTCAAGCATGTCTTCATTCAGTAATTTAATTGGGATGTAGGTCTTTGAGCTAGTGGCTGATTAGAAAACATGACCTGCTTGAGAGATCAAGAAGGTAAATTGATAAATGTTGTAGCAAAGGTTAGTAATGTGTGAGAGAGTAGAAGCTGTTCTGGGCTTTGAATCACTGATCAAGGTCAGCTGCAGTTCATTAAAATCTTTAGAGATTTAGACTCATTGTAAATATAGCTGCATACCATAGTTTATCTTGTAAATCCTATCTATTGGTTGTTTAGTAATATTGCATATTATTGCAACAGCTTTGTGGTATTACATTTACACCAAGGTACAAAGCCAAAGCCCTGTAAAATACTTGAATTAAAAGAAGAGGCTGGAAGGAAGGTGCAGGGTGATGAAACTTGGGCTAGCCCAGCTAACAGCACGTCCCCATCCCAGCACCTCCTGCCTGTCACCGTCCTCACACCAGAGCTCTGCCTCCTCGTCCTGGCTTCTGGTGGCTGGGAGTCTTGTAACCTGCACCGGGGTTTGTGCTGGTGCTGTCCTTCACCTTAAAAGGTTTCCCTTCCCTGGCGTTTGTCCCTGATGCGTTTGCAGAGAGTGGTGGTGCACATGTCCTGGCTCACAGCTGCGATGAGGAAGCCCTGCTGCCTTGGCTTCCTTATCTGCGCCAGGTTTTGTTTCTCTCATCAGGCTGCTTTGGACCCCGTAACTTCCAAGCTTCCTGCCCACAACTGGAAGCCTTCGGGCTTTTACCTCATCTTCTCTAAGGGGCAGGCACTTGGATTTCTGCATTCCTGACCTTGCACTTTCTGCTAATACATCTTCCTTTGTTGGGTATAGTCCTCGGGAACTTCCCCTCTCTTGTACAGCCCGCCCTCTTCATTGTCCACTTCTGTTCCTTTTCTTTCCTGAAAGACTGAGAGTGTGATGTATGAAGGGTGTCTAAAGGGCTGTGTTCCCAAAAATGCTGTTCAGCCAGCACAGTCAGCTCCTTGCCAGCTCATCCCGATTCTGCTGGTGTTTGTTTTGATGCTGTCACCTGTTTGGTGTTGCTCCCCATCTGTATACATCGCCCGTGCCCTGTCCTGATTCCCTCCCTGCTACTCCTTTATCCACTGACGAACACATCCCTGCTGCTCTCAGCTCTCTGTAAGGTATTTCGGCTGGCCCTGCCACTTCCTAGTGGTGTTGTGGCGTGGGCAGTGCCCTGGCCTGACAAACTTCTGGCAATCTCTGTTTTTTTCCATTTCTGGACCACAGCTACACACACCTCATCTGAGCCTCTCTCTCTGAACCATCTGCCCCGGAACAGCCTCAGAGGCAGTCTCCCTGCTTGTTGCTGCAGCATTTGGACTTAAGCAGCATTTGGACTGTGTGCTTAAGTAGCTGTGCTGTTGAGTTAAATGTATTTGCAGGTGTTCTGGTAAGAGCAGAGCAATGCTCTTTAAAACTTGCCCAAATATCTTTCCTTTAGGTTATTCCTGACTCAAATCTCTTGCCACGAGGTTAAATGATGTTAAATCTACTAAAAAAAAGTGCCTAACAAATACTTTTCAAGTACTTTTCTTGAAGCATAACTGTGAATCACTTTGAGCTTAATGGTTTTAAAAAATCTAGAACAAAAGAGTTTTTTCCCTACAACAGCTGTGCAGTTTTATTAAAAATTTAAAGAAATCTTATGTGTCTAATCCTTTGAGCGGATGTGTAATTACTTGGCTTGGGCTCTTACACATGGATAACCTAGCTGTACTGTGAGACAAGATTCTTATGTTTAATTTAAAGAATCATGGGTGTGCTTTGGAGATTATCAACACCAAGCCTCGTAAAGAAACACAAAACCAGAACAACTCTTATACATTATCATTTGTTCTACAGATGTTACAAACCATCTGACTAGCAGACAGTGCAGTTTGTAGTCGTATTAGCAAATGATGGCTCGGTGTATAGGCTGAAAAAGTGAAAATCCGTATTTCTGAAGAAATTTTCACTTCCCAAATGTTCTGTTTTTTCTCCCTGTTGAGGTTTTTGTATTTAATGTGCATTCCCTTTAGGTGAACGGTGAACCTGTTGCTTATATGATCTGTTATTCAAACTGCATATCAGATTTTACCTGCAGCAAACACCTTTTTCACCTGCATTGTGATCATTTGATAGGAAGCCCAAATCAGCAATGTTTTGGAGCTTGCACAAGCAGCTAGCTAAAGTATGCTGTAAAGGCAGAAGAAATTTAAAAATTGCATTAAAGGGTGTTTTGTGTCTCTCATGACGTTACTGCTACAGGTTTGATACTCCTGTATTCTTAAGGTCCAAGAATGCAATCATACAAAAACAATTAAAGACCAGCTCATTTTGCTTTAGTTAATTTTCTCAGGATATGCATGTGAAATACTTGTATCAGAATATGTATGACTCGTTAGTTCTTCACAATTTCAAATAACCCGCATCTGAAGTGAATTATAATCTCTTTCAATCAAGTTTGAGGTATCAGTCAAAATCACCCCTAATATGAGCAGGTACAACTCCATTGAAGTCAAGTCTGCTTACAATCAAGCTGATTTTAGCCAAAGGACATTTTTCCT
This sequence comes from Netta rufina, assembly GCF_964035555.1. NCBI lineage: Eukaryota > Metazoa > Chordata > Aves > Anseriformes > Anatidae > Netta > Netta rufina. Next base: position 9,704,289 of record NC_140145.1, on the reverse strand, counting down.
TATTTCCTTCCCCCCACCCTCCTCACCCCGAGTAGTGTTCCTCATACTGGTTGCATTTTTTATATTACATTTGGTTGTAGCCACTTTGGTAGGACAAACACATATCATACAATTTTCTTCCACAGAAATCACGTGTGCACATTATTTTCAAAACCTGTATTACAAAGTCTTTTATCCTTTTATTAGTTTAGTACTTAAGCCCTAGACATAAGAAAGAAGCCTATCAGTGAAAATCAATTGAAATGCAGTTAGATACAGATCTGATGTACTGTGCAAGGAGGCTTAGACACAGCCCAATAAAATCAATTAAGGCCTTTCCAGCCCCGTACAGTTTTACCCATCCAATCACTTTTCACACATTCCCTCCATTAGTTTTGCAAGAGTTTTTTTATATGAATTATGATGAATGAGACCCTTGTTATGAATATATAGATGGGTCATTACCCTATGAAAACCAGACTGTACTGGTGCTCAGTGATTAAGGCTTTCTGCTGCTACTGTCAATAAAGTTCAAATTCATCCGCCTTAGTCTATGATAGGGAAGCTGCAGTCGTTGTTGCCTAATTCACTTAACAATGTTATAATTGTGATTTGTTTTTGTTCATCACAATAATTTACATAAACCCTTTTGTATTTGTTAATAATTTGGATTAGTCATCAAGCTTAAGGAATGTAATAGATCAAATAAACAAAAGGGAAATAATAATAATAAAAAAGGCACCAGGTCTAGCCAGACAGATGTGAGGAGCAGATTAAATATTAGTTGTGTACAGTGCCAAAGAAAGGAAATATTGAGAAGTTAAATACGTACAAAGTACAGGTTAGTTTGTGGGACAGAGGTGTAACACCTTTCTCTCAAAACTCTATTTCTTTATGGGAATGGACTGCTCAGTTGTATTTGAGTATAAACCTTAAACATTATCCAAGCCGGGGACAATTGGGCCAGCAGCTCAGCTATATGAATGTTTATGCAAATGAAGATGCAGTAAAACAAGGCTCCTTGAAAAATCTGCCCTAGTAAATTAGCGGAAAATGCACCGCCATAAACAGCTGTTGCATTTTAATCAAGCATCTGTAGAGTATATTTTGCTTTGTGTTACAAACAAAACAAAACAAAAAACACCCAGATTGCAGCAACCTCATTTTATATTCAGAAATTAACCCATTCTGCACTGCTGAAAGTGAGGAATTCCCAGGTCACAGTTTTAATCCACCAAGGGCGTAGAAGTGTGTTTCAGTCATCGACTTTCCGATTCCATCGTTTCAATTTAAAAAGCAGTGGTTTTGAATGGAAAAAATAATTAGCAAATTTTACTTCTGTGTAGTTCTTGGGAGGTTTATTGCTCGTGCAGCCTCCTGGTTTGAGGTACATTTTATAATGAAATTGATCCAAATAGGTTTAAAGAGCGCTTCTTCTGTATTCCTAGCTCAGCACAAATTAGAATTAATCTTGCAAAATAGTTCAGCTGTCAGCTCTTGTTAGAAAATGTCCTTTATATTCGTGTGATACACAATCATACGTCTTGGTTTTCAAAGAGTTAATAAACACCCCGAGCTGTGCTGATCTTGTAGCTTTAGCGAGCCTTAATCTGTAAGCTTGATTACCTCCTAACCCTCAGTCGCCTGCCTCCCTCCTAACACAGCGGGAGTTTTACGGCAGCATTAGTGGCATTTTGCCCAGCTCTGGCTTTAGGGAAATCATTCAGTGAGAAAGAAAAGCAGAAGGACTGGATCTGTCTACTGCTGCGAGGTCATTAACACGGCGGCATGGCGAGGCAGCGCTGGAGCAGCTCGGAGGTGGCGGTGCCCACTGCCACCGTGCAGGTTGTGTGCCTCGCCGTGTGCCTCGCCTGGTGCCGACACTGCGGCCTGCCACGGTGGATGCAGCGCCGGCCTCCCCTGGAACGATTTACAGTGCCTGCTCTACAGGAGCACAGGCTTTTTTTAATCCTATGTGCAGTGTATAGGCATCCGTGTGTATTTCTTGGTCCTTTTAAGAGCAATATCGCTATAGATTTATGTGCGCCGGGCTCTTTGTGCACACAGAGGCAGACAGGAATATTTAGTAGAGTTTGCTCTCGCTCCAGGAAAAACTCACAAATGGGAATAATTCTTACCCTTTATATAAGCTGGATGCTCCTTATTCATAATGCTGCACAAAATGAATTGCCATCTTCACCTACCGTACCCGTGAGCAGCAATCCTGCAAACCGCAGGCAATGGCAAGGAATCGTCTCACTCCCAGTTGGTGGGGAAGCTCCCTTTGGTCTAGGCCTCTGCTGACATTCAGCACGAGTGGGCAGCGTCCCTGGCTTGGATAATATTTAAGGTTTAAATTCAAACTCAAATACAACCAAGGAATACATTCTCATAAAGGAAAAGAGTTTTGAAAGTCAGGTGTTACACCTCTGTCCCACAGACTAAGGGATGTGTCTTTTATTCCCCTCTCGTATCTGAAAAGCTGAAGCAAAGTGGCAGTGTGCATCCTCCAGTCAGTATTTTCTGCGTTTCTCTGGGGACTGTTAGAAATGGCTTCTGCCTCTCCAGTGTCCACCAATTCAGCTGGAGGACTTCTGGCATCAAAGGGACTTAAAAGTGGAAAGCAAATCACACGAACTCCAGCTTGCATCCTTGCAGGGGAGCTGAAGCTGGTCGGCTGGTGATCTGTTGACAGGTGGGTCCTCTCTTGGCCTTCTTGGTAGTCAAAGAAAGTCCATTTGGTTCTCCTCATTCATCTGCAGTTGGGCCATGTCACTGCTACGTGATGGGCTCTGGCCTGCCCCGCCGTGCCTTGTTTTTTAGTGGAAATTCAGTCCCCAGCCCCTCTGGTGCTCCCCGGTACCGTTTGGTTCGGGGACTTCACAGCTGGTCGGGGCCACACCTCATCGCCCCCACCTCACCTGTGCCAGAGCATCTTGCCCGTGAGCTTTAGCCTGGTTGTTGCCATGTTTATTTAATAAAAGTTCAGCCTTTGCTGCTGTTTTGAAACAGTAGGCGTGTGTTTATCCTCATTTCAGCATGCTGTCAGCAAGTATTTCCTTAAAAATGATCTTTACTGTAACGTCCCCCCCATTATCTACTGTAGCACCTCTCCTGTTAAGCAGTGAGGTTAAGTGGCAGTGTCCAAAAGGTGCTGGGGGTTTGATCCTGCAAATGATAGGCAGTCCATTATATTAATACATTTTTCTTCTCAAAATGTCGTCTTTGTCTAATAATACTCTACAGAAAGTGTTGACATTAACCAGCACTCCCTGCCACTGAACCCACCCTGCCTTGTGCAGCTCGTTTGGATGAGACTAATCAGATCTGCGTTGTTATTCTTGAACTTGAAAGAATTTTTCTTCTCTTGCCTTACAGTGCAGGAGTAAAATGCCCATGTGTGGGGACAGGATGAGGATGGAGAACTCCTCTACTCGACACAGAAACAAATACCCTCGTTATCTTCCTAACTTCCTAGATGTGTACAAGGTGGATGACACCACCTCCCCTAGATCCTAGGAAAATAATAGAGCGTGTTTAAATGAAGCATTGAAGCTGAAGACTCTTGCTTTCTGTTCCACTTTTAACCTCTTTGATGCCTTTAAATACATACACCGATATTCCTGGGTATTCCAGGTCAGTGTGGAGACTGGAACTGAAACATGAAGGTTATTCTACAGTTCACAGCAGAAACTACATTTATTGATGAGTACGGAGATACGCAGGTGCACACTAACCTGTCGCAGAGCACCCTGCCCATCACACCTTGACTTCATGCAAATACATTTTGGGACTGCAAATGAAGAGGGTTGCTTTAATTTTTAACTTTCAGCTACACTGACACTGAGCTAGGACTGAACACAGAACGTTTGCATATAAATTGCATTTGAGTTTAAAACCTTTTGCTTTTGATACCAGCCCGTAGTTTTGCACTACTCTAAAATACTTGCTGGCATTTAATATCCTCTTTCTTTTCTGTGACCATGCCATGACCTTTCAAAATAAAAGTTGCAGATCGGAAGTAACTGGCTGAGAATTAGTGGTTGGTATATTCCAGTTTACATAGAAATGTCCTCAGTTAAAATATGGTTCATTCATCGGTCAAACCGTCCTTACTTCCTTTAATTGAATTAAGATGGGCAAATGAGAGATGTGTGCAAGACAGAAAAAAATTCTTTTGCAAATCACTGTTATCCTTTCGATAGTGTAAAACGAATCAATTAGAAGCATGTCAAAGCATCTTTTACACATGCACAACTTCGAAGCAGAGAATATTTCATAAAAGTGGAAATTTAAATTGGAAATAGGAGAATGTAAATTAGATTTTACAATTACACATAATTGAATTTTTCTTTTTGAGAAGGATAGATGACTATTATTTGATCATATTTTATAGGCTGTTACATCTACTATAATCATTCTTATAACTTGTTCATTTTACAAACATGCTCATGTCTCATTGAATTGTTGCAGCAGCAAACAAAAATACAGATTTTATCAGTTCACCATAAAAATGATTCACTGTGTTGAGAGAACCAGCTAAGCGCCAGGCCCAGAATCCAGCTGATAAAATAGGACTTTGAGAAGTATGTTCTGAACAGTATCTTTTGATACTCTGTTATTCTACATTTCCTGACCAGTAGGTTGTTGGGAATCCGCTCTTTTCAGTGCTGTATTTTTAGTTTTTCAGGCTGTTCTAGGTCTCGGCAGCAGCATTCCATACTGTCTGTTAACAAGTTGTTTGAGATGATTAGATGAACAAAATAGACTGTTTCAACTCAGAAATGCTTAAAAGCTATCAGAAACCTTGCTTGTTTGTTTCCCCTTTGTTTTGTTTTTTCTTTCTGCTTTAATTTAGGCCACAGAGAGGGAAGGGCCATCCTGCCTGGTACTGCAGCGGGCCCGTTGCGGAGGAGGACGAGGCTTTGGGGTGGGAGCTGGGCACTGGCCGCGCTCTGGGTGCAGCCACACTCCCTGACACAGGCGATCAGCTGCTGTCGTGATGCCCTCTGAGTTTCTGCCTCAGATTTATCAAGTGAATAGTTACACTCTATGTAATATTGCAATGGGAAGTAGTTCACAAACTAGTGAAAATATATATGCAGTAAAAGGCACAAATTCCAAGCACAGAAGCCTCTGTTACAAGTGTTTGGATTTATTTATAATACGATTGTATATTTTGAAAACTTTGACTATCACATGATAATTCCAATCTGGATTAAAATTGAGTTTAGAATAGGAAATTTAGAAACAAATTATTTAATTAAAAACAAAACAAGGCATGGAACTTGGTTTAAAAAAAAAAAAAGTACAAGAGAGTTAGCCTGTCCTTAAATCTCATCCAGCATTTTTATACTTCTTTTTAAAAAGTTAATCTGTTAGGAAGTTTGCTTTTTTAGGTTCTTGTGAGCTGCAGGGAGAACAGTAGTTTTCGTAGTACCCCGTGAAACCTGTGTTTTCATCACGAGCCATGTGCTTTTCTTCCTTTAAAGGCTTCAGAAAGCGGGCCGTTTCGCTTGATACGTGCTGTAGTGTATTTTCACGCTTTTTTCACAGCTGAAGGAGTTGGTTGGAAGGTGAAAATTCCAGCTGCTGTGTAATGCTTCACGCCAAACCTCATCCATAGGCTCTCGTATTTTTGGCCGGCTTCTTTGTTGGAAGCTTTTTGTTTGTCCCATAGCGAGACAAGTAGGGGAAAAGCAGAAAAACAGCAAAAAGGACATGACCATTGCAAGAAGCTCTAAACACATTAACAACAGATTTGGAGTTATTTATTGATGTTTTTGCCCACTGGCAGTGTAAAATGTGTGTCAGTTGTCATCACCAGTAACAATTTCAGCACATTGTGTTCCTTTTTTATTTACACCAGTGGCAACACGCTTATAAACACCATCACTGGGGGTAGGTCAGGAGGTCAGTGCTCGAGGTTAGGAATGGAAAGGGTCATCAGCTATTAACCTAAGTTTAGCAGCAAATAGTGCAGCCCCTTCGCACTGGGGCCTCGGCGCCTACTGAACTTCATAAAACTTTAAATCTCGGCTAACTCAGCTCTGAGATATTTTCTAGTGTTTGAGTTTGGGTTTTTTTCTGCAAGGGAGGGGTAATTAGGTCTGTTAGATTTTGTGCCTATTTGTTCTTAGGGGCTTCCTGATCTTTGCACCGAGTTTAAAGTTCTCATTTAGGGCTGAATTGCTTGGAAGTGGTGGGAGTTTTCCATTGGCTTCAGTTGGAGCTGGGTCAGGCTGAGCTGACACGTCACGAAATAAAAGAGATTGGCAGCAGCAGTGACTGCAACCTGAACTCCAAAGTGGTGTGTTAGGAGAGGCTTTTGATAAAAATGCGAAGTTCTTCTTTCACGCAGAAAAGATTTTCCGCTTTTGTCAGGTTTTTCAGGAACGTACAAACCCAGGCCATCACCGAGAAGCTGAAACCACAATTTGCAGAAGTGGTGAGGAATTTGGGTGCGCAGCGTGGTGTGCTGGAGGGACCTGCCTTTGAGAAAGTGCAGCTCTCTAAAAACAGTCCCCCCAAGGTGTTTCAAGGCAAGCACTGAGAAAGGAAACACACAAGTGTTGCTGTTGCTCAAAATATCGTGGCCAATGGGTTAGCAAAGGATGGCTTGTTGGTCTGGTGTTTATTCAGAGCATACACGTTGCGACTGTGAGGCTTCAAGGGAAAAGAATATTCCCTCAGGATCTTTCACCTTCTTGCCTTTTATAGGAGCTTTTGCTTTTAATGCTCTGAAGTCGAAGTAATTTGTTATTATATACTTTCTATACTGCATTTTCTGGACTCTTTTAGAGGTTTCAAATTCATAACCAAAAAGCAGTGCAGGGCTTCACCTACCTAGCTCAGCGTGTTATCCCACAGTAATGAAATCCACCAGCACTGTTAAGAGACAAAACTGTTCCCATTAAGGTTTCCTGTATTTACAAGTTACACAGTGTTTGGAATCGTGTACGGTCCTGAACATCTCTCCGCTGCCGTGCATTCTGAAAGTTAATGTACCTGGGTGAAATTCCCTCTGCTCCCATCCTTCTCGTGCATTTGACGCAGCGGTGTTTCCCTGAGAGCTCTTGTTGTCTCGTCTGCCAGGCAATCTCTGCTGCAGCATCAAAATACTCTGTTTAGAGCTCTTTAAAGAAAGCTGGAAATTTAGTTGCAGTTAAACACATTAGCTTAGTGTTTCCAAAGATACCTAGTGGATTTGAATACACAGATCTAATGAATTTTAATGGGAATGAGCTTTGAATTATGTAAAATATAGTAAGATGTTCATCTTGAACCAAACTAAAATAATCTTTTAAAGTAACATTTTAATACACAATTTATCTAACATAGATAATTTATACAAGTTTCTTTTAACCCTGAGTCTCTTCTGGTAAGCAGTACTCCTGCCAAAAAGCTTTTCTGCTTTTCTTTTTCATACAGAATCATGGATTTTCTGAGTTACACTCAAGAAAATTGTCCAAAGCTGCCTTAAATTCCCACAGTCCTGTTGTTTTGGTGTTCTGAATTAGATTTGTAAATAAAATGTGCAGTCTGCCTCTCTAATGGATCTTTTGCTCATCCACAAAAACTCTCCTAGTACAATAGTCTTAAAAAAAAAATTAATTCATGGGCTGATAAATGCTAGATAGCACTTAGCGGAAGCACAAAGCCACATTACTTATACATATATTTGCATAATACATGAAAGTAGAAAAATATTTTTTCCCTTTTTGTTCTGAGGGGAGTGCTCAAAGCCAGGCTTTTCACCCCAAAGTGCGAGAGCTGCACGAGTCAGGAAGCAGCTCTGTGAGGCTCAGTGCCGAGAGCAGGGGCGAGCAGCCGGAGCTGCAGCGCTCGCGTGGAATTGCTCATTCACTGCTCACACGATTTCATGAAAATGTTTTCTAAGGCTAGCATCAGCATTTTCAGCCTACAGAACTGATTGAGGGAATTACAAAATCACTGCGTTGGGTTGTGTAACAGGACTAGATTCCTGGATTGTTGCAATATGTGCACACCCATGGTGTTACTATTAATTTTCTGAATCAAATCCTGTGCGAGGAGCCAGATGGCTTGGGAGCATCTTGTCATCCCAACCATTGCAAACACATCTAGCCATAAAAAAAAGAAGATTGAACTGTGATTTCACAGATTTTTCATTAGTTAATCTGGGATAGAGAGGCTTCAAAGATCCCATCAGTTAATTCTCTCAGCACTTGTGGACATTTCTGGCACATCGTGCTAAAGCTGCTCTGAAATCCAAGCGGAGATTCGCGGCCTTAAAGAAGCTGATCTCTGTGTGCTGATATTAAAAATAATAATAATAAAAATACGTGAGGAAATAAAACTCCCTTTGCACAGAATTGGACTGGAACTGGTGTTTTACAAAACACTTTGAATGCCTTCAGTGGTATCCAAAGTAACAGTGGATCTGTCGTGATCTGTAACCTGATTCGCTCTGAAGGCTTCTAGAAAGTGCTTGCTAAAGGCACATTTTTCTAAATACGAAATCATAAAAAAGAATGATTTTTTTTTCTTTTGGCTAGCTATAATGCCACTTTCACCTTTGCAAACAGACCTACTAAATAATAATCAGTTGCAATCTGTGAATTTGCCTCCTCTTATTAATTATTAAGTATCATAAACCTTCTGTTTGGATAATCTTGGCACCACTTTAAGCGTTAACAGTAAATTTATTTTTAATTAAATCTGTGCATTGAGAATAAAATGAGGCTCTTCTGCATACTAAACAGAACACATATGCCACCTCTACTTATTATCAAAAAATCTGATAATGCTTATGAAAGTTGTAAAGGCTACAGTTCATTGTCTGTGTCCCATTTAACTTCAGCAGTATTAGTTAATGAGGGAGCACCCGAAGTGAGGAATTGCCATTTCTTTAGGAGCATTTGGTACGAGCGTTCGCCTTTTACAGGGTACTTTTTAAATGTAGTTCAAAACATTTGTTTCAGCGCAGCTACAGGTGACCAGGAAATAAGGGTGTATTTAGTATGCTGGATACATTTCCAGAGCAGTGCTTTGGGATGCAGAGAAAGCAGTTTGCTGTGTCAGATGTGGTGATCTGAACATTTCAAGTTACTGTCGTAGGTATTGTCGTTATTTTATTCCAGCTGACGGTTTAGTTACAGTTTTTATCAGAGGCTTTAGTGAAGTCTCATCAGCTCGTCATTCCACAGGAGGGAAAACAGGTCGAGGAAAACAGTGCAGGAATGTTTTGACAGTTCAGTTCAGGAAACTTTCTGGTACCTAATGTGAGATGTGGCCCGGTGAAAAGGCCTTTTCACGTGTGTTTCTGTTAACCTCTCGGCTCATAGGAATGGTCTCTGCAGTCACCGACTGCTTCTGGACGGGACAGGAAACCTCCCGACGGTGCTGTGAATCTCATCATTTATTTTTTCTAAGCGGTACTTCCAGCTCTGGGCTCTGTGACATTAGCCCAAAGGGAAACACCGGTCCCGCGGCTCGCACTGGGCAGCCATTGTCTTATCTGTCACAGCAAGAACGCGTGAAGCTGTTTGCATAGCGTGCTAACTCTGTCAGGGTCAGTTCCAGTCTGTGGCTGCTAAAAATGAAAAACATGCCCCAACCGGGACAAGAGCAGGGTCAACAGCTGGCAAAGGATATGGCAATCATTTATATAAATATGCTTTCTCAAGCCCGCAAAAACAAAAAACCCAAACCCAACAGCTGGGAAGGGTTGGAAGTAGCCCCAAGGCTGGTTAGTTCCCTTCCAGATGGGGAGGTTAGGCTGGGGCTAGCCAGGCTGCTCCACATAGACTTCCGATTCGCATTAGAAATAAAAAGAGTGGAGGAAAGGAAAAAGGAAGAAAAGCTACAAGCATGACTGCTCTGTTTTTCACCTAACTTAATCAAATAAGTGAAGAGTTTCCGAGACGGAAGGCTTGCATTTATTGGTATTCACGCTCAGTTTTCTGTGTTTATCACGGTGTCTGATACTCTCCGTAGCTGTTTAAAAGTGAAGCACATATATTACAGAGAATAGTTTATATGTAATGACATGGTCATTTGTAGACAGATTGAAGAATCATGTGAAGATTTATGCTCCGTTCATGTCTCCCAAATACACTGAATAAATTCACATCCACAGGAAGAAAAGACAAAGAATTAGGTTGCCTTTGCTCCGAGCTCTAGCTGGCAGATACAGGGTGTTTCTAGAATTTGCTTTTACCTGTACCTGTACTCCTAGCATGTCCTCATCTGTCAAGTCAAAGACGGATCCTAGGCAGAGGTCAAAGATGGCCCTGAAGGTGGAAGTTCCCCAGAAATTCAGAGGCTGCCTTCATCAGTTAATTACAACCTTCTTCCTAATAGTAATTAGTTCTTAGTTACAGTCGTAAGGTTTTCTTCTAATATTGGTAGTATGAAATATAGTCCTTTGCAACAGGTTGAAAATCCACATTTTCATTTTAGTTTAACAAAAACTACACCTTTTATGTACAGTTTCTGTGGTTTATACTTTCCTTTAAGGTTTTCTTAAGCAGTTCACAAGGCTTGTTCTTTTCTGCATTGATTGCCACTTTTGTTTCCTATTGGACTCTTTTTCAGCTATTTAAAAAAAAAAAAAAGGCAACACCAAACCTGCAGCTGAGTGAGAGTAGGTGCAGTGGGAACACTCCACCAGTCCTGCAGGAGGGAACGCTAAATCTTGTGTTTGAGCTGAAGCAACAAGGGAAACAGGAACTGGGGCAGCCATGAATGGTCTTTCCATAACATCACTGCCATCCATGTGGCGATGTCAGGGAAGCCCTTTCACAGTTGCTGGTAGTGTTTAGTGCTCTTAAATTTTACGTTATGGTTCCTGCATTTCATGCCACCATGATCTTGGATGATCATGAAGTCATTACTTGAGTATCCACACTGAAAACTGGGACTTGCTACTTCTTCAGTGGGGAGAGGATTTCTGTCCTTTCTGCTGCATGTGCAGATGTGTATGCCTAAAGCTCTGTCTTCCACGTACAGCTCATTGTACTTGTGCCCACACCTGTCCGTGTTTGGAAAACAAAATTGTATTATGGTCATAGACATTCATCCTTGGGTTCTGTAAGCAATTGTTCACAGAGAGACTAAAGGAGTTCCCGAAAAACACTGCAGTTCTTCTAAATGTGAAATCACAGCCACGTGGAGAGGGAGAGAGTATTTTCCAACTCCAGAACATGCAGTGAAACTACTTGCAGCTAGAAAAAAAGACATGTTCGTGTTAGCCCTGTGAGTATATTCATGTATGCGATATTAATCTTCTGTGTTTGATCTTATCTCTTTTCCTCTTGGAAAAGACCAGTAAAACAAGGTAATTTAAAACTACCTGAACACATCCTTCCACCTTACTGTTAGGCCCTGAAGTCATACCCTCTTGACCTCAGAGGTTACGGGTCTAGTGCTTTTTATCCTCCCTGATTTCTCAGTATCTGCCCACTTCCTCCCCAACATTAGAGCCTTGTTATATAAGGAAATTGGAAACACCGACCGGCCCGGCCAGGGCCAGCAATCTCCGCCAGATAAGGCCCGACCCCGGCTTTGGTGCGAGACGAGTGCTGATTTTAAATAGAAACGGACACGAGGGATATTGAAGAAAGCTGAAGTTGCTTCCCAGTGGCCACTTCAAAATACATTTACCAAAGAAATGAGTCTTAGATCCTTTGGCAGCATTTTTACTTAGAAATAGTCAAATGAATGTAATGAAAAATCTACTTTGAGACTTCTGCAGCTTAAGAGAATATGTAGTAAAATCAGAATACTTCAGAGAGGCTATAACACCATAAGGAACAAACAGAGAAATAATAAGAGGAAAAACTAATTAAAGTATTAATAAACTGCTTCATTTCCTTTTGAGGTTGCTAGTTTCAGACTGCTGAATTTTTCCTCTTAACTCTTGTCTTGCTGAAGTGTGCTTGTGAAGACCAGATACCACGGGTTAATTTTAGAGGTGGACACTTGAGCCAGGCTCTACCTGCCCAGCAGTGAGCTGAGTGGAAGAATTCAGCAGGGAGAAAGCAAACACGGTCATTTCAAGGCTGGGCAGCGCCTTTTCCTCTGCAGATTGCTGTTGGGTTTCTGCCTTGATGAAGTTATTTCTGATTTTCTGAAGTGCCAACCTACTGTTTCAGTTCTGTGAAACAAAACTCAAAAATTAAAGAACTGAATGGAGTCTGGGTAGTCTAAGTAGGACAAGGAGCTGGCAGCAGTAGACGATGATGGTGCATTAAGTTAAAAGACTGAGGTGAGGGAAGAATCGAAGTATTTCAAGTACTATTGCTTGAAGTAACTGGTAGGAAGGATCTGAGTTTGGTAACATCCAGGGAATGTACTAGAACAATTTCAGGTCCCAAATCCAAGTCAAATAAATACCTTTTTCAGGGCGCACAATTCGCCTTGCAGAATGTGAAAATAAATGCTGTTATTCATTATAACAAATGTGGTGCTTAGAAGACTGAGCAGGCATGTGTTACTTGGGGCCAGTTTTCTGTCCAAGGGAAACGTGTGGCTGGGCTAAGGATGCGAGCTTCCCGTGTTGGTGATCTGCAGCCTTCATGACAAAGAAGAGCCACCACCTGTAACAACAGGGCTTTGTGTGAATTTCTGAACTCCACCAATTGCTTTTGAAACACATTTCAGTACACTTTTAGCTTCATTGGTAACACATTTCTATTCCTACAGACTAAGACAGGGTGGGTTGGAACAGGCTCCTGATATCTCAGTGATGGCTGGTCTCAGGTGTAGTGGAAGGAAGGGTTGTGCGTTAAACAAGAGGTGGTGAAATGATGTCAGGTAACAAGAGCTTTCCTTAGAAATTGTGGTAATTAAATGGTAAGCGTATTGTCTGTTAATTAACATCCCTGGTTCTTGGAGTACAATTCTGAAGCACATTACATGGATTAAGGGAGGTAAATTTTAACTTGTGTACTGGCAGTTTAAAATGTATTGTTGATTTAATCTCATTGAACTGCTCAACAAAGAACAACTGATCCATATTACTCAACACAACTTGAACAGGAAAGGCCAAAGAAGAAGAAAAGGCTGAAAAATAAACTCTACAGTAGCTGACATGCTGAAAACTTCATGTAATGAGCACAGAAGAATTCATAAAATGGAACACTAATTCCTTTCTAGAAGACTAGCCAAATGGAAATTTGCAACACACAGAACTGGTTAATTAATAGTCAGGCCCATCATTTCACTGTAGGAGTTTCTATGTAAGGAGTCTCTCTACTTAAAACGGAGCTAGGTAAAAATGATCAAAGTTACATTACTGTGCTTTAATTATTTTAAGTCACTTTCAGGTTTACATAACTCTAAACTGACCTGTCTTAGGATTTTTCAGATACTTTCCTCCGGGATAAATTTCCTCTTCTTTCTGAGACACTGACTGGCAGAGCTGTTGGGATCAGTCATACTCCCCTGTCTATAAATACCGCGTGCCTGAAGAACTCCTGCTTTGCCATATTCAAAAGAAGTTGGCCTCAGCTTGTTTGAATTGCTGTTAACTTCCTTTAACCTTACAGCAGCCGCTATCAATGCAGCTTCACTCGTGAGCTATTCTTCAGTGCTTTTCCATATGAAATTTATGCAAAGAGTATTTTTTCTCAGTAGCCATCTTCGGTTTTGAAGCGCAAAACCAATGAAAAACAGTAGCTGTAGCTTACAGACATTTCCTTCCTTCACCTAGAAAGGAGACTTCAGTGCAGGACTGCACTAACGCACCTCCGGGCTCACCTGCCGTGGCCGCAGGGCTTCTCAGAGCCGGGCCAAGGGCTAGGAGTGCTTCTGAAAGCAGCGTGAGGTTCATTTGCAAAGGTTACATCTGTAGGTAGGTTCCTCATGCCCTGCCACACAAAAAGCTCAGACACTAGAAGGGTTTGGTTTGGCCAGTGGTGAGGAGAATTGCTGCAAATATTTTAATCACTCTGTGAGTTCGTCTGAGGTGTGTCGGGTTTGGATTAAGGAGCCATTTAACGTTTGCTTTCCAAAGCAGGCAGCAGAGCTGGACCAAAAGGAGGGATTCATAGTATAAAACAGAAAATACTTTAAAGCAAAAACTCCTCCTCAAATGGAATATTTCTGTATTCTTGTTTTCCTCCAACGTGAAGCAAGAATGCATTTAGCTTTGGTATTAAACTAGTAATGGCTTAATGCCATTCTGTAGCTCTTGCATTTCACATGTGTGGAAAAAATTAATTCTTGTTTCATCTCCTACCAACTGTGGCTGTAACTGTAATGTCACTTTTCTGCCACCTAAAGGAAGGAGGAGTGCCCCGTGGGTTCGTGGCCGGTGAGGAATATTCTCCTTAGTAACTGAAAGCCGCTGTCATCGCTGTAGACCGAGTTTTTCTCCCCAGCTCCTGATTCCCGTTGTCCCACGATGCACTGACCAGAGGAGCAGGACACTGCAAAACCTCTTCATAAACTGTAATTTAAACCCCAACGTTTTAATAGTAACTACATTTATAATGAATTTGGGAGGAATTTTTTTCTTTATATTGTGGCTGCCCGGCATACAGGCCGCAGTCCAACAAAGCACTTACATACATGCTTAACTTCAAACATGCGAGGAGCTGAAGTCAAGTATGTGCTTAAGTGCTTCCTTTGCTATATGCTGCCTGCCAGTGACACACCGCAGGATGTTTGAGTCCACGGTAGCAGGTGAGTCGTTTTGTAAATCTCTCCATATTATGAAGTGATTTCATGACAACTTTTCAACTTGAAATAATAATTCCTGGATTTTTTGGCATAAGATGAATTGGTCTCTCCATATGCATACACGGGTTTTGAAACGTAGTATTGAAAAATATATAATTTCACCTTCTGTCTGTGCCAGTTCCCAGGAACACCAGATGGTTGTTTTTTTTCCCCGTGTGTGAATTTGAATCCGCAGCTAGAACTGAAAACGTTGTGCCTGAGATCAAGAGGTCGGTCGGTATCAATCTGTAGGGAAATCATTCAGGCTGCGGAGAACTTCGTGGTGCTTTCACAGCTTACATTGTGTTTGGTAAAACAAAACCTGTGAGTGAGATTATTTGATTGATGAGTGTTTCAGTCCTGGCAGACGTCCTGAATTTGAAATCTTGTAGATTTTTAGTGCTTTTAAAGAAGTAGATTTTTTTTTTTTTAATTAAAAACGGGATCCGACGAAGAAGAAGAGAGACACAAGCCCGCGTGTGTGTACGCCCTTTCACAGCTGGGGTTTTGGCAAAGTGTCATTCCTGCTGTTAAACATGGTGACCTTGCTGCCTATGATTTACTAACTGTTTTACAAACATTTCCTCACTCTGTGAGGTTTGATATGTTCTCCATCCTCAACAGCTCAACAGAGTCACTCAACCACTGAGCCAAACCTGCCTTTGTTTACAGCTTTTCCGGAAATTTTCACAGAGCAAAAAACTTTCTCCTTTTCCAATGTTTTATTTTTAAGTCAACACTTTCTGTGGTTTATTTGTGCAAAGCAACATTCGGGTACAAGGTACTGCACCGTATCCAAGTGGGAATTGCTGCCTTTCTAAAAATAAATGGGGGGTCATGTGAACCAGTGCAGAAAAATCTAGAGATACCAAGTATTACAGGACCTTTACATTTGGTGGTTCTTTTTTCCATAATATTTTGGGCCTGGATTTTTCTGAACTTTTTTTCCCACATTAGTTTCTATAATAGAGCACAACGTAAAATGATGAAACACAGGAAGGAATCTTCTTTTAAACAAAATTATCAGTGTTAAAAATAACAATCCTTTTTTCCCTCAGTGTGCATTTTTTCTCGTGAGGGGTTTATTTAGTAGTCTTACCATAGATATAGCCAAGGAGTTGAGTAATATTTAAGTGGCATTTTATTTATTTACTTAAACCTTAATTTTCCTAAATGCTAATTTGCCCGGTGTGCCTTGAAGCACCTTCGATTTCAGTTCGTGTTCTGGGCAGGGAACTCAAAAAGCGGTGTGCTTTGGGGGAAGAAGTCAGATAGCCGTGTTCTCCGCATTGCCTGGGTGAAAACTTAGTGCAAATTAAAATTAGAATGGGATGGGAATGTTTTTATTAAATGTTTTCACAGTGAAGATATGTTTCATGGAAATGTACTTGTTTTGATGACAGCGATTCTCAGGGTCAGGATGGGATTTCGTGTGAAAAAGGAGATGAGAATACCCTGAGCGGGGTTGGCGAGGACGCGCGCAGGGCTCCTCCATGCCCAGGTAGCCAGCAGCTGCCCTGAGTGGTATTTCCTTCCATTCTCCTTTCTTCAAAGCACACCTTCCTTTAATGTATTTATTGTTCCTACCGAGAATGCTACTAGGTTCAGCAGCAGGAGAGACGTACAGAATACTGGCATACAAAATCCCTTTCAGTGTTCTCACAGTTCGTGGTATTTCAGAGTAACAAAAGAACATCAGCTGTTTTAGTAGCTTTTTTTCCCTGAATTTATTATAGGTTATACAAGTAAAGAAATTCATGGAAGATCGATTAGTTGTCTAGGTTACTTAGGTTTGGGTTACTGTACCTCCTGATGAGAAACCTGTACTTGGTTTTCTCTCCTGATCAGCATAGTCCTTGAGCTACATCCCACTGACTGTATACTTTTGGACCTAGCTGAATAATAGAAGTTTCCTTAGGATTTTATATCATTGAAGTAGCTTGACAATAAAATGTAAATGACCTACAGAGGTCTCCACATTGAAATCCTGCACAACAAACACAGATGCTGTCAAAATACCTTGATATGTTTACATTTGTATGCTGTGAATTTATTACATATATTGCATTTTTAATCCTGAGAAGTACAAGTGAATTGTAATTCTAAATCTTCCTTTTAAATGCATTAGATTATTAATGCTGTTAAAGGAAATACCCACAAATGGAATTACTTCTGGAGGTTTTGCTTGCTTGTTTTAATCACTCAGAATCACTCAGGCGTTTGAAGTGAATTTCTGTAGCAGGGTGCCAAGTCAAAACGACAGACAGAACGTGCACCAAACTAAAACAACGTTTACCTACTGATGAAAAATGTTTTGAAAACGTATTTTCTACCTAGTAATTTAGTATTTGTTACTTAATGGCAGTGTTTTAATGGAAACTGTTGGCAAATGTTTTTGAATACTGTATCTCTTCAGTTTTCTTAATATGGGATGGAAAATTAACTTTTTTTTTTTTTTTTTTCTAAATCTTGAGTCCCTAGCAGCAGCACACAGGCTTGCAGCAGTGTGAGCATTACCAGTTCCTGGCTGCCAGCAGCAGGGCCAGTGTGACAGTCTTGCATCCTGCATGGCACATTCCTGCTCTAAAAACAAACAAACAAACAACAACAACAAAAAAAACCACTATTTGCTGTTTCAGTTTTCTGTAAAGTGATAGTGTGAAAAACTGAAGAGTAAGTGACTGTCTTACAGGACAAAATGGTCAGAAACGTGATGAAAGAGAAGGGATCTGCAGATGCCTGTGGCACCCACCATCTTAGAGCATCTTCTGTCCCGTGCAGTAAGGGAGTAAAAGTAGCAAGTAAGTCTCAAGTCTACCTGCTTATGAACAGGAATTGCTGCCACGTGTCCAGTTTCTAGAAAAGTAACTAGGACTTCATGGAGATCACAGCTGGGTCCACTGCTTTCATGAACAAGCCTGTTGTGCCCGTGCTGTGAATGCAAACTGTGAAGTCCTCCCTGTAACTTGCTCTGGATTTTTTGAATTTGTCTTAAAATAAAGGGCAATGAGCGTGTTTATATTGAATCTGCTGGTAAGCGTTGCGTATTTCAGCTTGAATACGCAGACTTTGAAAAGTGGCTTCCATGTGGGCTTCCTGGTGTTGCTGAAGTGTGCTGCTCCTCTCGCAGTTTGTCTTGGCAAGGCTTCTGTGCAGGTGACAGAATGCAGAAATGTGCAGTGATTAAATAGAGGTGCGGACTTCTGTGTGTGCTGAGGTTTCTCTGATTTGTTAAGTGATTTCCTTAAACTTGTAGGTGTCTCTACAGAGCTTTAAGCACTTCTTGCAGAAGGCTTCTCCCGTGTCAGGTAGGCATTTTGCTCTGTTCAAGTCCCATTCAAGAGAAGTGGAACAGTAAGGTAAGGAGGCCAAATGGGACTTCATGTGGAAACCCCAAATATTTGGATGTTCTTCTCTCTGGAAGAACGTAAAAACAACATTTCACTGGTGCATAATGCTTGTGAGCATTTGATAAACTGCTGGATTTCTTGTTTTGTGCCTACCCTAAGAAGGAAATATCACTAAATTTCAGTTTCAGATCATTTTCATTCTGGTTTTACTGCAGGTATTGTGATTTGAACAGTGAAGATAAAACTCGCTAAGATTCAGGGATGTAATGTTTCAGGAACTTGCGATTTTTTCTTCTCTCAGCATTTGGGGTTTTCCTTTTCTCTTTGAACCTACCTTTAAAATGTTCTCATGCAGTTTGGTGGTTGTAAGACCTTATGCCAGGAAAAATGGACGTGCCAGCACAAGGGCGTGACGTGCCACGCCGGTGCCCTTGGAGGACGTACCTTGGCTGCAGCTTGGCTTGAACCCATGATGCTGGCGATGTTAATCATCCCAGAAATGGAGAGAGCAACACCAGTGGCATGTTTGCTCTTGCTTTTAGTTGGCAACAGAAGCTGTTGGTGAGTGTCTCCTTACAAAACAGATTTCTGCACACCAAGAAACCAGGTGCAGGTCCTGACCGTAGGTGTGCTTCAGAGGCAGTTCTGGCTGAGTCCTGCCTGCAGGGAGAGAGGTGTGGGGAGGAGAAAGAGGAACGATATCCTCCTTCATCCCTTGCAGTTAAAAACACAGCAGCCCTTGAAGCGGCTGGCTGCAGACTTCAGTCAGCTCACCAACGCTCTCAGCATGCTTGTGGTTCGAGTATATGATATAAGTAGCGTAGAGTGGTTTTGTTGCTATGGGAAAAGTGCTAAAAAAGGCTGTATCTCTTGTACAGCTCAGATCCTTTGGGTATTTAACATACAATTTCTGCTAAGGACACTCAGAATTATACCTCTGATTCTAAATTGCTTAAATGTTGAAACATATGGTCTTGTGTGCTGTTCACTAGGAAACAACTGTCTGTATCCAGGCTGCCAAATTCAAATAAACTCATACTGGAGAAACAGGGAGTCAGAGGCAGCTCAGCAGAACTTTTTGGAAGTGTTTTTACCGAAAGGCAAACCTGACGTATAGAAAAATGCTAATTAAACTAGTGCCATATATCAGTAACAGATAATTAAATGTTAATAGCTGAGAAGTTTTTCAATTAAAAATGAACTGTGTCCTCATGATTTCTTCTTGGGGGCCAGGTTCGTGTAGCTGTCATTTGTTGAGCTCTCTGCTACAGTAATCATTTTAATAAAATGCAATTATCTGCATAATTAATTTCTTTGACTGCTGTGCTGTGTCCTTCTTTAGCAGAGGCCAGAATGTCAAAGATCAAGTAGACTGGGGAAAATAAAAAATTCACATTGTGAAAGGATATAAAAAATACTTGGAATTTCAATGCATTGGCTTCTATTTATCTCAAATGTCAAGGGCAGTGTAAAATGTATTTTTAAAATGTGTTTTTGTATGGTTTGAGCCCATTCTTGGCGTAGTTGTGAATCTAGAGGGGCCATTGTTCTTTGAGAGAGTTTGAGGGGGTTTCTTTGTACAAAGTGACAAAAAGAAGACTTAGAGTACTGGGCTGCCATTGTTCCTGTGCGGCGCTGTAAAATTTGATTTGAAATTAGGACCTCGGGGCAAGCTCTTCAATAGCCAGTTTTTATTTTCTGCCAGCATTTTAATCACTCTTGGGCTTAAAGTGGATGACCAACATAATGCCTCTATGTTTAATAGAACAGTTCATATCTTGAAGGCCAGTTAACTGAATTCAGGGATCTGTCATCTGCCCAACATTAGTCTTTTCTGTTTCCTGTCTATTTATGAAGATAGCTCTCCATTCCAGCCAGCTCTCAAAGAAGAGCAACTCTTTCTTTCTTTCTTTCTGCTTTTTTTTCCCCCGTTTCTTCAATGTACGCACGTCTCTTTTGGCGACCTCTTAAAGGAGCCGAGTCGCGCCGCTGCCGCGCGGTGCGGATGTGAGCGCTGGCGCAGCTCCGGGCTGTGCTAACGCGGGGGCCGAGGGGGAGGAGAGGTGGAAGAATCAGATTTCGCAGAGACACAGGATGACGGGAAGGGAGAAGTGGTATGTTGGCCTGAGCCTCACGCACCTCGTTGGGACTCGCATTGCAGAGATGTGTGAAAGGAGGAAAACGGGGAAGAGGTGCTGGAGTTTTAAAGAGCTGTTGGCTGAGTCGCGCCTCGTGCTTAGGAAGGACTTGCAGGACGGCGGTGCAGTTGCAGTGCTTTAGTCCAGCTGCACGTGGGGCAGTTCGGTGCGTGGCAGGTTTACACTACGACATCGTGGGCATTCACTAATGGAGAAACCCTGCTCATTCAAGAGAGGACAAGGTCGGAATTGTATTTCAGGTTTAAAGGCATTTAAATACAAGTTAACAAGAAGGAGGTTTTGCTGTTCATTTCTCAGGCACCACTCACCCCGAGGTCAACAGCAAATGTGGGCTGGGGCCTTCCCATTAAAATACATCACTGAGTTTTAAGTTGCTTGCTAGTGCTGTATTGAAAGACACAGATTGGAAGCAGTGTTAGCAGTGTTCGTTCAGTGATTTGCTTCGTGCCCACTGAGCTTCGTGTCTGCCAGGCAGTATCCCTGGTCTCCATCGAGATGGCTGTCGTGAGTGCTAATTATGACGCTGCTGGTACGTATGATGAGGGAGTGGACTTAAACCACCAGGCTGCTTCCCACAGACCACTAACTGCTCATGAAGCAGCGAGGACTTCTGATTACGTTTGAACTGGTCAAAGCTGACACCAGGAGCTTAAAGTACGAGGGAAAATGCTTCATATCCCATTGCTGATTATGATCTGTTGTACATTATAATTAATTCCTAGCCAGCTTAATTTTTTTTTTGTTGGTCAGAAATGAAACAACTTTAGACACAGATTACAGTCTTCAGAAATAGCTTCAGTCAAAATCATCTACTGCTTTTGTTGTCTTTATTTGTACCCAGTCAACAAAATCTAGCTTGTGTTGAACGCTTCTCTGTGTGCCGATGGAGAAGAAAAGTGGCTCACCAGGGCTGGAGAACTGTAAGAGGTTAACATATTCTGCATCATCAAGCACAGCTTTTCATTCACTTTCAAATGTAGCTGTGTGGGTGGCTACACAATGTGGGAAACTCTTTTCATTGAAGAATCTGAATATTTTGTAAGGAAGTGAATAGTTGCAAATAATCTTTTCTGTAGCACTGAAATAAAGAACAAATGAGCTATTCTCAGAAAATACTGAAGCATTATTGTCTTCAGTCATTTAACAGAGCTATAGAGAAAAAAATATTCCAAACTTGACAGATTCATATCCTAATCTTTTGCTCCTTCATCAGGAGACTGCGTAGCTGGTACCAGTTAAAGCGGAATGAGTTACAGGGCTAAATTGGCTTCAGCACTGTATGGAAGTAAACATTTTAAAAAATACAACTTAGGCCTTTAAATAATGAATGTCAGATAGAACTAAGACAGTCAACCTGTGGCTCGTGGACTGGATGTGTCCTCCAAAAGCCGCGGCAGCCGGCGAGCGCCAGCTGTTCGGCCCTCGTGGGAGCGCTGCTGACTGCCGCCCTCTGGTCTGAGGGCCCGTAGCTCTCCCCATCCTCTGGCTGAGATGTTGCTGTGGGTTTGTGTAAAAACACCGGGTATGGTTTGGTAGAGCACCCAGTTAGATTTTAGGAGACAAAAATTGTAACAGATGCCCTATTGGAATGGCTGAATTAAATGGGGGCTGCTGTGGTGCTGGGCGAGATGAGGCTGTGGGGCCGCGGGCTCCTGCCCCCATGGAGCCCCGCTCCAGTCCCACCTGGCCTCTGACAGAGTGACACAAGGCAATGTGACACTGAAATTCTGCCTTCCTTATTGTAGCAAGGTGAGGGATTTCATCCCTAAGGTATTAATTTAATGTGCTACAACCTGGTTAGAGGCCAGGGCCAGGCTTCAGGAGCCCCGCACTGTGTTCACAGTCCTTTCTCACCTTTCCATCGCGACGTTGAGCAGTGATGCTGTGGGGCCGACGCAGTGCTTTCCCTGCAGTCTGCAGACCTCCAGTGCTGCAGAGGGTTTCATTGCGGGCAGCTCCGCACACACCTGTGTTCCTATACGGATAAAACTTGGAGCGAGCACCAGGGCTCTCCAAGGCGAGCCCGAGTAGGTCAGCGTCAGCCTCAAGTAAGCGTGATTAACTTTATCCATCTCCTGGTGTATTTCTTTCCAATCCACTCCAGTGCTTGATTTAATTTTCCTTTTATGTAAACTCAAAGATTTAGCTTCATTAGAATGATTGCAGGGATTCACTGCATATGGCCTGTTGCTTTCCTTATCCCTCCAGGGTTTTCTTACCAAGCACTTCAATCTGCTGCAGTGGGGGGAACGTTTAAGAAGTCACCAAAGCAGGACATGAAAGAACTGTCATGAAAACCTTGTTCGGAGAGGAAATCTAAAGGGAATCCTGCCTGGAAAAAGGTGCAGCAGGTTTGATGGGGTCACAGAGGGAGGGATCCATCCCTGGTGACCCCAGTGCCAGTGGAGCAGCCCCAGTCCCAAGTGTGCAGCCCGAGGAGCCAGGCTGGGATCCCTCAGCTCTGTGTACAATCAGTACAGGCTCTTTTATTTATTATTATTTTAAATTAATTGTTAAATGGTTTCTGGAGAGATTTTATAAAAACCAGTAGGCGTACCTGTCCGAAACTACCTGCTCTGCAGGTCTGCAAAAGCAGATCTTGCCTTGTGGGAGCCTTTCGTTTGTTTCCACCTTTTCAAAAACCAGTGGCAATTGTCTTCAAGTTTTAGGAGGTTAATATTGTATAGACCATTTTAACCACCGTTTTAAACTTGTTTTCTTATCAAAAAAAGGACTTCTGGCTTTTTCCACAGTATTAGATCTATCATATCAGAGTACTTTATTGAATATTTTATTGACCGTCTGCTTGCCCTATGCTAACCTGCCTGACATCCAAAGTTTCTCTCTCTCTGGAGATGCAATGTCAGTTCTCATTAAGCAGCTGAGCGTGAATTTTCTCTTCATATTTCCTGTGAATAAACTTCATCCCAGCAGGCAGGCGCTGGGCCCTGCTGCAGCGCGGGGGCATCCAGCTCTGGAGCCAGGCGGCGGCACGGGGGCGGATTTAAGGTGGTCTCAGCGAGTGCGTGCTCTGCAGCCAGAGCCTTTTCCCTTTGGGGCTTACATCAGCATTTTGTGTAATTTTGCTTTACACAAATGTAAAGGTATTGAAGAGGAAAATTTCTTCCCCTGGCAAGTTAATTACTTGACTTCTCATAGAAGGAAAGCTTGAAGCGAATGCTAAGAGGAAAGTACATCTTCGCTTAAATAAGGCGATCCACCCAAGAACATGGATTTGATTTACCGAGCAGTTACAGTTACAAGTGCATTTTAATTGTCTCAGTTCGTTTCCCCAAATTTGATACACGTTATTAATATTTCATCTTAGTTTCTGTATAGCTTCCTTTTTAAATTTTAAATTCTGCATTTTCTTTCTTTCTAAAAACCAGAAAATGCTGCTCTGTCACTGCCTGGTTTTATGGCCATACAAACACCTTGCTCGCAGCCTGCTCTTGTTGCCACTGGCTGTGAGAGCTCTGCACTGAACCTGTCCCAACTCCCTCTCAGTAACGTGCCATGGCTTTTGCTCTGCTGTGTGACTTTTACTGAATTATTTTAATATGAGGGAGATATAAATATTTCATAATCCTGTAGCTGGTTGACAATTTCATTACATGCACTCCTTAGTACGTAATGATTTTTTGCCGGGCTAATTGCGGTGTCTCCTAGCAGGCATTCCAGGGGAAGGGCAGAGAGAGTTTCCTTCAGAAGCTGTAAAATATTTTGAGCCACTTCTTCTTGGTGTGTGATTTTAAAAAGCTGCGTTTTCAAAGACTCTCAAAATCACCAGAAAATGCGTTTTCCCTAAAGAAAAAGGAATTCAGAGTAGAGCCTACCATAGGACAGCTTCTGAGGAATAACTTCCCCTGAGCTCTGCTGTTGTTAACCAGGTCTCAGAAGGAAAACAGGTTTTGAAGAGCGGCTTGCTGCTTGGTGGTTTTGAGCCTATTTTCCCTGTTGTGGAGCTGAAGAGATGAACGTGGTTGGTTCAAATCATATTGCTGCGACTCCACCATACGACAGATCTGCGTTCGCAGCAATGCGTCTCTAACACAAAATGAAATAAGAAAGGGAGGAAATTTAATTTTGTTCTTGTGGTTATGGAGGTCTGCGGGGAAGTGGGCCTGTGGGGCACAGTCCTCGGGCCACGTACTGGTTAGACAGCTTTGGGTTTTTTTATGCCTTTCTTCTTCTGAACGTGGTGTCAGATGTTGCGAGTCAATTTATTTTGCTATTAGCATTTGCTAATGACACTAAAAACTTTTTTAAAAGCTTTCCTAATTAATGATCTTCTTGCTCACAAACAAAAACGATATTGTCTGTGAGAAGTGCCTGAGTATTTAAAAGCACCGGGCTGTTGGTAGGTTTTATTGCCTCATGAATTTAGGGTCAGCACACCTATTATTTGCCAGAGTTAATTTGTGCCGGGTTATTGACTGGCTGGGTTGTAAGGGATACCTGACTCTTGTAAAAGTTACACTCGTCTCAAATTGTTATAGTTTTATTCTTCGTGCCCTGCCACAATATTTAACTAATAAAAGAAAGGAAACGCTGTGCAAAGGCAGGGATTTAACTTCAGGCTCGTGAGACCCAAGCAAGTAAGACTGTCTTGAGTCTCTATTCCTTCTTTCTGACTCTGAATTGCTCTTAACTTTTCTTTAGATAAGGAGGGGGCAAAGACAGCTTTCTACAATCAGAAGGCACATCGCAGTGCACGGGCACTCAGGCTTTGCAGGAGTGCCTAATTAGGCTTTCAGATGCTCTCCCTGAGCTGGGTGCCTCCGATTGTCTATCAGGGGAAGTTAGGCCAGCTGCGAGGAGCTCAGCAGCACTGAAATAATGTGGCTAACAGCAAGTCCCTGAAGAAAAATTGAAGAGCATAGTTTCGTGTACAGCTCTTCATATGTCAAGGTGAAAATATACCCCTTGGACTCTCCAAATTGGAAGCACAATACGCAGTAAAACTAGCAGCTGGTTTAAAAAAATTTCCTAAGAAATCATCCTTTCCGTTTTGACAATTCAGAAATAAATTGCGGTCCTGTAGAATTATTTCTGATTTTCCAAGTGTCCGCTTCTATCACAAATGATTCTGAGCCATTTGTCCTTGTGGGGTGAAAGGCTGGCTGAAGTAGAAATAGTCATT
Organism: Netta rufina; assembly: GCF_964035555.1. Taxonomy (NCBI): domain Eukaryota; kingdom Metazoa; phylum Chordata; class Aves; order Anseriformes; family Anatidae; genus Netta; species Netta rufina. The sequence continues at coordinate 9,678,952 of NC_140145.1, read as the reverse complement.
TTCTATAACAAGCCTTCAAATACACGATGGCGAGCCAGAGGCTCTTGCTGTGTCATGCCATCCAAACTGCGGTCAATACACGGGTCCTCAGCAGAAGCCAAAGTTGCACCAGTAAGTCATGACCTGTAATGTGGGGGCTGGAGAAAGGCCAGTTACTCTGCAGGGCGAGCTGGGAAATGATAGCTTCTGAGTGGGAAATTCGGAAGGGGTGAGCTTGACCGTGCTGTCCTATTGTTCTAGTCAGATTTTTTTATATGCCCAAATATATTATTACTACTTTGGGTGAAAGTAATGCATTTCTAGCAATAACCTTTGCCTCCATCTGGGCTGATCGAAACAATTTTTAATTATTCTCTGCCTGCTGGATCTTCTGCAGATCCGGGGTACACCTGACAGAGCCTTGTTCTGTACGACAGCTAGCACAGTCACTTCGTATTAAAAAGTAGATGGATATCCTGACCTCCAAACCCAGGGCTGCTGAACAGATGACGGTCTAATTCTTTGCTTCATTTCCAGCGAGCTCCGTCTTTTGGCTCTCTGCAGTGGATAATTATTGCATAAAGATGGGGGAGCATCTGATACTGGTTTAAGACGATCAGTCTCAGAGTTTCACCAACTTCCCTAGCAATTCTGAGGACTAAGAAACTAAAGCATCCATGATTATCTTGCATTTAGCTGAGGTGCACGTGATTTCTGTCCTAGTTGCTTCTATAAATAGCTCCCCCAATCCTTCCCAAATTATTTTTACTAGTTTTTAGTGGGTGTATAGCTTTTAAAACTGGAATACCAAAAGCTGGCTCTGTTCATTTTCTCATGAAATTGTAGCCAGAGCAGTAAATTCATAGCTAAGCACTTACTCATTGGCTACTGTATTATAAATAACTCTTCACCTTGGCCCTGTTTCTCTCACCATTACTCACTGTGAGCAGTTCTTACTCACGAGCACAGGGCAGCGGAGAAGTGAGTGGTGCTGCTGTCTCTGCTCCCAGCGCTGGGGCCCTGGCCCATCAGCAGCCCTGCTTCCAGGCAGGGCACCCCTGCTGGAGGAGAAGCAGCAACTCCTCTGGAAACAAAAAAGCTGCGCGTGGGATTTGGAAGTTTTTATACGAAAAACCATGGTGCAGTTTATTGTTAGGCTTCGAGAGGTAGGCTTGTCACTTTGTGCAAGGCTGGGAAGCAGCTTACAGGCATTTGGCTGGGGAGCCCTGGCCATTCCTCCTGCTTTCTCATTGCCTCTGCACTTTGTTGCCTTCCAAGGGTAAATTAACCTAAAGGTTCAAAGCTTTTGGGAGAGATTCCAGACCAAAGGTCATCTTTTCTGGGTGGTTTCTTGGCCGTCCTGTGTTTGCCCACATCTCTAGTGTTTACCAGCTCAGGGAGTTTATAAAATTTTGATGTAGGAATTAGGTTGTTGCTCATCTTGTACCTTCCTGCTCATATTATTGACAGTACCACTGAACTGCTTGAGGCAGATAGCATCTCAGTGATCACTGTGCTATTTCAGCTCTCCACTGCTGACAACATCAGAAGTGTTTTAACAGGGTTTTAATGGGCAGCCTCTGTAGCTCCTTGGAGGGTTGCAAATAGCTGCCGCGAAAAACCTTTTCTGGCGCTCGGAGCTGACATGCCCTCCTTTCCCATCCAGCTGCCGCTTGTTTATGTGGCTGCAGCGCTGTTGACAAGCACTTCTTATTTGGGCTGGGCACTGTGGAGACTGTACAAGTTAAGCAAGTTCCTACATCCTTCGTGTGAGCTGCGAGGAATAACAACATGGTTGTGAAACCGCTGGGAAGAGCAGCGGCAGGAGCCGGTAACCCAGCTGTGTTCGGAAACCCCTCCTCTGCTCCTGCAAAGAGGAATCCGACAGCTGCTTGCACTGCTGTACGGCACAAAGAGCTCGCTCCTCTATTTTTTTGCTCACAACATGTTTCTGATGACATCCTAGAGTTGATCATTTTGATGAAAATGACCTTTTTTTTCCTAGCAGAAAATAAACAAAAAAGGATTAAAAAAAAAAAACAGCAAAACACACCACTGTTCTTCAAGACAAAGCGTTAATTTGATAGCAGCAGTTTCTAGCTGACTGCTTGCTTTGCTCTGCTTGTTACCAGAAATGAGGCTCTGAGCACAGCTTTCTTTGGACTATGGAAAAGCTTTCTCCTCCCTGTTTTGCTTAATATAACTATAATGTGCCCTTTATCACACTTCAAGTTGAGTAATCCCAGTGTAGAAGCAGAGCTTAATACCCATGGGAAAGAGCATTGGAAACATACATTATAAAAAACATACAGATGAAGCTCAAAAGATCCACTGACATGTAAATTTAATTAAAAAATTATAGGTTTTCAATGAGGGCTTGTGTCTTGAATTTACCAGTTTCCATGAGTTCTTCAGAAGAAGAGTTTCTTTTTGCATTCTTGGTGCAAAACACACTGAAAGATATTACAGTCCCCCAAAAGTGGGACTGTGATATCCAAAAGCCCCCACAAAAAGAAAATTTTGCCTTAAATATATACACTTGAAATCGAGGCTGTAAGAAAAATACCCATTTTCCTGTTTTCTTTTCTTCCCATCCTCTTTAACAAAAGTTAAACTTTACCACCACCAGCACAGCATGAAAAAGCACGCCCTAGCTGTGTGAATAAGCTTCCCTTGCGTGTGCACGTTTAAGATATTTTAGTTCTTGCCATAAAAGGCAAGCAAGTTTGGGTTAAAAAAAAGACCTGCCCAGCCGAGTGGGCAAACAGCAGAGCCAATGGCCAGAGCAAGGGGCAGGCTGGAAATTGGGATCAGAGTAAAAAGCACCTCTGCTCAAGGAGGATTGTGGCTTAAATAAGAGAAGTGTTACGGAAATCTTATGAATTGCTCCATCTACTGCATGTTTCTAGGAAGAAATCCCCAGCACAGCAGCCCCACGGTGTGTGGCGTGGTTTCCCGGGATGGGAGCGTGCCCCCGCAGCACAGCACAGTGCGGGGCCGTGCCACGGGAGCTGTCGCCGCCGTTCGTGCGCGGCTGTGCCCGGGCTGGCCACTCGCAGGGTCCTCGGGCTGAAACCCGCAGTGCGGAGTAAAACTCGAACCTCGTGGCTAGTAAAACTTAAAAAGAAAAGTCTGAGGGTCTTTTCAACTTGCTGAGGTTAAATGTGTTTCTTCGCTCTGTTCTTCATCTGCTGTGCTTTCAGCAAAGCCGATGGCAAGCTGAAGTGCTTCCATAGCAGAGCGTTACAAAGCTGCTGCTGCTTAACACCCCTTATTTCTTTTTTTCTTTAACGCAGCAAAGGCAGTGGCTTTTGCGGTGTTCTATTAAGTCCACAGCAGCTGTTCAGAGGACCAAGTCTGTAGGTTAGGGGAAAGGGAAAACTCCCTTATTCCTGGAGTTTTGTCCCCCAGATAAACGGAGCAGAGGAGCTCTGACTTCACGCTCCCTCCTGCCTTCAGCTTGTGGCTTCTGCTGTGAGCTGCAGCACTGAAAACCACTCCTGTGGTTTCTGTTTCTGTGACTTAATTAATAAAAATAATTCGTCAGTAGCTCATGTCTTTCACAGGGGCTTTTCCCTGAGTCAGCTTACTGGGGAAGAGGTTCGTTATATGTTACAATTAGGGTAAAAAAAAGGGGGGGAAGGATAAAGCTTCTGATGTGGTGGGCTTCCCTTAGCAGAATGCCACAGCCTAGTTTATTTGAAGAAACTTGCAGCCAAAATGCTGTAATCTAATTTATATACTTGTGTAACTGTATATAAATATATAAAAATATATAAAATGATAAAAAAATGCATTTTAAAGTATCGTATGATCAAGAGCAGAACTTATCTGTGCTAAATGCCAGAAGGTGTTACCCAAACAGTCACTGCTGAGGTTCACTCGGCTCCTGTGTGCAGCCACAGAACCAGCAGTGTTTGTCTGGCACCGTATTTCAAGTGGGAGAGCTTTCCAGTCACCTCTAGCTTAAACTGAAGCTTTCTGCCCTTCAAACCGTGTGTCCCTGGACAGCCTGTACTGCCCCCGGCTTGGATGGATCCCTGCCTGCTCCTCAAGGACCTGGGAGCGGAGTTCCCCTTGAGGCTGGGTGTACCTGGTGTGTCCGCAGCCTCCGAGCTGGGAACAGGCTGCTGTGCTGCTCCCTCGGTGCCCGTGTCCCGTCCCCGTCCCTGTCCCTGTCCCTGTCCCTGTCCCCGTCCCCTCCCCACAATGCTGGCGGTGCAGCCGTGCTGCATTGCGGGGTGATGGCAGTGCTCTGGGAATTGTCTCTGTGGGGTTTGATGGCGATGCAGGGATGAAACAGGAGCAAGTGCTGCTCCGAGCCTGTTCCTGCGCGCGTTGTTTGTCACCTCTGTTGGTTCAGTTGATGCTTTGAAGTTCCTCTTGCATTAGCGTTGCGCCTTAGGCAAAATTGTTTAGTGCTTCACCGTTCGTGTTATTTGACTTGCTTTTATGTTCGCTTCTGTTTTATGGGTTTGTTCTGCCAATTTGGATATAATTGTATGAAGCTTTGCTTTTGGCTTTGTCCTGTAACGTTGGCTTACAGGAGCCATCCTCTGCCATGCAGAAAGACACCTGTGGGAAGTAAGGCGCTCGAGCAGCCTTGCCGTGACCGAGTTTCCCCTTAACAAAAATATTTTCAACCGTTTTTCTTAACACATTAAGGTCAAAACCAATTGGTAGTCACAGCTATACTTGTTCTAAAGGGTGAATTTGGTGGAGGTGTGTCTCTACCCAGCACATGAGGTGACTTCAGTCAGCGCGTCCCGATCTGCCCTGGCTGCGGCAGGGCCCGTGCAGGGGCGATGGCATTGGCACGGTTTCGTGGTGCTCCTGCCTCGTGGCATAGACAGCAGCACGTGGTGGTTGTGTGCTTGTGGCACTGCTTGGACTCTCCCTGTCTCTAATTGCCTTCCCATTATCCCTGCTGAGCAGGGGCAGTACCCAGGCTTCCTCCAGTCAGCAGCACCCAGCGTCGTCCCTCTCCAAGCTCCGGTTGTGCCAGGCTGCGGGTGCTGGCCACGCTGCCCGAGTCTCGGGCTCAGCAGGAAGGTTTCAGCTTCCAGCTCCTGCCTGCTGCTTCTCTGCCACGACGTGCAGGACACAGATGTAAAACAAATGTATTTTTGTCCTACGTGTCTGGGCACAGGTACTGGAAAGCCAAAAACCAGCGCGTCCTTGCTTCAGGGTTGAAGAACTTCCCTTAAACTAGACCCTGTAACTCTGAAGTTAATTCACTTAAAATAATTTCTAAAATTTCCTTACATAGCCTGTGCTTCTTCAGCACATGAAGCAAATGTGATCCGCGGGGCCCTAATTAAAAAAACAGAAAAGCAAATGTGCCTCTCGCTTCCCTGCCAGGCCTCGTGCCTCAGCCACGGGCTGACCCGGGGCATCTCGGGGGCAGAAAGCAGGGGCAGAAGGCGGCGAGACGCAGTTCCAGCTTTGTGATACCCATTTGTATTTACGGCCTGATTCTGCTGGGTATGAAATGTATAAAATATGTATGTTAAAATGAGATATTTGGATCTGAAAGTCAGTCCACTGTTCACGTATTTGTAAGCCTTTCCGTGATGATGTGCTTAGATAGGAGCAAATTGGGCTTGTAGAAACGCGTAGGGGAGATGAAATTGAGGATGCCGGCTGGACTCCAGCTTCCTCAGCTGGGTTTTGCAGCCAGAGGAGACACGGCTGGGAGGTGGCTGCAGGCTGCCCCGGCTCCCCCAGCTGCTCTGCGGCTCTCCTTGCCCCCTACCCCTCCACGTGGGGCAGCCAGGTGGAGAACAGAGCCGGGAGGTGGCAGGGACCTGCCTGCTGTGCTTCGGCTCTGACAGGTGAGGAGAGGGTGCGAGCAGCCTGTGCCCCGCTCCCCGTCACCGCTCCAGCTCCCGTGGGAGCCTCCTCCTGGAAATACCCGCGGTCACATGCTGCAGAGGTCTGGGGGCACATTTCGTTTAAGCCACTGTCAGATGAAAACTTATCAAAGCTCAGTTTTGTTTCTGTAAATCTCAGAACATTCATCATAGGTTATCGGAGATGAAAGCGGTCATGTGTGGCAAAGCCACACTGCTGGACTCTGTGCTCAGGAATTCAGAGGGAAGGGAAGAGAAGGGAAGGGAAGGAGATCGTCTCTCTCTCGTTCGCTTTCCTCTCTTTGTCTTCCTTTGTTCCCGTGCACGGAGGTCCGGCAGTCTTGGAACCAGCCAGATAATTTAGAAAATGCAGTGCTTACCCTCTGCCACTTTTTACAAGCCTGTGTCCTCAGTGACAGAATTGATTCCAGTTGGTGCTGCTGCACTGTTAATGTTACCTTTTATGTTCATGTTTGTTCCAACAGAGTGGCCACTAGCACAGACGACTTGAACTTGTATCACCCGCAAACTGACAACGCTGGAGCCACCAGTTTGTCATTATCCCTACTAGTGTATCTGATTTAATTTTGCGACAGCGGATTAATTCTTAAAATTGCAGTGCTTTTTGCTCGTTAATGGTCAGTAAATGATTCTGGGGGATGGGGGAATGGAATTCATCAGTTTTGTAGTCATTTTAATTCTTCTAGTTTTAAGTTGTTCTATAAATATGTCTTTATGGATGTAGTTTTACTAGCTTAAAAACATCTAATTGAAAACAGTTGCTTAAATCTCTTTGGATCAAGAAGGCAGTAATAAGCAAAGAGAGTATCTTATCCCTGCAATCCAGAAACGCTTAGTGACTGGTATACTTGGTGCATGTGTAATCAGCTTCTTGTTTCATCCAAAAACCTTAGCTCTGTTGGTGTGAGCTCCTACTTCACCAGCAGCATGGGTTTTTTGTTTCTAAGGTTATCAACTAGTGAAACAAAATATATTTTAAAAAATGACATAAGAGAAAAAATAAATATTTAATTAATTTATGCTACTTTCTTTTGTATGTGCAGTGTGTGCTGGAATATCACTGGGCTCCTAAAAGCCTTAGATTTGCCTTCCTGTAATTTCCCATTTTGTTACGCATTATGTAATGTTATGACTTCAGGCTTGCATCAGGCAGGGCTGATCTCTGCTGTTCTGTGAGGTGCCCAGCAGATGAAACCGCAGCTCTTGGATGAGCTCAGCCCGTGTTTACCTATTGCTGCTGCTTGCAGTTCCAGAACCGAAGAGTTCTGAGCGATAAAAACTTGGCTCTGCATGCCGTTGATTTCTGAAATTGCTAAATTTTGTGTATTTGGGTCGGGGGGTGCTGTTGGTATGACTTGGGTTGGTTTCTCATCTATTATTTGTTTCATATCAGAAAGTGAGGAACTTTGCAGCTTATGAGCTGTAGTGACTGCAAATCCTATGTATGACAGTGGGATGCTTGAGTGGTTTGAAACCCTCCAAGTTAATTTGGAGATGCATTTAAACAAATATTGACGACCACTCTGGTTGTTGGGCGTTGTTAAAGGCTTATACCTGCCTCCCTCTGGCTGAAATGTGGTACCACCTTCCAAAGTGATCCCCACAAAGATCTCTTGCAAACTGTGGAGGTCTGTAAGTGACAGCTTGTTTTTGAGCTGGGGAGCAAGGAAAACAAAACCATCTAAGCTTGGGAAAGGCAATGCAAAGCTACAAATCTTTGGGTTCTTCCTTCATACACTGCAAAGGTGGAAAAAACTCAGGCAGGTCTCGTTTGACCCAGCCTGATTTAGAGGTAGAAAAACACGTGCAGCATAGTCAGTGAGCACTTGCACTTCTGGTGCTTTGCGAGTCCACTCTTGAGCCAGAGATGGAGCAGCAGCTCTCCTGCTCCCTCCCTACGGGAAGCAATGAGAGTTTTATTTTATTCAAATGATTTCATATGACTTTAGTAGTCTGAAGTAGTAAGAAGTTGCGGCAGCATTGTGTTTCAGAGCGCAGGCAGCTCCGCCAGGCTGCCTTCCCACAATATGAAAGAGCCCAGGCTTGTGCAGCTACAGCATCTTGGGCTTTGTTCGGGACTTAAAACGCAGTGAGAGCTCAGCCCCTGAAATTCTTTTTCCGAGTCTTTTTGATACGCAAGTAGCACTTCACACAAGCCCATTGTTAAAAATCACTTGCTGTTTGGTGGTTAAAGAAATGCGTAAGTGTATTCTGCCCATCTAAAAGCCATCCATTACAAAAAATAATCAGAGATCCTTTTTTCTTGTACATTTGTGTCATTCTGTGAATCAGAGGCATTTTATGTGCTAGGGGCAGCTTAGCTTTCGGAATTCCTGTGTCTTGCTAAAACCCCAGGGCGTATTTAGCTCAGGAGACCTGAGGTGACCTGTAAATGGCAGCTACTGTGTCCCTCTGCTGCTTAGCAAGATATTTTAAAAAGAAATTGAAATACAGAGTCCAGATACAGTACGATAACGTTTTGATCCAAAGAGAAAAGCAGTCAGTATTTTCATAGTATTTGACCTCTTTGAAAACACATTAAGACATCAATTATTTCTCGTAGCTTTCCTCTGAGAGGAAGATGGGTGGTTCCCTCTTTTATAAGTGAGAAACCTGAGATCGAAACGAAACGAGGTGATTTTTCTGAACGCAAAGAAAGTCCTTAGGAAAGCAGGACTGGAGCTGAAGAGTTCCTGTGCAGTGGCTTTGGCAGGCACGCAGCTCTGACTGCTGAGCTCTCTCTGCAGGCAGGGAAGGTGCAGGGGAGAGCAACATCTTTTTTGCAGATTGTTTTGCTTACGACACTGCGCTGTCTCATTTGCGAGCCAGCCTTCCCATTCTTCCCGGACTTCAAATAAAGTCATAGTTTTTCTCCTAAATCCCCATGATTGACTGTCTACAAACATGCTGACAGTCTCAAAAATAATGACGAGAACTCTGCTCCCTGTGCGTGTGTGCGTTATGTCCAGCAGAAGGACGCTAACGCCGTGCTTCGGCAGCTGGGGCAGCGTTAGCGGGGTTCCCTGCTCGGCTCTCCCCCGGCCTTCCCGTCCGAGTGAGCTCTTCTTTCAGCTGTAGGCAGTTTTTATTAAGGTTCTTTGGGGGTGTTGTCTTTACGGTGGATTCATTTTTAAAATGTGAACGATTTCAGTGCTTGCCTGTAGAGAAGGCACAAATCTCCTCCTTGCAGCTCCTCCGGTGAGATGAGAGCCATGCCGGGGGCAGCCTGCTCAGCACCACGCTGCCCTGAGGCCACGCAGCACCAAACACGGCCGGGCTGTCACAGCACAGGTGATCAGAAGCCTATTTTCTGTGCCACTCCTGATGATAACTTTCAGTTTTGGAGTTGCAGAGGGGAAAGGCAAGAGTCCTTTGCAGAAGTCAAGGTTCAAACCTATGGTTCTGGGTCATGTCAATGATGCTCCTAATACTACTTTTTAGCATATAAAACGAGGTAAATTACACACGTCCAGGAAAATTTAGGTTGTCCGATGGGGATGCCTTAAAATCCTGCAGTTTTTGTTTGTTTGCTGCAGTGGATTAGAAGCCACTGGGTCTCTTGGTCCAGTCCAGGAAGAGCAATCTGCTCTTGTCTGGGACAGGAGTTCCATTAAATTAGCGGTGTCCTCACCTGCCTTCAGGGGAAGGTTTGCTTCTCACCTGCTAGTGAAATACCCAGCACCAGGTTTTAGGTACAGAACCATGGCCCAGCTCACACGAAGAGGAGCAGAGCAGATCCCCAAGGGCTTGAGAAGCTCCAGAAGTCATCTGCACCCACGCAGAGACACGACAGGATCCTCGGTGCCAGAGGGATCCTGCAGGATCTTCTGGGTGAGGTGTGACATCTGGGGCTGGGGCTAGAGATGCAAGGCAAGTGGTGTCGTGGCTGCTGCCTCCATGGCTCTCCCCATCACCTCCTGGTCCTGCTGTCGGAAGAACCATGGAGATGTGTTCGGTGCTGGCAGGTCGGGCAGAGCCCTGCCGCTAGCTTGTGTTGAGCACGCGAGCTGCAAAATTATGTTCTTGTATCAGTTGGGAATTTTGTGGAATTTGCTTCCATTTGACAGCGTTTCCAGATGGAAAGGAGCAACTGTCTTTTTTCTGTACGGTGCAATTTTCATTTACGTTAAATGGTTCTGAGTTTGGGGAGGGGGGCTCTGCTGCTTCATTTCCAATAGCGTGAAGACAGATGTTATTTCACTGGGGGATCTGGAAGCTTTTTCCTTATTCTTCAGCTCCGTTATAGGTGTGCATCTCTCAGAACAAAGACAAATTCCACTGGAAGTGTTACAAAGTTAGTTGCATTCTCAGTTATTTTAATGATTCTTTATTTTTGCAGCACAGTAGGCTAGAAATGTGTTAAAGCTAGTGGTAAAGTAATTTATGAAGGGCAGATGGAGTTCAAAAGGTTCAAATATACACATTCAGTTCCAGCGTCATTTGGATCTTCGCACCTCAGTGTCCCAATAGAGAAACTGGATACCAAGTTTTTACAGGTTTTACTGTAAAAACTGAGCCCTCCAGAACTTTTAGTAACTAATGGATTTTGCAGAAATGACTACCCTGGCTGTCCATTAGCTGTTTCGCTTTTATGTCTTTGCTGGAAACCTAAATGGCTTTTACTTGCACTTTTTTAGTGGATGTTTGCAAGAGATGTCTTTTGTGTTACAGTAGCCAGTAGGAAAAAAAGGGATGTACTCAAAAATTGTAAAAATATTTAATCACGGTATATCCTAACTAGAATTTAAACTGTGTTGTCAAGAAAGTTTCCATCTGTGGCATACCAATCCCAAGCTGACTACATGCAGTTTTAATCTTCTGACTCTTGAACTCATTCTTTTTTGTGTGGCTTTGGTGGTGTTAAAATTTAATCCTCAGCAGTTACATTGTATCAAGTCTATATTTCTCTCCTTCCCTGGCATGTCCTACCTGATTACTGGCAAAGGATTTTGAAATACCCTGAAAATCTGTGTTTTCTAATGTGGGGATGATTGATAAAATACCTTCCTACCAATGGACAGTTAAAGAAAGTTTCCTCTCTTCTTTGTTGAGCTGCTAGATTCTTAGCAAATTAGTACCCTGTAACATCCTATTAGAAGCACACAGCTTTGATGAGCAACTCTACAAAACATCTTGCTGGCTTAAAAGAGCTTTTACATCCAGGTATGTTCCTTCTGTTCATCATCATTCATACTAGTCTTATCTATATAGCACCATAACGAGAATGAATTTTGTGCAGTAAGAGCAATGTGTGCCATTTTCTGTACTGCAAAATTATACAGAATTAGGAAAAAAGTGGATAAATCTACAGGTTCTGGTTGCCATTCCTCCCTAGTTTCAGATACATGTGACAATTCTGGAAATTTTATATGTGGAAAAACTGGCTGGCACAAACACAGAGGAATGACGAACCCACTTCCATTCTGGAGCAGAGGACATATGATGGCTGTGTTCCTCCATGGTGAGCAAGCACTTAGGAGGAAGGTAGTGTTGAAGCTGGTATGGTTCACCACACAAGGATTTTATTTTGTGGTGGAAAATCTAATCTTTCCGAGACCATTTCTCTTGGGTATAAGGCTGAAGTCTGCTTCATATTGGGAGATTGGCATGAAATCTGCAGCACTTACAAGGATAAAGGCCTTTGTCTCCAAAATGCACATTTTTTTTGGAACTATAAAGGCAGTGGAACAAGAAATGGCTCTAGGTATATAATGTTAAGATCCAATCCTGTAATCCTTTCTCAAGTAAAAATATGTTATAGATCAATTTTATCGATTCATATCTTTTTCCATGTGTTTTAGAAGATTCACTTAAAAGGAAACCTTTCATACTTAACTAATGATTAAAGAATTAAAGGACAAAGAATTAGGCCTACACTAATTATCGAGAAAGACATCGTCTTCTGGTTCCCCAGCGGTACCATTTGATTTCTCAGTGAAGCATGAGAAACATCTTTTATTTTTTAAATAAATATTAATTAGTAATGTACAGTTTGTTAAGTCTTAATCCCCTTCCTTGAAATGTTTCAGAAAGATGGATAATAAATACAAGCAAAATAGGGCAACAAAACTGAGTAGGTTTAGGAAGGGGAAACTGCAAAGAGGAAAAGAGGTGATTCCTGGAAGCTGCTCGGGGGGGCTGCCCTATAACCAGATATGCCCAGCTTTCAGTTTGCAGGCAGTGGGACACAAAAACAAGAGGAGGAGGAGGAGCTGAAAGGCATGAAAAGACAAGAGATTTATTCAGTAAGCGAAATAAGAAATGAAATCAGGTAGATAGATGAAAAGAAGTGAGCAGATCACTACCTAATGGAAGCTGTTCATGCATCACAGACTTGAAATTAATTTACACTATCACAGGATCTAGACAGACTTGGCTGAGTTGAGACCAGATACTGATTTTTAAATCTGAACTTCCTTGTTTTGTGTACTTAAATCTGACATTTTCTGACATCATTAATATGGAACAACAATACAGAGTTGGCATAGATGCCCACAAGTACAGGAAAATGATTTAAAAAACATAAAAGTGATCGTTGATGTCACAGGATCATAGCTGTTAGCTTATCAGTTGTTAAGAAGATTTATGAAGCAACCTTTATCTTGAATGGACTAGATCCTCCAGCTGATGAACATTGACGTGATTGTAGTGAGATTACGTGGATCAGGTGAGCTTCTGGCTCAACATACACAGTTGAATTTGCTTTGTTTCAACTTAACGTAATAGACTTCTTACAACAACATTAATCATTTATGGGAACTGTATTTGGGGAGTATTTTAACATTTTGGTACTTAGGAAATACAAGTACCCAAATTGCCTGGCATAGTCAGCAGCACTCTCTGCTTTCCTGGAGAACTGGGAACTGAGATGTTTTAGAAGTCAGTTTTACTTCTTAGGGAAAAAAAAAAAAAAAGGAAGAAATAAACAATAAATAAATAAATAAATAAATAAATAAATAAATAAATAAATAAAGTCTACCCCTCCACACACACACACACACAAAAAAAGGAGAAACAAACAAAAAAAAAACAACAGAGTATTTCTTGTTTGTATTTAGCAATGGAGGAGGTAGCACCTTCTGAACCAGCAGGCAGCCTTTTACAGCGCATTACTGGCATATATAAGGCACGAAGAGCTTTCTGTTTCTTAAACAGCTCCTTCTGACAGCCCGTTTGTTGGCCAAACACCGATTTGCTTTCACTCAGACTCAAAACCTGGAGCGAGCACTGCGCGTTGCTGTGGGCTGCGGCTCGGTGTGCGCAGCGGTGCGGTGCTGCAGCCGTCCCCCTCCCGTCCTGCTCAGGCACCTCCCGAGGCAGCCTTCAGCTGCTTTCAAAGCGAGCCAGCATCAGTTGGATGTGGGTGAGGTGCGGCAATTTGGGAATTGCTCCCAGCTGGTGGATAAATGATTTCCAAGCAAGCTGGGTGGCTCTTTAACTGCTCTTCCCAGTAGAAAAGAGCTGAAATATATAGAAATTGTTGCTTTGACAAATAAGCTAATAAGCCACTCAAGTTGCTTTATGTATTGAATATAGTTGCTTGACAGTTAGTATTATTTTCTAATTATATTAAGTTATAAATTATTAACAAGTGTTTAATTTCAGTCCAAACAGATCCAACAAAAGGGATTTGTACAGTTATGAATTGCAGCAAAATATAAAATTGTTGAGCTTTTAGTATACGCAAACTTGGAGACCCTGGTTATTTCTCCCTCTTTCAACAGCCAGTCATGAAACTTTCTCGACCTTTTCACCTTTAAACTTTATTTGAACTTGGAAAGAAGACTTGTGAATTGTGGAGGGGAAGAAAAAAAAGAGGAGAAAAAGAGTGGGGGGGTCAGGGGGAAGAAGGTCTGATTATATGTTACCGTAACAGTAATACTAGCAAAATAATCCTCCTCTTGTGCATGAGTGTCTGCTACTGCAAGCTTCGGGGTAATAAGCTCACATGACATGCCTAGAGGCTAATGCTGGCCTATGCTTTTTTTTTTTTTGTACATATTTAAACAAAGGCTGATTATCCAAACAAGAATTTGGACTGCATCAACTGGACCAGTTAAATTATAGTTAGTAAAACTTGGCGCCTTCAGAGCTTGGAATGTTACAATTACAGCTGGATCCTCATTTGTTAGGCAGCCTTACAAAATAATAAAAGTGGAGATTTTTATCTTTATAGGACATAGCTTAACTCTTTGAATACAGAGGACTATGTGCCAAATATTACAGTTTCTGCTTAGACGTCCTATTCCAGGCCAATAAACACAATTAAAGAGCTCTGTCTGTGCTCTATAGGACACAGGGCAAACCGGAGTAGCTTTGCCAGCACGCGGATGCCTGCTGTGGCACTTGCAGTGGACACGCGTTATCCCCCAGGATTTCTCTGAGATAAGAAACAAGAACACAGCAAGCAATTTGTTGTTTGATCTCCCGTGTCTTGCTGCTGTCTTTTTCACAGTATTGCTGGGTTTTCATTTGTATTTCCTTTCTTGGAGCTTGTTCCTGTATAGGATCTAGATGGTCCTCGGAGCTGGCCTGATTTTCTCCTCTCGGATGAGCTGGGAAGCTGCCTTCAACGCTGGCTTCAAACCATTAGCAAACTTTTCCCTAAAAGGCCCTTTAGTCTACAAGGTTGCCTCTCCCCATTGCCATGCTTCTGGGGCTGGTTCAGGATGAGTGGGTGGCCTGGGATGTGCACACAGAAGTTAAGTTGCATTTTAACAAACTGCTGTTGACCATTGCATGCTTGTTTTCCCTCTGTCATCCCACAGAGGTGGCTTGGTTTTGATAAATCACTTGCAAAACCGAACTTTGGCTTCCTGGTCATGTAATACAGAGATCTGGTCGCCAATCAGAAAATGAAAGTTCTTTCCCTAAAATTAAACGAAGCATCCTTATCATTAATCAAGAACAGAGCAACGTCTGCCTTCCTTCCCATGGAGCAGGGCCAACTTAGAGTTCTCCGGGATCTGCCCAGTGGGTTTTTTGGGCATAGGTTCATCTCGGTTTCTCTTTAAAAAGTGTTTCGTGTTTGCATTTTCTGAGAACCCTGGCTAGGTAAAAATGATCGAAACTAGGTTAAAATGATCGGAACTAAAGTAATTGAGACTATGTAGAATGTTTGCAAGAGCCCATGGGCTAGATAATGTGTGCCAGCCTATACCAGGAGGTTATCTCCATCTTCTTTGCATGCTACAAAAACTTGGTGTTTGTTAAAGTGTGAAAAAGTGAGCGTCCTTTATTGGGACAGCTTTACCATGTTGCAGTGTACTTCTGTCCCAGTAGTGGTAATAATATGGATAATAGATCATTGCTGTAGTCATGGTACCATGGGAGCTTTAAGGCCTAGGTGTGGGCATTTTGGAATGGAGGACATGAGTTTTCTTGCACTGAAAACCAAGAGGTTGAAGATTTTCAATCAAGATAAACTTGCAGATTCGTAAGGTGCAGCCGACTCTGGGAGAAGTGATACCAACTGGAAATAAGAAAGACCTACGGAAAAATTGTGAGTTAATGTTTACTCTTTTATTACTATTTTAATTGGATGGCTTTACACCGTGACCTTTTAAACCGCAGCTGTTTCAAGAAGCACTGTGTGCGCGCCACAGGCCCACGGAAGGCTGGAGGTGCTGCAGGTATCAGCTCCCATCACCCAGGCTCTGCGCTCACAGCCTGAGGTGGGTGCTTGTGGCTCAGGAGAGAGCTCCCCTGGCTGCACCCAGCACTTTGAGCAACAGCTCTTGACTGCTTTGTTGGGAACCAGTGAGCCTGCAGGAGGTAACACCGCAGAAGGAAGAACCGAAGCCTGGTTTCTGAAGGCACATGTTTGAATTTTGGCTCCTTTAGTGCTTACCTGCCGTGTGTATCAAGGGTTTCTTCTCCCAGTTGTGGGAAGGAATCTGGCTCTTGCTCTGTGCACCCCCAGTGATCTGCCTTTTGCTTAGTTCTTAGCTGTGCCACTGGGAAGTAGGGATGTCCTGATTAGACTTGTGCATGACAGTATTTAGTTTCTGGCCAGAAGGAATCCTTTATTTATTGTATCTGCTGCCCTTGTTGTTTTTTTTCCTGTATTGAATAGATTCACCTTATGCCATAGTGAGATGATTGAAATAGTGCTTTCCTGATTTAAGAGACCCAGGTTTACAACCTAGACGCAAATGTCGGTTGTACCTGGAATACCCATCAAGAATCATTGATACTAAAGCAGAAAAGGAAAGATAGCCAATCCATCTAGGTATTGCAGACGAGATGATCACCTAGCTGTTGACAGAGGGGATCTAAAATTTTGGAACCTGTCCTCAGATGGTCTGAATGTATTTTCAGCTGCCAAAAAGAAGTCAGCAGGAATGAGCCATGGATAAATGAGAGCAACATACCATCCCTGCAAGAGCCAGTTTCACTCCAGCAACCTAATTTTTTCAAGTATTTTCTAAAACACTAATTAAGAACTGTCTCGGATCAGGCTTTAGGTAGCCAGCATTGTATTCAGAAATTATTCTGTCTCCATTTTTCTCATCTGGGGTCTTACATAATTCATTCACCTTCTCTTTTTCCCTCCTCTTTGGTGTCATGGATCTATTCCCGGGTCACCAAAGGAGAGGAGGCAGGGCAGGAGTTAGATACCATTGCAGGACTTGTTCTGAATTACAGCTCCTGCCCTGTTTCTTTCTTTCATTTGGGATAAATTGTGAATTAATATTCACTTTAATCTTCAAATGACGTGGATTAAATTGCAGAGAAAGAAAGTTCATGGTGTATGAGTCAAAGTTAGAGGAGGTCCTCTGTAAAATTTCTTTGGACAGTTAGAGGTATAGCTGGGAAAGAAAAGAGAGTATTTCTCATAAGGCATAATTCGTATTTGCCATTATGCAAGGACACAATGCTGTCCCTCACTCTGATGTGCTGCTGCAGGAGACCAGGAGACAACCTGCCTGTTACGCACACTCTGAGGCTGTTTCCTGTAATGACTATTCTAAATTGATCATGGAGGTCTAGAGATAAAACCTTTCACAAATATGCTGGCTATTTAAGAAAAAAGAAATAATAGATACTGAACTATTTTGTCGCTAAGGCTGTTGCTACTTTTGATCTTCTGGATGCTTTGTAACAAGGATAAGTCTGTTCAAGGTGTTTGAATTTATTTAATTTTAATTAGTATTATACATCATGAAATGTTTTTCTTGAGTGCATGAGAACCACCTAAAAAGTTGGGTTTTCATCTGTATTTTAATTTCTCAGTAACAGTTGATGAGCAGAGAGAAATTGCTGTGGCTTTCTGGGGCTCACAGTGATGTAAATGGTTTAGGCTTTGCTCAAATCAGATTTCACTGTACAGTTGTAGTTTGAGCCAAGTCTGTTGGTTCTTGTGGGTTGGTTGTTGTTCTAAGCTTAATTAAAGTAGGTTTTTTAATAAAAAGGGGGGAAAATTCAATTTAATATCAGGTATCCATGATAACTACGTAATACAGCTTTTTCTCCCCTGAATTGTGTTTAGAGTGGATGTTTACATAGATGGCCATAGCTGAAAATAATGAGGAGATTCTATTTATGCCACAAGTTAAGAATTCCCATCACTGGCAAATCTTAAGTTACTTCATCTGATTTCTGATGGGAAAAATCAAATTGCTTTTATACTGGAAATAAAGTTGATTGAACTCGGGATTTTTCCAGTGGCTCAAAAGGTTATTTCCCAAGCAGTGCTTTTCTACAAACTGCAGTGATCTGTAATTTCTCTGCTTCTGTCTGATGCTCAGTGTTATATGTAGGGATTGCCTCTTAATAATAGGTGGAACTCTATTTGACTTCCAGAATTTTACATGAAATCTTGTATTACAGATGTGATAGCAGTAAGACCCTAGAGATGGAACTAAGTGATAAAGAGATCAATCTCTATTTTCTGTTTTTCTTTATTTCACATAGAGCTCTTTAATTTCGTTCTAGAAGAAAACACTTGAGGACTAGTGCTGCCTACAGGAACTGTTCAATCAGTATTAACGTGCAACTTGTCAAGAGCAAATTCTTTGACAAGTCTATTTACTTCAAAATAATTATATAATTTCCATTTGCTTCAGGAAGCTAAAAATAGAAACTAAGATATTGTTTGCCGTTTTATTTATTCACATTCATTCCTTGTGGTGATTTCAGTTGACCTCAGCATTACCTGTTGGTGAGGAGAGAGCTGTTTGCAGGCCAGTAGCTTCATCATTCACCACTGATTGCCCTCACAGACAGATTTAACATGACCAATGCAAACAAAGTTTTCTTGCGAGATGTCCAACTCATGCTGGTTTTGGCAAATTCAGAGCCAGTTGGAGATTTTGTGCTGCTGGAGGGAAGTTCTGTTTTCTGTAGTAATCCCAAGTAAAAATGTTTGAAGCAAGGATTGCTAATCAGACTTGACAAACCTCAAAAGTTTATACCCAAAGCAGCATTTGAAATCTTAAGTGTTCCTTTTATCAGGACCTTTCCACAGAACTTGTTTTCCCATCACTTCCATTCAGTTATTTCAACCAGCGTGAATGGATCCACCCTCAGAAATGATTGCAGTGAGTAATGGTGCTGGATTTTGTACACATAAGCACTGAGCAATAGCGTGTTGCTGAAAATGAGTCAAAAATACACAAATGGCTAAGGTAGGGTTTGCTTTACACATGGCAGAATTACTTAATTGGTGGAATTACTTAATTCAAGAAAGCAGTTGTTTTTGTAATTACAGTAACAATTTTGTCTGCCGAGTTAACTCTCAATGTGTAGCAGGTTCAAACTGATCCAATTAGTAATGAAAGTGGTGTAATTAACGTAGTCATTAATTAAATGTATACACGCACACTGGCTTTCAGTCAGTGCTTTGGGGTGGTTCATTTTGCATCATCCTGTTACAGACAACAAACTTCTTGTAACATGTAATCTGTGTTTAAAGCAGTGGAAGTGCCTCCCCCAGTAATGGGGGTGGAAATAGGATCTTGGGGACAACTGCAGATTACTGGGAGGTGGGACCTGTGGCCCAGCACCCGTTGGGGTTCAGTCCTGGAGTTCAGGAAGGCTTGGAGAGGTGAGCCTCCAACAAGGGATGGACCTTGCCATCACCGTGCCAAAAGATTGATTGCCCCATTGAGTGAATTGTCTGTTTGTAATAGCTGGGACTGGGATAAACATGAGACAGGGTCCTCACAAAGTGACTTTTTTAGTGTTGAGAGAACAGCTTAGCAGCGAGAGTCATCCATGACTGATATCACTGCAAAACTAAAGTTAAAACTGCCTCAGAGAAGGCCCAGAAGAAATCCTCCGAGACGAGGGATGTTCTGCGCAGCCTGTGCAGTTGCTGGTTAAACTCATGTGTGCAGCACTGTGGAAAATTTTACTTAACAGTTGCCTTCTCTGTAGTTGATTAATACAAGATTTCAGTGTTCCCAGTCCATTAATCTTCACAAGCACATCTGCATACTGAAAAATATTTTTAAAAACAACATAAAAAATTACAAGCGCTGATAATTTTGAAGATAAAAAGGACTAAAAGAACTACGATAAACTGTAGTTTACTTGCATCATGTGAATCCCAATCCAACGTGAGAGAGGGGCTTTGCCATTTAAAATATTTTAATTGCATAAGAGGAAAACTTTGCAAAGTGGTTGTTCTCCAAGCAGGGAGTACAGTTCCAACTGAGAAATATCCTGGCCTGCATTGTATCAAGTAATAACATCTTGCAAGTCAAAAAGGTATTAGGGAGGTGTGAGAGACATCCCAGGAGGAGTTTGAGTTAATGTGGGGGGTTGAGAAAGTTAATTATCTTGCAATTAATACTGAAGGTGTGTAAGAGGGGGATAATAAGAGAGCAGGTTTTGATATTTTAAGGAGCACATATGTAAAACTGGCTAGCTAGAGCCGTTCCTCCCCAGCACATTTGTTGATACATACACAATAACAGTGATGTCCAGATGCCTGATTTTTCCTGAAACGGAGTATTTTTAAGCACTCCCATCATCGATTGAAACTGCAACTTAATGAACAACAAAAGCCGTGGTTGGTTCTCTGACCCTTGATTTCTATTTATTTTTATCACGTACTTTCCTAATAAGGGGATATGTGGAAATCATGCCAGGTGCTTTGTGACCACTGAAAGGCCTCACTGCGCCGGGCAGTGGCTGCTTGCAGGTAAGGCTGTGCAGCACCTTAAAACCTCCCAGACCTGCTTGAACTGCCCAAGGGGAAATTTGAGGCTTACATCTCCCACGGGTTCCTGCTGGCCAGGGGGATGCTGCTCTGCATCTGGCATCATCCCCACCACAGGACACAGCCCTGGCCGTGGTGTCGGGGAGCAGCGCCGGTGTCCCCACTGCTGCTCAGCTCGGCTCCAGGAGGGCTCCTGAGCCAAGCATTCCTAACGGCGACAAGAACGAGCAGGAAAGGGCCAAAAATCTGCAAAATTTGGTTCAGCCTTCATTTGGATCAGATTTATACCGAAAGTAGCTGGATTCTAAGTTCATTTAGAGAACTAATTTTCTGGATCCAAGTGTTTTTACAGTGAGGGGATGTTGTAAAGAAGTTGTTTATAATGGAGTTTATCTTAGGCTCAAACTGTTTGCCAGCCTAATATCAGAAAGGGTCTGAAAAAGCCTTACAGTGGTGGTAGCTTAAGGAAGGGGACCGGGGTGGGGGAGAAAACCTAATAAAAATAGCTGAGATCATTCAACAGTTATCAAGAAACAGATACTGCAGTTTTATAACAGAGAGCACTAAAAGTATATGCACTCTTAAAAGGCAATTAAAATGTATACTCCAAAACTATAAAACATTTTCTTTTCATCTGGAACATTGAGGGCAGATTACAACACATTAATAACGTTTTGTTTAGAGTTCAGTTTCTGATGGCTTCCAAATGCAGTCTGTGTAGATTAACCAGAAGGAGTCCAGTTCTCTTTTAAGAGAGCTTGTAAAGGAAAGCAATGTGGTAAGATTGTTATGAAAAGCTAGTGTATTTAGGAAATAGCACTTAGCAGGGTCTCTCTGAATGGCTGCCAGGTCAGGAAGCTGAAGTGCAAGGCTTGGCCCTCGTTCAGGCCCCCCAGTCCCGGCTCCTTGACCACACAGTACGTCAGGAGCATGTCACGGCGGGCCAGGAGCTCCACCACGCCTCCGCCGCTTGGCACTCGCATGTTCACATAACCCAGGGCTCCGGGGGGAGGGAGGCACGCCGGGGCCAAGGGAACATGCTGCTTTTTAAAATAGAAGTGGGTAAATAAAAGAAGCATGGGAATGGAGCGGTCGCTCGGCCCGCTTGCCGCATTTAGCCGTATCCGCTCCGTGGGGCGAGAGCGGCCTGGCGGCGGGGGAGCCGGCTGGGCAGGGAGGGAGGGAGGGAGGATGGCGGCCTCCCGCCGAGGAGCCCTGCCTCTCGCCTGCGTGCGAGGGTCCTGCGTGCTTCACATCTCGGCAGAGGAGCTAGGAAATGCAGGGACATGGTCCCAGCAAGAGCCACGTTAAATGCGCAGGGAAGTGTAGCGCAGGAAGCGGGGGGAGAGGGCGGTGCAGGAGGAGGTGTGGTGGTGGCCTCCACAAGGCGCTTTCAGCCCCAAGTTTGCGTTGTGTGTTCAAAACCTGGTTAAAATCTAGGAGATGAGCAGCTCTGTGCTGTGGCCTGGTTTTGTGCCACGAGGCTGCAGATCAGAAGGGCTGGGGGGACCCAGCGGGCCGCAGGAGCGGAGCAGGGACCTGTGTGAGGTCTGGCAGGCCTCCTGCTCGCACCGGGAGCCCAGAGCAGTCCCGATGCCATCGGGTGCATGTTAGAGGCTGTCGGAGGCGGGTGGACGCCAGAGGTCTGCTCCTGTCCCGGGAAGTGTTGTTAATTCATCCACTGAAAGCATTGCTTCTCAGAGTACTTGTATGAATTCTCATTCTCATCCCCAAGTATTTCCTTCCCGTTGTCTTTTTATAACGCTAATGCGGGAAAATCACGTGTTTAATTAATGCTAGTAACAAGTACCAAGTTTGTGTAAGTCCGTGCTGGCTTAGGACAGTGCGTTGTCAAATGGGACCTCAACTTGTGCGTTGCCAGACAGAATTTGTGGTCTTTCCCTCCCCATCTTCCTGAAATCAGTGCATTCAGAGGGATTTTATGCTCTGTGTACATTTCATTTATGCTTTTGGCTAGCGGATCAAAATCCTGAGAAGACAGGAGGTTCCAGGAAGCCCCGCAGTACTGTTTACGAGCTGGAATTACCCAGGTGCTGTGGCTGACTCGGTATGGCACGCTGATACAGGGCTCGGTCTGTACGTAACACCCTAACTGCTGGGGGTTTTCACTTTTGCCCGATACCTTTTTCACTGCTGTGTTATTATTAGGAAAAGGTCAAAACTAGTGTCCTCCTGACCTAGCTCACAGGGTAATTCTTCACCATTTTGTTACCCGTGTTTCCTCCCTTTACACTGCAACCAGCTGCCTATGGGGAAACCCACCTAAAGTTAAGGAGAATATTATGGCAGAGAAACTTATTTTTTTCTGAAATGCTATAGCAATATAATTTGTATTAAATACAAAAGGAAGATTACTGCTCTCCATTTGCTCCTTTAAGACAAAGTTGTCTTTTGGCCATACTTTATGTGACTGCATAAGTAAATGTTGATGATTTGTACAGACTGTAATCATGGATATTGAACTGCTCTCTCACCCTTATAAATGGATCCCCTGGTTAGAAAAATGTGTTTTTCACAGCCCCTAAGTTCACTTCAAAAATACTTTTATGGAGAGATGAGGGGAATAAAATGGATGGTTACGTTTAGCACTTGGTACAGTAATAACTCCAGCCTTCTTTGGAAGGAGCATTGTGTATTACTAACATGTTGTACATTAGCAACTCGTACATTTGATGGGAAAATACTAATAAATTGTCATTACTCAGAACTGAGTAATTATACACAAAATTAAATGTGTGCGTGTGTGTATGTGAGAGAGGAACTTCAACTTGCTATTGCTTTCAGACAGTGACTCATTAAGCCACCCTAATGCCTTGGCTATGCGGCAGAAGACTAAAATGTTAACACTTACATTCTCCTCTCCATACGTGAGGATTTGAACACGTAATTCCCTGAGATGAGACCATACCTCTGGATTTTTATTTGTAAGTCTATGTTAAACTGGCAGATGTTAGGGTGTAGCTTTTAGCTATTTTTCATTTAGATTCTGATTAAAAGAAGTGTGTTGTGTTTTTTTTCCTTAAACCAGCAAAACTAATTATTCATGAGCACAAAAATCATCATCCCTGACTAACAGACGTCTCAATTTAGGGTTAGGAGCAGATAACATGAGGTCTGTAACAACTGTTGGATCATTCAGAACGCTTCTGAGTCCCAGAATGGCGTTTCTGTTTTTCATTATCCAAAGGAACAGAGGAGAGGAGAAAGTTCAGAGAGCAGCCCTTGTCTTTACTCACACAGTGGCCAGCACACGTAATGACTGCCGCGGCCGTTCTGCAAACGCAAAATTGCTGGTGGATCTAGAAGGCTTTGTGAGGCCTTGCCCTGCTGGTTCTCCACTAGAGATGCACAATGGCTATTCACTGCCCAGGGAAATTCCAGGACAGAAGAATCAGCCATTGTGCCAGTGCAGGATGGATGATTTGTGCTACTGCCTGCTTCCCGGCGGCTGTGGTCCCCAGCCCTGCTGAGGTCGGGTGGCGCTGGGCCGTGGGTTTGCTCCCAGCTGCAGGTATGCCTTTGCCTCTGACTCGCTGGGCTTCAGCTGTGGCTTGAGCGATCGTTCCCAGGGATTGAAGTGCTGAGAAATGAGAATGAGGGGAAAAAAGTTTTTTTTAAGCTGTTCCAGTTTCCAGGGTGACTGAATTCCTTCAGCTGCCCATGCACTTGAAGACCTATTATGGAATAGCAGTTTCTCAGTATTTATTATTCATATCCTGTCCTGTTATTGGTTATTTGTCACCACACCTTCATTACTGTCAGGAAAGAAGTTCTTTGCTGGCAGGATGGGAGCGTGCCTAGTGACTCTGCTGTATTCCAGTTTGGCTTCGTGCTGTTGTGCAGCACCTGAAATCGGGATCCTTAGGGCACTCGGTAGCAGCGTGGGTCCGGGCTGTTCCACCCTGCGTTGGCTAAAACCCATGACTTGAAGAGAAAAAGTATCTGATTTCACTAGCAGAGATATCATAGTCCAATTACTTTATTTTTAATTTCTCTTTCCTGAGCTTTTTAACAGATGCTGCTCCTTGGCCCTTTGACAGAAGCCTTTCAGCCTTCCTTATGACAATCGCAGATTGCAGCCTTCCGTGTGGGTATTTCTCGAGCTATGTAGTTAACCCGAGAAGGCAGCAAAAAGACATTATTGGGCTGCCGCGAGTTGCCAGCTCCTTGCTAATATTTTAAAGGTGCAGGTCTGTGTGTTGCTCTTGGGTAGTATCAGTTCTCTGTGATTTTGTAAACAGAGCCTCATCAACCCCGAATATCCCTGCTGCAGCGCAGAGGCAAAACTAAAATTACTCCTTTAAGGTCATCTGTTTTTACTGACACACCAAAGGTCTAGGAGAAGGAGTGAGCAAGCATCAGATTTCTCAAATACAAAATTTTACAGTGGGAACGTGTTATAAAACATTCTGCCAGTGTTGTTTCCCTTGGGATTTAGAGTGAGAGACATGAAGGCTGACAACTCTCTTCCTGTTGTAGGTCAGAGCTTCAAGGAACTCTGTAATCTTCCCACCAGCTTTGCTCTCTCCTGGAACTCACGGTTAAAATTAGATGCTGGCTGAACTTTAGCAGTTCAATTTGAAAGCTTTCAGAGGCAAAGTAAAACAACTGCAGAGGAGAGCTTTCTCACAGTGCCATTTTGAGAAGCCACTTTGTACAGAGTAACATGGCTGTGCTAACGATGGATCTCTTGCATAGATGTTACCATAAATCACCATGAACAGGGGAGGCAACTGGGCATCATGGAAACAGTGTGGGTGTACTTGGCCTTGTAACGAGGTGCCTTTCTTTGGGCTATTACATTACCTTTTGATTTGATTTTTTTTTTTCCTTACTCCTCCACCTTTTGCCCCAGCGTTTGTCAGTGACAGAGTAACAAAAGTACCCGAGCAGTTTGTTGCTTTAGTAGAATGCAAAAGATGAAACAGACACAGGGAAAAAAAAGGGTGACGAGGCTTTACAGTACACAATGTGAATTATTAACTGCTGGGATTAGGCTGGAGCTCCAGCAGCACGGGAGAGCCTCGACATACAGTAAAGAAGGGTGAGGTGTTCTGCTTAGTCTCTGCTGCAGGATGCTGTACCCTTCCCACTTATAACTCAGCCTGGCTTGATTACCCTTTTTATTCGGGATTCAAAACAGCTTGTAAATTTTTTTATCATTCCTTCCCAGATTGCGTGGAGTGTACTGTAGCCTTTTCTTTCCTTTGTCCACATCTGTTTTCCAAACTCATTACTTTCATGTTATTAGGTTCATTTAAAAAGTTGTGTTTATTTCCATCCCGCAAGTTCATTTTTTTATCTTTTGAAATACTGCAATGGTTCCATTAAATGATGATGTATTTTAGAAAAATCAGCGCATACCAATTCTTCCTGCATATTAATTGTGGCTAGCACCGGCTTGGTCAGCAGGCTGATATCACCATCAATTCCCAGGACCGCTCAGGGATGCTGTGCTGGGAACACTATTGTAATTGCAATTACTTATAATGATAATATAAATGCTTACTGTAATTTAGAAGGAAGCTCTCCTGAGAAGAGTTTTTGTCTCACAACTTGTGTGCTCAGCACCTAACACAGCATTGGTCTAATCCTGATGGAGGCTGACAGCTTTTCCCTAATACAAACATTAACCTGAGCCCGAGCCCAAGGTGGCAGCAGCTAAGGACACTGCCACTCCTGAGACTGCACCAGTAACCACGGCTCCTGTCTCACTGGTGCTTGTGTTTCTGGCAGATGTGTGTTATTTTCACCACCTGTAGTTTGTAATTCTGCTGGCAGAGCAGGGTACGTAGGGTCTGGCTGCTTTCTGGTCTTCACTTAAATATGCCTGATGTGACAGCACAACTGGGATCTTCGGGGGGTTGTGCTATGGGGATAGTAAACGGGTCACCAATCCCACTGCGATGGGAGGTGGGGGAGCAGATTCTCATGTGTTTAATCCCGTTTGGAATTTAAGGTAAAGAATACAAAAACTCAGCAGATGCTGCTTATCATTAATTTCTTCTTTTTGTCATCGCAGTTATGGGCACCCCTTAGATAGGAGAAGATGATTTCTGTGCAATTCATCACCCTCAGAAATGCAGATCACTGCTGCACACCGTGTGCCAGCACCGTGCCGTGTCCCCGGCCGAGGGGGAGGCGTGACGGAGTCTGGACCCCACCTGGGTGCCGACTGCTCCCTGTAGGGCCGGTTCCGTTAGAGCTGGGGAATCGCTCGTAACACCAAAGGTGATTTTCAGTCTGCAGATCAGCACATAAATCACCGGAGATTTACAGCTGTTGGTGTGTCAAGTGTGCATCCCCAAGGCCTTCTGGAGGTGTTCGCAGGAAACCTCGTACTTCACTCGTCACCACCGCGTGCTCCGTAGAGGTTGGTCACAGCAACGTGGTATAAAACCGAGCGTTATCAAAACCTGCAGCTTTCTCCTTA
This sequence comes from Netta rufina, assembly GCF_964035555.1. Lineage (NCBI taxonomy): Eukaryota > Metazoa > Chordata > Aves > Anseriformes > Anatidae > Netta > Netta rufina. The sequence continues at coordinate 9,652,479 of NC_140145.1, read as the reverse complement.
TCTTCCTCAGGTGCATTTTTTCATTCAAGATGAAGACATATTATGGCTTGTTAGCATTTGCTATCCAGTAGTGTACAGTAATTCACATTTGAAGTGCAGAAGAAGGCATTGGCAACTGTAAGCAATTGCTGGTTATTAATGCCAAAGCTGTAAAAGTGAAAATAGGAAGTCAGTGCATAGGCTCTGAGTGTTAGTGTTGTTTACATTCCTAATTCGATGCACATATTAACCACAATTAACATGCTAGCTAGATTTCCAGCATATGTTTCTTCCATCACAAAATGTTTTTTCTCGTACGGTTTATTCCAGATCATTCTTAGCTGGAAGACACTGCAACAAATTCAGATGGGGAATAAATTCCAGTTTGCATTATTGGAGAGAACATACTGATTTGGGTCGGGGCAGGGGGTGGTGGTTTGTGCCCTGACCTCGCTGGGCACTGACGTGTTGGTGCTTCACCGGCTTCTGTAAATCTCGGAGCAGGCTTTCAGCTTCGGTGGGGAGTGAATTTCCTTTTTTGTGAAGGGTTTGCCTTTATTCTCTCTGGCACTCCCAAATGGAGAGAGTGTTCTTGGTTGCAGCTGGAATAATAACGAAATAATAATAACAACAACAACAATAATAGTTCCCTTTGAGTAACATCCCCCATTTCAGTCCTGGTCTTTCCCTCGTGCCAGTAATCCCTCATTTCTCACCCCACCCCCTTGGCCTGAACTCCCTCATCCCCCCGTTTTCTTATGTAGCCCTGTGGGCTATGGAAGGATTAATTGTACCAATAAACACAACTTTATTTTATGGTTTTATAGCATGATTAGCTATCAAATACTCTGTACTAAAATAACATTTGCTAGTCTGCTTCAAGACAAAGTTTTGTTAGGCACAGTGGGCCTTTAATCCCCGGTGGAGTTCAGCTAACTAAATATAATATTAGTTAACATATTTTACTGATGTTAAGAAAATACTTCTGTGCTACAAAAGCTATCCTTAGTCATCGGATTCAGCTTGCAGTTACGGCGGTTTTGCTGTGGACGTAGTTTGTAAACTGGTACAATTTGGTCAGTTAATTCTGGTCTTCATATTTTTTTTAACAGTGATAGATATCTTTTATTGGAAATTCCAGTTAGTGTTACAGACAGAGCTTGATTCTATCATCGTGCTATTAATTAAGACGTTATAGGAAATAGCTGTTTACATAAGCTTTTTAGAGCTAACGTTTAGGACCAGAACTTCGTCCCTCTCGTGCCATTTTTCCACTGACATAATTCCAGTGCCTTGGTGGGGCTCTTCGAGATTTATTTCTGATATAATTGCCTCGCTCCGTGCCAAATACGAGGTCCTTTTTAAAATAACTAGGAATTTCATGGCTTGTGCAGTCAAGGCGGTCTGTGATCTTCAAAGATGTTGAACTGAGATGTCAGCTCAGACAGACCCTGATGTTTTTAGAGAAGTATGTTCTGGACACTGGGGAAATAAGTCTGATTGCCGAGTTGTGTTAGACTGCAGAATGATCTTCCAAGCGGTGGCAACCTCGCCATGGAAGACATTTGGGGAGAGCAACGGGTTTGTAGGAGGGAGGGCTGAGGTGCTCCAACAGGGCTTTCCACTTTCTGAATCCAGTTAGAGTTCAAAAGTGAAATCACATGAGGGAGGCTGAACCAAAAAGCAAGTAAAACTTCCACAAGAAATATTCCTACAGAATATTAGCTGGAAGTTAGGGGGGGTTCTTCCCCGGTGGGAAGCATCTGTGGGCGTTTAGGAGCAGGTAGGTGCATCCTAGGACGGATTCCCTCTGATCTCCAGGGCCGGTCGCTGGTGAGTGTGGCTGTGAGATTCGTGCATGTGAAGGACTCAGAGTGTATAACTATCCAGAATCTTTTAAGTGACCAGATTGTTATAAAAAACATGACTCAGTGGCGCCTTCCCTTCTGTCCTCGTAGGGTTGACCGTTCTTTATGCTATGTTAGAAACTCATATGTTTTGATCTAGTATAATCCAAATGTATTTAGTCTGTATTTTATTCCACTTTGTAAACACGTTTTTTCCATAGCTGCAAATGTCTCCACAATTATTTGTTTCAATTTGTAAATTGAACAAAAGGCTTTAATAAACAATGTCCTCAGGCAGCCTCTCCTCTTCATCTAGTGAAGAAACATGATTTCTAAACCGAGCAGCCTGTAAACTCTTACAAATTCAAAGGGGAAACTTCCACCATTTTGTTCAGCCTGGCCATTTAGAAGTTCAAAGCACTTCTTGCTATGAATAAACTATGCAGTCCAATTTGTAAATAAAGTTTGGAATTACAAGTTGGTATTTTGTAGCCTGCTGCTGGTGGCATTGGTCTCATCCAAAACGTGGCACCGTTTGTGACAGCAGGAGCTCAGCGGAGAGGACTTGAGGGACTTTGATTCAGCATTCACAGGGCGCACTCTGTAGCTAATCTAAATGTTTGATTTTTATACTTCAGATTTCTGCTTATAATTGCTAAGCTGTAATTAGACAAGTATAAGCTGCATCAAGCAGCTTCTGGCTATGGATACTATAAACATACAAGCTTAGAAGTCGCAGCAGGGTGGGATTGCCAGGCAGCAACGTCCAAGAGACTTATGACTGCATAGCTTTGCTGAAAATTAAAACTTGTTTGTAGGATTCCCAATGTCCACAGCTGCTGCGCTGTGTTTTAGCAGTATCTGGGACAAACTTGAGCTTCCCGAGATCCTCAGGAATTTGAGCTGAAGAATTACTGATTCGAAGGACAGTGGATGTTGTTTAAATCACTTTTATGTAAGTGTATTATATACTTCCTCACGTGTTGGTAACACATACACACGCCCATTCATAGAAAGGAATTAAATCTACCAAACATTGGAGTTGTTACAAAAGAACACGAATCTTCTGCTGATTCAATTCAGCTTGTATCCAGGAGGGATATTCCTAAGGAAACCAAACTATCAAGTGGCTGTGCAGCTGAATAGTGATACAAGACCTTATTCATGCTTCCTGCTGCTTCCTTCCTAAAGGCTGGATTCTCACTGAAAGGCAGCATCTTGCTGGTTTTACAGCCTCTGTCTTTCGATCATTGTTCTTTACAGTCTGTAACTGGCCAGAGAAATGTGGCATAATGTGTAGGTAAGCTTTCTATATATAGGCTATTGCTGTTAATTGAAAGACAAATGCATATTTCAGTTAAACTTCTAAGACGGGAGTGTTGTCAGGCTCTGTCGTTCTGAATACTGCCATCCAAGGGTGCAGAAGGGAAGAACAAACACTTTAAATGGGTTCAGAGTCGTTTCGCTACGCTATGCTGTGGTTAAGACTTTAAAAGGACGACTTTGGTGTATCAAAGGCATTACAAGGAGATGTAAATCTAAAGCAGCTTGGTGTTAGACCTCGTGTTTAATTGGGGGTTCGCAGTGGAGAAGGAATCCCTTTATTTCAGAACTGCTGAGATAACTTGCTCGAACTTGCACAGTTGATCCTTGTGCATCTGACTTTGCTGGGAAGAGCTTTTGCTTTGAGAGTTAGCTCTAGTTAAAAGCCAGAGATTATCATTCAGTCTTCTGATGACGAAAAATGTGGCATATATCTCAGGAAAAGTCACATATAAAAAAGGCAATGTTGATAGATTAGAAGTTAATTGTGGTATATAGGAATAATTTGACATTTCCAGTGATACTGCTCCAAATATTAAACTTCTAGCTCTTGGATTCACCTTTTTATCCCCCATTCCACAAAAATAAGGCTTTTATCGTATAAGCTTAGATACTATTTTTCTTTAGCATCTTTAAGAGTAAGGGAATGATAGTTACTACTTTAATAAATGATTAACTGCTCAGTTTTTTCCCTACCAGGTCTTTCATTTGCTGCTGTTGTTCCCATGGAGTTCTGCTCCGGGGGTCTGTTTCTCACTGTGATCTATCGGCTCTATCTGCGAACACCACATGCCATCCGGGGCTCTGGTTAGGAACTGAAAGGCTCACCTTGGGACAGCTGCAGTGATTTCCACCTCCCTGCCCGTTGTCTTCCCATCCTTTCACCTCGAAATTCCCACCCAGCACGTAGCAGTACAACTGCTCTATAACTGCCCTGCTTCTTTTTTAGGTCATTAAGGGAACAGGACTCTAAATACATGGGTTGTCAGTGGAGAAATTTATTTAGGAATACCCATAGTGGGTAAATGCTGTTCCTTAAATGCTGACATTTGTTCATGCCAAACAGGTACAGAGTTAACCCAGACAGATGGCAAGTGACTGCTGGTGTCAGATCCCCATTGAAGGTGATCCGATACTGTCAGGGCTCCGTGTTACCCTCCTCAAGATAACAACAGCCATCGGGGTGATCCTTTTTTGATTTAGTGTTGGGACTTTATTTTGTCTTCCAGCACTGAGAATCACAGAAAGGTTGAGGCTGGCAGGGAGCTCATCACAAGCAGGGCCACCTAGAGCTGGGTGCCCAGGACCATGTCCAGGTAGCAAAAGACTTGGCTGTCGGTCATGATTTTAGAGCAGAACTGGAGAGAAGCCGAGGAGTCTGTAATGGGCTTTTGGCACCATGGTGCCGCTACTCATCGCTGCTGTTGTAAATCACGGGTCAGGTAAAGAAGCAGAGATGGACTGGGAAGGGTTCTCCACTGCTGTTAAATTTGGTGTTTAAAACATCCTACTGCTTAACAACAGTAGTTAATTGTATCCTTTCCAAATCCCTTCTTGAGCTTTTAAAATTGATTTTCAGAAGAGAGAGATGGGAGTTTTGCTGGCAGACCCCCAGCTGTTTTCAAAAGCCTGACCCTTGGTTGAAGAGAAGCTTCCCATCTCTACCTGGTACCTGCTGCAGACACACTGAGCTTTAGCCTATTGGTATCTGCCTGTATGATCTTCGTCTTTCTGTGTATGAGAGATGGTTTTATTCTCTTCTCCTGCATTTCATGTTCTTATTTATTTATTTATTTATTTATTTATTTATTTATTTGACCAGCCTGCACTGGGAAAGGGTAATATATAGACACCATGTGTGTGGTTCCCTGCTAGGTGATGCTGCCTTATAAGAGTCTTTTTTACCCATTTTGTGCAAGATGTGGCGTGTGAGATTTTTGTTTTGGTTTTGGCCAGATTCTTCTCCCATTGACTTCATTGTTAGTGCTAATAAAACCATGGGAAATGTTTTGATGGATAGGAGATTGCAGCGACTTGAGGTTTAAGCTTTGATACCAAATATTGGCGGCTGCCTATAATCTTTGGTAAACCAAAGATAAAAAGCATAGCTTGTTTTAGAAAGTCATGGGCTTTTCAGAATGACACTTGGCAAATTCTGATACTCACACTGTCAAGTATTTGTCCACATATCAGTTGTTTTGTGCATATGTTTACGCTCATTTTGCCTTAGGGATTGTTTTACTAAGTTGGATAAAGTGTTTATTATGTGGGCCGCAAAATATGTTCCTAATAGTATACTAAACCCTGGTGCCACAATGGCTAGGAGCTGTTTGAATCTCCTGTTGTGCAACAAAGGCTATGGCAGGTAACCACAAGCCCTAGGGCTGGCTATCTCCTCGGGAGGCTGGATGGCTGTGGCAGCGCCGTACTTTGCTTTCCGCTCTCTGGTCTCCCTCAGCGTTACAACTGTTTGCTTGGCTTGGCTGCTGGCTGCTGGCAGCCGCGTCTCCCAGAGAGATGCTGGGCTCTTCGGCTTCCAGAGCCTGCCCTCCCCAAAAACCAGTGGCAAATTGCAGCCACAGGGACTGAAATCCGAGTCGTGATGGTGTCAAGATAGTTTGTCGTGACTCACTCCTGCTGTGGGGCGAGGTGATCCCTTCAGCAAACCACCAAAGTGGTGTTTACCCTTCAAGGCCTCATTCTGGTTGACTTGAAGCTCTCCTTGCTGTAGCCTGTTTATAGCAGAGTGTGGACGCTCGCTAAAATTGAAGGAGAGGTATTTGGAGAGTCAGTTCCATCTCATGGGATGTGGGGCACTTCTCCTGTTTCAGGCTATCTCCCACGTCATCGCCCAGATTGCTCGGCCAGTTCCAAAACTTATTTGTTTACAGGTAGCTCTAGCCGTACATCATCAGCAACTGCTGCCTAATGGGGGCTAAAAATTTCTTCTAAATTACCCGTCAGGACACAGACCTTCCAGAGCCAGAGTGCCTCCTGGAGATTCCACTTGAAATAAATAACACTGAAAAAGTTTGCTTTCCCTAATGCAATAATGTGTAGGAAGGTAGATCTTGTATTAAATTACTCTGTATGTGATAAGATGTGATTATAATAAAGAAGGAGATTTATGTTTACTAAAAAAAGAAATATGATTGCATTATAGTTTAAATAAGTTATTTGCATTTCGTATTTGTTTTGGAGTAGTGTCCTTAGGCACCAGCTTAACACTAGGTTCATGTGTGCCAGGAGCTGTACAGAAAAAATAAGATTATTGCTGCTCCAGGAGCCTAGAGGGAAGCTGTGGCTTCCCAGGTAATAGCCCTTCACTGTGCCAAATAAAAGCGTGTTTCATGCAGAACCTCAACCCTTCTCTGCAAGAAAGTAAAAAACACTTCTTTGAGAACAGAGGTAAAAGCTGCTCGCAGGTTGTGCACCTGATTCAAATCCAGGGGGCTGCTTAGGAGCACCCCCTGAAAGGCAGCTCAGGAAATCCTTTTCGCCCCCAGTTTTAACATTTACCACTTTTACAGTTTTAAATGCAAGGATTCACCTCAGAGCAGGTACAACCAAGCTCTGCGGCTGTGTAAATGATGGCGATCTAGTTGATTTGAATGAGGTGCAAATTGGGATCACACGGCCGCTGGGGCGGAGTGATTTACATTCTCTAGTTACAGCAGTTAATTGGGGGGGGCCCTGATAAGACTTGTTTACTGCCAGATCACTTTGTCATAGGCCTGCTGAGCATCAGGACCGGGCGATTTAAAGGTCCATTACCTGTTCCTCACACTACTTGACATAAACAGCTTAATGCAGAAGAAAACCTAAATGTGTTCCCTCTTCTGCCTCAGGTCTGTAGGTCTGAAAGTTCTGTTTCGGATTCTTCTCCGCAGAGACATCCACGGAGCAGAATTGCTGAAGCATTCTGTCTTCTAAAAAGGCATGTTTTGAAAATTTTTAACTGTTAACCCATTTTCTGAGCTTCATGAGGGCTGAACCTGGCAATCAGCCCCTTGCACAGAGTTGTGCCACTTAGCACCATGGCCATGTGGATTGACCCTGCCAGTTAAAGAGAATCTGAACCCCAAAGAAATGGCCGTGACCCTGATCAGTCATTTTTTAAGGCTGGGAAATGAAACCAAAGCTCTCTAAAGGCAGTCTCTAGAGGACATCCTAAGTGTCCGTCCTTGTGCAGGACCAGTCTGTGCCCGTCCAGCTGCTGGGGACGGTGCTGGGAGGCTCAGTGGAAAAGGCAGCGCGTTCCCGGCTCCTGTTACCTTTTTGGTGTAATTCCCACAGGGCAGAACGGGAGCACTTCGGCTCCGCTCCTGACCCTTGACTGCGCTCTTCTTTCCAGCCTGCCAAGTTTCCACTCCTTTTGTAGGCACATGCTCGTGCCTCGAGATGGGAGGGAAAGGGCAGGACCCGCGGGCAGCTCGAGCACCCTTCCTTCCCCAGAAGCTTCGTGAAGCACACGGAGGTAGGCAGGAGGCTGAGGACCCAGCTGGCGTGATGTGGGTTGGTCTCCCTCCTCTGCTGTCCCTAGCATTGGCAACTAGAGCACAAAGCAACTTCCATCTTATGCTTTAATGCAAGTCACCATTAGACAGGAGCACAGGAGTCCCTCCACTCTCCAAGTTTGTCCCTGAGACAGCTGCACGGAGGAATTTCAGCCTCACCAGCAAGAGGAGAGATAAGGAATGAGCTCTATCGCTCAAAGGAAAATTCAGCAAACTTCAAAATAATGCATCTTGATTGCCAATATTTTGCATAGGTTGCAATATGCTGGTTAATGAATGTTAAATTAGTATGTCGATATTTCCATTTCCCGACCTTTTAGGGAAGACAGTGTAGGGTAATTTAGCATGAATAGAAAAAACTAAAATGTCCAACACATGTTTGTGCAGGGTTCAGCTTTCAAGGGCAACTTGCGTTGGCCAGAAAGTTTCCAGTCCGAGTATTGGCAGGTAAATGATACCATTGCTAACTTCATGGGGCTGGAAGAGTGCAGGGCAGTTCTGCACATGTTACGGCTTCTGCGTGTGATCTCCCAGCCAGGAACACCAAAACCTGTTGGTGTTACAATGAATTTTAGTCTCCTTGTCCTTGTAGGAGTCCTGCTCTGCTGGCGTTGCCTGGAAGATGGGGAAAGGAGAAGGTGCTCTGTGAATGTTCCACCTAGTATGTATGTAGAGGAAGCTTAATTAAACCCATAGCATTCAAATGGGTCAAAATTTGGTCTGCACGTTCATAGAATTTCTGTTGAAACCAATTAACATTGTATTCACATGAATACAGGGCTGCTGACACTACAGGGTCCCTTGAGGGCTGCCAGCCTGCTGTTGCTTTGTGTGTCTGTCAGTACCCTTTAGGACTTGTTCACTTCCTATTTATTTATATCCTGTTTTCCTGGAAGTGCTCATCACAGACCAAGATTTCCCTGTGAAAGGCCCAGTAAAGGGGCGAGAGCTCCTTTGAGGAGCCACCATTGGGTATAGACAAACACATTGATGCTAAAGGGAAAAAAGTCGCCTGGCTTTATGGGCCCTGGTTATATTTTCCATTGGTCTCAGTGGGGCCACGTGCACGGGGAAAGGTGTCTGAGTGCCTAAGCACAACTTCACAGAGGCCTTAAGTTTTATTCTTGCCACGTCTAATCCTCTTGACCCAATTGAATTGCCAGTGGTTACGTGAATCTCCCAGTATCAAGCTCATATTAGAACCGGTTTCAATTTTTTAGATTAGTAGCAGGGGCTTACAAGGCTTTACAGCGCTGAAGTAACTGGTCATTTCCCTAAAAAATGATGAATTCGAAATCCATTAAAACGGGATATTTCTGCCTTGTGACGAGAGCCTAATAGCTTCTTGCGTTTGTGTTTGGAAACATATTCTTTGAACTTTTGTGTAACGTTGAGCCAGTATAAGGCAAACATTCTTCTCCACTTGGTAATAGGCTGTCTGGTATCTGCAATGCACTTATTTAGCTTTAAAATTAACTGTATATATTTGTAAGTTTTTAATTAAGATGTGTTTCTACTCGAAGCTTTTCAGAGCTTACTTAGATGAGCATCAAACACTACACAGTTTGGGTCTTTACTTTCTGCCTATTAGCTTCTCCTTCTCTGCTTATAAATTTCTGATGACAGACATAAACATTTACCTCCGTAGGCATTACTTAACTCTGAGATCACTTTGTTCTATAAATACAAATAAATAAAGAGCCCTTTAATGGGTGCCTGGGAAGCCAGCAGTGAAGTGGTTAAAGGCTTGTGCCTGCAGCCCGGCCAGCGGGAGCTGGCGGTGGGAGCAGGGGGACGCCAGCCTGTCTCTAAACTTTTTGGCCCTCCCTGAGTGCAGAGATGAAGGAAGAGCCCTCTATAAATCACGGGAGATTAGAGACCCTGTTCTTGCCGACTCTGCAGGGTTGCGCTGCTTAATGTCAAAGCCTCACGTATTACTTTAACAGCACTCCTTTTCTTTATTAAATCCACTTTGAAATAAAAAAATGATGATCTTTCCAGTGAGGGGGAGAAGGCCTAAAAGGATTTAGAAAGTATCTGTTATGTTACATTACTGAGACTAATAACCGTACAGGGAGTAGGTAACATTTTTGCACCATTTCAGAAAGTAAAATGAATAGACTTTACAGAGTTTTCTTCCTTCAAAATATTTATTGCTGTTGATTTTGAGTAACTTCTCGGTAAAGGTGGACCAAGCGCGAGCACTCGCTGGGATTTCCTTCCAGGTTTGCAAAATTAAATTTGCATCTTTGCTTTTGCACGTTCTGCCGCATCTGGTTTTAGATTAATTTTTTTCAACTTAGGATTTATTCAGGCTGAATTTTATTCTGTCTTTATCTCCATCTGATTGTGATGAAGACATATTTTAGACAGCTGTATCTGTGTCAAATGTCAGTGCTTGCTCGTAGCCTCGCTGTCTCGAGGACATACGGAGGCTCCTAGGCACCACTGTTATGACCTGCTTTTCTTCTGATTTGTGAAAGTCACATTAAGCAGGATATTGTATTTTTTAATGTGCAAAGTTAATGTGCTTGTTTATACATAAAATGCTGTCGTTTGCCCACATGACTTCAGTTATCTTACTTAATGCATTGCATCCCAGCTGACAAATACTTGAAGCCAAAGGAATTGCATGTATGTATTTTTTCTGCACATAAGTGTTTCAGATCCTCCAGGTCATTTAGTATCCATTAGGACACTAAAGCTTCTTACTGTTTTCTCATTAATAGTCAAGTCTGTTACCACGACAAAAACAATTTCTGCGAGACGGGATTCTTTTAGAAACATCCCTGATGAAAGTCCTAGAAATCCCAACAACAAATGTTGTCAAGTTAGATTGCAGCGAAGCATTTCTTTTTCACTGTGCAGCATTATGCCCCAGGAATGTAGTTTTTCTTTTAGTCTCATGACTTTAAACACAACATTGGCATGAAACCCATTAAGAATAACAGATTTATAAGCTCTTGTTGATGGATTCTGTTCAAATGCAGTAGAATGGAAGGTGAAAATATTTTTAGTCCTTAAGCATTAAAAATAAACTGTGATTATTTTAATTCTGTACATTTAAAGTAATTTTTGCAGGCATGCTCAGAGTGTTTTTCTACCCGTTCACAGTTCATTTATGGTACAGTTTTGAAGTTTGGACATAGTTCACACCTATAAAATGTGGTTTTGCATTTGCCAGGGAAAATGAATATTGTTTTGCAATGCATCTTATCCAAAAGTTGACAACTAACAGCTTTTTTGCTAGTTTATTCTGACAAACAGCTTGAAGGTATCACCTTTGTAGGCGGCTGCCGCAATGAATTGCAGATATTCATTTATAGCTGTTTGTACTCTGTGTGTTCTTTCATGTGTTCAGGAATATTGCCCAGTTTGAAAGTATGAGCTCTTAAAATAACTAGAAATGGGGGTGGGGTCAGGAATTGTATAAACACAGCAAATTTCTGGGGCTGGATGCATGAATATTTAAGAGTACAGCCTCGGCAATTAGCATTTCACAAGTGGAGCTTTTAGCTGAGAAAAGAAGAGAGCAGGAGGTTATCATAAGGCCGTGAGCAGTGGTCCCGAAGCCGACTTTCAGACCAGCAGTTAGTGTTTTATTAGGAGAGAACAACTCTATAAAAGGAACAGGAGATTCAATCATAATATAGTGGGGTGACATGAAGGCAGCTGACAGCATGGCTTCAAAACCCATTTAAGATCCAGGAAAAGTTGCCACAAGTAATGTGCTGCAGCTGGTGAGATCGTTTCGGAAAAAGCAGAACCTGCCATAGCCCTGCGGATTGGCGGCCCGAGCAGCCCCGGCGCTGCGCAGCCGGGCTGGGCGCTCGTACCACACACAGGCAGCGCTGGGAAAGATCACTCGGCGAGGGTTTCGCCTTGTTTTTAGTGTTTTGTTTTTTTTTTTTTTTCCTTCTCTTTTCTGAAAGTGGTTTGGGGAGAAGCGGGAACCAACGACCGGTTTGGTGGTTCGGGTTGGAAAGAGAGTGAATAAAGCGTCAGCTATGAAGGGCAGGAGCGCGCGCTTCTGGAGGGGGGTGGCTGCCGTTAGCAAATGCTTCCATACAGGCCGCTTTGAGCAGGGAAAGTGCTCCAATTAGGAAATTTTAACAGTACATAAAGAAGTGAAATGCGCTTTAAAGGGAAAAAAATCCTGATTTCCTGCCCTTAATTCTTCCCGAAATCTGGAGCTTGAACAAGTCCCCATTCTTTCGGCGAAGCAGCCGTCGGCTCTGCTTGGTGCAGTAACGGCCTCAGCTCAGCGTCCACCGGCTGTGTCTGCTGGCCTCTTCCTTTGATACCCGTGGCAGTGAGGTCCTGAGAGGTGCAAGGCATTTATAAATGTAGGGCAAAGAAGAAATCTTTAAAAACTGCAGATGTTGATGCACCAAAGCTGGTTTGTTTTGTGTCTGCTTAAACCTCAATCAGCGGTGAGGTGGAGGCACTGGGAAGGGGTCACTGCAGCGTGTGTAGCTTCAGATTGTGTTTTCAAAAGCCTTGCTGCTTCCTTAGTTGAGATAGACTGTTAAATTTACATTCTTTAAACAAATTGGGGAGAAACCTTATGCCTGATCGCATGTAAGGAAAGCATCTGGCAGTCTGTATCCAGAGCTTTAATTTGGAAGCGATCAACAGCCGACTAGGTGAACTTTCAAAGAGCAGCAGTGTCAGCCAGGGCCGTGTCCCTGTTTAGAGAAAATAGGAGCCAAATTTGCATTCATTCTTGATCAAAAAACAAAGTTAACTTATATTTTGGCTGAAGGTAGCCAAAGCAGTCATTTATGAAGAAAAGATCATCTCATCCCTGGTAGAAGGTAATATTAATTCAGGAATAAACAACATTTGTCTTCGTTCTTACAGAAGTTGCTGTCATAGAAAAATACACTGTGCAGGAGGGGGCTCAAAAGGCAGAGCCACGATTTGAAGAAATATAATTGGTTTTAGTGAGTAATTAGAAGAAATTTGATCTTTCCTAAATGTTCTCTTCTAAATGGACAACAGAAGAACATTTCAGAAGTAATGTGTAGGTTTCCATTGCTTCCTAACAGGGGGAAGAAGGAACTAGCACTGTAAAAATCCCCCAAACAAGCAAATCTTTGATTCTTAATTTATCTGTGCTAGAAGCAGAATCAAAATAGTTACAGTAAGTGTTTGGAATTCCTTTTGTTATTAAAAAATTCCATGCCGATTGTATTTTTTGAAAAAAACAGAAGCATAGGTAGAATTAGGAAATCCAGGCTGCCACTGTCAGCCTCAGCGTTGGGTTAGATCGACTTCAGGTGGGCACCTGGTGACACCGACACGGGTATGTGAAAAATGAGCCCCGGTGTGTGAAAGGAATCGTCCTCATTGTCTATCCCCATGTTTATGACTGGAAAGGTGACACAAAACGTGACTTGCTGCTTTGGCTCCTTGGGAATACAGCAGCACAAGGATATTGGAGGTATGAGCAGAGCGAGTATTATCCTGAAAACAAGATGGATTAAATGTTATGTACTGATTTCACACTTAGTATAGCACAGAATTACTCGTACAGAAAATGTTGGAGCATGAGCTCATTCGCCCATAAACCTTCAAGGGGGCAATGTCCTAAAGAGCCGCTGAAATTGGATATCTAGAAAATGAACTCATTTTTAAGTGGGTCACAACATCTGTGATTATCTTGTTGGGATTACTAGCGTGATCGTGCTGTGGTATCATTGCTGCTTCCTGTGGACTTCGCCACTCTGCACCGAGGTTGGCAGTGGGTGCGTGCAAATGGTCTGTGGCTTGGTGAGTGCTGGAGGGCCTGGCCAGCACACACAGCTTGCCTTCGTGGGTGGGTGGAAGAGGTATGTCAGGATGGCCTAAAAACGCTGGATAATTTGTCCCTTTTGTCCCTGATTTAAATACATCAACTTTGATTTTAAATTAGGGATGGGTTCTCGTCTTCCACCTATAAAAATACCATGTTCTTCGGTGCTTTTGCCTTCCTACTTTCTAGGAGGTGATCTAGATATTCCCAAGACTTGGCAACTATTTGGAAAAAAGGAGAAAATTTATTTTAGAAAGCTTCCAGAGCTTTGAGTGAAGCTGTGTACTAGACTTGGATCTTCCTTCTCTTACCATCACCAGAAGTCCTGCTGAAGGATCCAGTGTATTCGGGTAGGGAATGGTACTTCTCTACGAGCACTGTGGATAGTAGGCCTAGTGGCAAAGTTCAGAACCAAATGATAATCAAAAAGACCCTGGATAAGTATGTTCACATTTATTCTATGTTCTTCATGTTGTTCTTAGTAGTCCACGTTCATATTTGTTTCAGCCTTTGGCATCATTCTAACTTTGTGCAATTCCCCTTTTTCCAACAGGAGGCAGTCACCTTGATTCACAGCCTCTCTTACAGCAGGGTTTCCCTTCCTTTTTTTTTTTTTTTTCTCCTGTGTGTATTAGCAAGGTTTCTGTGACCCCCCTGCTGAGCACTGTCATTCTGAAGATCCACAGATGGGTTGCTCCACAGGTAGGGACAGGCCGTGTCTGGCATTGGGTTCCCTTGGTTCGTCAGTCAAAGGACACACTTTTTTTAGGTCACTTGGATCCTTCTTTGACCCCGTCGTCAGAGCTGTATCTCATTCTTCCTCTTGAAATCCCTTCTTGAGTATATCTGTGGGGCAAACTACAAAGGATTTTAGCATCTTAGCAGTTCTTCCTACACAGCCTTCTAAAAATGGTGCCTTGCTACAGTCCTGTAGGCACTTTAGGCTATACATGTGGTGACTTAATCCTTGGAAGATGTGGGAATCCTCAAAACTATGTGCTGGGATTTGGGGTGGAATCTCAATTTCCTTCCTCTGAGATAGAGCACCATGAGAAAAGGCCACGGTGGTTGCAGGAGCCATCTGTTAGAAACCAGCCGTGATAACTGGGGCCCCAAGCAGCCATCGTGCCCCCGGCCAGCCTCTCGCCTCTTAAGCAGGGAGCTGGGGGCTCACGATTTCCCTCGCCTCTGCCAGGAGGTGCAGCAGGAGAGGGACGAGGTCAGCCTTGGCTCCAGAAGCCTGTGCGGTCGGTACGTTGTCACTCCCCGATGGTAAGGGCAGATTGAGAAAGAATCCTCTTTGCTGAAACAACCTATGGAAGAGCCTGCGCTCCCCGAATAGTTGTCTTGAAAGGATTTGGAAATAAAATTGACTGAAACTTGAAAAATGTAAAGCACTCATTCAGAAAAAAAGCTGCCTTCTGTTAAACTAGCTCTATAGTAAGGGGAAAAAAAAAAAAGGGGACAAAAACCAAAACCAGAGATCAGCCATTCCTCTTGTGTTGTAACACTGAACAGAGGTTGTCTCTTGTCATGGCTACGTGCAGCTCTCAGCCCACTGCTGGGGTAGCAGGCAAATCATCACAATTTGGAAAAATCAGTCCCGATTTTTACCCAGGTTGTTTTTCTCAGCAGCAGCAGTTGAGGTCACGGGCTCCTAAAGGTTATTTCCTGCTGCACAGTAAAGCAGCCAAACAACATTGTTCTTGGGGAGTGCCAGCTCCAAACAGCATTATGCCCCTAAGTGATTGTTTACCTAACGTGTTTCTTCTTTATTTTTCTTCTCAAGCTACTTTGTTTCTGCTCAGGCTGTCACAAAAGGTAAGATAGGAAATGGTAAAACACAAAGAAATAGAAGACAAAGCAGTGCAAAGAAAAGATTGATGCTGGTTCAACCTTGGGAAAAAAAATGCAATGTATACAAGGATCTCTGGAACCTGAAAAGGTTCCGTTTTGCAGTGATATATTTCAGCTTTGAATATAATCAGCTTATAAGCTCTTAATTATTTTCATGCCTAAAACAGCACAGGAAGCTGCAGAGAACTGAAATGTATGGTGAGATTTATTAAGGAATGGCCTGAAGAGTTTTTATACGCAGTTTATAAATGTCATCCGTATCTAAATACACACTGGACTTGCGTGGTAGCCCAGAAGGAGAGAGGCCTTGTCATGAAGCATGACAAAGCAATTATTGATCCAACCTAAGGGGAAAGCGGTGCTAAAAATGCACCGGGGACAACTGACGGGAGGGTGGAACGTGACAAGGAGATGGAAGGAGAGGCCAAGGACAGGTTACCAGAGAAGTGGGCCTGAATCCAAATATCCCAGATGCAAAATCCCTCAATTTTGGTAAACTTGGATTAGCATTTAAGAACAAACAGAAGAACACAGCTGGCCTTGTAGCTCTATCATTGATTAAACAATATCTGAAAGTCTTTGAAGTCCGGAGAAGCTTGGGGAGCTCAGCCTTGCAGCTTTATCTGGAAGGCTTGAAGTATGCCTTCCTGGTTTTCTGCTTTAGCACCTCTGTAAAGGGTCCTTCTAATGAGCTAAATATATAGAAAGGTGTAGGGAGAAATTTGGGATTCGTGTATGGAAAAGATCTTTCTGTTTAGAGAGCCTGCAGTAACGGTGCGCAGGTTTTCAGACACCGTGTCCAGAGCCGCCTGTCCCGAGGGACTCTGCTCAGCGCACGGCTTGCCTTTGGCAGCACGTTCCTCATCCCCTCCTGGTGGGCCTGTCCTGAGGGAGGATCTCTTCTAACTGGAACATTGACTTTCCAGGCCCAATTTGTACATAAACAGGGCGTTTTGAATGGGGGAGGGCGTAACATCTGAAATTCAGTCTCTTACTGGTATGTGCAGTTAAAAATTCACTCGTGGCAGAAAAGATGAGATCTCGGGGTCAGGAGGCAGAAGTGGGATGCAGAAGACCAGAGATTTATTTGTGATTCTCCTGCTTTTATAATTTAATTCACTTTCCCTTCTCATAAACAAGGAATAACACTACTTCCATAAAGTGTTTAAAAATGACCGTGTGGGAGGCAGTAAAAGTGAACTATTAGTTTATAACTGGGAGAATCATAGGTGTTTATGAATGCCCTGAGGCCAGCAGCCATCCCATATGGGTTACGCACCTGAGGAAAGCTGCTTGAATTGATCTCGTCTTTTCCAGTCCTTTTAAGAACCATGCAGGAGCTGTGTCCACAGATTAGTCCATAGTTTGGTGCCTGGAGCAAGGCAGGATGAGCCTGCACCTTGGGGTTTGCTTTCAGTCACCAAAATACTGAGTTTCCATCTGGTGGTGAGCCCTGGGCCTGCTCACCAGCATAGGTTGGTTATTTTCAGCTAGGATTAGGAGGTCTTCATCTCATGAAGTCTGTTGCCTCTCCTGGTTCAGTACAGCTAACAAATAAAAAAAAAATATGTATAAAATTGTTAATTTCAAACTGCATCGAGGATGAGAATTGTTCTCAGGTAGATTTCTGAGGTGTTTTGTTGTGTTCACTGTCATCCCCAGTGGAGGAGATGGCAGGGAAGCTCCTGGTCTGTAGTTACATTTCACATACTGGGGATCTGTCTTTTCTTCTTGATACCTATCACTAAATCATTCCACTTGAAGCTTGATTTATAATGTCTCAGAGAGGACTTTTTTGCCAGCATTGCGAATTTTTAGTCCTGCGAGGTGTTTTGAATGCCCTTAGCACTTCCTCTCGGTGATTAAAGTTTTCCTTTAATTCTCCGTTATTACCCTCTGTGGATTAGCTTACATATAATAGATTTTGTGACTGTCACGATCTAATATGTTTGTCTGTGCGGTACCTGCCACGAGGCAACCAGATACAGAAGCATCTTAACGCTCTGCTTGAGATCTTGGCATCGATGTGACGGTGGAATTGAAAGCCCAAGTCCCTGATGAGCTGCACGCAGGGGAAATCAGAGTTTTGCTTGGCATGGGAAGCAGGAGTGTGAAATCGTATACAATGGTTACTTACTGTGTGTAACCTCCGAGCTTCTCGTTCTCTCCAGGTAGCAGAGCCGGGGTGGAATAAATTACAGCTCTACTAGCCGGCTTCAGGGCCAGATCAGGGGATCTTTATGCAAGTCCTGGGAGTTTTGCAAGAGTAAAGTCTCCAGATCTTCAGTGACAAGTGTGAGTTCTGCTAGCTGTGCTGCACTTCAGGCAGAGAGATCCTGGATACGTTGAAATCGCTGGCAAAGCCGCCGCTGGCTTCAGTGGAGACAGGACTCCCTCATCTGATTAAATAATAGAGGGCCATTTTGAGCGCCTGGTCTGGGAGCCTGAGTTTAAAAATACTTGAATCTTCAAACAGAAAAGGTTTTTGTTTGTTTTCTTGTCTGTTGTTAGCAGTCAGTGGACATTTCTTCTTCAGATAAGTTTATGATGATGTGTAATTCCAGTGTCCAAAACACTAAATTCCTCCAGTGTTTGTGCTGTGTTTTCTGCTTTTGGAGTGCTTAGTTACGAGTCAAAGAATGGAGATGAACAACTTCTGGCTTAGATATTGGGCAGTTACATTTCAGAGCAGTTGCAACAGCTTTATAAATAGGAACATCTCAGATACCTTGAAGGAGGAGCTCCATACGCTGGAACATAGTAGCGAGGTGCCTTATCCACCACCTGTATGAAATGCCATACGAATTGCCTGCCTTCTGCTGGTAAACATTTACTCGGCTTTGCATATACCAGTGTGTGCAAATGAGATTAGAGAGGAGGAGTTACAGAAGGAAGAAAACTTGTATTAATAATGCTGCTAGTTGGAACATAGCTGCTTGAAACACGAACTGCTGCCTTACGGAAAGGGGCTGTCTGGGACACAGCAAACTGCTCCCTCTGTGTGAAATGGGCTTGCAGTGGTGTGACTCCCCTTCTTTAAGAGCTTTGGGATCTATGGATAAAGTGGCTGTGCAGCCTTGGAAGTTATCATTATCATCAGATACTTTTTATGTTTAACAGCCGGCTGTTCATACAGCTCAGAAACCACAGCAGCATCCCTGTGTTTCGCAGTGTCCACTGAAATCTTTATGGCTAATCTGAACAGGATGTTATAAACCAACCTGATACCCCAGATGACTCCGTACAGATGCTGTATAGAGACATCTTCTTTATCAGTAAAAAAAAGATAAAAAAAATAATAAAGATGTGCAGCCTAACATCAAATCGTTAAAAAAACAGTTGTCTCAAGCCAGTGCTTTTAGAGGCAGTCTGAAGCAGATCTGACATTGAATAAGTTGTGATTTTTTAAAGGAAGTAATAATCCACTTGCAGATAAGTATTTTAGGGTAAGTTTAGTCAGGATTTGCTTCAGGTACAGTTGGATAGTGAGCTTTGCACCCCCAAGTTTATGGAAATGGTTTGTTTTGATTGGTCATGGTAGTAGTGTTTATTAAAACCCTCTCATTACTGTAACCACTGGTCTTAGTATTTCAGCCCTGCCCTTCCTCCAAGGCAGACCACAGAAAACCCCAATACAATATGCTTTTTTTTTTTTTTTTTTCACTCATTACTAGGGTCAATTCCCACAAAATTCGAGCTCATTTGTAACGTTCTGTTGCTGTATTTTCCCAGGGGGGCTTTTTGTGCACTATTTTGCTTTTGCATCTTTTTTTCATTCACGTTCTCCTTGCCCTTTCTTACACATTCACACATACCCATTCCCTCAAGCTTGCAGGTCTCCCAGCATAGTGTCCCTTCATTTGGATCTCTTAACACACATCTTCCAGGAAGTTCTTCCTCCTCTGCTGTCACTAATAATCTCTCCCACATCCTCCTTTATCATTTTTCTTATGTCCTGTTCCCTCTGTTTTCTGTCAGAGATTCTGCAAAGCAGGGAGCGTGTCTGTTCGGATTGTCCTGTACCATATATACTTTAAGTAGCATCGTATGAAATGTTGCTTATATTAAAATATTGGAAAAGAGAGCATTAAGCCTTTATAAACTTTAACCAGGAGCCCCCCAGTGCTTTATAACATCGTTTTTCAAAGGATAGAAAATAAGAAAGGAGGTAAAATGACTTGTTCAGCATCAGCTTACCTCACTGGTGCAGATCCATGGGTAAAGCCCTGGTTCCTGGGTAGGGGTGCAGTCCTGGAGCTACCCCTCCTCTCCACGGTAATAGATACATGGAGAAAAAGTAGCCCCTACTCCTTGGGAAATGAACTAGAAACTTTCATTCTATAATTTTCAGGTGTGAGGTTTTAAATAAAAGAGCCAAATGTGTATTTGTTTTTGGAGGCACGTTATATCTGTAGATGTATCTGTGTGTGTACGTGTATTGCCTATCTGTGTTCATCTATTCATGTATGTACCATGTCTGTGTGCACGTGCTGTACATTACAATACTAAAGTAACACAACCAGATTTTTATTTTGCATGAGTGCACTATGAAGTAAGAACTGACTCGAGTTATGCCACAGTAAAAGTGGTAATAAAAAAGACTGGATTTTAGGCCCGTAGTTAAATGGTTAGTTATAGATAAACATGCACACATATTTGAGAGCAAAAGAGAGATATGTGGGAGATAAAAGAGAACAAATGGACAACTTCTAATTACATGTATTTTAGTTCATCTGGTATCCAGATGATCATCCTTGATTCTGACGGTTTTGACAAATCAGTTTATTAGAACTGTAAATGTAACCCAGCACTGTGCAGTAGGCAAGGGAACACTGATTTTTTTTATATATTTTTTTTCATATTATATTCAGTCATTTCATTATTGGAGGTAAATACTGCTTGTACTTAGAAACACAACAGCTGGTCTCATGTGAGAAGGCAATCCACAGATTAACTTGCCAAATGTATTACCAGTTCATTTCGCTAGACTGAGAACCTAAGGGTATTTTAATAGTTTTGACCTTGATCAGACAAGGAAAAAAATGCCCTCATTCTCAAGTTGAACCTGTGACTTACACACTGCCGTGGGCTGCCGCAGCGTGAAGCCTGCCCCAGCAGTGCCAGCAGCCTCCTCGGGAAGCACATGGAGCGAGGAGTGCTTCGAAGTACGTGCGTCAGTTCTGTGTCACAAGGTGCAGCTGTGGGGCTTGGGTTCATTCAGGAGAGACGCTTCGGTCGCTGCTTTTGCTGCTTTCAGAGCCGCTTGGTGGAGGTGCCTGAGAGGGCTGTCACTGTGCAGTTTGTGCTTCAGAAAGGAGGAACGTTTCGCCGGATGTTTGTGTATCTAATTTGGCTTTAACGTCCGTTCTTACTTTTAAGAAAAAGTTTTAATTCCAATTGAGAAGCCAGGCGAGTGCAGCCTCTTCCTGCACCCCAGAGCCATTCCTTCTCCCTTTCGCAGGCTTTGCTCTCCAGGCTCGTGATCAAATTCAGTTGCACGGTGCTGCGCAGTCTGCATGCAAAGTGCGTAATAAGGAGCAGGTACGGAGAGGTGTGTCTCCAGGGCTGGGGAAAAGAGCTTTAGTGGAGAGGAAATTGCAGCAGGTCTTCCAAAGAGAGACTTCTTTAATGGACTTTCCCCCAGAGCATTTTCTGTTGCATGGGAGTCCTCCTCCGAGGCAGGCGGGGGCCAAACCCTGCAGCCTTTTGGGGCTGGCGGGCCCCAACCCCAGCACTCTGGGCCCCCAGTAGCCTCTCTTGACAGGTTTCCTCCCCCTGTCACATCCCAGGGCACTTCTCACACCCAGATCAGAAAATTGGGCAAAATCAGGCTCAGTAGGATAAACTCCCTGTTGGGGCTCATCCAGGTGCAGTCCCTTGAACTGAGGTCTCCTGTGCCTGTGAATATGCGTGGGTCTGACTGTCTGCTTCCCTTCAGGAAGAGTTACGAGTGCTGAGGATTTAAGGGTGGGACTTCTGAAAGCTCTTGACATTGGCCTAATTCAGTTTCCTTTGAAGTCAAGTGAGCTTTACCGTTGGTTTCATTGGAAGCGAAGCGCAACAGACAGCGCACTTCCGAGCACCATCCCCAGCTCCTGGCACAGAGAAAAAAGGCTTTGAGCTTCCCTGCGCTGCTCGGAGCCGTGTGCTCTCCTCTGAGGGGCCGCCTGGTAAAGACACAGCTCTTCCTTCTCTGTTTCTCCTCTCCTGCGACCAGGTGGGATTGCAGGCAAAACAACAAAATCTGGAGGACCCCAGCCCATCCTGACAGTGGCAGAAGCACGAGCGCCTGTTTTGTGTCCAACTTACCTGTCTCATTTCTTAACCAGATATTTTTCACTCTCAAAGTGGCTTGTCATTAATTCTCTCTAATAACTTATAGAAAGAATTTGGGTTTGAGATGTGGGATGGCCAAAAATGCCGTAACACTTTTTCCATAAAATGTACAACTTCACAGTCCCATGACCGCACTTAAAAATAGCTTCTCCTGGCATCTTCAGAATTTCTTCCCCTCCCCCGTGATCTTTGAAGTGAGATAAACCAGGCAAGTATCAGGACTACTTTTTTTTCTTTCTTTCTTTTTTACCGTTTTATAACATTTACCAGATTAGCAAATAGGGATTTACTTGGTGTTTCCCTTCTCCTGTGCTGTTGCAGTACGAGATAAGTGCAGCTCTGTATTACGTACAGCTCCCGCTCCGCTCAGGCATTGTGTCAGGCTTGTGGTTCCTGCAAAGAAGAACAGATCCTTGAACTTGGGTCTCTACAACCAAACTCCTTCTGTTTGATCTCTAAACTTGTTTGCAGTGGCCAGATCTACAAATTACTCCTTCAGATGACATCTATATAAATACGTATATATCTTTTCATTTCATCTAACTACGATGTGAATTGTCTTTGTGACACTGCATGACTCCGCAGTGCGGACTAGATCCTGCCACTATTGATCCTACAAATAGTCCTCTGTTTACCTAAAGTTCAACCAATTGTAGTCAGATTAACACAAAATTCAAAGAAACAAGTTCTAGATGTTTCACTTGAACCTGATTTTGTAGTCTTCTGTAAGACTACAGTCTGTTTCCATCCTATTCAGGAATCACTGCTGGGCATTTTGACCTGATCCTTTAATATTACTGTAGGTGAAACGTGCACTGGAGTTTGAGGCTAGAAAGTCTGGATGGTTGGAACAGGGGGCTTGTATGGTCCCAAAATAAACTTGTTTTTGAGCTCTTTTGCTGTTGAATTGAATAAAAGCAAGTTGAGTTTTTGGTTTTTTCTTTGTTTTTAAATAATTAGACTACGCAGAAAGACTCCAAATTTTGATTTATTACCATTTCAAGTGAAAATAGAGGCTCTTTATTCCATGATTTCCATGTGTTTAGAATCATTCAGAATGTAATTTTACTGAATGCTTGGGCTTCGTTTGATAATAGAAGGCAAGAGTGGTTTCCTTACTGCTTCATTCTCCAACTGTGTTTACTTTCTCATAGTAACACAGATTTGTATTTCTTAAGAATTTCAGGATGATTTAAGCATCTATTAATGTCCACTTCAACATGTTTTTACTAGTTTTGACGTGCAATTTCCTGAACACACTGACACTTCCCACCCTTAAATTTTTAAGGCAAATGTTGTTCCACCACCACCAATTTTCTCAGTTGTTCACTAAATTTTCTCTTCGATTCTATTTGTTGGCGATGAAAAAAAGTAGAGTTTCCATTATCAGCTCAGATCAATAAATCTGGAGGAGAAAAAAGAGGAAACCTCAACTCAGGGGAGTCCCGGTCAGCAAACATTTACTGATAAAGAAAACACTCGTATATCTGACACGTCATCAGCTCCCAGTGTTTGCTTACGCCCGAAGTGCTTGTCGCTACACGAGGAGACTTACTGCTACTGGAGCCAGGTTTCCACGGCCCCTCCGAGAGCTGCTTTTAGCCAGAGCCTTGGTTAGGAAACACCAGGTGAAGTGCAGTGAGACTGCCTGTGTCGTGTTCCTCAGCAGACTGGTGACACTGAGGGACACTGAGGAACCCGGCATAGTTGTGCTCAGTTGATGGTGGGAGTGACCAAATGCTCGCTCCGTTACCAGATTATTACATGAACTTCGCTATCGCAGTGGAGGAACTGCAGAAGTTGTTTTATAGCTGCTGTGGCGTATGGTTTTCTGGCCCTGGTACTGCAACTTGATTGGTATTTATTGTTGTCACTGGCATTAGATGTTACATTTTAAAACTAAATAAAATGATACTGATAAGAGCAGGGGTAATGCAGGCCGACAATTAACCTCATTGAGGCAGTCACACAGCAATGCTTCTTGTTAGTGCCGTGTCTTGGTTATATTTCAGAGAGGCTCTTAGTCTCATGAGCTGGAAAATCTTGACACAAATACATTGGGTTCAGTTGTGGCGTCCTCACTGAGGAACATTATCCACACAGCAAGTCCTACGGGGATGCATGAAATTGCCCACGTCTTATGGACCTGGATTTAAGGATAATTGCACTGCAAGTATCTGGAAAGAACTGAAGTTTGTTTAGGTTGCAGCGTGTTACCTTCTTTAATTTTTCAGTTGACCTCTGGCTACTTCTTTGAGGTATGAAACAGCTTGCTCTGCTGTTTTTTTTCTCATTCTCTTGCTGCTGCACTGTTGGATTTGAAATACCATCAGTTGCTAGAGTGACACTTATGCAGATTAATTCCTTTTTCCCGTCAGGATGTCCACTCTGTATGGCCATCCAGTGTGACATGAGTGTTGCTTCTCTTTCTTGTTATTGCCTCAAAGATCATAGCACATGTATGCGTTGGTGTCTGTGTGGAGGGGTTCCTTGGCATGGAGTTTAAACCTGTCCTAGTATCTCTTGGGACAGAACAACATTTAATGCTGCTACTAAAGAAGGAGCCCAAGCATGTCATGGACAACTTTACATATAATGTAATACCCTAAGTAGTGATTGGAGCTATAAATCTATTCTATTCAACATGAAGAAGCACTTAGACCAGGCAGAAGGCTTAAGTGCCATGCTAGGAAGCACAAGGTTTGCAAATGATTCTTCGAAATGAAGTCACACAGCTCCGAATCACAACAGGGTTGCTCTGAAGGGTTTTACCTTCTTCAGTTTCCCTCACTTTAATTAGATGTTGTAATTTACCGTAGACGAGGGCTTTACAGTATAAACTGGGTGAAAGTCGAGGTCTTCCCACAGAAGATTGGAGACCTTCAATACACTGATATCCCTAATGTTTGCTCATTATTTTCACGGGCAAATAGAGATTTAGCTTTGTTTATCTGTGGGATTAGTTGTCGGGATTGGCTTTGAAGCTCCGAGGATTATATTCTAATGTTTGTGCACAACACTTCAGGAAATCTTTGCATTCCTGCAGCTATCATAAACAGTGCTCATCTGCATGGTAAAGCAGTGAAACGGGAGCAGCGGGAGCAGCGGGCCGAGTGCTCCGAAGCCTCCACACCTCGCCGGAGCCTGCAGCAGGATGAAGCCTGCCTGGAGCAGAGGCTGATCCGCAGCTCGTTCCGTGTCGGTTCTCCCCCGTCCCTGGTTTCTGCCCACCACAGCAGTGGGGATGCGTGGAACCAGGCGGGAGGAGCGCGCTGCCCGTGGCTCCCAGAGGAGCGAGGGTGGCACCACCGGCAGATCCTTGTAGGCCGCGGCAGTGACAGATGGTAACTACTTTCAATCATGACGAACCGGGCTGGATTTAAACTGGTGATTTAGAGCTGAAAGTCTCTGTATCCTATTCCCATGAGCCCTCAAGTACTCGGTGCACACCTCATTAGTTTGATGGGCAAGATAGGGTTTTGATTCTACAGCTCTTGCCAAACGCCGGCCCTTCTTCTCTGCTTCACTTTCTCCAAGAGTTCCTTTTGATAAATCTCTGTCTAGTTAGAGATTGGGCTGTTAATTGCACAAGGGGTCATTTCAGTTTTTGAAGTCAGTTGCATGCTCAGCCCCTGTATGGTATAGAAACCAGTTACATGTCCTAATCTGGGCTCTGGGTGGTGGATGTTGCTGGTAGAAGTGTGTCACTGCTTGTCCTGGAGGCTCCGGCCCTGTGACCTCGTGAGGAAGTGGACGGGGAGGTGCTGAGAGCTCTCGGGACGGGGAGGTGCTGAGAGCTCTCGTGGTGCATAGGGCATCATGTCCCAGGCACGTGGCAGAAATCCACATGAGTGGGCTGCCTAGGCAGAGACACTCTTGCTCTTATTTCAGTGAGTTTTACTGCTGGATGCAGATACAGTCGCCTCAAATCAAAATAATGATCATGTCCTGCGTGAATAGTTGGTATTTGTGGTGACACGACGGGCTGTCCTCCTGGGAGGGACTCCTTCCTGCAACGGGGAGCTCCTCAGCACGACTTTGTGGAGCA
Organism: Netta rufina; assembly: GCF_964035555.1. Classification (NCBI taxonomy): domain Eukaryota; kingdom Metazoa; phylum Chordata; class Aves; order Anseriformes; family Anatidae; genus Netta; species Netta rufina. Next base: position 9,626,775 of record NC_140145.1, on the reverse strand, counting down.
CTCAGTGAGGTTCCTGAAGTTGGGCAGCCCTCAACGTGTTGAAACTGGAGGTGTTTGAGCTGTGCTCCGTGAGATCAAAATTAGGGCCAGAACCGAAAATGATTTTGAGATTATTGAGAGCTGCACACTTAAACCACCTGCTCTAGAAGTCAATGCAGCAATAAAAAATATATCTAAAAAAAAAAAAAAAAAGGCAGAGATAAGAATATCTATTTGGTAATAATACAGGAAAGCCTGTCTGCTTTTTAATACTTTAATGGTTGGGTTTTTGTTTGTTTGTTAGTTTTTTAACTTCAGCAACTTATTAACCAATAACGTCCTAATGGGCTCTTTATTTTTATTCTTATTATCTTCATTTTTGCATTTTAGTGTTTATTCCTTTTTCCTTATTTGGGTTACAGCGTCTCATTTTTCTCTGTCCTTTCCTCTAGTAATAATGAAAACCAAAAATACCACACAGTAATGAGAAACAATAGTGTACAAAGATTAACGTCACAAACCCATCACTGACCTCAATAACATTTCACAACATTTAGTTTTCATTACAGTGAAATGTTACTGCATACTTTTTACATGAACTTCTGAAGAAAAATATATGATAGGGCTTTCCAAAAATACACATATGTTGGAGAATAGAACTGTTAAATCAAGAGTTTTACACATACACTAATCACATTTGACGAATCAGATGTATGGTATTAATTACAACGAACACACAGCAAACCGTCTTAAACATTTTGAAAACAAAGATTTTCTGCCTTGCTGGTACAGACACATGTCACGCATTCTTCAAAAGGTGCATTCTGACTTTTAATGCTATTTGCTCCCTTTGGATGATGAAAGAACATTCAATTTTTAAATTGTATTTGTAAAAAGTATTGCTTGGCATAGAGTTTAGGAAAGAACATTTAGAACAGGTTGATCTGTAACACCACAAGCAGTCTGTTTTCTATCAATGATTCCTAGCCAGCTTATTAAACAGATTTATACAATGAAAGAATCTAATAACAAAAACATTCACCTCCTTTATTACTTGGCATTATTTATGGCTCTTACTTTTTTTTAGCTACCTTTTTATATATCGGAATCTGCCAACATTGTATTTATAAAGTTTATGTACTAGCAGCATTTGTTGGGCAGGGATTTGGGTTATTTTATGTTTCTTTCCTCCTACACTTATTATTACTAAATCTATATACAAATGCTTGTAAAGATTTTTTTAAAAGACCAGAAAAAAACCAACAGTTCTGTAGAAGTGGAATGTTTAAAAATTAATTAATTCTGTAGAAATTGAATTTTTCATGTACTTACATTTTGGATACTCTCTCAGTAATAATCAGAAATAATTGTGCTTATGACAGGGCCTATTCTGAGGCTCGCTGTGCTTTCCAAAATCCTCAGTGTTGAATCGTAGATCAGGAAGTGTTTACACACTGGGAAATCAAAAGTTCCTCCTATGGCTATCAATTCCAATCTCTAAATATCTGTAATTACTAACCAAAGAACAACTTTGTCTTCAAGAGTTCCTTCCTTTCTTTCCTCCTTCCTTCCTTCTGTCTGTCTGTCTTAAGGCAACCGTGCTACAATGGAGCGTTTGTCATCTTTGGATGGAAAGTTAATGCGAGCCATTGAGCTTTCACTGCGCTCAGAATGCCAGCTCTTGGCTTGTGCACCGAGTCAGGGCCGGGCCTGGCACAGACAGGCATGAAACCAAGATATATTCCTCCTCTCCTATAGATTGTTCTTTCCTGGCAAGCCAAATCTGCGGTTTCAAAAGTGGCCAGGGCAACCTCTTTCAATGGGCCTGCTCAGGGACATAACAACCTGGCATTAAAACCCTTTTTTCTGGAAAGCTGCTGTTTTCTTTGATGCTCCTGTGTATGCACAAGACAGTCCTTATTCTGAAGTCAAAATGCCTTCAAGTGCACTTTCCGTGTTCGGAGAGAGAAATAAAGGATCGTATTTGAAAAAGGGACTCGGTGGTCTTATTGCAGCGCAGAACTTTGAATTCCCCTGAGCAAAGTGTTAGCAGTGAGCTCGTGAAGTTGGAATTGTCCAGGCTGCAAAACCTCTGCCTACAGGGAAGCAGTGAAGCCCTTTGAGATTCGTGCAGCAGGCACAGGGAGCCGCTGGTTTCCCCGTGCAAACAATAGCAGTAAACTGTGAAAATAAATAAAAAGTGAGACAGGGAAACAGGGGAAGCTTGGTATTGAATTCTCTTGGCTGGACGTCCCAGCTGCCAGCACCGCCGGTTACACGTGTGTCTGTGCCCCCCTCCCGGAGCACTTTGGTTTCATAAATGGTCAGTCCAGAAGCAGACGCTCTGATACCGGCTCTCCTTTTCCTTTTGTTTCACCCTTCCAGAAATGTTCCTCCTGATTGACCACGCTCTCGGTGTTTCAGGAGGAAAGCCTTATTTTTTCCACTGAGGTTAACCAAGCCTCATTCTGTTTTGCTGCGCTCAGCAGTTAAGGCCAAAGTTTACAAGAAAAGTAATTACAGTCCTACTTTTAATTGTAATTAACTACGAGTAAAGAATCAGAATCGTCCAGCTACTCTTCTACTGAACCAAAACGTTATATATAATGTGACAAAGAAAACGGCTTGCCCTTCAGCCATTAATTTTAGCAGTTCTGTTATTGCTAAATTGCATAAACCTCTTGGTGTCAGAGGGGAAAGAGTATGAATCAGTGCAGATATTTCCTTGAAATATGTTGCCCACAGTGGTGTCAGAATTCGCAATGCTTTTGAAGCACTTCAGATTATGATAAATTAGAAATGTGTAATTAGAAAATCAGGAACTCCAAATAAAGAGGTCATGAGTCAAAAATGTTGGTAATGAATTATGAGTGTCTCTGAGGTCGTAGGATCTGTACACAAACCCCCTCTTTTTGGAGGGAGCCTTTACCTTTAACTGTATGGATGTTGGAGGAGTGAGAGCATGGCCAGGAGCTGAGCACAAAGCGTAGGGAGCTGTGAGAGGACATTGTCTGCCTATAACCTGATGGAAAGGCACATACACGTGTATGTAGGTACATGTTCACCATAACATGAAGATGAGAAACATTTTAAATCTCTTACTCCTACCTGTTTTCATTTGTTATTGCCCAGGGTCAAATTCAGAGCCTTTTCCAGTAATGGTGACAAACGCTGCTCTTTTTGCACTCTTCATTTAACTGGAATTGAGCTGGTGTTTTCTTACCTGACATTTCTGTGTGGTATGGTCACTGTTCTTGTGTGGTAGACAGCCCGTCCAAAGGGAACTGAGGAAATCTGAGGATCAATGGCACCATTGGTGACAAATAAAGAAGTTGAACCAATTCTTGAAAACGCAGTGAAATGTCAGATACCCATGTTTAAACCTCAAACCAGGGCGGATTTTACTTGTGCTGCTGGCACTTAGACAGCCAAAAATCCAATCTGACATGGACCTTGGCAACATTGTTAGGGTGACCTTCATTTAAAGATGAACTATTCTTGAACAATTTCTCCACTGTGTCTGACACAAACAGGCTTTTCTTCAACACCAGACGTGCATGTCTTCTTGCTCCAACTATTTTTTTCTTGAACAAACATATGTATTGTAGCCAATGCAAGGAAAATCCCACTCACTATTTATGTTTGAGTTCCCTATGTCCCATTAACAATATCCCAGTGTACTCATAGCAGTATAGCATCTTGATCCAAGTCCAGCACTGTTTTCCTGGATTCCCCTTTGGAGACTTAAGTGCCACAGAGCAATTGGTATTATTTAGTGATCTTCCATCCCAGAGGCTCTATTTTTTGGGCATTGAAATAGTTTCCTGTCCCTCCTTACAATTTTTACTAAGTAGAGAGCACCTCTTACTGTGGGTATGAATTAAGAACTTCTATCCAGACAAGCAGCAGAGCTTGCAATGTTGGAAACTTCGTTACACTCAAAGATTTTTATCTGCTGTCCTGTGACTCTTCTACATATAGAGAAGCTCTCACTTCAGTGATGCTATTGGCCACCATGCAAAGAATTATTGGATGTGCACCATGTGAATACACTTGAAACAGCACACAGGTCTCGAAGTACAAAAGCTTTCTGTAACATGGAAAGGACCTTGCTGCTGGCGGGCTTTCTTTGAGGTTGCTCTCCTTTGTTGCAATATGTAGATACAGATACAAATACATTTGTGTGTGTGTATATATATAAACATATGTGCGTGTTAAGGTTAAATGCCACTAATTTATTGAATCATTTCAGTAAGCAGAAATGTGGAAAAATAAGAGACTAAGGCCACAGACAGATGTGAAGATGAGAGAAGCAGGCGCCGGAGCACTGCTCTCTCTCCCCATAGCACAGGGGACAGGACGGATGCAGCCCCACGTCTGCTGCCTCCCCTGGTAGATAACCGGGTGTAACTCCTGCAAAAACAAACCTGTGATTTGACTGAAGAGGTTTTAGAAAACAGATTAAAAATGGGGAAAATGGCACTTGATTGAATCGTTCACTTAGAAGGGCATACCCCAGCATAAAGTCTTAAAAATTAGGCACTGTCAATTAGAATTACCTGCTTTATTTTTAATGTATTTGGATATTTTAGATCACTGGATATCCCACAGCTAATACTTCAAAAAAGTAATGTAAAGAAAGAAATCCCTTGCCCTGACATACACGTTAAGATTCCACTGGCATTTGGCAGCCAAAGCTTTGAAGGGAAAGCTAAGCCTTCTCGCTGGCGTCAGATGCCTTGTGGTTACTCTTTGTTTTTGTGGACACAGAGACTTGGATGTCTGTAGTCCCTTGAAAACCAGCAAGATGTCTGCTAGCTGGCTGTTTTCAATTCATTCCGACACCACAAAACACGCCCCTGCATTTCACCTCTTTGTCAGCAGCAGAAGAGCTTGGATGCTCTGCAAAAGATTTGATGACACGGTCAAAATGTTTTCACTTGAATGCAACCCGGTGGCGACCCCACAATAAAGGCGATGGGAAGGAGCGATGCAAAGATCAGACACCAATAAAGCCAGCAGTTAACCTCTCCAGCCTGACTTTAAGGCTCTTTCTGCCTAAGAATGTGTAGCTGCATTTTAGCACCTAACACTAAGGGATCTGTAACGAAAACCGTTCTTGGTTAGCATTTCCCGGTTTATGGCTTTCAGCTTTTATTGTCGTCTTCTCCCTTTTTTAATATAAAGGGTAATTAGGTAGATTTTTCTTTGGTATAAATAAGTACAGTCTTTGCATAAATTAAAAAAAAAAAATACCATTACAGACTATCATTCTGTAACGTTTTAATATACGTTAACACAGATTTATTTTGGGGATGGAGTCTGACTGGTTTTGTTAGCTTAGCTTTGGATAGACGGATTTAAATGCTGCCTTCAGCTCAGTAAGGTTTCTGTCCTGTCAATGTCAGCCATTGATTTATCCAAAAAGTCGTATTGTTTACAACAGAGACATTAAATCATAAAATGACTTTCATTGTATCCTGTGCTCAGATAGGCAAAAACATTTCCTAACTGTTAAACCAGCCGGTCTAATCTTTAATGACTTTGGTTCAGTGGCCAAATCTACTTCTTTGTGCTGTTATAATGCAACATTAGATTAGTTACTGTCTCTGAAATTGCTGTCATTCAGGCTCTGTTCATGAAGGATCATGGTATTTTTCATCAATCATTTTCCTCTTCTTTCAGTGTTTAAAGGATAATAGTACTGTAGCTTTGCAATTGTTCTATGAGGCGGTAATCTTGTTCCGGTGAGGATAAACCAGGAGGCCAAAGGCAGCGTGATGATCTGCAGAGGAGCCAGTTTTTGCTGAGGAAATAGCTACAAAACATCAGTTGTTGCTACTGCAGCACAGGTTTTAAAAATGGCAAGGTTTTACTCCGTTGAAATATCAAAGGTGAGGACAAGAGTTTGTGTCAGAAAGAGTTCGTAGGATCAGGTGTGTGAAACTGAAATGTGGGATTTGTGGAATTCCTTTGCAACTAATTCGTAGCCTTCTAAATAAAGCTTTCTTTCAGATTTTTATTTTATTTTTTACATCAGAGGCCCAAACCCTCATGCACAGCAGCACAGTGCCGGGACCACCAGCTCGTGCTGGCACACCAGGGCTTTTCCTTGTGCAGCTACCAGAGCTGGCCAGTGCCCCATTGTATCATGCTTACGTTATCGAGAACAATCTGTACCAATAAAACCATGCAGAAAATGTCTGGTTTACTCTTAGCTCATCCTTTGTGTCTTCAAACCAGCCTGCAGGAGGAGGATTTTATGAATCCGCTCCAAGGCTGATGCAGCGCCGCAGCCCAGAGCAACGGTACCTTGGAAGCTCTTTGCTTTTGGCTGTACACAAAGCTGAAAATGTTTTTAAGCCTTTCTGCATTGAAAATCAATTAGAGGAGAGCACCGTGCAGGAGTAATCACGGCGCTGAGTCTGAGTGTTGTGAACACAACCGGGGCCATTGGTGCATGTCGAGCCCTGAGCACGCTGAAGGTCCCTGCCACGTACCTGGGCTCTGAGGTAACCTCACAGGTAACTGGTGAACTGCTAAACATCCCGTGTTGATGCACTCTGTCCTTAAGAGGTTTATTCAATTAACAGTTTAAACTTTCATTGCATTTTGCCATTTGGTGAAGAGGATTCTCATGCATTTAATAGTTTTATGCATTTACCCATTAGTCCCCTAAGTGGGCTTGCTTGGACACGCTTGGCCATTTTCCGAGCGGCGGGCGGGGGCCGAAGCGGCAGAGCAGACAGTGATACATGACACGTGTCGGGGCTGCTGGTGTCTTCCTGACCTCCTCAATCCATCTCCGTGAAGGTTGCTGTTCATTAATCCTGCTGCAGCTGCTGGCACAGCCACTCCGAGGGCAGGTAGCCAAAGGCTCAGGTAGCCGCTCTGCATGTACAGAAGAGCCCAGATTGGCAGTGTATTTTCATCAAAGCAGAAACTTAGAAGAAAATGACATATGTTCTTTAACCTAAGGACTGCTGATCACTTTAAATACTTTAAATTAATCCAGCTTCATTTGTTAAAACTAGCATCATCTACTTAACGAATAAGGGTACACTGTTTTATACTTAAAAACAGGCAGCACAACAAATCTTCTGAATCTTACCCTGATGCTTTATGCAAGATTGTCTTAAAATTACTTTATATTGATATTAATATTATATGTTAGTCTTTATCCATATTCCTTTTAAAATTCCCACTGCATAGACATACCAGGTTTTCATTTCCGTACGTTACGGATTATTTCTGGCCTTGTTCTGTACATGCAGAAAGCTGGCAGGATTTCTCTGCAGCCGGTCTACTTTACCAGGGAGCTGAGGCTGAAGGCAGGAATTTAGACCACTTCAGTGCTTAATCAGCAGGTAAATTCACATGCTGGATATGGTAGATTCTTACCAGAATCAGAAACTTCTGTAAGCTAATTTTTCAGGTCTCTGGCTTCTGATAACAGATGACTGTGAAACGTTTGCTGTCTTCAAAAATAAAAAAAGTAGGATAAGCAGTGGCTTTGTAATTAGATATTTTTTTTTCAGAAATTCAATGATAAAGTGGATAGTTATTACTCTATATAACCCTATGGAACAGTAACTCCTGCTGGAGGCAGTTGTTTCAGACCCTGAGGAAGGGCAGATCTGTGGCTTACTTTATTTCTGGCATTTTGTACTTAAATATATAGCACATCACATCATGAAAATAATTATTGCAGGGTCTCAGACCTTTGAACGGCTCTGTCCTCTTGCAAACGAGCCTTAAATCTGTGGCCACCAGAGAAAAGGCATTCCCGGTGCATTGCCCTTAGAAATCACTTCCATTTGGGTTTAATAGAGCTGGAGTCTGTTCCCTTAGGGACTGTTGATACCCTTTATTTGCCATTTGTCTGTGGCATTGAAGTTGAAGGCACAGAGAAGAACCACATTCGTTAAAATCTGCTGATTTTTTTTTTGTACTATACAGGGATAGTGAATGTTTATTTCTGTCCCAGTTTTATGGATGCTGTTTGTTTATAAGTTCTCCAGTAAGATCAATGTGGACAAAAACATTGTCCTGTAGTCACCCACCTTTAAAACAATTAAAAATGTAGCAAAAATCAGTTGCGTAGAGGATTTTGCATCCTCTCATTGTTTCCAACTCGTACTCCTCATAATAATGTGTATAGTTATTTTACCTGTGCTAAATTGAGCAGAATTAATTTAATTCATGTAATTTGTGGGAACATGAGTATTTGAGTAACATGCAGTTGATCTCCTGTGTAGGAAGTAGCCAGCTGACAGGGGGAGAAGACGTTAAGTCAGCATTTCTGTATCAACAGACTTTAAAGGATCTCCTGCGTCGTTTCAGGAATGAACTGAATGAAATCGCACCCTGCCCACTTGAGTGGTTTGCTACCGAGCTAGAAAGGAGTGGGCTTTCATTTCACATCATGCTATGAGGCTACGCAAGGCACAATGTTTTATCTGAGATTTGGTCCATCAGAAATACATCACTCTCCAGGTTTTAGCAGGGTGTCTCGTGGAAACGACAAATATATTTTATCTTTAGGTCTGATGAATGTTTTTCTTATTTCATTTGCCAGTCCACTTACTGTAAAGAATGATGCATGAAAATCCTTCGAGTGCTCTATTAACGGCACATGTAGCTTTTTTCTTATTTACTTTACCACTGGTTCCCAAACTATTTCCTAAAACATTGCGTCCAGCAGGGCGAGGTTCCCAAACCACGCTGGGGCTGCAGAGTCGGTGTTGCGGTGCCCCGTGCTGCCAGGCTGCGGTGGTCTCCAGCCCCTGTGCATGTTCAGCAGAGAGCTTCACTGAAACCCTTCTCCTGCTCCGCTGCAACCAGCAGCATTGTCTCAGGCATTGCTCTACAGCCGGCTCATCTACTGCGGATGTATTATTTTCAGCCAAATATGACCACCTGCAAGTTTGTGCTGGTGTTAGCATTTTCATCTCCCATTATTCGAGTCCAGCTGGCTTTCCTTTGAAGTGAGTTCCCTCATGTTAAATGTTAACTGTAATTTCTCCTGGCCAAAAGAACAGATAGTGCATTCTTTCCTGTCTGCATGATAATGGCCACAAGTGTGCTGGCTGCGTTTGGCCTGACCCACCGCTGCAACTGGTTTCTCCCCCGGTGGAGGAATGCTGACGCTCAGCCTGCTGCAGGGAGCGGGCTCAGGCTGCCAAAGCTCTCATCCGAGCTTAGCCCCGAGGACTTCCTTCACATGGCAGGTATCTCATGCATCCAAACCTGTGCTTCAGGGCTGGGATTTGCTTAGGGCGGAGGGCAACTGCAAAAAGTCACATCTAGGGATCAATTGTGAACAGCCCCAGAGTTCAGGGGGTTGTTGGGATTCAAGCGGGCTAATGTTTTGCTTCTTCCAGCTGCACTAGCATTTTTCTAAACATATTTCAGTGCTTATCCTTGCATTAAGCACAATAGCAATAGAGGAGGAGACTTGTGACCATTTGAACTTGAAATCCCCCGAGAGCTTTTTATTCTAATAAAACAGCAAAATATTGGATACATGACACCCCTTACATCAAACTCTATCATATTAAGGAAACCTTAGAACTCTGCTCTGCAGTCTGGCCCGATACATTACAATTCATCTGGGATCAGTATAAGAAATAATTACATCTATTTATTTATTCCACTGTCAGAATGTTGACACTAGTTTTTCATATTGTCTCTGTCATGAAGAATCATAATTAAATAACATGTCAAATGTATTGATCATACGTTTATAAATTTGTTTGATATATCATAGAGGCCTTTTGTTATTAGGAGATATCACAAGATTAAAATTAAAGTTTACCAAGCCATGTAGCTCATTCTACATAGGACTTTTTCCTCCTAATTAACCACAAAATTCTGATGGCTTGTCATGCCAATATTAGATAAAGTAATCTCTTCATTTTTATCTCAAGTTCAGTATACCATTTCCCTTTTGACCAAAATCTGGCAATCATATTAGGCTGTGAAATGACATGCTTCTGTTGTAGTTTTCAATTTTTCTGTCCTAATTTCTCTGTTTAAGATGCAGTCTTATCACAAATAAGATCAGCTGGCGATCGCCTTCAATTTTTGTGTTCTTCCTGCACAAAACAGAGAGCAAGAGTCTTGACCACTGTCATTCATTCCCTGTCTTCATAGCAGCATGTGAGCACAACTCAGATGTGCAAGGGCATGCCTGTAAGTATAGCTGAATACACGGGCATCTGTCTCAGCTTCAGCTCCTCAGCACTCGCACACCTCTGCACAAAACAGATTTTTAGGAAGTTTGTTGGGAGAAGAAAAGTCAGTAACTTGTGTATCTAAATGAGGCTGTTTGTTCCAGACAACATAAATTTTGAAAAGAATCCTATGCCCTTTGCATCCCATGTGCTACTTCAAAGGATAAAAAGATGTAAATGAATGGGCATTTGTTGTCCCGTTTTGATGTATTTTCTCCCTTTTTCTGTAAGAGCATAAGCTAGGAAGGTTTTACTCAGATTTGGTGGCAGAACACATGCATTAAGATTAAGTTTCTTTTTAAAATTTGCATTCTTTGCTTTGTGTGTTTCCTAAATGGGGCAAGAGGGTTTCTTAGCATGTCTTAGTATTAAAATCTAAAGTAACAGACCTTCATTCTAATGAGCTTTGTAAATCTGACCTAAAAAGTGTCGCCTAGAGTCTTTGAAATGAGTTTCCTACAACTTCCTCTGATCTGATTGTGTGTTTTAGGGGAGGTTAAATGGGTTAAGATTCTTAGCTGTCCTAAAGCCATTGGAGTGATTCCTTATTAATCTTTTTCACCCCCTAAGACATCATCTACAGATCTAGGCGGATTTAGTACATAAGATAACATAGTCAGCTCTGCCATAACTATCCACACAGCTTCTGAAAGGACAAAAGGGTGACAAAAATATGCAGGAAACCTTTCCAAAGTTTCATCTTAACAATCCTTTCCAGTCTTCCCTTCTCCTATATTCAGTTCTTACTTGTTACAGAAAGTAAGTTTTATCGTCATAGGATAATATCTCTGCAACTTGTGATCAAAATTACAAAGAAGTTTGTTGTGCTCTGTGTCCTATGGCAAAACTTGTGAGCGTAAGACAGGGTCTTCAATTAGCCCTATTACTGCTGATAACCAAGAGCTTCTTGTTCCTGCAGTAAGAGCCCCGTGTCTATGCCAGCAGCTGCTCCCTCCTGCCTGCTCACCCACTCCCCAGACAGCTTTTCCTGTTATTCTTGTTAAGGTCTGGGCTGAGGGGTTATGCTGATGGGTAAATACTGCAGAGCTTCACTGCAGGGAGAGAAATTTCCTTTCCACCAAACGAATACTACAGGGAAAAAAAAAAAAAAAAAGTTAAAATCCAAAGACCAGAGAAAGTTGCACTCATCTGCATGAGAGATGCTCCTGTCTTCAGACACTTTTTGACATAACAGGACAGTTCAGGGCCTTTCCTTCTGGTGACCAATTCTGGGCACACAACGGCATGACAATACTTTTGCTATAAACTTTTTATTTTTGGAAGAAGAAAAAATCCAGTTACCCTTTGGCATTGGCTGTATATTTTACACAATCCTGTTATACCCCATTCCATTGTTGCTATATATACATGGCAGCAAAGGTGTTTTCAGTTCAGCCCTCTTCTGTTAGTGCCTATTTGCTCATAATCATTTGCTGTGCAATAAAATATGAGTGAGGTCTGTGGCCAGAGGATTTTTATATGACTGTCCAAGTCCTAACAACATTTGAGAACCCTAGGTGTTGTACAAATAATAGTAATATAATTTCAGGGATCAGCTGCCATTTAATCAATGTCAGGAGATTGTCAATTGCTTCCATGATTTATGGTTGTGAAAATACTGAATGATTTGTAAAATAACAAGAAGCTAACTTGAACTGCACCTCCCCTGTATGCGGTATTTTGAAAACACAGCAAACCGAAACCCAGAACTGTTTTGGAAGAATTTTCTCAGGATTTTTAAGTGCTTGCCTTAGCATTGAGCTCCCTGTTGACATAAGGGTTCTTTTGCAGGTGCTACTGTAGTCTCTTGGAGATCTTACGAAGCCATTACAGTCTTTCGGCCTCACAAAAAGAAAAACACTTAAAAATACTGAATGGCTTCTTCAAAGCCGGAGCACCCTGATAAGTAATCTAAGTGTGTGGTTTTCCATGTGTTTTGACGCTTTCTGAAATGTAAGAGTCCGGTCCCACAAACACTGCGGGGCCAGCAGGCACTGCCGTGGGTTTCTCACCATGGCAATCGCTGTGCCCTCAGCCTGATAATGCACTTAAGCATATGCTTAACTTCTTCCATGCTAAGGAGAGCATTTAAGCATAGTTCTTAAATCTCGGTGGCTCTAAATCAAGCATATCTTTGAAGTGCTCTTTTCAGTTGGCCAAGTGTCCAGTGGCAAATCTTTCAAAGAAGGGGTCCTAAGAATTGAATATGAACAAAATACTGCATGCGACAAAGCAGACACTTGTACAAGCAGGTACCTGGGCTGTTTGGTCAGTGGGATTCTTTGGGACCCTTCCTAGCTTGTCTGCAAACTCACCTCTACCTAAGGCTGTACATTTGAGATTCTCTGTGCTAGTTTGTGCTTCTCTAAATGGGACTAATGATTGTATTTTCAAGCTGTGCTGCAGATATTTTAGGTATTTGTATTTATAAAGTGGTTTAAGGTCACCAGGTTGTCATCAACTTCTAAGTGTGTGTGCTTATTGTATCTGCATATGTTCCTGTATCTTGGAGATACAGTAGCAGAAGAAACACTTCTCCAACACAGTTGTTATTCTTCCTCCTTAGCAATATCTACAACAGAAATTATTAAATTATACAAGTATTTGAAAAGCAATTAGACCTATTTATGGCAGAAGATTAAAAAGCTCACCCTTTTCTAGCAGCAGTGTAGCAAAAATTATGACTCGCATTGCACTCTGCCCAATAAAAGCACCCTGCTTCCATAACTCTCCTTCTGGTACTTCTGACACCAGCATGCCAGGGATTTTTGTCTGCATGGAGCCCAGCTTTGGAGTCTGCAGAGATGTTTCAGGCAGGGTCTGGAAGAGCTCAGGAATGTGTGCTTTATTAAAAAAAAAAAATACAGTGGAGGCAGTTTAGGTATTTAGCCTCTGAAGCATTTTTTGTATCTCTTAATTACTTATAATCTGACTTTTCTTTCTAATTGAGGCTCCCAGCATCTGTCTAGCTACCAATACTCTTAACTACTAATTTACATTGCAGTTGGCACCTGACCTTACATGACACACGTAAGACTCTTAGACAGATAATCCTGGCTTCTTCTTGAGAATTATGTCGCCATGGAAGGGTCAGTGGTGTGAGACAGCACAGCTTGAGGTGCGAAGTGCCGTGGCGGCTAACACACTTTACCTAGCTGAGTCTGGGAATCCCTTAACAGGCTGATCCGGGCTTTTACGCAGCAAGTCCTCCTGCTTTTGTCCTGGGCAGGCATTTCTCTGCCTGTCACTTACAGGCCTTAAAGCAGCATGTCTACGGTGGTTAATTTGCAGACATCAGTAGACACATTTCACACTGAATTCCACCCTGTGGGGCCGTGTCTAATTGGACAAATTTGAGCAGCAGGCAGAAAAGCCACCGCAGCATGGAGCATTGATATATGGGCACAGGCAGAGGGTTGAAATCTTAAAGATACAGCTCCTCCGCTCGCCGGCCCACACCCGCCAGGCTCCCAAATTTGAAACAGAGCTGCCACTACAAGCGAGGCTTAACATCCTTACTGAAGGCATCACCTAGGTGCTACAGGTTTGGTGGAGCTGCTCCCTTCCGAGTGGGCATGTTTCTTCCTGCACGCTCCCTCCGCTAATGTGGAAGCTCGCTCTTAAGGAACAGGAAAGTGTTTGCAACTTTGCAGCGTGTCAAAGTAGCATTTAGTGCAGCCCGAACCTCTGAAATTAGAGGCTTGTTTGGCTTTAAACTGCACAGCTGCGATCCACATTAGAGTTTCTTTCTGGGAATTTCCTGCAATATTGCAGAAGGCAAGGTGGAGCAGGGAGGCATTGTTATTAGCAAAAAAAAAAAAAAAAGAATTTCAGATCCTTGGCAATAAAAGTGAGTTGAAGGGTTGTTTCTGGTCATAGATGTTTCTTTTCCATTTTATGTTTCTTAAGCATAATAAATGTCAGATGGCTCGAGTAGCATGTTTTATTAAAATAAGTGAATTCAGAGTTCATGAAAGTGCAGTATCGATAACATTGAGCATGGGATAGCTTTGATAGTGCAAGCAGTGGGTAGTGGTGTCAGGTCTGCCCCTCACCTGAATTTGTAGAGACCATTTTTAGAAGGGAGAATTAGCTTAGAATCCCTGTGGTTGCTTCATTTTTGGCATCTCTGCTGAGATCACAAACAAAAGTGCCATCTAATGACAACTGTGAAAAGCCTTTTGGAACAGAAAATTGTAGAATATTCTGTGGGTTGGTTGGATTTTGGTTGGGTGGTATTTTGGACACTTCATTAAGAAGTGGATTGCGACTGTAAGTCATTTTTCATAAATTGCAGAAAGGACATCAGAAGATTGTGATTTTCCATTGTCGTCTCTCTGGGTTGTGTTCAAAAGCAGTGATCTGGTTGAGTGATGCTGCTCAGCAAAAATGGCTCCTGTGAGAAATCCAGCTCCCAAGTGTCTTGTTTTGAGTTTCATCAGAAGAATTTACAAAATATCACTCCCCCCCAGTATAACTGTTTCTTAGAATACATCTATGTTAATACATGAATTTATATTAGTGACATCATGATCTATTAAAGTTTGTCGCTTACATTTTATTTTTTTTAAATGTATCTGAGAAACACAATTCAATTTTCTGATTTTTCACACAGTGGTAGTTCTGAAAAAATCCTGTTAAGTGCAATAGAGAAGTATTGGAATAGCTTCCCACAGGATGGCTCTGGTGACAAGTATTTACATTTTACGTCAGCCAGACCGTTGTGTCTGTCTGAACTTGGACTGAAAATTTCTGCCTGAGTCTGCACATGCAAGGAGCTTTCTGAGTGCAGCAAGCTGCTCGAAAGGGAAAGCCTAGGGGAAAAAATGGCTTGGTGGCTAGTTTTATGTTAATACTGTAACATATCAATGCTCGAGGATGTCAAGGAGTATGATGCCCTTTGGCTCTTGGTGCAAGAGGAGTGATCCACGGGGCTTTCCAGAACCATGATGTGGAGCGGTGTGTCCTAGAGAAGGCTCCTCAAAATGCCAAATGCTGTGGATGTCATGAAAAGGTCTACCAAATGGAAGGGGTGGCTTTTCTGTTGGCAGAAATAATGATTATTGTCTTTTTTCACCATGACTGATGTGTGTTTATATTTAATGTAGTCACCAGATGAAAATGGAAGTCTCTTTGGTTTTAGAAACTGAATCTATGTCATTCATGTCAATGTGCTGAATTTTCCCTCTTCTTACAACCTCTGCCTTCAATCCCATAGCTTAGATCTGGGGGTTTGCTTTACTTAACTTTTTCCAAATTGGAATAAAAAGCTTACATTAACTTTTATCATGGGAGTGCTGTGGGTTTCCCCTCTGGGTTACTCAAAACAAGCCCTACGCCCAGCAGTACTGAAAACTTATGCGAATCTGCAAGTGCAAGATTTAATGCCTTGTAACTTTAATCTGCCTCCACAATAAATTATTTACACACAGTGTGTCACAAACGCTGTGTTGCGAAGGAGTAAAATTTCCTGTGAAGGTGGGCAGGCCTCACGCACCACGGCCTGCTGGCCTCCATGTTGAGGGGAGCAGGGCAGGCCTGGGCACCATGCAGTGCTGTCAGCAGTGGCTCAGGCTCCACTCTGTTTTCATATGTTTGCTTTTCCTATGGGGCCTGTGCTGTTTCCCACAGAGGAACAAGACTAATAGCTATCGAAGGCCCACTTTTCACATTGACCAGAGAGGCACATGAGCGTGCAGGGAGGAGGAAGCCCTGTGTGGAGAGGGCATCCTCAGCAGTCCGGCTTGTCTCTGACTCCACCACCCACCTGCTGCACTGTCCCACATGGGTCCCGTGCCTCTTCTGCCCTCTCCATCACAATTTCTCCTTCTGTAAAACAGGAGAGTCTTCTCATGTACCCACTTGGATAACTGATGAGGGTGCTCGCCCCACACCCACCCCCATTCCAAGCCAGCAGCCCCAGCTGCATGCATCCGTCGGAGGGAGTGCGGGTAGCTTGCGTAGAGGTTTTGTAAATATGAGTTGTTGCTAAAGTGCCAAAATTATAATTAAAAAAGGTTTTCTCTTTTGGCTTTTGTCTACATACTTTCCTAATATTGTCATTTGGCAAAGCCAGGGTGTCTCTCACAATGTAATTGCCACAGAACATTTCCTTGAAAGAGCAGCAATACCCCGCCTCCTCCTAACACTTGCATGTGGAAAGCACCAACTGTTTTATAGGCATTAGTGAATTATGCTTTTCAGTGCAAGGAGGTATTAACTGTCTGTACAGCTGAGACAGCTGTAAAACAGCTTCTGAGATGAAGTGACCTGCCTGAGGCCACATGTCGGGTGCTGTAGCAGAGGCAGGACTGTGGTTGTGCCTCTTCCACAGAGAAAAGTCTGCGTGTGTGGATCATTCCTCTTTCCTTCCTCCTCCACAGTGGCTGTAGGTCGCAAACAAGCAGTAGGTGTCGATGTGTAGCAAAGGACCTGCCTCATACCACGACAGCAACACTTAGGCTGTGTGTTCATGGTGAGCAGTAGGACCACTGCAACAGCGCCCAGTGGACAGAGCTGCACCAGCTGCTGTCACGCCTTCCCTACCTGGTTTTTGGTGCGAAGCCAGGATAGGAATGCCCAGCCTGCTCCTCTCATCAGTTCTGCTGGCACTTCTCAAAGATATAGTTTTTTTCAGAACCAGAAGGGCCCTCTTGCAAACCTATTAGAACATGCCAGGTAATCCCTTTACATAGTTACCAGCATTTCCCTGCCACAGCATTACAACCTGCACTGACAGCAACTGGGAAATGCAGATGTCTTCACTGTAGGCACTGAATGGTAAGAAACATCATCTTTTTTAAAGAGCTGTTGTGCTAATAGTAGAATTAGTAAGTAAATAAATAAGCAGATTTTATTTTTCAAATCAGTTATAGAACATACTTTTTGTTTTGGGGCAAAACTTTGAAGATTTGGAAATCTTCCAACTGTTTTGAAGTGAAAAATTAAACTGATAACTTTTAGGGGGATTGCTTATTTATTTGTTTTTAATCTTTAGTATGAAGAAAATTAATCTTCCAGAGATATGGAAGGTTTCCATTTGTGGAAACTGTGGTGCTGGGGTAATTAAGACTCTTTCCACCTTCAGACTAGTGAAAACTAAGTTTTGGGTCTTCAGCTGGCCTAAATTAGCACAGCTCCATTCAGGCTCCAGCTGCGGTCCCATATTACTGTTCCATTGCAGCAGATCTCATTTATGACATGTTTTTAAAGCAGATCTGTGAAATGATCCAGCTTTAAAACAATAACACTAATAAGGGTGTAGTTACATGAGCATCTTATCCTACAGCAAAGCCAGTTTAAGAGGCTCCCAGCCCGCCCCTTACCCTGCCTTCTCCTTCCAACCCCATAGTTCATTTCCTCTCTGCTCCACTGCTGCAAGTTTTTGGTGTTTGTGGGTTTGGTGTTTTTGTGTGTTGTTTATTTTTTTCCCCCTTTCTTATATTGTTTCAATGATCAAGTGGAGCACGTTTCCTTAACACATGTATGAGCAGAACGTAGGGCTGTAGCAATAGGATGGCAATGAGAGACAAGGGGGAAGGGCTAGGAAGTCCCGGTGCTGGGAATCTTTCAAACTGGCTTCAGTGCCAAAGCAGATCCTGCTGCTACCACTAAACCCAAGCAGCTTTGCGGGGTTGTTACTCAAAAACTCAGTCATGTAAACAGCAGAGGGGAAGCTCTGGACAGATTGCCATAGCAGCCTGTGGCAGTGGTTAGGAGCTCACACCCCAAAGAGCGATGTTGGCTTAGACTTCGACTCCTAAAGTCAGCAAGGTATTCAGCATGGTCTTACTCAGTTCCTGAAGCTCTGCTGAACTGGGGCCATTGCCATGAGATTATTAAGTAAACTGCACTTATTCTTTGTTCACAACAGCAGTTCAGTTTTGCCAGAGCAGCGCTTGTTTCACTGGAGTAGATGAGAACAAGTCAAGATTTCAAGGAATCTAAGAATAGTTCACTGTACCAGGAAATTCAGTCTACCGGGATTCTGTACTACATAGCAATGAGATCAAATGCTTTCCTAACCTATTTACTTTAAATGTATCTTGAATATTAGCAATGATGGAGTAAACAGACAGATCTTTAAAAAGCATGGTGCCTGGTGAATGTCTGACACAATGTTTAATGAGCACAGGAAGGTTTTTTGTCCAACTGCCTTCAGTCTGTGGAATGTGTTTTCTCCTTATTGTTTTGGCTGGATGGATCTTGTGGCCGATCTATTTAAAAGTAATTAAGTGAACATTTGCAGAAACAACATGGTATCTTGGACCCGCACGTGGTACAGATTAGGTGGAACGCCAAGCTTTTCTTCATATGTGGTGTGGTTATCAGTAGCCCTCCAAACAATGCATGCAGATATCCTTCCTTGCACATCCTTTTTAACAGAATTGAAAAACATGATGACATGTAACGAAACCTCCCCGGGGGCTGCAATTTGTTAGTCGGTGGGGAAGAAGCTCTGTCTGCATCACAGGGACTCGGAGCTTCATCAGGGCTGCTCAGGCAAAACGGGGAACTCGTGTCCCTTGGCACTTGTGTACGAGTCCCACGTCTGTAGTGCGCAGTGCTGGCAGCAACAATTCAGCATTGTGCTTGCTTGTCTGCTGCTTTCTGAGAGCAAGATGTATTACTCACTCCTCCTTTATACATTACACGGGGTGGAAACAAAAATCAGATATGAACTCAAAGTCCATCAATCATTACTAACCTGGAAGATAGACCGTGATAGTAAATCTTCCTTTTTCTTTCTACTCTTTACACACAGCAGTACAACATGCCGTATAACACAAGAAGAATTAAGTTGCTCGGATGCAAGCCAGGGTGTAAAAACAACTATCGATACAGTCATCCCGTCCTTGGCCGGTCTACCTGTCTGCTGCCTGCCCCTCACTCGGTATTACTGGGTGGTTTCTCAAATGGTCTGGATGAGACCAAAAGGGCTGTGAGACAAAGCACAGCACTTCTGTTTTAGCTGAATCAGGAATAAAATACTTAACCACATACCCAGGTGGAGGCGATGCCTAGAATAGATCCCTAAGTACAGATCGGTGCTGGTGACTTTGCTATTTGCATTTCTTTTAGGAATAATTTTTGCACCAGTGCCAACGAAATTACCGTGGTAAGAGGTGCTTGTTTGCATTTGGTGGTTATTAGTGTCATTTCTTTTTTGATTAACCTTTTGAGTACTACAGCTGTTCGCTGCAATCCTGTAGGGGTTTTATGATTTGAGAATTTATGACAAAGGCGCTCTAACACAAGGAATTTGAGCTCATGGGATTATGCTGGGCGTGCGTAGGTTATTGCGGGAGCATTCGCTGGTTTTCCCTCTTCCTGTAATTCTGTTGGTACCAGCTATATGATCAAAAAATTCAAATTAGAGCATTAGCAAATGCAAACATGTAGCCACATTCTCATCATTTAGACTAATTTTAAACCTTTGGATAAAGCACTTCAGCTTTATCAATTCGCAGATACAGAACTGACAAGCCCGTTTATAACTATCTGTGATACAGAGCAGCAGCACCAAAAAAGCCATGGGATTTTGGAGTTGGCACTGAGAAACTTTTCCATAAATGCCAGGAATAACATTATATTTTAATATTTAACCCTTATACAGGCAGTTGGAGGACTGGAAACCATATGTGCTTTTCATAATGGGAGCCAAGATGACCCTACATAAAGATAAATATAACTACATAAAAGCGTTCAGGAAGGATGGTGTTGTGGTTGAGAGCTGGGCAAGGGCCGGGGAGCTCGAGGGTCTAATCCCAGCTCAGCCACAGGCTTCTTGGGTGATCCTGGGCAAGTAACTTAATCTCTGCGTGTTTCAGTTTTTCCATTTGGGAACGAGAGATAATAATACTGCCCTACAGCCACGCTCAGGGAAAAACGCATTGCTCCTTGTGAGGTGTGTGCTTTGAGACAGAGCTGGTGGCCACCGGGATAAATCTCAGCCAAGTGCTCTGCGGAGGGCGGGCGCTCCGCCGCCCTCGGAGGCAGCTGCAGCTTCGCCTCTCCTCCAGAGGCTGTTTGAAAAAGCTCCTGCCTCAGTCGGGCGGCGTGTCAGGCTGGGGCAGCGCACCTGAAGCTTCGTCTGGGAAGTCGCATCGTTGGCAGACATGCCTTGTTTGAATGAAATTCAAGTTCAGAAACGATGAGGGGAAAACTACAAGGAAAGGAAAGGGAAACCTGCAGTAGATGAGCCCATCTGGTTTTGTTTGAGTGCTACCTAAGTAACTTGTGTTTATGGGTTATAGGCTGGTGTTTTCTTTATACGGGCCCTGGCCAGGTAGCCGTAGTTGTGCTCGTGACTTGGCATTCGCTCCTGCCCTTTGTGAGTGTGCTCAGGGGGCATAAATCCCCATTCCCTTACGGTTCTCTGAAAAAACGGGGTACTTCAAAGGCCCTGTCAAGACAGAGGCATTTCTTGACGTGAGGAGGAATGATGTTCAGGAGATAACATCTCCCCTAAGATGCCGTCCATGCTCCGAGCGAGTCTGTAAAAGCCTGCCGAGGCTCCGGGTGCCGGCTGCGCTGCGTAAGGTGCGGGGGAGCGTAATCGCCCGCTGTTTGGAAGGAAGAGTTTTTATGTAATTATACCCTTCAGCCATTGCCACACTTTCCTCTCTTTCAACTTCAGGCAGGTCCACACGTTCAGATGTGAAGCTGGAAATGAAACACATCTGGACATCCAAAAATGACAACAGACTTTTATTTGCTATTTTTGGTATACAACAAAAGCTTTGTATCTTGCTAATTGAACATATGGGCTCTCGGTTGCTTTTTTCCCTTGCTAAACTCCACTTTTCCATGTGTCATCGTATGATTCCAACATTTGATCTGTCGAGTCCATCTTGGCCATGTGTTTGTTGTAATCTGCTACACATGTAGGCTTGTTTTCGTGTGCGTCCTGACCTCCAGTGAGAGCTGCAGTTGTTTCCATCATGGATAGTGTTGAGGAGTTACACATCCTTTTTATCAGTGTATTTGGCCACCGGCAGCTCCTCGCAGCGCGGATCAGCGATCCTGCCAAGCCTCTGAAAGCTCAGTGTTTAGGGTAGCCATATCTGTTTGTGTTACGATACCAGATGCTGCTTTCTTTCAGTGTAACAGAAGTAGAAGGGAAGACTCACCAAAAATAGAAAATAGCCCCACAAGTGAAATCTTAGCGTCTCACCGAGGGAAGCTGAGGGTCAGCGTTAGCTAATGTGAAGCATGAGGAAGGCAGCAAGGATCGATGGCAGGTCCTCGCCATCCTGCAGAGCAGGCAGCGGCCGTGCCCACGGACAGCAGGGCAGTGTCAGCACCGTGCCGGCCGTCACACAAAAGCCACGTGTTTGTGTGCAGAAGTCTGCAGGGTAAAAAGGCAAAAATGCCGTATCTGGCACGGAGAGCTGAGACCTTCAAAGCCGGCTGTGCCATAAATACCCACTGGGAACTTGGCCCCGCTGTACGTACGTTCGTGAGACTCGACTCATTACAAATACAGGACCTCTTGATTAGCATGAAAGATTCGTCATCAGAATTTTTTTGTGCCTGTGGGGGATCCACTTACTTATTTCAAACTGCAGCTCTAAATTGTTCCCATGCTTCATCATGCTTTGATTAGCTAAAAACTTAGAGTAACTGTTTGAGGAACTTACCATAACTAAAAAACAGGTGACAATGATCAAACTGTAGGGCGCAGAGCAGAGACTGCTGGTGCTTTAGGGTGTTGTGCCTGAATGTAGTTAGAGGCAACCCACTTACAGGTTCCTGAGCGATGAAAAGACTTATTACCTGCATGCTTTCAAAGAACGTGGTACAATGCCAAGCACTGTTGCATAATGTTCTCCAGAATAAATGACAAATTAAAGCAAAAAAAGGGGGTAACTGTGCATTTAATTGCCTGTACACGCATGTATACCTAGCCCCTGCCTGTGCATCCATGTCGTGTTACAGCTGTGCTAATAGTCACCTTTCTTGCAGTAAATATTGGGCCAATTTCATCACATTTGGTTTATGTTTATCAACACAGCACTTATGCAATGGGGTTTGGGTTGCAGCAAGGGAAATAGTCCATTGCTGTCTAGCAGCGAGGTGAAGGAGTGAGAAGCCACATGTGGCAGAGTCCTGCTGGAGACTTTCCTGTGGCCGTGTTGCAACACACCCGCACAGCTCCAGTGAAAATCAAATATTTGTGCTTGAAGACAGAGCTGAGGCAATTTCCACCAGGAATATGCTGTCTCTCCCTGGATGAAAAACATCTCGCATGCATTGTACTATTATTCTGCTCGGTGCTTGACATACACTGCCTAGCAATTTTGTACTGAACTCCCCTTTTCTTTGAGCCAAGAGCGTAACATTAAACAAATCTGAGATTGCATTTGAGGACTTCCCAATCAACTGAAGAATGAACTCTGAAGCAGAAGTTGTTTTTAACAAAACGAGCTTACAATTATTATTCATAAATGCACATGTTATGGCTGCAGTTGTTCCACTTCTTTCTTTTACAACCCTATAAATTGTATACAGAACATAAAGGCTTTACTTCTTAAATAAATGTTTTGCAGCCGCCATAAATTATCTTTCTTGCATTCATAATGAAAAAAAAAAAAATCCTGTTTGATGTTTTATATCCTCTTCCCTAAAATGTAAAATATGGTAGTTGGAGCCAGATTTTATCTCATTTGAAAATAAAAGAAGGTTCATTTCCTACTAATTTTTTTCAGTCTTAGGTTTGGAGTTCCCATGAAACGTTGCCCAATCTGCAAAGCAGTGTTACAATAAACTCCGCATTATCTGGGAGTTTGTGTTTGACTTGTACCACCGCTAATAGTCCTCGTCATAAAATGAGTTATGAACATAACCTGAATCTCCTGTATTTTTTTTAATCCCTAATGTTGGTTATATTTCATCTTTCGACGCACCCCAAATCGCTGGCTGAATATTGGATTGTTGAACTTTTCCTGGATGCCAAACCTACGAGGACCCTGCCCCAGCGTTGCTGTCCTGGAAGCAGGCCTTGCTAAACTCCCAGCTCACTGGTTTGCAAAGCAAACTTCAGCCTTGTACTATTTACCTTGGCAAGTGCCCGACCAGATTGATGATCTGTAAAGTGGATTTGTTATTTGGCTGTTTGCTTTGGCAGCTCTTGAAAGCAGTTTGCTGATTACAGTCCCAGATGTCATTGCATACATTACTGTTCACTATAAGTTTCTTTTAAAGTTTTAATTTCAGCTACAAATACTATTAAGCTTTTTGCACCTTTCCGTCTTTTACTCATGGATATTAAATATCAAGAGCAGGCAGCCCTGGTTTCCTTAAATTTCCCTATTATTATCATTGTCAGCCTCCTTCAGGCATCTCTGTAGCGCCAGCAGCCAGGAGGAACGCCAGCATCCCCCGGTTCGGCGCTGTGCCCGTCCACAGCACTGGCGTTTGCAAGTTGCTCACACCCCCAGATTTTTAATTGTAGGTAACCTGGAAAATTGGCATTGTGTTTTTGTAAATTGTCAGGCTTAAAATGAGCAAATACTTGAGTCAGAGGAGTTGACAAGGATCGGTAGTGCTGTTAACTAAAATCATGCCATGCCCTGTTTGTATTAGACAAAAAAAAGGAATGTGCATCTTCCAGGTATGTTTTCCAGGTTATATCCGTCTCCTCTTAGCTATACTCTTGGTTTTCAGAGGTTCTCAAGCCTAGTAGGCAGTTTGGTGGATGGGTAGGCTCAAAATTCATTTTTTTCCTAACTTGGGGCAGCTGTGGTCAGGCTCAGGCGGCTCCTCTGTGCCCCGCCGTGCCAGCCTGCACACAGTAGGACAAGGGGCAAGCCGTACCTGTATGCTGCACTGCACTGATGCCTCCAAGTGCATCTGCCCTACTAATGCAGAATAAAAGCTGTGTAAGCATCTCAGCAGCAGGTTTGCTGCTCACCTACTGCAGGCACTGCAGAGCTGCCTCCAGGGAACAGCACAGGCCCCGCGGCTCAGTCGGGCTGGCACAGATCATCGTGGGGTCCTGGGCTGGAACAGCGAAACCGCTCTCCATAGGCAGCAGCTTTCTGTTGTTTTTTTTTTTTGGTGGGGGTCCTTCCAGCTTTGAGATATTTCAGTTGAAGAAGTTAATTCACTTTAAGTAAGTTTACTTTTCAAGGGGAGGATATCATTGTAGTATTTTTGGCCACTGCTTGAGAATTCCTCTAACCCTTTACTATAATAAGCAAATTGAGCAGATTAAAGACACATTACATTGCCAAATGGTTTTTCTGAACTGTGCAAAGCTACCCAGGGTGACATATATTTTTTCTGTGGAAAAGGTTGTGGGGGTTTTTGTGAGCTGCTATGCTTTTTTTAGCGCTTCCTGTTTTATTGTGTTTGAAGTGTCTTTGTGGTGACCTGTTGGGGTAAGATTCTTCCATATGGAAGTGTTTCTTCAACTTTTAATCATTTTGTTTTTAAAAAAGAAAGATTTTTAAATCCGATTTGCAGATGTCTCTGGTTTTGTTCGCAGAGAGCTTGTCCAACTCACTACAGTGTTGTAGAAACGTGAGTCATGCTGAATTGTTTATATACAGTATAAAGATGACATCCACATATTTGCACTCTTAATTAAGTTTCATACCTTCTTTAAAATCTGTTTAAAATATCCTTAGAAGAGCATCGATATGTGTTTTAATGTATTTCTGTCTTCAGAAAATGATACCCCTTTAAAGGTCTGGGGTGAAATCCTGCCTTTGCTAAATGCTTTGGCAAAACTCCCATTGGGTTTGGTGGAACTGGGATTTCACCAGTAGACCCCTCCTCTGTTGCAGGGGGCTCTGAAGTCAAGTAATATCAGGATAACAAGCAAGTTTGTCCTTTGCCTGTTCCTGGAGAAAATCTTGCTGGGATTTTACATAGGGTCAGAAAAGGTTACAAGTTTATTTTTAAGTCTACAAGACGAAATTCTTCATTAATGTGCAACAGAATGCATATTCCCTGCACTCATATTGGGCTCACTGGCTTGTAACTGAGTCCAGAACCTGGCCCGCTGCATGTGCATTATAGCTGCATCCTGTTTCCTATTAGTTTTGACACTGACATCTGAATTTCAGATTTCTTCTTGTTTAGGTTTAACTGCTCAATCAGTATGTACAAAAGATATCTTGGGATCTCTCTGCAGTCGTCTGGCTTGCACGGGGTGAACGGGCAAAACTTGGCGTCTGCCCTAAGAGCTCTGAAGCAGCCCCTGTGTTCGAGCTGGTAGACTACGGCGCGTCACTGCACAGACAGCTGGGGTTGTCAACCAGGCATCTCCAGACTTTCTCTCTGCATCATATCCTCAGCGTTTTAGCCATAAGAAAACTGTATTTGACAGTATTTTTGAGCCCACATGTGAATACCACATGTTGAGGTCTCATGTCTGCAGTTTCACTCCTAATTAAGTGTAGATGTAAGTAGTGGGTATCTTATAAGGTCCTTGGCTCTCTGCAATTCACCACAAGCATCTAATTTCCACTTCCTTTGTCTTGGACCTATTATTTATATGAGAAGGGTAGGTAGACTCGGTGGTTACAAGTCTATTGGATTATTATGTTTCTGTAGCCGTCATCCTGTCAAAGGTCCTGCAGACATTTGTGCTATTGGCTCTTGCTAGTTTATTATGGGTAAAATCCCTTTCCGTGCCGAAGGCTAGCCCAAGGTCTGCGCACCACTTAAGTCTTACTAAGCCCTAAAAATGGATCTTAAATGGTATATTGGCCTTGTGCCTGTTCTCAGCACGGAGGTGAATTTCATTCTTTATGAACAGTGAGATTTCCAGTTCAGCTTAGGCTGTTTATCTTCACTGCTCTGAGTATTAGGATGGTTTCTCTAAATCTGTCTAAAACTTCTGGTGCTTCAGCCTGCAGAAGCTAAGGCTTTCTGACCTAACAACAGGATGGTTTGAGAAACAGCAGCTTTTTGATGTAGATGGGCACAGCACTCATCTGTTTTGAATTTTCAAGGTGTTCCAAAGTCATATTGTTAGCTACAGGGGGTCTTTTGTGAGCAGCACTATGTACTGACTCGCTACTGAGACCTCAGAACATTCCCAGGTACTTAGTTTGGAAAATTGAAGTCAAGTCCCTGTGTTGTCTTATGCCTGTTCTACAAACTGAGGCATAAAGTGGACCAGTGACTCACTGGGCTGCTCAGAGTGGTATCAGTGAGATGAAGATGTAAAGCTGGAGGCTTATTTTACTGTTGGTGTTCAGTCTGCTTTCCACAGTATTCAGAGCTTGTTGGAAATGATTTTGGTAAGGAAATGCTGGCAATATTATTTGCATGTACCTGAAGGTGGTCATACTGATGTAACCTCTTTAGATGATGCTTTCTCTTCTCCCACGTGACAAAATGTATTGATACAAGTGCAGATTCAGGACTGGCTTTCAAAGTTGGCATGAAAAAAAAATAGAATCACACACTTCAAAGTCTTCATCATCTCAGGGCCTTCTTTCCACTGCGCCCTGGCAGGGTGTCAGGGCTCTGGGGGAAAGGCACCTTCAGCTCAGTGGCAAGTCTCCGGTTTAAATATTTCACAAAACACCTCGAATGTATCCCATTTCCTCAGTAGTTTTCAAACAGTGTCCAGCTAGATGAAAATTAGCCAGTGTTTTAGTTCGTAGAGCTACAAAGGTCAAATGTCTTGGAGAAACAAGGTGCTAAGATGCTAATTCTCCACCTTGGAATGAGAAGGCAGTTCTCTGCTCGATTAAGCAGAAAATGCAGGTGGTCTTAAACATCCCTACGTTTGCCTCCTGTTTTGAATGCAATTAAAATCTGCTGGGATTGCAGGGAGGATAACCGGCTTCCAGTGCCTTCCCACGTCCCATCCCAGGCTCAGTTACAAGGAAATAACTTGGGGAGGGAGCCCCTGGGCAGGCTGCAGGCATGCTACCAGAGGGCCTTGTCTGTCCCGGCTGCAGGACAAGCAGGGAGCTCGTCCCAAGCTGCTATTCTCACACTCCACCTCCTGCACTTCTCCTCTTGGAATCTTGTTTTCCACTTTTTGGAGATTTGTGAAACATATGCTTTGGAGGAGTCCCAATTTTTTTTCCCAGCAAGAAAAGAATTACTATTTGTATTGTAAAATGCCTCACGAAAACGTACGCTCCTTCTTTATAATGGACTCGCCTGGCACAACTCAGCAATCCGCGTTTCTCATCACTTCACAGTGTACTTTTATAGGGTATAAAAATGGTGTTATGATCCATGTTCCCAAACCTTGCCTCAGCTAGCAAGAACATCAATAAACATGGCTTGATAGACAACAGAGCTGCAGCGCCATTCCCTCGGTACTTTGAACGTGCCCTGACATATCTTTTGGATCTATTCTCCATATATGAAAGTACTCCTGCCTCTGCTGACCTTTTAATGTATCAAACGTAGTAATATTGTGTGCTTAGGAAAAGTCGCTTCTCCCACAATACGTTTCCAGTCTGGTCGCTTGTTGTACTTACAAATATTTTTCATTTAATGACCCACTGTTTTTTCCTCTTTCCTTGTCTTAAATTAATCACAGATCGAAAGAATAGCATACCTGGAATTAAGAAAAGATTTTACTTCATTTTTCCCCCTTTCTTTTTTTTTTCTCTCTCTGTAAAATTATTATTTTCATTTCTTTGGTTCCCTCCTGAAATGATTGTTTTATGTTGGAGCAGTTAAGCGCTCTGTTCCAGGAAAGTCTGTCTTTGTTCCAAGGCTTCCAGTGCAGAGGCTCTTTCCACCTTGATCTTTCAGCAGAGCACTAAACCATTTGGCCAGTTTTTTGTCACATTTTTTTTGTTGCTGTCCAGGGTTTTTGAGAGATTCCCCTTGGACAGCTTCCACCTTTCAGCTTGCCCACTGTAGGAAATTCTTCTGCTTGTATTTACACCGCCGCATCGTCAGAACCGATGCATCACTCTCCTATCTTCATTAGCCGGGGCCTGACAGCCACTTGCTCACCTCCAGGATTTTCTTTTCTGTGTTTCCAGGAGTGAGCTCTTCCTGATGATGCTCCGGGCCAGGCGTGCTTGCGGAGGGCCCTGTGGGGCATCGGCCTCACAGACCGTCCCGTCCCTCCACCGACACAGCACTGTCAGAAATCCCTTCTCAAAGCCTCAGGAGAAGCGTGCTTGCAGCCCAGAAGGCCAATTATAGCCTGGGCTGCATTAAAAAAGGGGTGGCCAGCAGGTGGAGGTGAGTGTCCCCCTCTGCTCTGCCCTTGTGAGACCCCACCTGGAGTCCTGCGTGCAGGCCTCGGCCCCCAGCACCAGAAGGATGTTGGGCTCCTGGAGCAGGTCCAGAGGATGGCCACAAAGATGCTCAGAGGGCTGGAGCACCTCTCCTACATGGAAAGATTGAGGGAACTGGGCTTGTCTAGCTTGGAGAAGAGAAAGCTCCGGGGAGACCTCATTGCAGCCCCCCAGTGCTTGAAGGGAGTGTATGAACAGGAGGGGGAACGCCTGTTTACATGTGTTGGTAGTGATAGGACAAGGGGGAATGGTTTTAAACTAAGACAGGAGAGATTTAGGTTAGCTATTAGGAGGAAGTTTTTCACTCAGGCGATGGTGAGGCACTGGGACAGGCTGCCCAGAGAGGTTGTGGATGCCCCATCCCTGAAGGCATTTAGGGCCAGACTGGATGCGGCTCTGGGCAGCCTGCTCTGGTGGTTGGCAGCCCTGCCCAGAGCAGGGGGGGTGAAACTACGTGATCTTTAATGTCCTTTTCAACCCAGGCCATTGTAGGATTCTCTGATTCTATGATTTGGGCTCAGCATTTCAGCCTTGTCTGAGGGACTAGAAAGGTGTGGGAGCGGCTTCTACCTGGGTTAGAGGATTCCCCTAATAACCAGATTTCTTCTCCATGTTAAATTCCGCAGAAACTTGTGATTAGCCCCACTTCTGAGAGTTCAGAGAGGCTTAATTCTACTGTAAAGCTGTCAGCAGTGATATTTTTTTAAGACGGATCTTGGTTCTTGTACAGAACTACTTCTCGCTAAATTCCTGTTCAACCAAACACACTTGTCATTTCTCAGCCATTAAAGACCATAAACTCCATCTTTGGTTTTTTACATGCTGAACTTAGTTTATAATGATAGATACTTGTTTATAACGCACTGAAGATTTTTGTTAGCTTTCTGGCATAAAAATTGGAATCTTCTCCTTTGATTCGTAGTTATTAGTAGCAGGTTTATCCTTTAAAATATGTGCAAGTTATGATTCCAGTAGAATATTTATTGTCCACAGCAATGGTAGTCCGCAGCTTTCAGAATCCATCTTGCCGTGGCCGGCGGCATGGTTATAATCATCAGAAACTGCACGCAGCAACTGAGGCTCCTTTTGCAGAAGGATTTAGGTACTGCAAGGCAGAAAGCCCCAGGGCACCTGCTAGAGCTGTGGGGTCCCCGTGGGGAGGGAAGAGCCTTCCTGGCCCAGCCCTGGGGTATCTGTAATAGGGCAGGTTTGAGTGATCTGGTATTTAGAGGATGCTATAACGTGTGTGCAGAGCTGAGTGGCTGAATCAGGCCCTCCTGGGGAAGCAGGCGGGGAGAAATGCCAGCTTGGGTGATCCCAGAGGTGCTGGGAAGACTGGGGTGGTTCTTCCCAGCACAGCACAGGGACAGGGCCTGTGGGGTCAGGCAGGGATCTGCGGTATCACCATTTGGACTTCCAGACACCAAAGTTCCCCCTTCATCCCTAGCCGTGTACCTGATTTCTTTGGGCTTTTGGTGGCTACTGGTTGAATGGTCAGTCCCAAATTACATTATAGGTTGCATTGTTTCATAAATCATAACAAAGCGTGTCCTTGCCTCAGTGCTTCAAAAATGGCTTTTACTAAAGGAAGAAAAAAGGACATTGACTACAAAAAGCCATTTCTTCAGAGTTAGGGCGCGCTGCATTTCATGAATTAACAGCACAACGTGAATTATCAGACTGTCCTCTTACACTTGATTTTCTTTGCATTTGTTTGGGTTGATGTATCCACTTCCTCTCCTTTTCTGCCTTTGTGGAGATCCATTTATCTTCATGATACAGATGGAAATGTACAGCTGAATCAGGCAGGTCCCCAGTGGGCAGGAGCCTGCAGCGCTCTGAGCCTCCACCAGTGTGAAAGCAGAAGTCCTTGTCTGTCTTCTTTTATTTTTATTTTGTCTAATTAGTCCTTGTTTCTTCCTTAAAGCTTGCTGTGAACAGTGAGCCATCTTTGCCGAAGCCCTGTCTGCATTTGGAGCTGTTACTGCAGATTGCCAAGTGCAAACACGAGGCGTGCAGAGGGGTAACCCTCCTGCCCTTCACGTACAGCCTTTTCTGAGGATGAGAGTGAGATGAGTTAAATGACCGAAAGCCGTAGGCTAGGACATGCCAGCTGCAATAATTTTTTCACTCAATCATCTCACCTTGCGGTGTCACTCTGCCTTATACAGCCAACAGATGTCTGACGGATAACACAAGTGACAAGGGCAAAACCTCCTGAACGTGTTCAGAGGAGAGGTTCAGGCAGCGAGGACTGGTCTGCTGGCTCCTGACCAGCTGGGTCCTGCCCGGCCCGAGCAAAACCCCCGTGTTCAACGGGGTTTGCTGGAAGTCAGACCTCGGTGCTGCGAGTCACCGAGGGCTCTGGCCCTGCTCCAGAAGCACATTTAAGCACACCCTTAACTTCCAGTGTGTATATACGACCACTGAAGTCACTGTGGCTATTTACAAGCTAAAAATTAAGTATATGCTTAAGCTGGCTTGGGGCCAGAGAGTTCAGTGCTTTGTAGGTCCAGTCCTTGTTGGAGCTTAGATAACCAGCTCGTGCAGCTTGGCTCAGGCTTTTAATGAAGTCAGAATTGGGCCAAAAGAATTTATCTTTCCTGACTTGGAAGGCTTGTACGGAAACAAATTTAACTTTTTTTTTAAAATTTTATTATTTTCTAAACATAAAATTTCACGTTTCCATGTAGTCCTTAAAGAAACACGTTTTCTTAATGTTCTTGGAGGAATCCAGAGGCTGAGACTGAGCCCTTTCCAAAACGCCCGGAGTTGATGGAGAGGTGCCTGTGATCTGCTGCCTGGCCGGGGCGGACGCGGTGCCGCCCGAGGTCCCTCGCAGGCACGTCGTCCTCCCTGCTAGGAAGGAGTGGCGTTGCACCGGGCTGTCCTCAGACAGAAGGTCTGCTTCTGGGCAGCGCTGGCCACAGAACTGCCCGGTGCCCTTGGAGAGTTACTTCAGCTTCGAAGTTCCAGCTCGTCCCTGCTGTGAGCAACACCAGTCTGTATTTCAGCACTGATGACTTGTTTTGCCTTAGCTGAGGATTTGGCTGTGGGGATGTTTTGTAAGGTCTCCTTCATTCCTTGCTCTTGGTAGCTCGATTAATAAATAGCAAGAGTGAATTTCCAAAGCTGTTCCTGATGTTAACGGCGCTGTGCTCTTACAGCTGCCCAGAACACAAACATTTCTGTCGCTCCAGTTCAGTGTTGGAATCTGTCTCGTGGTGTTTGTGAGGTGCTCTACAATACGGGTAGGGAGGCTCTGGGTAGAGCAGGCTGTGCGTGTAGCATTAGATGCAATTCTAATAAATTGAATGTTAACACACAGTTCTGATACAGAAAGCATCAGAAGAATGTTTTTTCTCCTAAACTATTCCCTAAGGAAAAGCTGGTTTGCACCATAGGAGCATGGCAAGGAGTTACACTGCTGACATGCAAACCCCTACTACAAATGGCTCAAATGCACAGATTTCTGCAAAGCGACTGAAAACCTCAAATGCCTCGTGTTTATTAACACTTTGTGCTGCTTTGCTGGAATTGGGTGGGAGCTGGGAGCTGCTTGGTGCTTCTGGGGAGCAGCAGGCAGCAGGATGGATGCTGTCCTTCGAGCCCCTCCCAGGCACGCAGCGAATGCCTCCTATTCACAAGGGAGATTTATTTATCCTGTGCACAAGGACTTAATAGACAGTAGCTTGGAATCGACACGCACATTGTCTCATAGTGAGGTAAGACAAATAAATTACAAGTCAGAGGCCCCGAGCAGGATTAGTGATGCACCTTAGGAAAATATTTTGGTTTCTGTTTATATGTCAGCTGGGTTGTGAAACGTTTCATCTGGAAAAGGTGATAAGAGACCAGCAAAATACTTGATCTTACGATGCAAAAAATATTTCAGTTTCATTCTTAACTGGTTGCTAGTGATATAAACCAAATTTCACATTTCTGGAACGTCAGTAGCTGCTCGGCCACTTTCCTGTGGATG
This sequence comes from Netta rufina, assembly GCF_964035555.1. Classification (NCBI taxonomy): domain Eukaryota; kingdom Metazoa; phylum Chordata; class Aves; order Anseriformes; family Anatidae; genus Netta; species Netta rufina. The sequence goes on along the minus strand of NC_140145.1, from coordinate 9,594,343 downwards.
CTCTTCTGCAAACTTTGTTTTTGCAAAGCAAAATGCAGTACCTGCTGCGACCCATCTGGGGAGGGACTGCACCCAAGATGAACTTGGCCATTCAGCATTACATTCTCTGTTTCTATTACACAAAAAAAGAGTCTCCTATTACAGTGTGAGTGACATATTAGGTTGTAGCCCAGTTCCAATGTTTTTTCAACACTAAGACTTTTTTAATTCAAGTGAAACAATCAAAATTAAATTCCTTGGCTCAGACAGTTACCACTAATTCTTAAGCAATATGACAAATCCACAGTTTTGTCTCAAATTGTAACATAAGATCTTAGTTATCCAGTAAACCCTGATGAGTTGTCAGGCCTTTCCTTACATGTGGGTAAATTGGAGTCATTTATAATCTGTGGTGTGTCCTTTGTACCTGTGTATATGTATGCATTTGCACATGCTGCAAGATTGATAATAAGCATGATAAATCTTGCTGTTTTCTTAAGGGAAGAGGAATTATCCAAGTCCCTCCAGTGGAATTGGCATATTGGAAGTGAAGCCACTAAGACAGGGTATGCCTGCAAACTCTTTCAAAGGGTTAAGAAATGGCTTGGCATGTCAATGCGAAGCAAATAAGGATCATTGTGTAGCATCACAGAAATACCAGATATATCCTCTATGCTTCTTAGGCAGCTTTTCCCAATGGAGCCAATATAGAGACTTGGGCATCATAAAATTGCAGGGTTTGTTCAGATGAGAAGTAAAACAAATAGAGACTTGTCTAAAGAAGCCTTCACTGAGATTTAATGGCATTCATTGTGTGCTTAAATTTCCTAGGCATTGTTGAAAATCTCATCAATGATCATCTTATTGTAAGCTTAACTAAGTTGTAGGTCTGTGGAGAGTGGGAAGTTTTAACAGGAGAAAAAAAAAAAAAAGTCACTAGATTTTCTAATTTTAGCTGGGACTGAGAATTATAAGTATGTGAATACCACAAGAAAACATTTCCAACCCCGCACAAGCTAAAAAGTGCCGCAGATCTATTGTGAATCCTTTTTTAATGAAATTTCCAGACGTAGAGGTTGCAGGACCATCAGGTGAGGCGCCTGATGTGCAGAGCGGTGGCTTGGGGCGCACACTCAGCCCCGACAGCCCTGGCGCTCTGCAGAGCTCTCCTCTTCAGGATACTCCAGTGTGCGGCAGGATTAAATGCAAAGAAAAGTTAATCTCTAGGGAGGTTTGGGGCTGATTGTAGCATTCCGGGCTTTTTCTGGGCATTCTGATACTGCAAAGCTGTGAAGAGTTAAAATACGCAAGAATCTCGCTATTCTAGGGGAAAACAGCATTTTCCCTGATAATGTATTTTTTAATGAAAAGGCTGTTTTGTTTTCAAAACAATAATAGCATCCAGTTACGGTGTAGCTCCTATCTCTTTTTGCTTTTCGACCGCTGCAGAAGTGGCACACAGTATTGCAAGAGGTGTACAAATGCACTCCTTTCATTTTTCAATGCACCGCATCCCTCGGCTCGCAGCTGAGTTGCACCTTCCCCGTGGGCACCTGCAGCAGGCCAGGAGCTGGCCCCGTGGCAGAGCCAGCAGTCACCACCAGCCTCCGTGTCACACTTCTCAGCAAGGGTCGGTGCTTCTGGTACTGCAAAGCTGCAGCATAAATACCCCAAGGACACCAAATGCACATTTTTTTTGCATTTTATCTTACAAGTCCTGCTTTGGATAGATGTCACATCCCGCCTCCGGTTTCCGAACCATCGGGGCTCTCTCCCTTGTCCTTCCGCTAACCCCCTCGCCTTTCGGGAAGCCAGGAGCTCGGCCACGTCTGCAGGAGCCGTCTGCGACGTGCGGGTGCTTTGGGTGGCTTTGCTCAGTTTTTGCCAGCCCAGCTCTCGGTGGCAGAGCAGGGTCGGTGCCATGCGGGTCCCTCGTTTGGAGGCCGGGCGTGCGGCCACGGGCTGGTTGCAGCGCCCCTTGGGCTGGCATGGAGCAGAGTCACAGGGAGCATTCGAGGCGAAGGCAGGGTTTAATAAATATACTTAATCATTTATATTTTGACCTTAGCCCAGACTCATACTCAGACGCAGAAAGCTGAAAGTTGAAAACGTACTTTGTCAAGGCTCCTTTGGCTGATGCAGTGGTAAAACAGGGCAGCCTTGCTCTGAGGAAAGGCAGATCCTTCAGAAAGGAGAGTAAAAGGTCAAAACTAATCCAAAAGGACAAGCAGTGTATGTCTGTGTGTATATTGGGTTTCACATATGAAATCCAGTCATGATAAATCTGATGGCTTTAGAAACATCTACTTTGATTAATGAAAACATAGTTCCCATAGACCGTGGGTTTCATACTTCAAAGTTCTCCTGGATTTAGGACCTTAGGTTTTGCTTATTCATATAACATGCAGGAAACTATTTTTAAATGAATAAGGGAGTTTAAAAAAAAAAAAGGCAAATGTTTCAACATCGGAGGTACAGAAAGACTGGATAATAAGGAGCAAAATTAACAAACAGCAGACATTTTATTATGCATTTTACAATAATGTTTACATTCTTTCCTCTATATTTGTTTTTCCTTGAAAAGATTTATGTATTTATAAAAATATCTCACTGTTCCAGCTCTGAAAATTGCAGCCTCCCTCGCATTTGAAAGCCTTCACGATCGCTGTGATCGCTGGCCATGTTCCTAGGCATCTGAACCGCTTCTCCCCGGCCCGTGGTTAACCCTTTGTGCAGGGGGGAAAGAGACAGCCTCTGCTGGACAATGGGGAGGAGGAGGAGGGTGAGACAGCCCCCAGGGACCCACCGAGCTCTCACTGCAGCACCCAGACGATCCTGCCCGTTGCTATCCATTGCTGCCGCCAGGCTTGCTCCTCCCGGCCCCTGCATGCTTGCCTAGAGCTCATTTAGAAACAATTACAGAGGAATAAGCAGCATTTTCACTTGCAAGTCTGCCGTGTGCTGAGGAGGCACGCAGGAACCTCTCAGCCACGGCAGCCTCACTTATCCAAAAGTTCAAAGGGATTTGAAAGTGTTCGCTGCCTGTGGGACCGGGCACCCCGGCTGAAGCCTCCATTAATTAAATGCACTCACAGGATACAGAGCTGGTGAGTAATGTCCTGTTTATAGCAGAAGTGAGCGATTCTGGAAAAAAAGAAACACTGTGGGAGGGAAGATGACAGGGAAATAGAGTTGCTCGCAAAGGCTACAGCCTCTGCCATCGTTTCCCAGGGCACTGCTGGCACTTGCACCCCCAGCTCAGAGCCGAGCGCAGGTGAGTTTTGTCAGCTGAGGGGCACATCCCACACAAGGATGGGAAGGAGGTGTGCGATCTGGACATCAGAGACCAGCGTCTGAGCACGGACGTGTCCAGAAGCCCAGGGAGTGGCAGGTCGGGGCGAAGCCGCGTCCTCCCCAACCCAGAGAGGAATTTGTGCAGCTCCCCCAAGGGTGAGCGCTCGGTGCTGCTGCTCCGCAGCTTTCCCCCTGGAGTAACGAGGTTACAGCGGTGGAAGCGAATTGGCAAACCCTGTAGGAAAGTTCAGCCATTAATATTTAAACAGAGTACGTTATAATTCGACTGACTACTTGGGGCAAGGAATTTCCGTGTGCTCGTTCCTAACACACCCATGGGGTTCTCGCTCCCAGCCCAGGCTGTTCTGGGCACCACAGTTCCTGGTGCCTTTGGTCCAGAAGGGCCCGGAGCTCCCTTCAGCATCCCCTCCTGCTTCCCAAATGTCCTCAGCAAGAGCAGCGTGGGCATGGGCAGCAGCATGGGCACGGGCAGCCCTTCTGCTCCTTCCAACACCACCTCCATCTCCCCCAGGGCCTGCCCCTCCTGGAGAGCAGCCTGGGTTGAGCCCACGGCTCCTTCCCGAGAAGGATGCATCTTTTGTTGGTTAAAATTGGCAGGCCGTTTCCTTTACTATTTACTCTGTTATTTTTGCTCACACGTATGTTGCAATATGCAAGGTGAGGCTCAAAACTGTCAAGCTCTTTAATAGAACCATTACTGTATTTTTGGAGAACGTACTCTTTTTGATTTACTGTTCCTTAGAAGACAGGAAATGGAGCTACTTGATTTCATACTTTAAACAAAGCCGTCCAGAGGTTTAATGAAAAAAATTTCCCCTGGCTTTTGAATTAAAGGGCTATGGTGAAAGATTTAGCTTGGCTATTTTGACTTAGAAAAATAACATACTAGAAGCATTAAAATATTTTGTAAAAATACTTTTTAGTACTAGATTTTTCAGAGAAGAAAATAACCTTCTCTGGTTTTCTCAGTCTTTGGTCGGTAGGGCTAGCTGTGAAAGGAAAGGACGTTTCCAAGGTTTGGGTGTTTTTCTTTCCTTCTGTAGAATTTATTTTCCTTTTATATTAAAAGCCTTGAAACAATTGCAACGCTGAAGACAAATTCTGTGCTTCTAAGCAAGGTAGTTTGGTATGAGTAATGGCAGAAGCCTTTGCCATTAGCAAAACGCGAGCAGTGTGAGGCAGAAGGACGCAGAGCCTAATCCTGTGCTGCCCGGCAGCGGCGGGAGGAAAGGGCAGTTCTCCTCGGGAGGCAAATGTCAGTGGAAGGCCAGAAGTGGGAGATCGGTATCAGGAGAAAATCGGTTTTAATAGGAAAATGCTGCGTGTGGAGCAGAATTAGCTTGGAGTGTCTGGGGCGGTAGAAAGCTAAACAGGCTGGAATTGCAACACAAAGCACTTTCGACCTAGATGTTGAAGCCAAGGTTTCTGCTCGTTCCATTTGGTTTGATTTGACTTTGTTTTTTATTTGTAGCGCAGTGGATCTGGGACGGAGCTTGGGCATCGTACAAAGCAGGCTGATGGTCTTAATTTCCACCCAGTTTCATCTTCAGTAAATAAAGAGAGAAGGAAACGTTCTGCTAGCTTGAAAGCACCGTGCTGCAGGATGAAATATTGACACAAGTTAGTCAGCGGGATATTTTTCAGTGACTTCAATGAGGTGTCACCAGGATTTCACTAGCAATTGCTTGGCTAAAATAATGCCCGATTTTCTTCTGGAGTTGTTTCTGCAGTAACTGCTCCTTATAGGTGGAACCTGTTCCACCATCGGAGGAGCTGTGTCAGGTCTGGGGGACAGGAGGAAGGCTGGATTTCTCACGTCAAGGTCTTACATTCATGGCTGTCAGTAAGATTTCAGCAGTTTATCAGAGAACGCACCCGGCAAAGCCTGCCTTCTCTCAGCCCCTCAGTAATGCTCGGGATCGGCAGGAGGCTTCCTCTGTCACGCTGCTACGGTGCTGCCACTCCAGCAACATTGGGGTTGGGGCAGCATTCGGAGCAGGACGCTGCTCTGAGATGTATTTGTAAACTTGCCTCTGGTCGACGATGAGAAATTTGATACGTTATCAACCGAGATGCTAGGACTGATGAAGAGAGAGCACGGCGGGCAGAAAAAGAGATTACAATTTAATAAATAGCAAAGATACGGTTAGCTGCTATCAGTTTAAGTTTAATGCCGTTAACTCTTGTGCATTTGGTAATGATGTATGTAGGACAAAGCACCCAAAGGCTTCTGGGGAGTCACCAGCCCGGCTGTGGCTTCGTGCACTTTGCGGAAGAATTTTTCCAAGGCATAAAAATATCCAGGACTTCATTCTGCCTTGAGAAAATGGTTTTCCTCCACTACATCTGCTGTCTGTCAATGCAACAGCATAAAGAACAGGAAGGGCCATGACAATCGCTCTTGTTCTTCCTGAAGCAGCTTTTTTTTTCTTTTTTTTTTTTTTTTTTACATTAGAGAGGTACAGAGACGGTGGTTTGGGCTTTGTGGTACCAAAGGACCTGCCTGTCTTAAGCAAGGTCACGTTTTCTGCCCCTACGCCCTGTGTAACCTAGGTTGTTCGTCTGTGTTCTTATGGAACCAATTTAATAAATGTATATATTGAAATAAGGAGGAATTGATGGACTCCAGGACAACAGCTGATGGTGCAGAGCCCATCTCTGCCCCACCGCTGGTTACTCAGTGATGCCTGCACAGTGTGGTCATGGCTGGTGAATCACCGCTGGGTGCCTGGACAGGAATCGTATTGCCAGATGTGTGCTTGTGACATGCAAAAGGAGTCAAAAAGGAGGAAAGATAAAAACTAGAGCTTCACCAGCCTTTCAGTTTTTTACAAGAAAGCTTTCTGTGCAGTTAATCCCTCTAACCTGCATTTACATTAACACTCGCACCTCACACGTTGCTGCTAAGAAGTTTTGGCAGCTCCTGGCCCTGATTGCAGAGGTAACGCTACACTTGTCTCCTTTGCTCTCACTCAAGTATCTCTGGAACCAGAGACAGGCACTCTATGAAGTTTCTCCTTGTACACGTATGCAGTCATCTTGGCAGAGCTTCAAAAGCCATTTGCCTTATTATTCATATGTCTGCTTATAGGAGCAGAAATGCTCCCATTTCTCACTTTCAAAATAAGAGCAGACCCTAGCAGAGAAGAGATTTCTCCCTGGCATTTCTGGCACAGCAGTGCGAGTCTGTGGGAGCTCGCCGTCACCCCGCTGCCACGCTGGGCTTTGTGGGTACGGGTTTAGAAGCCCCCTGGTAGCTCTCCAGGGACACAAACAGCCATAGGGGAAATGCCTGAAGTCAGTGGGCTCCTAGAGTATAAGCAGAGTGGGGATCTCAGGGCCTCGTGAAATCCCGTGAAGGATGACTTGAAAAAGAAACCTTCAAAAAAGACCAAATTTCGCTTTTCCTCCTGCAGTTAGGATCGCTGACAACATGGAAATGTTGCAGAGACCCAAACAGAATAGAAATGACTTAGCCTCCTCACTGCATTTTCTCAAACAAGCTTCAAGAACCCTTGCCTTAAAACAAATTAGTAGACTGAAGTAACCTTATAAATCCAAAGAGCCATTAAAAAGTTGAAATATTTGGTCATTCCTCCTCTCGGTTCAAACTGGGATTCATCCAGAGTTCAAGTGCGTGTATCACACAAGAGCCATGGTCCCATTTTGTAGAGGTCCATTTTAGTGTTGATGGTTTTCTAGTGCCAGGAATCTACTCTGCAGCCAGGCAGAGAGATAAATCAAAGTTGTGCGCGCTGATGAAATTCAGGAGCCAGAAGTCACCATTGCAGCCCATATAAATCCCTGAATGCCAGCCCTTGTGCTTTTGTCCATGCCATTAGAGTTCAAAATTATCTGCCCCTCTTTGCTGATGTATGGATTAACCGGCTGCCCGAGTGTTTACTAACGGTTATCACCCAGTACTTTGGACGTTATCAGAGGAAGGGACGCCTGCCGCAGGGCTTGGTCTCTCACCCTTTCTATTACCACCTGTCAGTGGCAGAGAGTGTGCTGTGAAGCTGTACAGTCACAGAGTACAAGTGTAGATAGTTTCTGACGGCTGATCAAAGGGGAAAACCAAAGGCCTGATAACAAGGACGTGTTTCATGTACTTTTAACTTTGAGAAACATTGGCATTTGCATTTTTTCCCCTCTGCAGGCTGGCAGAAACCAGGCACAATAAATGCTGCATATTCAGTTACCTAATAGTTGAGTAAATGGTATGTGCTTGAAGCAACAAAGCATAACTGTAATCTTGTTCCAAGTGGGAATGATTTAAGTAAGCCTTTGCAGAAGACTTGCTGTATAATAAAGTAGAATAATTTTAATTTGTACTTTGAAGTGATCTTGAATTCAGAATCTAATCTTTGTATTCAGCAGAACATCGTATACTGTTGTGAATGAGGTAATAACTGTAAGCTAAGGAATTACTTTCAGTATCTTTTGTAGGTACGTGCACTCTGTCATCATAGCCAGCATCCTCAGCAAAGCACTGCTGATGAAAGAGTCTCTGTTAGCTCAAGTTGCAGGTAAAATTTCACCGTACAGGGACAGAAAATCCACATACCTAGGCTGAAAGAAGGGCTCACTTTTTTCCTTCAGTAAGCTTACTTTGAACACAAAACAGAAAAGAAGCAAGCTGTCCTTTTCTCACCAGCATATCACACTGTTGCACTTCCCTGCACGAGAGCAGGAAAGGCACACTAGCTGCAGGTTGTGGCCAGTAGCAAGGACAAAACAACGTGGCTGTTTCCATTGTCCAGGCTGAGAAGGGGAGGGAGTGCTCAACAGCAGAGCAGTGAAAGGCAAATCGACTTTAAAACTAATTTCAGGTCCTCTAACATGCTTGATAACCTATACAGTTTTTTTTTTTTTTAACATTACAGTTCCTGATTCTTTTGTCATTTACATCAGTGCCATTATGCTGATTTCAGCGAAGCCTCTCCCAGCTCTCACTAGTGTGAGACCAGGCTTGGGGCTGTATTTCTAATTTAACATTTTTGCATAAAGCTGCTAAGTACCTGGGCCTCTCTGCTTGCTCCTACTGTGCTATTAACGCCAACATTTCAACTAATGTGCTAAAATTAGCTTTTCAGGAGCTCAAAATGCAAGGCCTTCTTTCTTTCAAATGCAATAAATGATATCATATGGTCCCAGGCTCTCCCGAACATCTCCCGTTTGTTTGTTGAAGGTGCCTTTGACCGGAGCGTGACCTTGCTGGAGGTGTGTGGGAGCTGGCCCGAGAACTTCGGTCTCCGCCACATGTCTTCCATGGAGCACACTGACGAGGGCCTCCGGGAGCGCCTGGCCGATGCGATGTGCGAATCCCCCAGCAGGGACATAGTGGGATCAGGAACAGGTACAAAGAAGAGGCGTGATCAGAGATCACGTACATCTCACCCAATGGTGATTTTTATTTTTTATTTTTATTTTTCAAGTTTTGCTTCTCCTTTCCTCTGCACACTACCTCTGTGATTAATCAACTTTTATGGGGGTCTCACTTAGTGTGAGAAAAGTCATTTATAAAAAGAAAATATCGGTAGATGACATAAACATAGTAGTCAGGGAAGCCTAAAGCAACTCAAAGAAAAATGCTGGCTTTTGAAGCTCCCTTACCGTAGTGCTGTGATAAGGGCTCTCCTCCCCTCCCTGCCAACTCGGGAGCATCTGAGTCTATGTGCAGATTGCTGCCCTTGCCCACACTGATCCAAACAATGTCATAATCACACACATCCTAATTTTGTGTCCTGAATAGAGCCACTGTGAAACGCTGGTTCTATAATCCAAATTAATCTATCTTCATCAGTGTCCATTATATTGATAAATTATATCATCTGTTTAAGTAAATGGAATAGCACGTCAGAGATTATGCTGCTCAGAAGGGGCCCAGTGCTAGGAGATGTTCAGAAATGTTAAAGCTCAGTTATTGTGGTTTTATTGTCTCCCATTAATTTTGGCTTGTTTTAAAAATGCCTTCTAGTAAAAGGTCTAGGCCCATCTTTGATCTGTGCACCATTTGTGTTGCGACCAGCAGCTAATAGCCATGGTCGCTTCTAACATCAGCTGCCAGCTCACTTGTCACTCTTCTGGCAAGATGCCTGGGAAGGAAAAAAGGAGGAACTTGAGCAGTAACATAGGGGTATGCCAGCCTAGTGACATTACAGAAACGTTGTGGAGAGTAGAAGCTGCTCTTTCTTTCACTGTGGTCCTCGTATTGCTGAGGGGCCCTGTGCTGCTCTGAGCTCTCCCAGCTCCGCACCTCTCCAGCTAGAAAAGACTCGAGCACTTTGCCATCAGGGCTTGCCCCTGTGCTTTGCAGAAGGGTTACTACGGAGTAGGTAAGCTACAGCAGGTCACCACGCTGTTACTACCTCCCACCAACTGGAGAAGGTTGAAAATCAGCAGTTTAAGCTCCCATATGTAGGTACAAGTAGCAATAACCAAGCTGCCAAATGGTGCAGAAGCACCTTTCGTACCCCAACTTGCCATCTGTCAAACTGTCTTTTCCACTGTTTTGCTACTCCTGAAAAAAGTGGAGTCATGGGATGGCTTGAAACTCAGTATTAACAGAAGGAGGTCGGTTGAACACCAAATAAGGGTCTCGTTTACACATCTGGTGCAAATTTTCACCAGTTTGTTGCCTTGGACAAGCCTCTTAACGTGCCCATGACTGCTGCATCACTGCAATGGGGATAGAGATGCCTCACATTGCAGGGGTGGAGTTTGATAAGCTCGTGTTTGCAAAGGGCATTGAAGATGGAAAAACAGGCTGTGAAAATGCAGAAACATATTTATTTCATCACTTATTGACCCATACTGTGAGCAGAATGAACTTTGGGATCATGTTCACTTCCTCGGATGGGTCAGCTCTCCTCCTGTGCTTCAGAGGAAAGATAAAGGGAATAATTTCTCTGAAAGCTGAAGCCATGCCAAGTTGAGGTGACTGACTGCCCCAGAGACTTTGTATAATACTGTAAACCAAGAACTTTGTCACAGTCAGAGAGTTTATATTTTCTTTCCATTTTCACCAGCTGATACCAGTAAGTGCTGACTTCTTTGCCATAAGGTTAGACTCAAAACACTTCAGGTGTAAAGACAGAAGGGGACTATTTACAGAGACACCATCACTCAGCAAAAATGTATCCAAAGAGATTTCTCCCTGCTTTTACTCTAGACCCATAAATCTTCATCACGAGTGTAAGATAGATGCCATCTCAAAGCAGCAAATCTAAGCACCATCACACAGTAGGGAGTAACATGAGCGTTGACCCAGCCCACCCCATCCCACTACCCTGCTCACACTGTCATTGTGCTCTGTGTTTTTCTGCCTGTCGTGGGATTCTCTCTATCACTTACACACTTTATTCTCAGGATTCGGACATGTGATGACTCGGTGCAGCAGAGAAAACCTAGTGATAAGGCTGTGAACTCTGATGCCCTTTCCACTTCCATCCCCTAACAGCTCTTGAACTGTTCTTCTTACCAGATGCCCATAAAAAGTACTCTCCTGCTCAAATGATACCTGGAAAACTGCTCTTGCCTAGGGAGTCGACCAGTGCTTGCTACAACATGCGTGGCTGCACTCACGGCAGGCTGCCAGCCAGCCATTTGTCAACCTGCGGATCACGTTAAAGCTCTAGCATCTGTCTGCTGGTTAATAAATGGGAAAAGATAAGTTTGGAGGTACATTAACACTGCTTCAAAGAAGAGGCATCTTTGTTGGCTCGGAACAAGTAGGATAGTTTTAACTTCCCCCCCAAACCACTTACATCTTAACAAACCCAGGCTGAATTGAATTTATCTTTGAAAAACATTGTTTTCTAGGCTAGCTCTTCCTTCCTTGGATTCCCTTCCACTCCCTCATCTCAATGAAATGATAGCAAGGAGCTTAGCAGAGAAGACACCATAAATTTGCTTGTTGATAGTTGATTTCTATGTTGGTGCTGTTTCCAAACACAGTAATTATATTTCTGCATTGGACTCAAATTATGTAATTTATAAACCTCGCTCTAATAATCCTAAAATGACTTACTTTAGCTTGAAGTCACTCATACCTTTAATCCTTGGCTGTGCTCTTTTAATTCTTTTTAGTCCTTAAGCACATTTTACAGATTTAACGAAACTTTTAAAGTCTTTTTTAAACCAAAACATACAACAATGACATTTCTAACTCGGAATGTGAAGGTATGTGCCTGTGCGCATGTCCACAACATGGACAAAGAAAAAATGGGCAGTAGATGGACAGTGAGACTTTATCAAAGTGCTCAACTGGGCCTGACATGCACTTAATGACAAGAGATAAATAGATTCTTCTAATACCTTAACTGTTAGGACATAGCTGACACATAGATTTATATAGTAATCAGGGCTGATATGCGAAAGTAGTGCAGAGGAAGCGCATGCTCATAGCACACAGACCACTTTGGGCAGTAGATACTAACGGTATCTTTGTTCCTTACCTACCCCATTGCATTGCAAAGCTGGGTTAGCAACACCTCACTTCTTCAGTGGTTCAGGCTACCGGCAGTGGCAGAAATCACCTGAAGGTTGGTTGTGTAGGAAATGTCAAACTCAAGAACAAGAAAATCTTGAGGAATAATGCAGCCATTGCAAAGAAGGGGAATTAGATGGCCTGATGGGTCTTGTCCATCTCTGACTCTGGCTGGTTGCCAAGGGCTGTCGGACAGTGGATGGGAGAAGAACCAGGTCTGGAAAATGACCCCCCAAAAATCTACTTTCCTTCTGACCTAAATGATAACTCCAGTCATCCAGCTAGTTGACTTGATTGGGAAACCAGCTTTTCTCCTTGTTATCCAATTATCCAGACGACCCATGTCTATCTTAAGTGGAGTCTGCTGTACATAAGCTGTCAGCCTAGATACACATTTAATTCCAAAGAAGGCGTAAATTGGCAAAGATGCAAAAAGATGTTTTTACTGTTTCAGTTTCTGTCGGACTCTAACTAAAAAAAAAAAAAAAAGGAAGGTCTGCTCACAGAAATTTAGTGGTCACTGACCTCTTTTCCTTGCAAAGCTTTGTTTTCAAGCAGCTACAGTATTTACATTTGCATTATAGTTTCTAAGTATGTGCTGGAGCTTCACATTGCATTTTCAAAACAAAAGCAAAGCTAGTATTGTGATTTATGAAACTGTGACAAATCTCTCTGACTCACTCAAACTGTACACACACAAATTGCCAGCCCAGGCTAGAACTCTTTCCCTCCAAAATACTGTAATCAGTAAATGCTCTGATTTATGTAGTCCTTCAACAAGTACATTTTTTAAGCTTTCAAATGCACTTTGGTCATTTCTAGGCATAATATTGAAAAGCAGCCTGTAATATACGGCCAAGCCTCTACGGTCTAGTTGAGAGGATGTATTCTGCAATACACCAATAGAAGAGAATTTCTGTGACCCTGATTTCTGTGCCATAGGAGTTCATGTGCTGAATTCCACGAGTCAGATTCCTCTTGTGCTCTCTGCCTGTTACTTCTGGGCTGAGGAGGGCACGAGCACCATGCTGCTGATGTGGTTTCTTCCTTCAGAGGTATAGCATGGGGTGATCTGTGTACACTCCATGTATCCAAATTCATTAGGCCCCCAACTACATACACTTAAAATGTAAGCTGGCCTTAAAGAAAACCAGCGGATCTGCCAGTCAGCCCCATAAAGGAGTTACTGACTCCAGAGCAGTAAAAGAGAGCATGAAACCTTGCAGCTGTGCATGTACAGCCCTAAGAAGAAATGCTTTCTACCCTGGGGAGTTCATCCCAGCATCTCCTGCTGCTTCAGCCTGGGTGAAAGGTCTAGCTCCATGTTAAATCTAGGTACAGCCTCACACTCGCCTGTCGCTTGGTTTAGCAAATCAAAAACCATTCTCTACATTTCTTCAGGTTTATTACTATAAAGCACATAGCACAGTGACAGCAGAGCAGATTTATTCTTTAGGAGACTAACACAACACACAGGTTTCCGAGGGAGAATTGTCAGTATATAAAATAAGTAAGTATCACTGTTCAGGCCACTCTGTCAAGGTAAGCAATATGCTGGTGCAACTGTCAGACCCCTGTTTTTTATTCCAGAAGGAGCTTGGCGGGTGCAGTGCCCCAGGAGTCAGGGCTGCAGTGGAAATGCAGGATGCAGCGTGCAGGAGAAGATCCCTGTTCATGCCCATCTGCCGCAGCCTCTCTGTTACCATTTCTTTGGCTGCCTGAATATTGCCCTTATATTCATATCTGATTTACTTTGACAAATCGTACCCAAATCCACATTGCTGCTACGTTTTATAAGTGGTGAAACTGTTCTGGGGATATTCAAGAGTAGGATTTCATTTTGTGGGCATGTATCCCTTTTTTTTAATCCATCATTAAATCCAGTACTTTATGATGGCTCAGTTTATACTGCAGTTTATGGAGCAAAATAACGTTTTTTCTCTATCTATTCCTGTTTCAGGAATACATATGAACTTAAACTAAGAGCCTATATTAAAAACTGCAGAGCACCCCACAAATTCTGCATCTCAGAACCCTTGTTATTAGTTCTGAACAGGGAAAGATGCAATTACGGCACCATTGTGGTCAATAAAGCCCATGAGTTTTGAAGAGTTGCTATACAATTTAAAGCAAGGTCTTTAAATCCCTTTATAAAATTTCAGTTAAACAACAGAAAAAAATCTCATTTTCTCTAAAAACTCCTGCACACTCTGTCAGCTACCAGCAGTGGAAAGTCGGTGGCAGCAGAGGTGCAAACGCAGCAGAGCCCTGCACGGGCCCTGGGTAGGAACCTTCTGGATTCCTTCCAAATGTCATCAGCAAACTCATAATGCAATGAAGGAAGCTCGTATGTTGAAGCAAACTCTTTAACCTGATTAATGGGGTGTAAGTAAGTGGAGCTAATTAGAGGTGCTGTTAGGGGATAGCCCGTCCGAGGCTCTGGGATCCGCGTTTAGGCCCGTTTGGCTTCAGGCCTCCACACAAGGCCGAGCGCTGCATCTGGCTGTCAGATGGTTACCACGGCCTGAGCCTCACGCGGGTCTTGACACCTCTGAGCTTAGCAAGGGGAAGATTTTGAAATATTTATGTGAAATTTGTGGTTTGGGTCTAAACGTGAAGTTCACGATGAGCAGTGAAGTCACACGCTCTCCTGCATGCCTGCCTCAGGTTGGATGGGAGGGAGAAGGAGCAGGGGCCTGCTGGTCCTGCGCAAGAAAAACCCTTCCTGATTTTTGTCCAAAAGAGAAAACATCAGTGATCCCAAACTGTGTTGAGAGATGAGCAGCCACCTGGACATAAATGTACCTGAGCATTTAGCTTCTGGAATAGGATTAGCCCTGTATAGACTCAGAGCTTCGATTGGTACCTCTCCTTCCTTCCTTTCTCCTTTTCCATTCTGTTCGTTTTAAATTTTCTAAGGTTTTTTCCCCTCTTTTTCCTCAATTGGTCTTAATCCTAACTTGGTCATGGGGTCTAGGAATACAAGAACACAGATCAATTGGTCTTCCCTCTGAAGAGCATTTCTGCAAAGAGATTTCTGCATAGGTTCAATGCAAAATCAGCTCGGGCAGCAAACACACTGGCATATCAAATAACATTGATGCTAAAAGCAGCCTTTGAACTTTCAGAATATTCATGCCAGGGTCAGAGATTAAATTACCCCCTCAATTAAGTCTAAGAGCTCAATGTTCTTCCTACAAAAGGTTTATTTGGATGATACTCTTAAAAAAAAAAAGAAAATTCAGGGCTCTTTGGGAGATGCCATTTTTGAAGTGCTGGGGAAGAAGAGCAGCGTTCCCATTGCACACATTTCAACGTGGTTACATGACTCATTTCTCACGTGCAAGATCCTGCTGAGGGCACTGAGCACTTCAGCCTGGGCTTCTCTTTCTCTCCAGCCCTGTCCAAGACAGAGCAGCCCCATCCCGCAGCCTGCCAGGCCCACCAAGTGCATTTTAGCTCCCAAACTGTTTGTCAGGTCTCCAGACCTGGACTGTTCTCCACTTCTCAGCCTGGGCTGGGGCAAACACCCATGCTGAGCGGGTCATTCCCTCAGAGCCCAACAACCAGCTGGGGCTTTCAGTGGAATTTCTTCTAGGTCAGACGTTGTTTAAGGGGGAGGGGGAATGAATGCTGATACCACAAATGTCTGTGGTGTGAATTTAGGATCACTGCGGTTCATAGAAAAAGCCTGCTTATGTTTCTAAAGGGTGTACTGATACTAAGAGACAATTCTGACTTTCTACCATTTGATAACAAGTTGGTCAACTGCATTTACTTACTATCAATTGTGGTGTGGGGAGATTCCTTTTCTCTTTCTTCTTATTAAATCAAGACACTTTTTAAGAAATATTTTATTTTTGATGCAGAAACAGCCGGTGAAGTAGCAGTAAAAAACATCACCACAAAGAGGCACATGGCTTTGAAATGTTTTGGTATGTAACATAACTGTATTGTTCTCAGGTCTTAACTTTTGCACAAAGAGTGTTTCTCCTTGTTTTAAAAGCAAACCCTCTGTCAGTTTTCAAAGGGTTACACACATAACATGGTGGTAGAGGAACAAAACACAAAAAATATCTAAGTGTTTCAAATCATTTCACAAATAACATTGTTCTATTTCTCCCCTTAAATGAACAAGAGTTTCTTTGATATTTTTTTTAAGTCAAATTTAGGATTCTGCTGTTCAGAGCAGAGAGGTCACAAGGCCCTAATGTATTTAGCATTGACTGCCCTCTCTTGTAGTGCGTCTATTAGTCAGTAATTTGATTTGTACCTATTCATTTGCAGTCCCTGCAGGAGCTCTGAGCTGGCCCCAAGTATAATTGGTGCTGTCTCTATTTTTACATCATTAGATTAGCCCCGACTCCTGGCCACTTGTTGTCTGCGCTTGTCTGTCCATTTATACAACCTAATGTAACACAAAATTCATTACTGATCACATTACTTTCAACTCTGAAGCCAGCTTTGTGATAAACATTTTGTTAACCCTTTCTTGCCAGCACACAGACCTGGGGGATAAATGCACTTTCCCTTTGCAGAAAAATCAATATCATAATAAAACAAAGTGCAGTCACATTTCTAGATTTGTCATTCCTCCTGGAGAAAGAAATGGGGAGAAACATATATGAGATGAGTAAATGATGTCTGCATCCAGGCATCTCAGGCTGCTGTATATGAAATGAGCTCAGCAGTGTCCTTTCTACTAGAATATAAAGAAGCGACACAAGATAGGGCCAGCACTCAATTTAAAACTTAATTTCTTACTCATTGTTCTGCAAGTGTTTTAGCTCTTCTGTGCAGGCTATAATCAGGTTATGACATTATTGGAACTGGACATTTTTCTTCCAGTGCTTTGTCTCCAAGTAGTTAACAGAGAAACAATTCCCCCTCTCCTTAGAGATTTGTTATTATGTTGGGTTTTGGTTTGGTTTGTGGTTTTTCTTCCTAATGATTAAGCAAATTAATTTTCCTACTGCAATACTCCAGCATTTCACAGGAAAATGTGAAGCTCCTTTCTGTCTAGCTTGGTTTTGCTCACATTTGATTGTTTTGCTGAGTACCTTGTAAAGCATTAGGCTTTTTGCATCACAGAGGCTTCTGCTATTGATTTCAACAGGAACAAGAGGAAAGCCACGGTAGGTATTCATTTAGGCCTGATTCTGCAAAGGGCTCAGCATCCTAACAGCACTGTTTGCAATATCACGCACATGAGGTGATGCTTGCTATTCAGAGAAATGTATTTTGGTGCATGCAAAAGCTGTTGATTTTTAACAGTTTTCTAAATTGATTTTCTGTTTGTACAGCTTGGCGTGGAAGTCTGTTGGTTTGAGTTTTCTAAATATTTAGAAACATTTCTCAATGTTTATTAAATGTTCCCTTTAAAAGCCAGAGTTCTGAAGCATGTCCCACACTGAGTAATCCTGCACTGAGCAGGGTGCAGGCGGCGAAACAGCCGTATAGGATTTTTCCATCTCTAATTTCTATAATTACCTTGTTATTCCTTTTGGAGTCTTCACATGGTATTTTTATGTAGCATACAACTTACGGCAAGCGTGTATTTCTTAGTAAGAGCCCTCGTCTCCCATCATTTGAAACAGGACTGGTATTTTTACAGCTGTTTTGTGAGCCCAAACTTGTTGCAGCTGCTGGCGTGATGGCAGAATAAAGATGAGGCAGTTCCTCTCTGTCCTCCCAAACCCAGCAGCCCCAGAGAACCTCTCAGATCGAGGCTGGGGTATTTCACTGATTTTTACGGGAATTATTTTAGTTGTGTGCAGCACTGGCTGGTGCTTGGTCCTAAAGCCTAGCCAGGGGAAGGTGCATGTCTCTGCTCAGCTCAGCTGCTGCCTTTGTGCCCCTCAATGTCTGCTTCAGTTTTGTCATCTGAGTGCTGGGGATGCCAAAGAGACCTGAAGTCACTGTACGTGCTACTCCTGTGACCTCACATTGCATATGAGCCACAGATGGGGTCGCGATGCGGGGCACACTGCGCGCTGGGAGGTGTGCGCCAGACGGACTGCCAGACCCCAACCCGAGGTCCCGCTGTCCGGGATGGTTAGTCTGACTCTGCTCCCCTTTCTGTTGCTATATAGTGCAGGTCTGCCACGCGTCTGGCATTAACTCTTCGAAGGTTTGAGCCTTTTGTTATCTTAAAACGACACGCGGCCAATCTGCCGACTCCCCTTCCTGCCAGTGTGGAGCATTAACATCGTGCTGATGCCGAGGGCATCTCCTGTTCCCTTGATTTTGAAGGGAAGATGGCCAAAGTCATTGCAAAGCTCTCATAAACTATGCATTGCCCTCATCAGGGGAGACAGGAGAGGAGGCTGGAGAATGGAAACCCATTTATGCAATAAATTGTTAAGTAGTTGAGCTGTTAAATGAACACTTCTTATTAGAGAGATACAATGAAGTATGAGTCACCAAACAGCAAAACACACATTAACACAGCAAAATTCCCATCAATAAATGGCAGGTCAAAAGCTGAAGCAATTAAAATGTTCCAGCCTGAGCCAGCTCTTCGGCCCTGCAGCTTTTAGTCCTCTCAGCAGCAGAGGCCCTGGATCTGCTCCTCGTGTTTGGCTTCAGGAGGCAGAAGTCCTTCGATGGGCCCCTGAAGTGCCACCTCCGCAACTTCGAGGGCCTGCTTCCATCCGTTTGGATGCCTTATCATTTCCTATCATCATACTGCAGTCCTGCCATCGCCTCTTGTCACCCCCATGCATTTCTCTAACAGAGTATCAGACAAACGGTAAACTGATTTTTCTG
Source organism: Netta rufina (assembly GCF_964035555.1). Taxonomy (NCBI): domain Eukaryota; kingdom Metazoa; phylum Chordata; class Aves; order Anseriformes; family Anatidae; genus Netta; species Netta rufina. The sequence continues at coordinate 9,575,790 of NC_140145.1, read as the reverse complement.
ATAATCTGGCCTTGCAATCCACGTTGGAGTCTAAGGATATCAGGGCTTGGGGCCGTATCCTTGCTTAACAGCTACGTTGTTGGCTATCTGATGCTTGTCTAGTGGAGATGGGCAGACAGAATGCGTAAAGCAGGGAAAAGGCAGCAAGGAAAAGGTGAAAAAAAAAATACTGTGGGGGTATTTTTGCTGGGGAAGCACCTCTAGTACCAGTGCTGCCTCTTTCCAGGGCACATCTCGTGGGGCCAGGGTTGGTGACTGGACACCCAGGGGCAGGCAGTGCTGGGGCCAGTCCATGGCAGTGCTGGGAGTGCTTAGCTCTCCTTGAGGTAGGTATTGTAATTTGTGGTATGGAAATATTATCTTTCCTTTCATTCCTAGCCTGCTGTCTCCCCACCATGGATAATATATAAAACAGTAGACTTTTATTCATTAACATTTATGGGAAAATGTTAATATTAAACTGTAAGTGAAAAGCCCTATCTTATTGAATTCTTCTGCTGTGTTATTGGGAGCCTAATTACATTTTGCATTTAAATAAAAACCAGATGACGTTCAGGACGGTCAGGCAAGCATTCTGTAAGTGAGAATTTATCTTGCGATCTGGGTAAACAATGTCTCATCATTTAACAGTTATTATAAATAATGGGTTTTTAAGCACTTTGCTGGGAGTTCATATTGGCTCCACACGGGTTGCACTGAGAGAGAATTTCAGTGACATCTTCCAGGCATCCGGTGAGGAGGAATCATATCCTGAGCTCACTTCTCAAGCTGCGGCAGTTTTCATCCTACTCTGTTTGTTATTACTAAATATTTTATGTCTGACACACACACAAAAAACACTAATAGCAAGAAAAATTGCAAATCGGTTGGAAGCATTTTGCAAATGGAGAAAACATCAATGCTACAACCCAGCAGAAGTGGAATATGTTTAGGACTCCTGCAGAGTTTCATGCGAGTGATTTTAGAAAGAACCCTCCAAAAGCACATTGGTTTGGGAAAAAAATGGTGCTGTATAAAAAGTTAGGTGTTCTTTCACAAAGAAGATGTTGAGGTAAAGTAAAGACAAAAAGATAATAGACTGGCTGTTTTTCTGTGTTTCTGCTGGTGCCCTCTTGAATTACATCATTGGTAATTGCATCCCTGGTAATGCGTGAGCTACTTTAGAAAAAGATTGAAACTTCTAAAAAATGTAAATAGCTTTTTCCCCACTTCTGCTGTTTATATTTTGTGTTTCATTCCTGCCACTTCAGGCAAGGTGGTTGTGCTTTTGTAGCTAGCTGGCTTTTAGTCTTCGCTTCATGTTTCTCAGACGTTAGCAAGAGTCTCTGAGATTTCTCCCAGGCATTTCCCGTCATGGGCAGGGAGCAGCTTTGAATGTGGTCTGTCCCGCATCCCAGCGATGAAGGAATTAGTTTTCCATGCAGACAGGAATAGGTGGTAAGTGGATGAACGTCTCAAGCAACCATTTGCTGTTGTGAAGAAATCCCGGACCGGTAAGTGCCTAACACTGGCTGGTGGCAACCACAGCCCAGAGCACCACAAAGCCACCCACTCTGCAGAGCGGCTGTTTCCGGGATGTAAACTGTTTACTGCCTTTTTCCGTGAGAGACATTTTATCCCATTTTCCAAGAGCATCCCCGCAGCTAAAATACCATGCTTTTTTTACTTTTTTTTTTTTTGTATTTATTTGTTATTTCCTTGGTCAGTGACTTTCTTAGTATCTACCCAACACATGAACTCTGTGTTTACATCAAAAGCTGATGGTGTTGTGAAAGACAAAGGGTCAGTATCACTTCTCCGACTGTTTCCAACGATGTTTTTCTGGGAAGGCCGTGGGCAGGAAGGTGCTGGCAGAGGCAGCAGCCAGGACCAGCCCCAGGCCCTCTGCTTGGGCTCGCTGGCACAGTGCAGAGTGAGGAGCACGGGTGGCCAGGAATGGGAACACCCTGATCCAGGTGAGCAGGATGGGAACAGTGTTGTTTTCCCAACCAGATGCAGATAGCCCCACGCTGGGGGACCAGAAGCAGTCCCATGCAATGTGCTGTGAGATGCTTGCAGCTCCCCTCCCTGAGACTCTTCTGACTTTCTCCTAAGCCAGGGCACGGCTTTCCCATGGGGGGTATCTCCTGCCTCGCTGAGCAGCTACTCCCACTGGGTGCTCCCTCCCTGAGGCCAGGCTGTCAGTGGAAATGAGGTTTGGCAGCAGTAATCACAATTAACCTGGCAGCCTTCCTCCCTTTATCTGCAGCCATGGAGGCAACAGTGGATAGATGTGCTGTACGGGGACAGGTCCCTAACCTGAAATGGTGCTTTTTTGCTTTCATTCAGGGTTGGTTTTATCAGCACCTTCAAAAAATATATATTTGAATTATATTTTGCCTATATTGTCACTTGTTTAGTTCACATTTTGGAAACGTGGCTGGTCACCACGTTCACGAAACGAGTGAAAACTATGCGAAGGAACACAACATGAAGAGCAGGTAGTGGTATTAACTTTTCCGCCAGATGCCCAAGTACAAGGCAGAATCTGAACAGCTTGAGATGATTTAAATTGCCTTTCATGTGGGATGTGGCTAGAGGAATGCCTTGGTTTGCCATTAGGTCTTTGAGATTTCACACAAGAGTTATCCTCTGCTACGTGCTCATCCGTAGGCTGCAGCTCATTCACGCATTTGACAGTGCTTGTAACAGTGTGACTAAAAAGGCAAAGCGACTTAGAATCCATACTTGGAACAGTTTTTAAAATACAAATTTTTAAAAGGGAAAAAGTCCCAGTTACTTCTTTCAACTGCCTTCTGGTTCCATGGGAATGAATGCAAACGGCTGTGCCAAACAACTCCCTCAACAAAAGGCCAAATTAAGCTTCAGATGTCACTTTTATCAAGGCTCTTTCATATTTATGTCTAACATCAGAATTTGGAGCTATATAGATACGGCAGAGCGTATTCAGAGCCTCAAGCAGTCCTGCAAGTGAGCGAGCCCCCAAGGTTGCCCATTGTTTCTGCAGGCCCGGTTAACACCAGTCCAGGTACAGACTTGATTGCAAGAGAACTGTGGCAAGCTCTGAGTGCTTCAGAAAATCAGGTCTGTGTTTAGAAAATGGGTCTGCTCGAAGCAGCGATGTCAACATCATCTTTGAAATAACTGACTAAATAGGCCAAATAAGTTCAGTTTGGAACTGGAATTAGTGGGGTGTGTTTGGAGTTTCTCAAAGACACTAAAACTAGCTTGGCGGAGATGAAAGGAGGAAACCTCTGCTCGATAGATTTCCACCTGAGCTCTTCAGATTCAAGAGCCTTGAAGCATTTAGATGAGCAGACAGGGCTGAACCCGGGTGACTTCATTTTGTGTGGCTGCGTGCACTTCAGCGAAAAATTTCTGATTTGGACCAGCTGAGCATCTGCTCCCCCCAAACTTTCAACTTTTCCTTTGAATTGAACCCAAATTCCAGTCCATTCTAGCTTCCTCCTCAGCATCAATCTGCACCAGGAAGACAGCTCAGAGCCTCTCAGTAGCTTTCCTCGCTGGCCAGAGAGGCCACTTTGTGTCAGAAGTACTAGAAGTTGTGCCAGAATTACTTTGCTTTGTAATATTATACTTTCAAAATGAACTCAGCAATACATTTTTGTCAGAAGCACACAATCCTCCACACACACATGCAAGATGCACACATAGGCCCACTCGGCTCAGAAGTTGTCCTCCTCCCGGGTCGTCTTGTCTTCCTAAACCGGGATTTTTAAGGAGGTCCAATAACCAAGGCAACATCACAAGAGAGGAAAAAATAGGTCTTAGACATGAAAGGAACTTGCTGCAGTTCTGAGGTTTCGGCATGCCTCAGATCCCCCGTTCGGCATATCAGTGAAACGCTGCCCAGACCGTGAGGTCACCACCACATTTGTTTGGTTTTTCAGGCAGCTTTTCCATACCCAGCTTTTTTGCTACAATTTTTGGGTTGGGTGCAAGAGAGGAGGAGGCTGCCGGCAGCACTCCCCATATGTGGTGGCTCCACTGCGGCAGCCTTTGGGCCAGGACCCCCCTCCCCAAGGTCTCGGGTGGCTCCGGGTCTGTTGGAACCGATGGGAAAGAGCATGCCAAGGCCCACATTTTGGGTCTAGACCTGCTTTGGGTAGACATGTGGTGGTTTCAGGAATAGGGATAACTCCTCCAGAACTTCTGAGCAAGACCCGAAGCCTCTGGGCAGTGTAGGACACAAAGTGGAGCACATGTTATGGAGCTGGTAGGTGTCGTGAACACACAGATTGCATTTAATTTCTGTTCTTTATGGAGTCAGAGGCTGACAGAGGGGTCACTGTTGAGCAATATGAGGCACTCCTGTAACCCTGAGAATGAGAGCCCAAACCCAGGAATTTTAATACAGTGTTTTCTCTGCAAATGCTTTTGGTCTGATATACACAGATGTGCTGCTTGCGTAACTGAAGAGACAAGATAATTCTGCCTGAATACATTAAAAATTTGTATACACACTGCCTTGCACAGGAAAGCATGCATTACATTTAAGGTACATTATAGGATTTGTACTAGCAACGTAGTAAAACTTTCAAGATGAAGTAGGAGAGAATGCCTTTAACAAAAACAACCATATCTGCATATTCATTTTTAAAACTCTACTGGAAATCATGCATAAGGAGTTGTAGGTTTACATGATGTGTATAGGCTACAGAAATCTGTTTTCTGTAACCATTTGACTGTTCCAGTTCTTGAAATTTCACATACTGCCTGAAATCGGCAACTCATCCTTCTGAAGTGCCATTTATGTAGGAAAACATCCTAAACCTCTTTGCAAAAATATACAGCTCTAGGAAACTTGAGATTATTTTTTAAAAGCACTGCAGTCGTTGTGAAAGTGCCCATCATGAAGAATATTGTCTCTCTAAATGCTAGTCCTTTATCTAGTGCACTTTTAACCTTCCATAAAATGTTCAGAGTCAAGCCTGGCAAGACGCCAGAGACTTGGGTCTCATGCTGCATGGAACCAACTTGTGTGGAGCTTTTTGGTTTCTCTTTTTTAAATGAGAAACAAGCTTTTTTATTTTTCGGGAGACAAAATTCTTTCGAAGTTCATGCATGAAAATGTTTTGTCTGTATCTCAACAATCTCTTCATGCTTGAAGTAAATCTAGTCATTTATGTAAGTTCACATGTCCTCCCAATTTTGTAAGTGTTAGACGTTTGGCATCTTAGCATTGAAATAAGGCACTAGAAATGAAATTTGCAGTCTCTGAAGGGCTCTGATGTTCAGAAGGCTCAGTCTTCAATCCCCTGGCTCTAGCCTGACTTCTGTACCTCCTCATCTCCTTGGTAGATCCTGCCACCTTTTTTCCGAGATGCCAGGTTTCATTTCCAAGTGCATCACATTAACGAATTCTATGTGGATTCAGCATCAAGAGTTATTGCAAGATAGTTTGACTGTAACTAATATTTTACATAGGCCACTGAATTCTGATTTCAGAGGAGTTGTACAGGCAGTGTTTGCAAGTCTTCTTTACTTTGAAAATTTAATGTGGGTGCTTGTGTGGTGTCTCAACATTTTGAAAGATGCAGCAGGATGAAGTGCTTTTAATATGGGGATTGATTTTCAGTGTTCAAATGCCATAGTGTTACATTTCCTCTTTTGAATGGAGTTAAAAATCTGTGGGCTTAGAAAAAAAAAAAAAAAAGAAAAAAAAAAAACACAGATCTTCGGAGCAGATCTGTCACAGCCCCACGAAACATTGCAGAGAATTGGTCCCTGCAGCTGCCCCTGCTGGCTGCCCCGACACTGGGAGAGCTGGGCACAGGACTTGGGGCAGAGAGCAGGTTTAATGGACTTGTAAACATCACGATAATCTTACTCCTTTTTAAACATTACTGTAATAGATGAAGACTTTGAAATTTGGGAAGGAGTACTGTAAAAACACATTTGCTCAGAAATTTATTTTCAACCATATCAAATTAAAAGGAGCTAGGAAAATTAAGAGCTTTGATGAGTATTTGGTGCTTGCATTTCAATATGATTTAATATTAAAGATTTTTGCTTATCAGTATACCCAAGTCTGCAGGTGGGTGCAGATCCCAGTGTGGGACTGGGGCCAGAGCCAGTATCTGGGTCCTCGCCTCCGTGCGCAGCTGTAGAGGGCTGCCAAGCTGCGTTACCCTCAGAGCGCCCTTCTTCACAAAATCATGGGTCATAAAAAAGCGAATACCCAAGAAAAACCTACAGTTGCACTATCAGCAATGCAATTTTAGAGCCTTGGAATTAGGGGAGGTGTTTCTATGTACCAGTCCAGTTACACATCTTCAACTTTTGAGCCTTTCTCTTCCTCAGGCTGTGCCACGCATGTCCCAGGAGGCAGCACTGACTCGAGTGGGGCCTGCTGGTGTTGGTAGTTAACATTCATGCAGTCCTAGAGCTAAAAGTGTCCAGCTGAGTTTGGGTTGTTGTCTAAACACAGAGAGATGGAGAGCATACGTGTGGCAGTGCATGCCGGTGGGCAGGGGAGCGGGAGCCACGCGGCTGGGGCCGGTGAGAGCTCCGCTGCGGGAGCACATCCCGCTCCGCTCAGTAGCAATCAGTAAAATAAAAATGTTTAACTAATCCATTCACTGGGGAGCGTTGTGTAAATTACAAACAGTTTAAGAGATCCTCAAGACTTCCATTGTGTTAATATAAATTGCCTTTTAGTGTTCGCTTTATATAGGATCCTTTTGAATGGGAATCCAGATGGCAGAAGCTACATAATTATTATTCATTACAGTTAATAAGTAACACTCAGGAGCCCCAGTCAGCTCTGCAAGTCCCCGGTGATAGGCATTGTGCAAATATAAGGGTAAAAAAATAGTCCTTGCTGCAAAGTATTTTACAATCTCGGCTAAAGAGAAGGAGGCGTGAAGGGCCCATGCCTTCGTCTGGGAGCATGGAGCGGGCTGTCATTTTGGGAAGTGTGTCTGCAGGGAGTCTTCTCTGAAAGAAGGACAGAAATTATCTTTGATTGTACAACACAGCTCTGCCTTTGGCCTTGGAGCTGTTGCTCTGAAACATGGCTGGGGAGAGGCGCAGCCCCCCGTCCACCCTGCGCCCAGGCAGAGGGGCTGGGGAAGCTGCTGCCAGCCAGCCCCTGGCTTGTGGTGGAGCCCCAAAACTTCCCTGGAACAATTGTGGTGAATGACAGCAACAAAATCAAGGAGATGCGAGCTCTGCTGGCCATTACCCCGCTTCCTGCATTCCTACTTGTTAATTGTGTAATTCCTAACGAGTCGTGAGGCGTCTGCTAGACTTCGGGATGCGTGCTCGCTCTGACGCTTCCTTCCCTCCCCTGCCCAGCCTCCTCCCTTGCCAGAGACCTTGTTCCTTTAAAAATGCCATCCTTAAAAATCAGAAATACTCAGCACAGAGAAAGGAAAAGGGAACTTGACATTAGTTGAGCTTGAAAGGCTTGGTGCTGTGAAAAGTGACTGACGTGTGAAAAGAGGCTACAATTAGTTCTTTCCCCGAGCACTCTCCCATTCAGTCCAGGGTCACTCCTTCAGCGAGCTGCGGCTTTGAGGGTAATGTGTTGTGACAGTTTGAGATGATGAAGAATAATTCTTGTATTCAGAGTTGCTGCCGCTTCCCCGCTGCCCTGACACATCAGGCTGCTGTCATTGTATCATTTATCCTGGCTGTGGCTCCGCCGGGCTGTGCCGGGGCTTGTGCAGCACTCGGTAGGTAGAGGAAAGGGTCAGCTCCGCCAGCAAATGAGTTTTGAGGATATTTTGAAACTGTACTTAACAGCCCGGTGTAGGGAAGGGCAAACACAGAGAAAGGAAAAACCATTAGAAGAAATAATGCACTGGAGAGGAGATTTTTGAGTAGACATAAAGGAGATACCATGGCTTCAAGTGGACCACTACAGCGAGAGCACAAATAAGAAAGGCAGCATAATTTATGAGTGTTCCGGGCAAAAGAGGGCTATATAGATTTTCTTCAGGCATTGAATTAATGTGCCATATAAAATGGTTTCACATTTAAGCTTGGCAGGACTTTATACCTTTCTAGATTTGATGAAGTCCTTTGACAGTTCCTGGAGCTTTCTGGAAGTGGACAGACAGCAGCCCCCACGGGGCGGGATGCTCGGCCTGCCCCGCCGCGTCCCTCAGCGCCCCGAGCCACTGCTCCTCCTCACCGCTGGGCCCTGGGCAGGCAGAGGGTGGCTTTGGTGCTACAAGTGTGGCGTTTAGGATTATTAACAGAAATAAAAGTTTGTTGTTTGTGTGTTTTTTTAACATTCCTTTTCAGTTTGTCCCACAGAACAGGCACTGAAGGCAGGCCGCGGTGTCCAGGCAGGCAGAGCGCAGGTAGGCCCGGCCTGGCAGCAGGTGCACTGCAGCACCTTTAGGTGCCACTGCCCCGAGCAGCAGCAGTGTCTTGATGGGGCCGAGGGGCTAACATGCACGGCAGGGAGGGCTGTAGGTGCTGCTGCCTTCAGAGAGCCTGTGCCCTGCAAGTCCTGGTGCTTATGGCACCCTGGGTGATGCCAGCGGTGCCCCTGACTCTTAGCGCCAGAAGCGCGGCAGGGCCGCTGCCGGCTCCCCTCAAGTGACTTGCTCCTCATGGCTTCAGCAGATGTTGCTGCTCCTTCATCTTTTTTCCTGTTTTCTTTTTTTTTTTTCGGTCAGTCAGAACTCTGTGAGTCGTTTCCTCTAGGGACGGGGGCAGGTTTTAGTATTTACGTTTCCAGTATTAGCATTTATTTGTATTTGTGTTTGTTTTTCACGGGCTTTTGAATGCCTCGGGGAGCCATTTATGGGGCCAAAATAATGCAAGTGCTGGTCTTCTCACAGTATTTCATTTCCTTGATGGTGGAAATGCTAGGAGAAGAGCAGGTCTCATGTTATTTTGACCCCATAAATAGCTCCCAGAGGCCCCTTTCTTCCTTCTCCCACCCACTCCCCCCCAAATCAAATATTTAGGTTTCTGCAAAGCCTGACTTCTCAACTCTGGTTATCTTGCTTCAGCAGAAGCAAATTGCAGTTATTACAAAATAGCCAGGGAGTCTATAAGGCAGAATGGGTTTTATATGATGCACAATTTGTTGGCTACTGTACAAGTTCATTAAAGTGCATCAGAAGCGGTTGTTTTACTGGTACATTTAAGGAAGTTAATGCATCTCGACAGTGTGTGCATGGGGGAACGCAGACACAATAACCCTCAGACATGCTGGGGCCAAGTCTGTCCCCAGCAGAGCTCCGCCAAAGTGAGCGGCATCTCCCGCCGGGAGCTTTGCCCCGCTGTGCCCGAGCGGTGCGGAGCCCAGAGCCACGCGGCCACCGCTGCTCAGTGCCCATGTCCTGCAGCAGCTGGGTCCCAGTTCTCATTTTCCTTGCTTCTCAGCCAGCCTTTTCACAACATGTAGGACCGATGGCTTATGTGGCATGTCTTTGTTGGCTCTGGGAGCTATTTTGTCTCCTTCCAGCCATGCATGTCCGGTCCGCAGGGTTCAGCTGCTCCTTCAGGGCTGCTCACAGGTGAGGAGGACCAGCAGGAACAGCATCGACATCCCAGTGCACCTCACTCTGCCCTGCCCTGCTCTGCCAGCAGGTCTGAGGGCAGGATCATGCTTTGCACTGGGCTTTTTTTTTTTTTTTTTAAGGGTATTTTTTATTAATGAAACAGCTGGAAAAAATGGGCTAATTTGGGGGAATGCAGGAAGGTGCACAGGGGGTCATGTTTGCAGGGCAGGACGTCCCTGGTGACCATGTCATGTCTAATTGCACGTCTCACGTGGCCCAGGTGCCGCGGCGTGACCCGGCCGTGTGCGAGAGCCCAATTTCCCCCGCGCAGCAGTGTCAGGAGTTTTACAGCGGCTCCTTAGGTATCGAAATACACAGCTCTTCTGCCTGGCCGCCTAATTGGTTCCAGAGTGAGCCCGGACGCAGCACAGAGCAGTTTGGGAACCCTCAGACTCGTTTGCCCAGGGCAGTGTGCTGGCTGTCGTGGTGTCGGGATGGCAGTTTGGGCACGGGAACTCCCCCATTTTTTACCTGGCCCTCTCCAAACAAAGCAGGCTCTGGAAAACTTCTCCTCCAGCTCCTTCTGAGCCTCTGCATCTGCTTTAACCTCTCTTTTGCCTCTTCCCATTCCTAATTAAAAGGTTTTAATGCCTGATAGTGGCAAGCAGAGCCCACGGCCTCCACAACAAGGCCCTGCACCCATCGCTGTGCCTCCCACACTTTTTGTCTGTGCTTTTTCCCTGCCTGGCATCAGCCTCTGCAGTGCCACCCCCTGGCAGTCCCCCGCAGAGGTGACGAGTGCTGCTGGCTACAGAAATGTCGCAGCCCCTCAAAATCAGCACTGCCAGGCTGAATCCCCCCAAACACATCCCATGGCCGGGCGGGAAGGCTTTGGGACGGGACGGAGCACAGGAACGTGCCCTCGCACTTTTCCCCCCTTCCACCTTTTGTTACGGTTACTGGAAACACAACATGTGCCTGAAAATCGATTATAGCTTAAAAAGGGCCGGGGTGGGGGAGCAGAGGAACCTCAGGAGGAGCTCCGCAGCCCTGATGGTGTCTGATCGGGGCCGGAGCATGCTCCGGCGCGCTGCTGATGGCTGCCCGGCGAGCGCAGGCTCTGACGTGAGACGTTTAACCAAAGCCAGCTGTGTGCAGGGGAGATAAAAGCACCAAATCAGACAGGATAAGCGCAGTATTAGTGTGGGATACGCCACTCATTTCTGATTTAAATTACTGTTTTTACTTCCTGAACTCATGGGAGAGTGAGGATGTGAGGAAAATGAAGAGGTTTATGCACGTACATTCCTTAACCGAATACTGGCAAGAAATGATGATTAATCCAGCTGAGGTCATTATCAGTGCTGCTTATAGGGTGACCGATTTCCTGCAGATTTGTTTTTATGGATCCTGGGCAGATTATCTCCTCAGCAAGTTACCTCTGCGATCGGGGATTGCATCTCCCAGCCCTCGTTCATCGAGGTGTGAGCTCATGTGGCCAGTACCCTCCTGTGCCCGGGTGGCACGCAGGAGTTGTGTGCACTGCGAGGACACTGGAAAGGGATGCGTATTGGTTTGGTGAAGAACTGGCTTTCTGCTTTTGCCATGCATGGATACATCCTTGTCTTGGGGTCCCATTGCAGCAAATGTCTGTGGAGGAATTTGTCCAAACTGCTCGCCCCGTGTCCCTTCCCTGAGTGCAGGCTGCACAGGGCTGGGAAGTTGCACTTAGGGCCGCACATCACAAGTCGAGGGAATATTTCTTGTAGGCTGTCACCGCATGTCCAGGAGAGGATTCCTGTCGTGTCCCCGCGGCTCTGCCTAATCTCACCGCTGCATGCCGCCGCTGAGTGCTGGGCAGGGTGACGCTGCCCAGCGGCGCTGCTGCACGCTGCCACTGACTCAACTGTTGGGTTCAAGTGGCTCACAGAGAGGCCACGAGTCCAGACGATGCTCTACACACACAAAAATCCTCGTGCCTCGAGATTAGGGAGCAAGAAAGGCTTTGGGAGGTCAGCGAGGGGAGGAGATGGTTCGAAAGGGAGAGCCACAATGAGGCGTTCTCCTTTACTCTGGGCCACGGCCCAGGCACATAGTAAAGGGGATATTTTTGCCTTAAAAAAAGCAGAGATATTTATGTCTGCTTATGCAGCATAAGGGGTTGTAGAAAGTCCCTGCTGCGATCTGCAGTGGTTACTCACTGCTGGTACACACCGCCAGTAACTGGTGCTGCTGCTGACCCTTCCTCCATCCCAGCAGCACTGCTGTGGAGGAAGGATGTTCCCTCATCTGCCTCCGTACCCTTTGCACCCTGCTCAGTTCAGCCATGAGCATCCCCAGTCCTGAACACCTGGCAAGTCCCCAGTCATTGGCCTCACCCCCAGTGAAGGGCTTGCCGTGCCGGGCAGCGCTGAACGCCTCCAGCCCTCTGCTGCTGGGCTGAAATACAAACCCAGCAGAGATGTGGGACCAGGAGCTGGGATGCCTCTGGAGCAATTCGTCAAATCGCCCCAGAAAAGATGGATGACAAGCAAATGCAGCGCTAGAGCAGGGATACAATAAACAGATTTGTCAATAAAGCGGCCGTCTAATGGCACTCTGGGTTCTTTTATCTGAAACACTAACCAGGGCCTCTTCTCTCTTCCCATTTCAGAGCTTCAGCGAGAGGGAAGCATAGAGACGCTCAGTAACAGCTCCGGTTCCACCAGCGGAAGTATTCCACGCAATTTTGATGGTTACAGATCACCCCTCCCGACTAACGAAAACCAGCCTCTCAGCCTTTTCCCCACAGGATTCCCGTAAATTAGTCAAACATACAAGGGGAGATCAAGACGGGGTAACAAGCTGTCTCTCTGCCTAAACAATCTTGATGTGTCTGTCACCCGCCAGTTAGCTGCCGTGCTGGATGGTTCTCGTTACCCTGATAAATATTGACGACTCTTCCGCGTAAACCTTCCTGGAACGTACTCACAAAATCTTGACTTTGTTTTCCTGTGCAATATGAAGAGACTCTGTCTTCAATCCCGATAGCTCTGCGGCTTCTTTTTTTTCGCTGTGTTCAGGAAGAGATTGGTTGAGAAGAAATCTTTCTAAGCCACTTTCGGTCAAGCATATGGTTTCACAACCGTTCTCTGCTTTTTTGTGCTCAGAGACAAAGGGAATCTCGGTAACGTGTGGTGCAAGCGCCAGCCAGGAGCTCCAGCCGCCTGCAAAAGTGCCGAGCATTAACGAATGAACTGGAGAGAGTGGAGATTCAAGGACTTTCTGTGGACAGGGTTGATCATGTTATTCCTTCCTTGTTGCGTCTCCTTGCTGCCCTCCTTCCCCTCTAGATTCATCAATGCCAGGAGTATTACAAATGGAAATGTTACTTTTTGTTCTTCGGAAGAATTCTCTCTATTGCTCCAGTTTTACTCTAGTCATGTATTTTAGAAACGTACTTAATTGACTAACTGCAGTCACCGATTTCTCATACTTGGTTATAAAAGTTGTTCGCTGGAACTCAGATATCTGTCCAGAAATGCATGTGTCATTGAATAAATCTAAGTTAAACAAGAAACTACTTAAATGTCAGTGTTCATGGAGTATTACTGGGCTGCCCCTGTGTTTCGTAGATCTTCCTGGACCAGACACTATGTGCATATTTACTAACCGAGAGATTTAATTAAAGCCATCGGTGGATGTTACTCAGCCAGTCTAGCTTGGTTTTGCATCCCTGGGTGTAAGAACTTTTCAAATGTAAACATTTTTTTACAGTGAAAGATTTAAATGGTGTTCCTTGCACCTCTGGAAATCAGCACCCACGTGTGTATGTAGGTGTCCGACCTGTGCCTGTTACACTGCCCCTTCGTCCTGCTTCCCATAAGCCGAGGACGAGGCGCTGGAGACGTGCACCTACATTTAGGGTACTGCAGGATCACGTGTGAGAGGCTTTTGAGAACCCTACAGCATCCTGAACCCGTAACACCGCGCTGAGCGTGCACCGCCGGAGCCGTGCAGCTCTCACTGAGGCAGTGACGGGCTCGCACATAGTAACCACATGAATTTCTACATCTCAGCCAACTTGTGTTGGGAAGCAGAAAGTGAGGTGGGACTGTCAGCTTATGAAATTTCCTTCCCACTGCTTGTTTTTAATAGAAGCCGTTTGAGTCATGGAAATGAGAGGAAACTATCTAAACCCACAAATCTTTTTGCACTCTTGAAGCTTACACCAGCCACACCGACTGGTGCAGGACTGACCACCCTCTTCCTACTCCGTCCCCAAACACCAAATATCAAATTCAGTCTTGGGCTAGATTTCTTTTTATTTTTTTAAGTGTAATGCCATGCCTCAGATCTCAGAAGCTTTTTTTTCTCTCTCTCTCTTCAGGCTTGCAAACCACTAATAAAAACTGAGAGTCTGCAGCAATAATTTCAGTTTCTTGCTTGGTTTTCAGTCAGGCCTTTCTCAAGCAAAAAAACTTCCTTGGGATGAAATCAGAGGAGAGTTTGCCCATAAGAACTTGCAGCTCCAGCCCACTGGCTATATCTGTGCTTGCAGGCTCCGCTGTAATGCTATGTTTCTTTTATGTCTGTAAAATAATGGATTGAAGTAAGTGCGTTAGGGTAGGGCTGGCATTGTGAACAAATGGAACCACAGGGTCAAGTCAGTCCACACCAGTTAGGGTTTTTAACACAGTTCAAGCCAAGGTCAGCTCCAAAAGTTCAAACAAAATCCAGATTAACACATACAGAAGGGATTGTGTTGTCACCGTGATTCTTGTTTCCTTTCAGCCTTTCCAAAGAGCAGCCGTAAGGGACGGAGATCTTCTGAAGGCAGGCGACTGCTGTTCTTCCTCTCGCTGCTGCCTCGAACAGCTTGGTCGCGGGTTCTTTGTGAACACACAAAGTAGGATAGCGCATAATGCGGAGTGGTGTCATTGGAAATGTATTTGTTGTTGGCAGGCATTAAATCACTTTTTATAAGTGCTGCAATACGGCCATGTGGAAATTCCCAGTCTGCAAGAAGCTCCTTTGAATCAGGATGTTTTGTTTAAAGGGGAGGGGGGGGGGGAACCCTACAAACTGGGGCTGTACCAAAATATTTTCAGTCTGGTTCATTGAAAAGAATGTCCTAAATTCCCCGCTGTCGATAGCCCTGTAGCCAAATTGTTAAGAAATCCTTGAGCTTAAGGGAAAAAATAAAAAAGGAAAAAAAAAAAAAAAAAAAAGGCAGAGCACTGCAATGAGGTGGCTAATTTAACTTTAATTTGATACTTTCACAGATGACCCAGCAGAATAACCGAGTTCCAGCTCTTCGGTGAGACAGTGAAAGCCAAGTGTGTTGCAACAATAACTCTGTAGGCTCCGATTCAACGTTCCCAAGGTGTTTGCAGTGCCGGACACACACGTGTGGGCCTGACACTGCCCCAGCTTATGCACCAGGCTCAGGCAGCCACTCAAAGCCCCCTTGAGTTGGCACCGAGAGCTTCCCGGTACCGACACCTGCCCTGCACACCCCCAGGCACCAGGGCCATGTCTGGGAGTTGTGTGGGGTCTGGGAGCCAAGGCCTTGCTGCACCTTTGGGGTTTGGCTTCTGGGAGTGGGATCGGGGATCCCAGGCAGCACCCAGGAGCAGCCAGGGGAGGTGAAGCTGTGGCCTGAGGGAGGTTAGCCCCCGACTCTGATTTAACCAGGTTTTCAACCCCCCTGGACCCACTCCAAAGCCCGGTTGGAGCAGAACACCGCAAGAGACTCGTGGCCCTCACAGGATTTCGGCCGAGTGTCTCACGTTGTGGGGGAAATAATCCAGGTGAGCTTCTGAAACGCCGAACTTTCAAAGGGCGCAGCTGGCAGGCCGTCACAGGCAGCGCTGCAAGAATGCTGTGCCATGATATAAAACACTGTCTCGAAAAGAGCCCAAAAGACATGCGGGACTCGCAGGGTTTTAAACTGTTTCCAGTAGTAGTAAGCAGCGGCCTCCTGCTGAGTTCAAAAGGCAAAACGTCTCATTTAAAGCGGGGCGGACTGTATATCACTCCGTGCATAAAGTGGAGCCCTTCTATTAAAAGTTGAGTTCAGATTTCATGAATTAACATGAAATATTGCTTTCTTATTCTACCCTGGTTTCTGTAATAAACACACGCATGTAGCGTGCTTCAGTTCAGGGGGACGTTCGGCCACTTGGAAAGAAGTGGGAAGTCGGAGGCTCTCCAAACGCCGCCGCTTGGAGCTGGGGCTCAGTGGAGGACCAGAGGGGTCGGGAGCTTCCAGGTGTTTCTGCCCCATGTGTGGGAGAAGGGACCCACACCACATCCCCTCTGTTCCCACACCACGGCCCCTCCTCAGACCCTGCCCAAATCTTGGTGGCGATGAGGCCACGCAAAGGCCGGCGCAGGGAGGCAGCCAGGGCAGGGCAGGGAGCCCACAGGAGGATTTTGCTGCTTGGAGCAGCTGTGAAACCTCCCACCCTCCTCAAGCACAGGGATAAATGTGTGGTGCTTCCATGGGGCTTCGTTAGGGTATTTTTGTTGTTGTCGTGTTTTTGTTTGAGGATCCAAGCAGTGTCCGCACTGTGTCTCTGCATTTCTTTTCTCGCTTCTTTGCTTTGGCTTGTTACTGTGCAGGGTAGGAAAGTTTGCGCCATTTCCTGTTGTCTTTCCCTTATGCTCCTGAGATATTGTAAAAATGTTCGGTATCCTCCAGTAGGTTGTAATCACTTCACCCTAATGTTTCACAGCTGCTAAGTGTAACTTTAAACCCGGCCATTTGAATGCTTACAATTAGCGAGTCAATGGAGCTAAGATCGCGTCTTTGTGATTGGAAAAAAAGAAAAGAAAATGAAGCTTTTTTTAAATTTGAGCTTAAATTGGACAAAATGGGAACAAAAGTTGTGGAGATGAGGCTTTTTTAACGCAGTAAGTGATTAGTGGCTTATGTGCTAGGAAAAAAATAATTGAATCCACTGCTTGGCCTGCCTCACAGATGAAAAAGGCGCCGGGACGAGCATGTGTCTGCGGCAGCACAGCCTCTGTCCCTGCACCAGCCCCTCTCAGAGCTTGCTGCTCCTCATCTGCACAGCCAGCAACAGTGAGGACAGACCCAGCAGGACACGGGGGGCTTCACAGCAGCCGTCGCCTGTCCTTGCACGGAGGCTGTGCCTCTGGACGCGGTCTGGCACAGCCCTTGGGCTGCCCGACCCCGGCTGGGCTTCCCCTGGCTTTTGCCCTCCCGCGTGCTGGCTGGCAGCAGCGTGCCCGCAGCCGGAGGAATTAGGAAGCCGAGGTGTTGCATTCCTGCGGCGCTGCCAGCACAGGGGCCAGGGGGACGCCCGCACGGCTCTGCCAGAAAACGCTGCCGACTGCACGAAGCGGGCACGGGGCTGCTGAGTCGGGCTGCGGGGGCGAAGGGCAGAGCTGCAGGTGTAGGTGGGGGTGGCTCGGCCCCCGTCTGGCCCCACGCTGCCCACTCACCCCATGGGGCTGCCCCATGCCCAGGGGGTGCAGAGCAACGAGCGCCGTGTGCGTGCGTGTGTGCGTGCGAGCACGGGGCCGCGGGGCCCTTGCTGGTGGCCAGGTTTTATGCAGAGCTGTTTGTAAACATGTCCTAAGCCTTTTATAAAACAGCACAGGGTCAATTTAATCTCATGCTGTTCCTTAACGTTAATTGAACCCAAGTGTAAACCGAGGCTCGTACCGAGGCGTCCTCATCTCCTGGCCCAGCGGGGTAAAACCTCCTTTGGCCGATAGCGCTGCTTGTGTTCCTGCTCAGTGCTCTCTCCTTGCACGTTTCCAGAGCAGGTTTCAATTACCAGAAATGCCTTTACCCTGCTGAAAGCAAAGGGCGCGCTGTAGCGGGGAGGTGAGTCACGAGCCGCAGGGCCGCAGCGTGGCGGTGGCAGGGCCGGTGCCCGCCCGTCCTGCACGGTGTTGGGGCACCGGGAGACACAGGCCTCCGACCATGGTCCTGGGTCTGGTTCCAGTTTTCACAGATTCTGGGGCGTTTGTATCTGGGATATTGGTTGTTTCTGTCACTGGGGGAAGATGAGGCCTGGGCCAGGGGCAGGATCCTTTAGGAGCCGGGTGTCTGTGCACTGGTGCTCGTCCCACCAGTCACCACCCTGTCCCCTGCTGGACTCGGATGTCATCTGAACCTGTGCATGTTGCTGAGCTCCTAGCTGAATTTTTGCCTTCACTGCCAGAATTTCTGCCGCAGGAAATTACAGCAAAACACAGGCAGCCCCATGCAGGTTGAAGGTAGGTCACAGACATGGGTGTCATCAGCCAGCAGTCCCTGTCCCCTTGTCCTCCTCCCAACACCTCCTCGGGCTGGGCACGGCACAGTGTGGCCATAGCTGCCCACAGCCCTCCCTCCGTGCCCAGCCCTGCCACCTGACCATAAATACTAATTAATAGCAAAGCCCTGGTCTAGATCAAGGGGAAGGCTCTGAATTTTCTTGGGAACTTCGCTGTCTGAAAGGTATCTTAAATATTCCCTAGCACTCAGCCTATCAGTAGGTCAATTATACGGTGAGCAGTCATACGAAGTTAATTTCTAATTTAATACAATGTTAAAAGGTTGTCAGGTTAAAATCTAATCTATAAACAAGACATGAAACGTCTTTTTAAAATGAGTGTCATGAGCCGGTCCTGGCTCAAACCACAGGCTGCTGCTTCTTTTATAGGATGTAATTACTTCCCAGCGAGTATTTACAATATTATTATAGGACCGTAATAAAAGGCCGGTGCCAGCCGTGTCCTGGTGCCAGCCCAGCACCGCTCCCGCTCCCCCCTGCCCGCACGCAGCCGCTGCTGCTGCAGCCCTTATCTGGGGAGGTGAGAAGTGCCGGCGTGTGCGGCCCCGTGCCACGATAAGCGGGATGGGGAACACGGGGCTTGTGCTTTTGCTAAAATACAGGGGATGGAAATACCCGTGCCATGTCCCTGCACCCCTGATGTGTCACCCAGCCCGCACCGGGCAGTGCCGAGGGTGCCGGCTGAGCACGTTTGTTCGTGGGAGGACTTTGGCTTGCCACAGGCTGAAGGTTACAGGCCGTGCTCGGCCCAGCAGCTCCGTTCAAGCAGAAAACCAGAGGCAGCACCTGCAGCCCCAGCCTGAGCCTCAGTGTCCCCTCCTTGCCTTTTGCCGTGTCCCCACGTCCCCATGGCCATGGAGGGAGCAGCGGGGCACGGGGAGGAGGCCGGGGGCTCCCCTGCCTCTCCTCCAACCCCGGGGCACCCACCCACCTCTCAGGGAACATCGAGGTTTGCTCCCCTCACGGTCAGAAGGGGAAAGTCCAGCAGCCGTGTGGCAGCGGTGAGACGTTGTCCCACCCGTGGGGCCATCAGAACCACGAGGTTCCTGCGTAAATGTTTCACACTGCTGGTGAGTCGTGGTGCTTGTGGGAGCTGTGCAGGATCAGGGCTGCCCTTGCCTGTCCCAGCCGAACATCACCAGGCACCAGCCCTGCTGTAGGTCATGCAGTGAAATCATGTAGGATTTTTTTTTATTTTTTTCAGTAGAAATCGCACTGGCTCCAAAGGTTTGGATCAGACCAGGACATGCCCAAGCTTTCGTCTACACCCACAAAGCCTCACAAGGTGTATTTTTTTAAGGAAGACCATGATTTTGATGGGAGCAGGTGACGGCGGCAGCGAGGCTACATGGGGTAACGCAGTGCCAGTGCTGAAATGGGGACGGGGAGCTGCGGATGCGCTGCTTGGCCCGGGCCCCTGGGGGTGCAAGGCAGGGCAGGACACTGCGCAGCGCTTGTTTTCATCCGTGTGCTTTCGGGTAAATTCTGCTGCGCTTTGTAATTGAGAAAAGCTGTTGACGAACATCTGCGCAGGCACTGTCCGCTCTCATCCGCTCACCGACTTCGTTAGTGCCTGCGCTGCCCTTTGATGTCTGTGAGTCACCGGCCTGGCCTGGCCGCCCTGCAGCCGCTGCCCCGCTGCCGGTGGGTGGGTGGTGGGCAGCAGCCGGCCCTGTGTGTGCGAAGAGAAAAGTCCCCTGGGGCCAAGGAGGTCACCTCTGCTGCTGTGCTTTGTGAGGTTTTTGGGGAGGTGGCTCAGGTGCTCTGCCCTCACAGGGCTGGTGATGCCCGGGTGTGAAGGAGAAGGAGCCGGGCATGGGGGCACAGGGTGGGGGGCACCGGGCAGGGGGTGACTCGCAGCAGCCTGTGGCCAGGGAGTGCAATCCGTGGCCTTAATCCCGCCGTGTCCTGCACGCTCTCAAATCCCCTTCACTTCAATGAGCGCTTGTAGTGTCAGGCCTGCGCCGGGCGAGACGGCGCGCGGGGCCGGCGGGGCGGATTTGCTCAAGAGGCACTGTTTTTAAGGTGAGATTTGAAGGATGGAAGACAGATGGCAACTGGAGAGGACAAACGGATCAAGTGAAGGGTTTGTTTTCAGCGTGGAGGGGAAAACACAGGAGGGAATTACCGCCAGCTACAAAATGGGGGCTATTAATACCTGCAGCGTCTCGAGCCCTGTGTGGGGATGCTCAGGGCGCGCTGGGTGGGGGCGGCCCCGGCCCCCTCGCAGCCCAGGAGTGGGGTTTTTCTGCGGAGATGAATTGATCCCTGCGTAGCGCCGAGTGTACCCAGACAAAGCCGGCAGAGGGGTTATTAGCCCCGCCATTGTGCCCACTATCTTTTCTTCCCTTTCAGCTTCCCTCCCCGTGGCCCAGGTCTCAAAGCCCGTGTGTCAAGAGATTAGTGACCTGCGCGAAGGGCAATTGCTTGCTTTGTGCCGGCAGCCTGGCGTCGGGGCGGTTATTTACTTGTTATTTGGGGCTGCCTCCGTTTAGG
Source organism: Netta rufina (assembly GCF_964035555.1). Taxonomy (NCBI): domain Eukaryota; kingdom Metazoa; phylum Chordata; class Aves; order Anseriformes; family Anatidae; genus Netta; species Netta rufina. The sequence goes on along the minus strand of NC_140145.1, from coordinate 9,555,512 downwards.
TATCCTTGGAAAACACGTCTGGAGAGCAAGCTGCCGGCGCCGCACGGCGCACGTGGGCGAGGAGCTGGGAGAGGAGCCGGGCCTGGGGCTCACTGCGTGCCCCTACTGAGCCCCCCGAATGGTGCGGGACAGCCCCTCGACACCCCGGCACCTACAGAGAAGGGGGAAAAAGCTGGGAGTGGGAGACACGAGGGGTGGCTCGGCTGTTTCAATGCGCAGGCTGGTTTTGAAATTAAAATCTAGGCAGTGCCCAAATTAAAACCTGCAGAGCACCTCGGCACAGGGCGCTGCACTGCCTCCGTGTCCCTGACAGAGCGGCCCAGGGCAGCGCTGCTTTTTTGAGGAAATGTGAATAAAAACGATGAGAGATTGTTTCCATGCGAATCTGGGTCTGTGTCAGATGTGTCCGTGATTGAACACCAGTGAAAGGGACAGGTGCAGCGAGCACTGAGAAAGCTTTATTCCTGGCCATGGCCAGCACGTTATTTATTTTGGCTGCCTTTATTTTCTCAGCAGTGAATTGAACTCTCCTACAAACATGAGACATTGAATTCTGCAATCCTAAAAGTCAAACCTAGAACAAAAAAAAAAATAATCTCATGTGACAGGAGAGCAGCAGCGTCAACTCCTGGTGCAGATTTGATTTCAGATACATTCCCAACCCCTGTCTGAAGCCCGGGACACCGGCCCCACTTAGCCCAGCAGCGTTCACCTCGCCCTGCCTTTGATGCCGTAATTTCTGCTGATCTCCTCACCCCACACAATGACCACGGTGAGGGGCCAGGGCCAGCAGGGGTGTGTCACCCCCATCGGGGCTGGGGCTGCTCCCTGCGGGGCCGGCACCCACCCGCTTCAGAAGAGCAGGAATTGGGGGGGAAAAGCCTGGAGCAGGACCCAGCCGGGACGCCCCCCCCCTTGCCCTCGGGACCCCCTTTTCGGGAGGCAACGGCCCCGGAGTGGCTCCTGCTCTGCCCCCTTTGCAAATCTCTGCTCGGTGCTCGGGGCCCTGTCCCCCCCGTCCGGGCCGCGCCGTCGGGGGACGAGCACAGAGCCCAGCGCAGGGCCCCGACGTGGGCGAGCCGCGGCTGTCGGGGGGCTCGCTGGCTCCCTCCCCGCTGTGCCCGCCGCCATCCAGGTCAGACTGCTCAACGGTCCCAAATCCTCACTTTTAATCCCGCAAAGGAAGGGGGCGGGAGCCGTAACAGCATTATTTGATCAAATAACGTCGTTCGCTAATCTCTTTTATTTAAGAGATGAACCGGCCACGCAGCGCCGCTCTGCCTCCTGCTCGCCCCTCCCGGGACCGGATTCTCTCAGGAAACCCGGCTGAAAACCGGGGCCCCGGCACCCCTGAATGGCGATGCCGCCCCCCGAGGCTCCGGGGCTCCAGTACCCCGGGATCGGAGCGCGCCCCGTCGGGGCCGAGCCGCCGTCACGCGTGGCGGAGGGGCCGGGTGTGTGTGTGTTGGGGGGGGGGCTCGGCCGCCGCTCGCCCCCGGCCCCATCCCATTACGGCGATGAGGCGGCGGTAATGCCATTAGCCCGGGGATTACGCGCCCGCGCCGGGATGTGACACACTTTCTCAAATGGAAGTTTTTTAAACAGAGGGATTTGCATGATCCCCCCCCGCCCACCCCACCCCGCCCGCCCCGTCCGCGCTGCCGCCCGCCCCCCGCGGTGCCAGCTCGGGTTTCACGCCGCGGGATCCCCCCCCCCAACCACCACGGGCCCGGTCCGTCACCCTACAAGGGAACGGGATCGGGGCGTGCGAGGCGCCGGGCCCCGACGGGGGGAGCGGGGCAGCCCCGACGGGGCGAGCCGGGCAGCCCCGGGGTGCGGGGCCGGGCGGGGGTCACGCCACCCCCGCGCAGGGAGGAAGCTCCGTAATTAAAAAATAAAATCAACGAGCGGCGGGGCTCGGCTCACAGTAGCGTGGAGGTAACGTGGGCGGGGGGGCGCGGAGGATGCGCCCCCCCCTAAGCCCCCCGTGGGCCGCCCGGCCGGGCCGGGGTCACTCGCCGCCCGCCCTGACAAGCGGGCTGGGAAATGTGTTTATAAGTGGTTCAAACTCTGGATAAACTTCAGCGGCGTTTGTGTCTGCGTCTCCCCGCGTGTTGTTATTTTCCAGAAATCTGGATTACTGGAAATATTTTCTTTAAAGCGGGAGAGAAATCTAAACAGTCTGGGGGCAAAGGAGGGGGGGATTCGGGCAGAGGGGGGGGGGGGGCGTCCCGGGGGCTGCCGGGGCTCCGCGGGTTTCCCCTCGCACCGGGGCCGGTGTGGGATAAAAACCCACTGAGAGGGGCCCGGTAACTGCCCGGGATGTGCCGGGCATCGGCCCCTCCTCGACCCGCCTGCAGGGCCGCCGCCCCCCGACGGGCACCTGAGCGGGGTGGGGGCCTCTCCCCATCACCCCCGGGGTTTTTCCTTCCCAGGTGGAGCCGGGGAGGCGCGGCCGGAGCAGCTGACGGGGCTCCGAGCCGCCCCTCGCCCCCTCCCCGCTTCCTCCGGCCCTGCTCCCCGCGGCTCCCGTTGGGGTGCAGAGGGGCGAGTAGGATCTGGAAGGACCCGGGGCTGGTGGGGCCGCAGAGTCCCGGGGGTGCTGGCACCCGACGGCGCGTCCGCGGCTGGGGCCAAGGGCTCCCCGCGGGGCCGGGGGGTGCAGCTCCCACCCCGCACCTGCGGAGCTGCTCCGGCCCGGCCGGGCGGAGGCGTCGAGTGGCCGCAGGTGTGTCTGAGGGGAGCGCCCAACCTTGCCATCTGCGCCGGGAATTGGGCCCCGACGGCTCGCCCCGGGCACGGGGAGACGGCTTCGTCCCGGGCCGGGCCCCCCTCCCGCGCAGCCCCGTCGGGGGGAGCGAGCCCCGGGGCGCGGGGCCGCGGCGGAGCCGGGAGGAGGGGAAGGCGGAGGCCCGGCTGCTTGTGAGAATTGTTATTTTTCATCAATCACCCGCAATTTGTGTAAGTGCCCCGGACAGGACACCAGCCGTCCTGCTGGCTGGGGTCACGGAGACAACACAGCGATGGAGAAGAGCAAATTGCATTTGCTCACCAGCTCACAGATCCAAATTACGGCCCTCGCATGGCGCGGGGAAGGGAGCGAAAGGTCCATGTGACATGAGGGAAATATGAAGGACTTTGACAGGTCTTAAACGGCCTGGCGCCAAGGCCTAAGTCTACCGGCTAAAAATAGAAAAGGGATGATGAGTGGAGATGGGCAGAGATGAAAGGAAAGAGCGAGCGGGGCCGCTGCGGCGCGGGTGGGGCGTGGGGGCGACCGGGCCGGGCCGATCCCCCCCCGAGCTGAGCCGGGCCCGTCCCGTCCCCCCGGGGCGTCCCGGCCGCTTCTGCCCCGGCCCGGGGAGCGCTCGGTGGCGGAGAGCCGGGCAGGGCAGGAGGCCGCGGTTCTCCTTCCCCGGGGCCGTTCATTGCCGAGGCCGCGTTGGGTTTTGCCCGGCCGCATCGCGCCGCCCGCCCCGTCCATGGGCGCAGGCTCCTGGGGTCCGTCGGGGCCGGGGAACGGTGCCCGGCCCCCTCAGCCCCCACCCCGCGTTCCCCCCCGACGGGCGCAGCACAGAGGGTCGGGGAGACGAGGCTGCTCTGCATCGGTTTTTATTCTGCAGGCGAGGGGGTTTGCGGTGTTACAGCGGTGCGGGGGGCGGCAGGCCCTGTGCCGGCGGAGAGGCGACGTTTCCTGGCGGGGCCGCGGCTGCCGGCAGGGCCCGGTGGGCTGCGCCCCTCCGTTCCCCTCGGAGGTGGCCGCGGTCGCCGTCGGGGCCGCGGGAGAGTTGCCCCCGGCGTGGGGCAAGGCGAGGCTCCGGGTTCACTTTGTGAGGGGGAAGGAAAACACAACACAACAAAACAAACAAACAAACAAAACGGGGGGGGAGGAGGGGACGAAGAAAAAAAGCCCGAGCAAGCCCCATTTTTGCCAAGGCTGCTGTCAGCACATTTCCGCGGTGGCGAGGAAGCAAAGTCCAAAGCAGGTCTAAATTTCAATCCCCGCTCGCCACCTCGCCCTGTTCAATGGTCAGCGGGACCACCCCCCCCCCGGCCCCACCGCCCCGCACGGCGGCCGGGACCGGCACGGGCAGCCCCGGAGCGGCCGCGCTGTGGCCGCCCCGTCGGGGGCCGGGCGGCGAAGGTGAACCTGCGGCGGGGGAAGCGGCCCCGGGGACAGCCGGGGCTCTGCTCGGAGCTCTCGGCGGCGCCGGGAGGGCAGCGAACAGGGCTCGCTGTCAGCGGGATGAGCCGTCGTTGGGGGCAGAAAGAGGGGAGAGGAGGCTGCGAGAAGGGGGCACCCGGGGGTCCCCGCGTCCCGTCCTGCTCGGGGAGCAGCGCAGCACGGCCCCGAGGGGACAGCGGCCGCCGGAGCACGGACGGGGGCGGCTTCGGCCGCAGCTCGCTGCGCATCCGCGGAGCGGTGGGGCTGAGGGGGGGGGGGCGGGCCAGGGGGCAGAGGAGGGGGCCCGCCTCCGCTCCCCCCGTCCCGTCTGGCCGCAGCGCAGGCGGCGGGGGCAGGAGCCTTGTAAGGCTCGCAGGGCGCTTTTTGAAGATTTGGGGGTAAATATGAAGTGACAAGAGACGGGTCTTTATTGTGAGGGCTCAGCCGCCTGGCGCCAGGGCCCTCTTCAGCCACCGCAGCCCTCAGTTAATCAGCGCAGATCTCCAAACGGACCTCTCCGCGGGGACACCCACCGCGCCCGCCGCCCCCCCGGGCCCCGGCGCGGCGGGACCGGCCCTAATCCCTCTGCAAACAGCCCCGGCATTTCCCCCTCCGCCTTATCTGCCTCCCCCCGCCCGGGTAAACAGCCCCTCCGGCCGGCCAGAGCAGCGCCAGCCTCGGGGGCCTCGGCCCCGACGGCTGGGGCGGCCCCGGGGGCCCGGCCTCCCGCTGCCCGCCCGGCACCTCGCGGGGCGCCCCGACGGCGGGGTCCGCGCCCCGTCCGTGCGCTCACGGCTCCTGGCGGGACCCCCCCCCACACGCACCCCTCCGTCGGGGCGAGGGGGGAGGCGAGGGCAGGGCGCGAGTGTCCGCCACTCACCCGCGCTGGAGCTCGCCGCTCGGGGCCTCGCCGCCTGCAGCTCTCCCACGGCCCGGCCGCGCCGACGGGGCCGCGCTCCCGGCGGCCGCCCCCGAGCCCGGGCCGCCCCGTCGGCGGGGCGCGGAGCGGGGCGGGCCCCACCTTGATCCTCTTTCCAGGATCTGTCGTAAGACGGCAGCCGCCGAGCTCCGGCCCCCCCCTAACCTCCCCCCCCCCCCACACCCAACCCGCCGCCCCCGCCCGCCCCCCTCCGCCCCCGCCCGGGGCTGCGCGGCCGCGGAAAGCTTCGGGGCGGCCCCCGGTCCCCCCTGCCCCCCCCCCGGCCCCGCTCCGCGCTCCGCCGCGGTGGCTCCGCGCTGTCCCCGCACCGGCGGCCGCCGCTCCCCGGCCGCGGCGCAGCCAGGGCTGACCCGGTATGCGGAAAGGAGCCGGGGGTGGGATTTCGAGCACTTTTCTCTGTCATTGGTTAATATTTTATTCTGTTGACATGTTTTCTTACTGCCGATGCTTCCGACACCTTCTTCTTTTTTTTTTTTTTCTTTCTTTTTTTTTTTTTTTTTCCCTTCTTCCCGTCCTCCCTCCCTCCCTCCTCGCCCCCCCCCCCCTCCCCGCGCCCGGAGCTTGGCCGGAGCTGTCAAAACCACGCCTATGCAGATCCACAATTGGTCTGAAACGCGTAAAATCAGCAATCAAGGGGGCTTGGCTCATTAGCGGGCGGATCAGAGCAGGAAGGACATGTGAGATAGTCACAGTTTTACAGAGATCACGACAAGATCTAACCGTTTCCACCCGGGCTCCTTGAGCCATGAGCAGCCCTCGCCCGAGCGCCGGCCGCGGGGCGCGCAGCGGTGCCGGGGCGCAGGCCGGGCCCGCGGGGGTGTGAGGGCAGCGCGGCCGCCCCTGCCCGCGCCCCCGCCCCGCTCTCGGTGCCGGTTCAGCGCCGGGAAGGACTTCGCCGGGAGGGCTTTTTGCCCTCGCTCGCTCTCCCTCGCTGCGACAACAACAACAAAAAATAAGGACCTACTGTCTCCCCTCCGCAGACCGGGAGTCCCAGGAGCCGGGAACTGCCTCTCGCTTTTTTTTTTTTTGCCTTTTTTTTTTTTTTCCAGATCTAGTTCCGCTGTTTTTCGGCATTTTTTTTTTTTGTGCGCTTTTTATTTTTGTTGTTGATTTTTCCTTCCTCTTCCAGAGACTCGAGCGAGTTCGCTGGGCAGGAGAGACAAAAATAATAATAATAACAATAATACACACACACGTTTTTGTAAAGGGAATCCCTCTTTTTCTCCTGGATTTGTGGATGCACCGATGAGAGATCCAGCCTTCCCAGGGACTGCCATGGCTTACCACCCCTTCCACGCACCCCGGCCGGCCGACTTCCCCATGTCCGCCTTCCTCGCAGCCGCCCAGCCTTCCTTTTTCCCCGCTCTGGCTCTGCCTCCGGCGGCGCTGGCTAAGCCCATGCCGGACCCCGGGCTGGCCGGGGCGGCCGAGGCCGGGCTGCACGTCTCGGCCCTGGGACACCACCACCAGGCAGCCCATCTGCGCTCGCTCAAGAGCCTGGAGCCCGAGGAGGAGGTAGAGGACGACCCCAAAGTGACGCTGGAAGCCAAAGAGCTTTGGGACCAGTTTCACAAGCTGGGCACCGAGATGGTGATCACCAAGTCGGGAAGGTAAGAGCCGGCCCCGCGCAGCCCCGCGCAACTCGCCCGCACCTGCGGGGCTGCGCAGCGCCCTCGCCCCCCGCCCCCAGCCCTTCCCCACTGCTCGCCCAGCTCGCCCCGGGGAATTCACCCCGGGCGAGAGTCGATGGGGTTTCGATGACGGCAGTTTTTGGAGGTATTTAACCCCCCCCGCCAGCTATCCCTCCCGCCTCCCCCCCCCCAGTTATTACTTTCTAAAGTGCGATCCCAAATGAAATTTGTGTGCACTAATTGAGCTCCCGCAATCCCCCGCTGCATTTGTTTACGCCGCTCTCGGCGGCTCCTCGCCGCCCGCAGCTTTTCCTGCCCCTGCCAAACTTTCCCCGCCGCCGGGGTCGGCCCCGGCCCCGCTGCCGGCCCCGGAGGAGGCAAAGGAGAGCAGTGAAAAAGGGCTCGGTCCGGGGACCCCCTTGGGCTCTGCCCCCTATTTCTTGGAAGGGGATTTGGAGCTTTTCCCCCTTTTTCTGCTCCTATGGGCGCAGCCGAGCGGGATGAGAAGGAGCAGGGCCTGCCGGCCGTGCCAAAGGCTGGGAAGACCCGGGGCGAGCTGAAGAACCCCCCCACACACACACCCCGTGGTTTCGGAGGGGCCGGGCGGTGCGGGGCTGCCGGGCCGGGCCGGGGGCCGCGGCCGTCGGGGGTCGCGCACCGGGCGGGAGGGCGCCGCGCCCTGCACCGCTGTGCGTCTCTCCGCAGGAGGATGTTCCCCCCGTTCAAGGTGCGGGTGAGCGGCCTGGACAAGAAGGCCAAGTACATTTTGCTCATGGATATAGTTGCGGCCGACGACTGCCGGTACAAGTTCCACAACTCCCGCTGGATGGTGGCCGGCAAGGCCGACCCGGAGATGCCCAAACGCATGTACATCCACCCCGACAGCCCGGCCACCGGCGAGCAGTGGATGGCCAAGCCCGTCGCCTTTCACAAGCTCAAGCTCACCAACAACATCTCGGACAAGCACGGCTTTGTAAGTGTGGCCGCGGGGACGAGCAGAGCCCCCGGGCGCGGACCCCCCGGGCCAGGCGCTGAGCCCGGCCCCGCTGCGACCGGGCACGGCCGGGGGGAGCCGTGGGGCTTTACCGGCTTCCTCCCCCCGGCAAAAGCACGCCCGGGCCCGGGCTGGACGGCGGGGCCTTGCCGGGCCTTGCAGCGGCCGGGCTGTCGCGAAGCCCTCCCCGATCCTTGCTGCCGGCTGTCCCGGGGACGGCTCCCCCCGGGGGGAACAGGGGCTGGGTTGCGGGGGTGCTCGGGGTCCCCTAGGCTCCTGCATGTCGCCCCCCCGGCCCGTCGTGCCGGCTCTGCCCGGCCGCGGGGCTCGGCGGGGAGCAGGAGCCGGGGAGGCGCAGCCCGGGGGGCGCGGACGGGGCTAACCTGGGGGCGGCGAGGGCAGCCCCGACGGGGCGGCCGGGCTGGGGCGTTGCGGCCGGGCAGGTGCAGCCCCGGACCTCCCTGCGGGCCGGGCCGGGCCGAACCGAGCCGGGCAGAGGGGTGCTGGAGCCGGCGGCACCTGCGCTGGGGTTGCGCGGCCGAGAGCGGAGCCGGAGCCGTTGGCAGCAGCGGCTCGGCACTGGCTGGGTCTGAAAGGCTCCAAACGGGTCTGTTTATTCCCCTCTTGATCACATCTGTATCACCTCCCGGAGGGGAAAAACAAAAACAAAACAAAACAAAAAAGAAAAGAAAAGAAAAAAAATCCATCCAAACAAAGAAAAAAAAAAGGAGAGGGAGAGAGAAAGAAAGAAAGAAATGGAGGCGTGTTGGCAAGCTGCAGAAAGCAGGGGCAGGGCTGCAGGGGAGCGGGGTCCTGCGTGAAGGCGAGGGGGAAAAAATCACAGCGAACGAGAGAGCTGTCTTAGCGTCTGGGCCAGCATTTGGGGCGATAAAGGGAAAGTTCCTCGGCCCGTCCTTGTGCTCTGGGGACTGGCGGTCCTGAGGCCTCGGTGCTGCTCTGCCCGCAGCGCCCGGAGAGCGGCCAGGTGCGGGGAGCGGCTCCCGAGAAACTTTTTTCCCCTCTCTCTTATTATTTTTCTTCTTCTTCTTTTTTTTTTTTTTTTTTTTAGGCAGGAAACGGTGTGTTTGTTAAATAATACATTGCGAGGCTATTTATAGGCAGCAAGGTAAATCGATAGCAAGGGAGTCTCATAAATAGCATTTTTTGGTACTGAGGAAAAAGTAGTTTGGTTCAGCGTTTTTAACGGTTCGCCTCCTTCAATTAAAGATTTCTGGTACGTGCCGTTGTCCAAAATCCGGAGTGTGTTAAATCTGGGAGATGAGGGTTTAGCCAGTGCCCATCTGGTCAGAGAGGGATGATTATTTTTTTTAAAGGAATGCAGATTTGCACGCTTGAATGAGACTTTTTTTTTTTTCTTTTCACCATTTTCATGATAAATCCCGTGTAGATTATATCAATATAATAGCGACCCGACAGTTCATCAGCAGGTGATTATTGCTGGGGTTAGAAAAGGGGGGATTTTTTTTATTGCCTTCTAAAACGAAATGAAGTGATAATTATTTAGCCATTTGGCCGGCGTTATTTGACAATAATTACTCAAGCTTTCGCCGTTCCCCTACCAATTCCGGGCGGTGAGGGCTGCGTGTCAGCCCGACCACAGCAGGTTGGGGAATTATTCCATCGCTCTCGGGCAGGAAAAATGTTGCCGGGGCGGGCAGCGAGGACAGGGGCTCGGGAGCAGCCCCGCTCGCGGCTCAGGGGCTCCACAAATCCTCAACGCAACCGCGGTGGGCTCGGGGCGAGCTTTTTAACAAAGGCAGAGGGGAGAGAATCGCTCTGGGTGTTGGCGAAGCTTTTCAGGCACCTGGTTGGAAAAAAAAAAATGTCTGTTCCTTCTGCAGCGTTGCTCTGAGACATGAATTTAACATGGCTCTTAGTGAAATGCTCCTTTCAGGTCGCAGGCGCTGGCACGGCTTTCTGCTGCGCCCAACTGCAAATCTCGGGTCTTTTTCATTTGTATTTATTTATTTATTTCGGTGGCGAGGCAGAGGAATTTTTTGAAAAGGACGGAACTATTAGAAGCGGCTAGAAATGTGTCGAAAATTCGCCTCGTGTTTTCAGGGTTGCAATAAACCGGGGAGATGCCCGTAGCTGCTCTCCTGCCGTGCCTTCCCCAAGATGTTGCAGTGCCTGCCTTCCCCGTGACCTCCTTATTTGGGGGCAGATCGTGCAATGACATAAACAAAAAAGAAATCTCCCTCTTTGGCATCCGCCGGCATTCCTTCCTCACGCTGAATTATTACTATTATATTTTTATTTTTTTCGGGAGAAAAAAAAAAAAAGGCAACTTTTTAGAGAGGTAGCCTGACTCGCGCGTGGCAGCGATGGGGTTCCCGGGGCTGACCGCGGCCGCGGGCTGTGCTCTCTCGCCCCCCCAGACCATCCTGAACTCCATGCACAAGTACCAGCCCCGGTTCCACATCGTGCGGGCCAACGACATCCTCAAGCTGCCCTACAGCACCTTCCGCACCTATGTGTTCCCCGAGACCGATTTCATCGCCGTCACCGCCTACCAGAACGACAAGGTACGGCTGGGCAGCCCCTGCCCCGTCCCTGTCCCCGTCCCTGCCCTGTTCCTGTCCCCCCCGTGTCCCCTCCTGGGCTCTTTGTGTGTGCCTCTATCCAAAGCCGAGGGCTGCTGCAGGAGAGCATCGCGGGGAGAGTGGCCAAAAGGCAGCAACAGGAGGATGCTGATACCCCAAGTCCTCAGAGGAGGAGGCACCCATCACACTAATATCGTTATTAGTGCTATTAGTGCTATTATTAATTCCCCCCCGGGTTCTGTCGCACCTTTCCTCACTGCGGGAGCCTTTGCCGCAGGCCCAGGCTGAGGGAGCAGCACCCGGCCTGAGCAGCCTCCTGGACAAGGTGCCCTGGGCCCGGCAGGAACCGAAAAATAGGGCCAGAAAAACCGATTTTACTTGCTTTCGTGATTTAGCGAGTGTCGCTCCCGCGAGCAGGGGAGGCAGGAGCTCCCCGTGGGGAGCACGGAGCCTCCGCTGGCCCCTCCAAGAGCTGCGTGCGCGCGTGTGTTTTAACCCAAAAGCTGACCCCCACCTCCACCCCTGGCTGCTGATGCTAATTGACAGCTCTGTCTGAGGGTCCTGGTGGGCTTGTTTCCCTCGTAAAGTTTATGGCGAAGAGTCACAATCGATTAAAGAGCACTTTGTCTGCTCGCCCGCCGCTGGCTGCCGGTGGGCTCCGTCGGGCGGCAGCGGCCGGGGGCCCCGTCGGGCGCGGCCGGGGGGCGGCCGGGGCCGGGCAGACATGCATTTTTAAAGCGCCCCTCTCGGGGCCGTATTTCAGAGACATGCATTATTGAGCGCCCTAATGTCGCCGGCCCCAGAAGCCCGTCGCGGAGAGGGATAAGAATAGCTTTTAACCAGCGCAGCGCGGCTCAGTCGCCATCTTCCCTCCGGGGGGCCGTGAAAAATAACTTCCTATCATTAAGACGCTATTAATAATTCAAGCGAAACCTCAGCATCATTTTTAATAAAGCATGCGGTGTGTTAAACCGGGGACGCTGCGCCTTTCGCAGCGAGCCCGGCCCGGCCGCGACCCGGGCTCTCCCCGACGGCCCCGGGGGAGCGGGGCCGGGGTCCCCGAGGGGGCGGCCAGGGCGTCACGCAGCCCCTCTCCGTGTCCCCGCAGATCACCCAGCTGAAAATCGATAACAACCCCTTCGCCAAGGGCTTTCGGGACACGGGCAATGGCCGGCGGGAGAAGAGGTAAGGGGCGCCCCCCTCCCAATTCGGCGCTTCCCCCCCCCCTCCCTCCCCGGTCCCCGCACCGCTCCGCACCCGCGGAGGGCCGGGGCTGAGCGCTGCCTCTCTGCCGCCAGGAAGCAGCTCTCGCTGCCATCCCTGCGGATGTACGAGGAGCCCTGCAAGCCCGACCGCGACGGCGGCGAGTCGGACGCCTCCTCCTGCGAGCCGTCGGCGGTGCGCGACGCCCTGCACTCCCCCGTGGGAGCCCTCCCCAGCCCCCTGCGCCTCAAGGGCAGCGGCAGAGGTAAAGCAGCAGCTCCAATCCCCCCTCTCCAATCCCCATCTTCAATCTCATTTTTCCATTCCCCCCTCCCCAGTCTCTCTATCCAAACCCCCCCCCAATCTCCGCCGCGCCGTCGGGGCTGAGCCCACACCCTCTCAGCCCCCCGACAGCAGGGCCGCGCACCCCGGCGTGGGGAGGGCTGGGGCAGGCGGGTTCCCCAAACGGCTGCGGCTTTCAGCGAGCCCCTGTCTGCTCGGGGTCCCCTTTAGGGCACGAGCAGGGGGCTTCCAAAGCACCCCCCTCGGGGCTTGCAGGTTCCTGCGGGGTAGGAGGCAAACTGCACCCGCAGGGGGAAGGTGCAGATGGGCACGGGGGGAGCCGAAGGGTTGAAAGGACAGGATAGATCCAGCGAGCAAATGCGAATGGCATTTAGGGTTTGCAACATTTTCCTGTTTATACGTTAGTGTAAACAAGAAGGAAAGGCGAGGCAGGCCGTATGCTATATGCGGCTGTCCGGCGCGCCTCGCTGCTGCGTCGCCCTGCCTTTCATGGCTCGCTCAGTGCCCTGCGGGGGGAAAAAAAAAAAAAAAAAAGAAAGAATTAATACATTTGAAAGGGAAAAAATGTTGTAACTCTAGGGCTTAAAGCTAGTAAATGAAAATAAACTAGCAGTTCCCACGTAGCAGTTTTTAGATGCTGGATTTTGTCTTGCCGCACTATCAATCTGCTGCTCTTTAAACTTTCCACCAACCCAATTCCCTGCAAACCTTCATCAAAACTGCAGCCTCCCCCCCCCCCCCCAGGCCCCAAGCCGGTGGGAGGGTTTATTGCACCCCTCTCCTCTTTCAAAGGCTTCCCAGAATATTCACCCCAGCCTGCAGAGCCTCACCTAGCCAGCACCAAAGGCTTTTTTCCATTGAGCCAGAGCTGGTCGGGCACGGTGTGAGCGGGGTGCAGTGCTGGGGTGCGACGGGGCCCTGCTCCATGGCAGGCTCTGCTCCCCACGTCCTCCCCGTCCCCTCACCTCTCTTCCCCCTTCCTCCTGAGAGCTCGGTGCCTTTTTTAAATTAAAGCACTCTCAGCGAAGCCTGCAGCGTACCTCTTTCCTTAAAACTGCCTCCTTAACCTGACTCAACCTGCACATTTGGAATAAATCCACGGAGCGCTGTTGATCAGCTCCATGTAATTAAATATATACAGGACCATTTCCTCCAGCGCTGTCCACCCGCCTGCGCTCTCTTCATCTCCCGCCCCACAACCCGCTTTGAGTTTGCAGCTAACGAGAATGATGCTGTAATATATTTTGGTCCTCCATCCAACATGTTTTTCCTGTTTGGCAGAGCAGCAGCACTGCTGTTGTCAATCCCCTTTCCCCGTGGTGACCGTGGCACGAGGGCCTGTTTCTGCCCTCTCTCCTTACAGCGTTCCTCCTGTTAATGGTGGCGGGGGCCTTAATTCGCTTTAATTCAAGGGTGAAAGACCCGCTCCTCACCTCTCTGGGCTGTTCCTAAACCTCTCCATCCCTTTGCAGAGGAGAAGCTGGGCGCCGACAGCGACGCGGAGGTGGAGAAGGCACCTGAGGAGCGGCCGGTGGCCGCCAGCCCCGGCGGGGAGGACGCGACGCCCCGCGGCAGCCCGCGGTGCCCGGACGAGCGGAGCAAGGAGAGGCGCAGCCCGGAGAAGGCCAAGGACGGCGCGTCCCCCAGGGAGGGCCCCGGCGAGGGCCTGTTCGGCGCGCGGGGCCTGGAGAAGGACAAGGTGGAAGGGCGGAGGAAAGAGCCGGAGCCTGGCAAGAAGGACGCGGAGGGCGGCGGGCTGGGCAAGGAGGCCTTCGCCCCGCTGATGGTGCACACGGACAGCCCCCCGCACCTGAGCGCCGGGCACCTGCAGAGCCTCGCGCTCTCTGGCCTCCACGGGCAGCAGTTCTTCAGCCCCCTGGGCGCGGGGCAGCCCCTCTTCATCCACCCAGGACAGTTCGCCATGGCCCCCGGCGCCTTCTCGGCCATGGGCATGGGACATTTGCTGGCCTCGGTGACCGGTGGGGGCAGCCTGGAGAATGGAGCCCTCTCATCTGCCCCGGGCACGGCAGGGACGGCCACCCCCTTCCCTTTCCACCTCTCCCAGCACATGCTGGCCTCTCAGGTAAGACTCCCCGCGTCCCTGTCCTGATCCTCGTTGTCCTGCCAGGCCCTGAGCCCTACTAGACTCCTACAATCCTAGGCTCACCTCCTGCATTCTTCCCCAAAACTCCCTGAACTATCTGAACACTCTGGGGGCATGGGCCTAGCCAGTGTTGCCCCCACTGTGGGGACATCTGAGGTGGTCCCAGTGTGGTGCTCATGGGGTCAGGAGCTGTCAGTGCCCCCTGGCCTCCCCCATGGCCCCTGCAAGCTGTGGGAACAGAGTGTGACATCCCCTGGGGCCCTGGATGTGCTGCCTAGTGTGGCACGGGCAGGACATGGGGGGACACTTGGAATGATGGCCCCAGAGCCAGTCTGAGGAAGAATCCTGATTCTTTTGTGGCTGTCATGGGTTCCACCACAGGCAGGGGCAGCACTGGGAGCGGCAGCCCTGGCCCGCTACCCTGGCCTGGCTGTCCCCATCCAGCAGCCCCCATCTCCCCACCAGCCCCAGAACAATTCCCGTGACACCCAGACTCGCCTTACCTCTGCCAGTCCCCATGATGAAATGCATAAGGACATCTTTGAGCACACCTCATTTATCAGACTGACTTACCAACGTGTTTCATGTGGTTAGAGCCCTGTGATGCTGCGCAGCCGGGGATGTGGAGCATGTGGGGACACGGCCAGGTTGTACGGTGCTGTAACCCCAACGGGTTTGTGCCCAATGGTACCAACCCCTTTTGGTGCGGAGTGGATGGGGGACCCCAGCTGAACCCCTTCCTAGGCTGCCCGGCCTTGTATTCCAGATGACACCAGGGTGCCCCAGCTTTGCCTTGCCTTTTCTGGGTGACCGATACGGCCCAGCACAGCTCTCACCCCTCTCTCTCTCCGCAGGGAATCCCGATGCCCACCTTCGGCGGACTCTTCCCCTACCCCTACACCTACATGGCGGCAGCAGCGGCGGCCGCCTCGGCCATGCCGGCCACCAGCGCCGCGGCTGCCGGGCCGCTCTCCCGCAACCCCTTCCTGGGCAGCAGCCGGCCCCGCCTGCGCTTCAGCCCCTACCAGCTCCCAGTCACCATCCCGCCCAGCACCAACCTGCTCACCACCGGCCTCCCCGCCAGCCTCAACCCCGGCTCCGAGGGCTCCAAGGCGGGCAGCAGCCGGGAATCCAGCCCACTCCCCGACGTGCCCCTGCACAAAGGGGGCAGCCAGCGCCCCGCCGCCTCCCCCAAGGGGTCCCTGAAGGAATCCCTCAACGAACTGCAGAACATCCAGAGACTGGTGAGCGGGCTGGAGAGCCAGCGGGAGCTGTCGCCCGGCAGGGAGTCCCCCAAGTGACCGACGGGGCGGGCAGCGAGCCCGCCCCCCCCCGCGGGGCTGAGAAGCACTGGTAT
This sequence comes from Netta rufina, assembly GCF_964035555.1. NCBI lineage: Eukaryota > Metazoa > Chordata > Aves > Anseriformes > Anatidae > Netta > Netta rufina. Next base: position 9,540,251 of record NC_140145.1, on the reverse strand, counting down.
TTTGTACAGCACAGTATAAATATTTATTAAAGAGCAGGGGGTGGGGGCGGCTGGGGCGAGGGGTGCTGGAGCAGAGGGGAAGGAGCCCTGCGGGCAACGCGGCCCCACCGCCGAGGAGCCAGGAGCAAGAAAAGGAGCGTGGGGCTCACCCCCTCCTTGGGTGAGGGTCTGGGAGTTGCCCTCCCCCTTCTCCTGGTCGCCCCCCACTCCTCTGAGCTCCCCCGAGAGGGGCACAGGGTGGCTCTGGGGGGGGACGAGCCGATGCGGTGGCACCCGACGGGTGGCAATGGACGGGGCGAGCCTGTGAGCCCCACGGGAGGCGAGCGGGGCCAAAACCTCATCTGTGCAAGGGGGGGTGGGGGGAGGGAGGAAAAATTGAATAAATAAATAAAAAAAGAACAGAAATAAGGAAGAAAACACGGGAAAAAAGCCGTCTCGGCAGCCGCCGCGGAGCTGCGCAGTCACCGCCACGCAGAGCTGGTACCGGCCGGGGGGGGAGCCCCGTGGGTACCAGGGCAGATATTTATGAAATAAATGGTAATTTGTGTAAATAAGCTATAAGGATCCCAGAATATGCAAATTGGTATTAATTTATTCAGAGTTGTACATTGGTGTGTACATAATATTTAGAGTTTAACTCATCGCATTTAAGTTTTTTTTTTTTTTTCATTTTACATGAACATATATATTGTAAATGAAAACTATTTAGCTCTTTGTGATTGAAGGAGATATTGGTTTCTTTAACTGTGTTTTAAAATATTGTTTATCCCGCCTGTTCTCTAGGACAATCATGTGCCACCGGTAGAACAATTTTTGGAAAGCAAGAGCTCAATTCTTTAACAGACTTCTGCAAGGGAAAAAATAATAAAAAGAAAAAACTTATGAATCCAAAACATACTAAAATCTCTCTACAGTGCGGGGTATAGAGAATGCAGGAATAAACCTCAGGTTTTTATTTTTCACTCCAGAACAAAAATTAAAAAAAAGTATAATAAATTTAAATATCACAGGACTGTGCTCTATATTTGTTTTAAAATAAAAAGATACATGATTTGAAACGTGCTGGTTACTCGGGTGTCTGTCTGTTCAGTTTTGATGAAATCTCTCACATCTTTCAATAAAAAAATACTCCGAGAAGCCCTGCCGGCTCCTGCCTCTTTCATTTTCGCCTCTGCGGCGGGAGTGCGCCCAGGGCCGGGCCGCCCCGTCGGGGCCGGCGCCCTCCGCAGGTGCGGGGCTGGGGGGTGGGGGGGAAGGACCGGAATGCCCCGACGTGCGCCCGGCCGCCCCAGCAGAAACCTCCGCTGCTGGTTGTTGGTTTCAGGAGGGCCGCCCCTTCGAGCCGTGCCCGTCCCGTCCCGTCCCCCCCCCACAGGTGCGGAGCGGGGCCCTGCCAGTATGGGGCGCACGGAGCGGGGCCGGGGGGCAGGTACCGGCACCATCGGGGGGAGGCGGCACCGGTACCGTCGGGGGGAGCTGCCCCGTGTAGCCGTCGGGGCCGTGCCCACGGGACGCCGGCCGCTCCCGGAGCCGCTCGGCGGCGTTGCGGGGAGCGAAGGAGGCCGGCCCCGGCAGCCCTTTTCCTCACCAATTACCCTTCTCCCGGGCCGGGGAAGATTTATGGGCCCGGCGGCAGGGCGGGGGCGCGGGCGCGTCCCCGCGGGGTGCGGGCTCCGCAGCGCCGTGCGCAGGGCTCCCTCTGCCGGTGCCACCGCGCTCCCGCCGCTGACCCGGCCCCGACGGGGCGCGCCGACACCCCGGCTCCTTTCCTGCCTCCCCCAGCCCCTAAAAGCGCTCCGGAGGAACAGGGACCGGGTACCCCGACGGGGGGAGAGGAGCTGGAGCCAGGATCCCCGACGGGGGCAGAGGAGCCGCTGTTCTCGGCTGAGCATCGTGGCTGTTTCCGCTGGTGGGGGGGGGGACCGGCAGGGTGGGGGCCTCCTGAACAAGAGGAGGGAAATGGAGTTACCAAAAATAGGCTCGCAGGGCTATTTCCGAATAAACACATCTCAGGAGGAGCACCAGCTCGATGGGCTCTGTTTTTAGTGAATGAGGCTGGTGCCTGCGTGTGGCGGTGGGGGGGCTCCCTGGCCCCCAGCACCCTCCCCACCACGCTGTGTTCAGGAGGAGCTGCACCGAGGTGAACATAGCAGGGAGGTGGTGGAGATTTTGGGGGCTCAAAGGTGTAAATGGTGCCTCTTCCTAGGGCCTTGGTCTGCTCGTGGGGCATGGGGCTGCTCTTTCCTGGGGAGGGAGAAGTGCTGCCAGCACAGCGGGGCTGGGACGGTGACCTCTGGGGAGGGTCCCCAGCTCTGCCCCCAGGTGGGGAGCAGGCCCAGGCCCCCAGCAGCCATGGGTGGCTGGGCAGGAGCTGAGGCCAAACTCTGCCATGAGAAGCCCCGTTCTGGCTGCTTGCCCAGCGGCTCCCATCAGCCATGTGCAGTGCTGGGGTCACTGCTGTAGGAGGTGCTGGGAGACCTATGGGGGCACATTGGTGAAGCTAAACCTGGTGGTTTCTGCCCCATTTCGGGACCCACTGGCCAAACTCAGGCAGATCTGAGTGCCCAGTTCTGTGCAGCACCATGACCCCGCTGTCAGGGGGCTGTGCACAGGAACAAGGGCTGGCACCTAAGCAGCTTGCCCAGTGGACACCGCAGCATCTCCCACCTGGGTGCAGGCCCAGCTGTGCTGGCCCCATGCGTTATCCCGGTGCCACCGTACTCCCTGGGCACGTTGGTCGCTGCTGCATGGCAGGACAGAGCACACCTGCAGCCCTGCCTGCCTAGGAAAAAATGGGGGACGTTGCTTTTTGTCACTGCGGTGTGGGGTTTGTAGAGGCTGATCACTTCCATCCCCGAGAGGAAACACAGCTGGGGCAGCAGGGGAGCCCCCAATTATCTGGGGACCCCACTCCGCCCCACAGGACACCTGGGCAGGGCGCAGCCCCGACAGCAGCTGCCGGCCCCACACCTGCCCCAATTTATGGGGCAGCACCAGGCACCACCTCCCCTTGTGCTGCTACTGCTCGGCCCGGCCAAGTCTGTGCTCTGTGGCCGCGCTGCTTCTGCTCCCTTTTGGCTTCATTTTGGTTCCTCCAGCCCAGTAGTGGGGTTTGTGGGGGCTGATCCCCGACGGGGCAGCCTCCCTGCCTGTGCTGCAGGCTGCTCGGGGGTCTCCCTGTTCCTCCCGGGGGGCTCCCAGCGCTGCTTTGATCTGTGTGGGTGCTCGGGGGTTTAGAAACGTTATCAAGAAAAAAAAAAAAAAAAAAAAAAAGCGGTTGTTTATCGTGTTGAAAAGCTCGCAGGCACTATTTGCTCCGTCCCCACTTTAGGGGCAGGGTGGGAAAGAGGAAAGGGCAGCCTCTCGGTTTATTCCCGTTGTTTACAGCGGCGGGTGATGGCAAGGGAAAGCCGGGCCCCCCGCCCTGCAGTGCCCCCACCCCGGGCCCTTTCCCAGACCTTCCCAGGAAGAGTCCGGCAGCTCCCGGCTCCGCACACCCGACGGGGCGGGACGGGGCCGCCCCGACCCTACACCGCTCCTGGCTCCTTCCCTCCCCTCCTTTCCGTGTCCCCTCTTCGGGGGGTTGCACGGAGGCAGCGGGCAGGAGCCGGGCCCGGTTCCTCCCGGTGCCTCCGCCAGGTGGTGCCGTCGCTCCGCGCCGCGGGGCGGCCCCGACGGGGCGGCCGGGCCGGGGGTGGCCGCGCTGCCCGCCCCGACGCCGCTCCCCGGCTCCGGCCGAGGCCGTGCCCAGGGTCCTCGCCTTGCTCCTACGGCTCCTACCTACGGGGGGTGGCGACAAAGGCTGGCTCGGGGGCGTCTAAGTGTGAGCAAGCTGCTAGAAGCAGCAATGGGCTGCCTTCTGCTCGCTGCTTTTTTTGTTGCCTGGAGTATTGAGGGGTGAAATCATACAAGAAAGGCTCTTTCTTTCCATTCGTTCCCCTGTCCAGTTGGCATCACTGTGAGCAGTGACACGAAGGCAGGTACAGCTGTCCTTGGCCTCCCACTGAATTCTGCAAATGGTCCCTGCCTTCGGCCTCGGGCCTGGCGTGCTCTGTAATTCTTAGGAACCGAGATCTAATTAAAGTGAGACAGTGCTGTCAGGGGACTGCCTAATTGTCTTTGCCAAATGACCTTGTGGGGATCTTGGCTCTGCTCCCAGCACAAAGGTGTTGTCAGTGCAAAATCCTGTACAGTTCGGGGGAATTGACTGAAGACTTTTGGGAAATAATTCCTCAGGCTGGGAAATAATGAGCTGGGGGAGCTGATGTGATGCTTCTTGTCCCGCTGCCCTCAGCCCAGGTGATGTCAGGGCACGGGGATGCTTTTGTGGTGGCTTTAAAAGAGAAATTGTGCTCAGTGGGGATCAATCGGGGTGAATACCAACAGGTGTCTGTGGTACTTCCCCCTGCTCCCTTTAGTGCTAAATACATGCACTACCACACCACATCAGCAGGGAGGGAAGGTGGTTTGGCCATTAAAAGCCTCACAAAGTGCCTGAGACCCCTGGGTGCTGGAGCCAGCCCTGGGATCACGCTCAGCTCCCCGTCAGCAGCCAGGGCTCAGCCCCAGGCTGATGGTCACAGCACTGTGGAGGACCCAGGCAGCATCACCCCTCGCCCCCACAGAGTCCCCCGGCCTTGGGGCAGTTTTGGGGGCAGGATCTAGTCTGGTCCCTGGGCAGCAGGGAGAGCTGGCCTCCACGAGAGGGAGCGTTTGCAGGGATTTTCATCCCAGATGCATCTACAGACACGTGTGCGTATATATATGTATTTATTTTCCTTTCCCAGTTGTTATTTGCAAGCAGGGACTCGTCCCTGTGGGCAGCTCGGGTGGCCGGAGCCGCCTGCCTGCATGAAGCCCCCTGTTTCTGTTTTCCTGTGGTGGGGGAGAACTGGGTCAAAACCTCATCTTTTCTGAAAAAAATGTCGTGCTGCTGTGTGTGGCTTGTTGGTGACGCTGTGGGAAGCCCTGCTCCTTCCCATGGTGGGTGGCAGGGTCCTGTCCCCATATCCCATCACGGGGACATCTTCCTCCTCCTGACCCATTTGTCAAACTGGGGAGGAAGTCTCTCTTACTGGGCTGACTGGTCCCCCATTTTTGGGGCTCTACCAATGCCTGTAATGACCCCCCCAGCAAGAGGAAGGGCTGGCTGAGATCTTCCAAACGACTGCCTTGAAAGATGTGGCCCAAAGTCCCCTTCCTGTGGGTGCAGGATCAGGCCCTGCTTGGCTGCGTGGTTTGCAAGGAAGATGCACAAAGGGCCTGAGCCTCCCTGGGGACCTCCCCCCCCCCGTCCCTGGAGCCTCCCAGCCTGCCCTATCTGCAAATTGCAGAGCAGATTATCAGCGAGCACTGCTGAGATTAGAGCCCCGTATTTCTGTCTGCTTCCCCCAGAGCCAGGGAGGCCCGAGCTGAGGCTGGAGCAGACTCTTTGGCACCACAGGGCTGAGTGCTGGGGTAACCTTGTCCTTTTCTGGGAGCTCCTCGAGGAGGGTTCAGACAATTTTCAATTAAGGAAGAGGGAAAAAAAAAAGGAAAGAACACAACACAACAACAGCTGAGTCCATCAGGGCTGTGGGAGGGACGTGAGGCACATCCATGGGATGCTCTGGGCTGAGCCCCACGGGCAGGCAGCGAGGTGCTGCTGGGGTCTGACCAGGGTGCTGTAAATCCTCAGTCTAGGACTGAGTGCAAAGCCCAGAAATGGTGGATTTGTTGTTCCTTTTGTGAGGTGGGATGCAGAAAAGCCATGAGCTGCTTTGTGTGTGCCCAGCAGAGTGTGTGTGGGCGCAGCTTTGGCAGAGCCCAGCATGGCACAGGGAGCGATGCTCGGCTCATCAGGGGAGATTTTCCTGAGGTTGTGCTGGGCGTTTATGTTAAGAGGAATAGTGAAGATGTAGCTCTGCAGCCTGGGTTCTCCTTGGCAGAATACGCGCTGGATTCTCTGAGCAAATGTCAGGCTTTGGGGGTGCGCAGATGAGCAGCAGCTTTGCAGGGCCAGCCTGGTGCTGTGGGCTGGTGGGAGCGGGGAGCCCTGATGAGCCCTAATGGCTTAACGGGCTTAGCATGGGGTTGTTCTTCTAAACAATCACGTGCATTAGTGCAAATCTCATTAGATCCCTGTCTCCTGTGCTCCTAATGCCAGAGGGAACCGTCACTGGGTGGGAGTGCAAGGAAGGGCCTGGGGGCGAGGGGGCTCCAGGAAGCTCCTAGCTCCTCCTGGCTGCTCTTGGAGCTGTGCCCATTACACCTAACAGGAGGAGGAACCCAGATCGAAGGGGTAAAAAGCCATTTGAGGTCCTAGGCTGCCTTAAACTTGGTTAAAAGCATTGCTCACCCTGTTAGCAGGGAGTCACCTCACATTGCCCACAGGTGCCCTCGTGCCTGCTGCCCTCCCCTCATCCCCCAGCCTGCTCCTGGGGCTGCTGCCGGGTTCAGCAGGGAGTTGGGAAGAAAAGGTGGTCAGAGGGTGGGACAGGCTGTGCTCAGTGCCCAGATAAACCTCAGGTTTAGCCTGGAACATTTTGGAAAGGGAATTTTCTCCTGTTTGTATTGCGGTGCTGTCAGCAATGACCCCTGGCACCTCGCGGTTCCCCTGAATCACACCAGGAATCACTGCAGGACCTCCCCTCGGTGCAGGTGTGCAGCTGCTGCCAGCACCAAGCAGAGCTCTGTGAGCACTTGGAGCACAGCCTGGCTCGGGCAGGAAGCACCCCAGCATCTTGATCAACCAAGGCTGTTTTTTTCCATCTCTGCTGCAGCCTCACCTCGGAGCTGGGAGCCGCCAAGGACTGGGGCAGGCAGTGGAGCTTGAGAAAGGCACTCCCCGGGGAGCCGGGGTTCTGGTGGAGCAGCGCGGGAGAAGCGAGCCTGAGAACAGCAGGCTTGGCCCTGCAGTCACCCGTTAGATGCGTTTCTGGCTGCTTTTCATCTCGCTCCGAGTTTAAAAGCCATCTCTTCCAGCACCGATGCTGCCGCCAGCCCCGGCACGGCTTCAAAGCGGGGCTGTCTCGGGGGGGAGAGGCGCCGGCAGGACGGGGAGGCTGCGGCCCCCCAGCCCCTGGGACAGAGTCGTGGGGCACAGTGGGTGCTGGCAGCACCTGATCCCTGCACCTCCACCATGTGCCAGCCTGGTGTGGCACCGTGGTGTCCCATGGAGAGCTGTGGGCTGCCCCCTGGGGCATGCTGAAGGCTCATCCTGCGGTCCCCGGGGTGGCTGCAGGCTCTGCTGGTGCTGCTCCTTCTGTACACCCCTCTTGTCCCCTCCCCTGGCTCAGCCCTGGTAGCGTCTGAGCCTGGTCTGGTGACCTCTGGAGTTTTACATCTGCTTTTTACATTCACACCTACGTTTCTTCTTCTCCCCAGCAGTGCTCTGTGACGTGGCTGGGGCACCAGGAGCAGTTGGTGACACCCTCTGCCACGTACCCGATGCAGGAGGATGTGGGGATATTGCTCAGTGTGTCTGTGGGGTTAGGAATGTAAACCAGCTGGCAATGAGGGGATGGCAGGAGCTGTGATGGGGTGGGTGCTGGCGTGGTTCTGCACCTCCCAGCCTGGGTGATGCCTCTTGGGTCCCCTCTGTCACCAGGGGGACACCTCCTGGGTGGACTCCCGCAGCAAGCCAAGGCTCAGGATCTGAACTCCATGTTTTAGCTTGAAGGCAAGACCTGAATCGAGCTGCTGGCAATTCCGGCGGATTTAACGGAAAGACTCGTGGAGTCAGCGGTTGTATTTTCTCTTCCTTTTTGGCTCTTTCTCAAGGAAGAAATACCAGATACGTGGCGCGCTTATGGCATGAGCGGTGTCTGCCCTGTGGGGATGATCTCCCCCAAAACCAAAAATTTGGGGGGGAAAGGGGTATCCCCTGCCCAAGCTGACAGGCTCGGCAGCACGGCGAGCGATGCCCATGCACAAGAGCTGCCTGCTTGAGGATGCTGCGCTGTTTTTTCCCCTCCTGAAGAGGTGGAGGAATGCTCGGAGGATGAGCAGCAAACCTCGGGCCAAAGCTTGCTGCCCAGACTTCTTCCTGGCCTCAATGCGTCTGCTGAGCGCTCGGGTGTGATGCTCTGGTTTTTCCAAGAGCTCCTGCTTCAGCAAATCTGTCAGGAGGAGAGCGCTCGCTGCCCGGTGACAAAACGCATTCTTGAGATGGAAAAAGCTCTTTTCAAGGAAAACATGACATTTCAATGGAAAAGTAACTTTGCATGCTGTTTCTAATTTTAAAGCTCTGCCTTGGAATGCTCCCATGGACTTTGAAATCAGAGCTGGCCCTTATGCTTTCCAGGTTTTATCCACCTTTCCCATATAATTTCAAATTGCTCCCTCTGTTAACGAGACAATATTAATTCTGCCTTGGTGGATTTTGCATAGATTGCTTCCAAAGCACAGCTTTCCTTATCCCATCCCTTACTTTTTTCCAGCTCTCACTATAAATACATTGATGCCCCAACCCAGGAAGTGCACAAAGCCCTGTACCTGGCTGATGCCTCCCGGACAGATGGATGGATGGATCCTCTTCCCAGTCTTGCTGCTTGCTGAGATTAATTCTTACAGACACATGCTTCAAATTGGCTCGTTTATGAAGCATTTCATCTCTGTTAAGCATGCCCGCACTAATTTCCCCTGTTAATCTGACCTGTGTCATGGGGGAGAAATGCAGGTGGGTTTTTCCCCCAATATTTCAAGTGGTCCCAATCCGTCCCTGCTTTGCTGTGCTTGCTCAGAGCCTGGGAGCCGAGCTGGGGCTGCGCCAGGCGCTGCAGCGGGACGGAGCCAGCAGAGGGAAGGCGAGAGCGCGGGATGCAGCTTCCCTGCTCTGCAGTCATCAGGAGAGGGAAAAATGGCCACTGGATGCCTGCTATTATTTTTTTCTAAATAACTGCGATCTAATCAAGCTAACGAGAAATGCAGCCTGTAGCCATCTGCCTGATAGCAATGTCAGGAAGCAGCTGATGCTACAGGTGTCTCCCCATCCACAAACCTGGCTGTGGTGCTCCCACCAGCTGGCAGCCGCATTTCTCAGCCAGTGCCCGGTGTTATTGCAACCACAGCCCCTCCGGTGCTGATGCCACTGCCTGCTCCTGGCCCTCACCCACCTTGATGTGTGAGCAGATGCAGCATTAAACCATTGCACTGACAGCTGAACCATCCTGGCTTGCACAGAGCATCCCTGCTGTCCCCTGTGCCATGCTGTGTTTGGCTGTGGGGATGTGGAAATTTCAGGGCTGAGAGCCACCAGCAATGTCCTGCAGTGCTCAGCTCCCACTGGTGTCACCATTATGGGACACAGGAGTGATGACAGGGCCTGGCCCCAGGTGATGGGGTGGTGGCAGAGTGCGCAGTGCCCTGGGCAGTTCTCTCCTGGCCCAGCTTCTGAGTGCCCGGAGCGGCTCCAGGGATGTTCAGGAATATATTTAGGAATATTTACTCTGGAAGATGGGATCGTGGTGCTGCTCCAAGCTGTCCTTTTAGGTGAAGCGCAAACAGGTTCGTTTAAACAAGGTCATCCCTTTAACAGGTTTAAGTGGGTTTCACTGTAAAATAAATTTATTTCAACAAAACCTTTTTTGATAAATTAAACCAGCCCCACTCTGTATATAATTTCTATAAACAATCTTCTTCAATGTTTACCTAACCTGGGCACACAGAAACTCTTACACATTAAATATTAGATGAAAAGGAGCTATGAAAGCTTTACATACTTTTTTTTTTTTTTCTTTTAAAGCAAGAAAACCAGCACGCCATGGGAAAATACTGTGCTGCTTTTGAGCTAGGGTTCTGCAGGCTCCTGCTGAAGTAGGAGGGCAGCAGCCCCATCCGTGCTGGTGTGTTAGGGGTTGGTTCCTGGGGATGTGGCTTTGAGCAGAGCTGTAGCAGGAGGCTGGGTGGGCTTTGGGTGCATGGTGCTGTGTGCCAGCACCCATCCACGTGCGTGCCTGGGTGCTCAGAGCCTGGTGTCACAGCGGTTCATTTCCCTCTGTAGGGTTTTGTGGGGTCCTTCCAAGCCCAGGAGCCTCTTCCTGCCTTCACCAGCCTCTTTTTATTTTTTTTTTTTTATTTTTTTTTTCCTGTGGATTATTGATGGAGGAGCATCTCTGCGTCCTGGGGAGGGGAGAGCAGAGAAATGCGTGTGAGGGGAGCGGTGGGGTATTTTGGGCTGTGCTGGTTTACGCACTGAGTAATTTGGATGCTTTCCTTTGATTGCCCTGATACTGAGTGCTGCTGGGAAAGATGTGCACGATTTTAATGGGGACAAACTGTCCAGCTCATAAAAGATAGCCATGGTGTGTGAAATATCTTTTGCCTGTGACAAGGCTAACATTTTCCTGATAGGGAACATTGAGTCCTTGCTATTTGGATGGGTGAATTTGGGTGAATTTTTGCTCTTTGCCTCCAGGCAGCAGGAAGGTGTGTGAGGGTCAGGTCTGCTCCTGCAGACAGCCCCAGCTGGGACAAAGCAGCTCTGTTCCTGAGGGCAGATAATTCACCTACTCCGCTCCTTTCTGGGCTGGGTTCTTGGACTTGTAGGATAAAAAGGTTGTCCTGAAGCAAGGCCTCAGGCAGCAGGTTGGCTGGGAAGAGCTCACTGGGGTGGGATGGGGTGACCCCAGGGTGCGTGCCCCTTCCTGGCTGTCCCTGCTGCAGCTCCCCACGTGTGTGTATGTGATGGGCATCTTGTTGGTGCCACAGAAACAGGACTGAGAGCCTGGAAATGATGCGAAAATGAACCCAGAGCAGCTCCCCACCGCAGTGCCTGCCCCCAAACCAAGACCTCACCAAACCAAGTCCTGCTGGTACATGAAAATAAAGGGCAGGGCTTGGCAATTAAGATACAGCTCAACTGGGTAGGATGGAGGATGGCAGAAATGTTTCTGCTGAATAATTCTGTACTTAGGCTTGCCCTCACAGCGCACATCCCACCCAGCTGTTCCCATCCTTTTCTGGAGCCTGCAAAGCCAGTGAGTGATTTCATCATGATTTAAATTATTCAGTAGAGTGTGGACTAGGTCTGGCTCCTCTAAGGCTGCTGGGGTGTTGGTGTCATTGTGCTGGGGACGCAGCTGGGGCTTGCGTGGGCTCAAAGTGGCTTTTGTGAAGTGTTTGATGCGAGCGTGTTGAAACCCTTCCTCCTGCGGGCAGGGCGCATGTGCAGCCACCTCAGATGTGTCCACAGAGCTTTGGGGATGCTGGGATCTGCCTGAAATGTGTGTTGAAAACCAGCTCATCCTCCAAATAGAACCTCCAAATTTCTAGCATCTCCACAATGTGCTTGGAAGCAATTTATTCTTACCACTTTTGGTGTTTCCCTGATGCTTTTCAGCATTATTTTTAATGACAGTGCGTTACCAGAGATCGCTTTTGGTGGATAATGCAGCGTTTATGGAGAAACCAACAGCTCAATCTGGTTATCATTGAAGCTGCTTATAAAATATACATAGCAATCAAGATACTGACCATGGCAGTAAATTGAAAATATATTGAAAACATAAAGCATTTTTTCAATTTATTAGTAATATAAAAAATATTTGGGCATTTTTTACCCCCCCTTCTTAGAAAGAAAGATAGAGAAGCTGTTGTAAGGAAATCTGCAGTCGTGTTGCTCCAAATTTTGGCAGGGTGTAGTGGGTGAGCTGTGTTTTGTGGGATTTTGGATGGCAAACAGGCTGCTGCGGGCACGCCAAACCAGAACCTGGTGCTGGGGGCCCTGGTCCCTGGGGATCCCAAGCCCACGGAGCCCAGCAAAGGTTCCCCAGGAGCAGGGATGGGGAAAGGCCCTGGGAAGCTGTAGGGGTGCTGGTGGCTCTGCAGCAATGTTGGGATGGAGAAGTGGGTGCTTTGCCCTGCTCTCTGCAGTGTCTACTGCTGGCCCCGGGCAGGGGGTAACCATAGCCACTGCTGGCTAAGTGTAAAAATGTTAATGGGGCTGCCGCGGGGTCTCCCTAAAATGGGGATTTACGGTGGTAGTCAGAGCTAATGTTTCGGATCAGTGCAACATCCCTTCTCAGAATGAAAAAGTAAATGAAACGGACTGTCATAAGGGGGGTATGTAACCAAATCAATCATAGTTATGGCGTTTAATCAAAACTTGCTTCAGGTAAATTTATTCCATATGATAGCCGCGGGATGCGCACCTAGCTGGAGCTGGGCAGGGTCTGGCTGCTGACTGAGAGGAGGGCTCAGCCCACGAAATTTGGTATCCGTGTGCTTATGAGGCTGTGTGTACCCAGGGAAGTGATTGCAGGGGCGTTCCCATGGATAAATACTTGTTTAGTGAGGAGCAGCACCACTCGTGCTCCCTCTGCTGTGCCCCAGTGGCTCACAGCAGGCTGCGCTTAGAGGGCGAGATGTGCTGCATTCTGGCCTGGTGGCAGGTGGGTGCCAGGGGGCAAAACCTGTAAAAATACCCCAAAAGCAGCTGGGACCTGCCCCTGCCCAGCATGGCAGGGCTGCCACCAGCCCTGGCTGCAGGTGGCTGTGCCCTTGGCCAGGGTGGCTGTGGGATGAGGGGTGCTGCGGTCCCGTCCTGGAAGGAGGATCCCATCGCCCCGACCTTTCTTCTCCTCCTGGAAATTGAATATTGGAATTCCTCCTAGCTGCATGTATAATGCGCTACATTAATCTTCCCTTAAAACGTGCTCCTGCCACAAAGCCCCTCTGTATTGATCCAACAAAGACAATTATATATTATGGGGGGAGGGCGAAACAGCTGAAATATTTGAGATTGGCCCTTCAACTGGATTTATGACGTGTCTGAGCTGTGGTGTCTGCCTATTTTTTATTCTAAGCCTCCATGACAGGGGTCATGTCTTCCTCCATATACTGTACGGCGCTGCGCACCCCGATGGGGCTATATGAAACGCTCGGGCTGATTAATCGCCCTGTATAAATTAAATAATGCACCTCTGTGTTTGGAGGCATGGACGTCCGTGGTACCTACACCCATGCAGCTGAAGCAGCGATGTTTGATGCCACCAGGATGAGGTCCCTGCACTGGGTGTCCCCAGAGGTGTTGCAGGGCACGAGCCTGGGGCTCGCTGGGTGCCCAGCACCGCGGCTCAGGGCACGGGGCTGCTGCTGGATCGTTCTTTCCCCATCTGTACCCCAAAACCAGCATGCAAAGCAGACAAGTTAACAGGGCCTGTGAGCCTGACTGTACAGGGAATGAGAAAATAATGAATTACCTGGAGTGGCCGTTTGTAAACGTGCATGAGATTAATGAGCAAAGTCTTCTCCATAACACAGGAGGCATGAAATCAATCCTGCACCCGGAGAATAATGAGGGAATCAATAGGATTATGAGGTTAAGGCCGGAGTAAACCTGAATGACAGCTGCAAAATAAATTTTATTTGGAGGACGTGGCTGGGGTTAAATGAAACATAATAAATAATGTAAAGCATTTAAGGGGTGGGGAAATGGTCCAGAGATGTAAGGAAGAACAGAAGGCCCCACAGTCGCTAAATCTGTCCAGTTTATATTCACCACGTGTTTTTGCAGGCGTGTGACAAACACCATGCCTGCCACTTGGCTGGTGGCACTGTGGGGCTGTCCCTTGCCCTTGGCTGCCTGGGATGGGGACAGGATGGGGACATGGAGGCAGGACAGCGATGTGATCGTGGGAGTGTGAGGCAGACCAGGAGGCAGCACCTCGCTGCTGTGGGTTTGTGGTGTGGCCCTTTCCACATGGCCCCTGTGTCCTCCTCAATTTGGGACATGGCTTCTCTCACTCCAAGAACTCGGTGACTTTCAGTGCCTTGGTGGAAACCGAGCTGCTGAGAAGCTGGCCGTGATCCCAGACCTGCCCGATGCCTGGGGTGGCAGTGAATTTCCAGATCTGGTTGACTTCTGTCCCTGCTCCTCTCTGACAGGCTCTCTTCTGGTGCTTTCTCTGCTGAGACCTCAGCGGCACCTCAGAAGCTTTCATCCACGCTGAGAGTGAGGGAAACCAGGTGGGGACGTGGCAGCGGTGGGCTGTGAAGTGTGCCTGTGCCCTTGGTGGAGCTGCCTGTGTTGCAGCTGACCTTGGAGGTGAGCAGGGTCCCACTGGGGCTTAGATTCCTCTCCATGTGGCCTCCCAAGACCAAAGAGCCACTTAGAGCCTCCTCTGCCTCCCCCAGCCACTTTGGAGGAGCAGCTCTGAGCCAGGCTGGGAGAGCAGAGCTTTTCCTCTTGAATCTCAGCATAAAAGGCCTCATTTCCTTCTAGGGCCAGTTCCCAAGGGACCCCACGGGTCCCTGCAGGTGCTGCTGGCTCTGGTTGTCACTCTGCAGTGCGAACACTTGCCTGGTCACCGCAGGACAAGGACACCACATGTGGCTGAGCCCTGACTCCAGCCGCGGTGTGTGCCTGGCAGAGCCATGCTGGCTGCCTGGTGGCAGGGAGCAGAAATAGGGTGTTGTGAAGAGAATGGCTTCAGTTTGTCTGTGGGATGGGTCCCTGTCTTCCTCTGGGGGTGTCACATCCCCAGTGGGCTCCGCTGGGGAGCTGCCTTCCCGTCTGTCCTGGGCCACGGGGCACCAGTGCAGAGCTGTGCAGGGCAGCATGGTGTGATCGAGCCCGGCCTTTTGGCCTGTTGTGAGTAAACCCCACGGGATATTGCTATATTTTGGGCTGCAGCTGTCCCTGCTGCATTCGCTACAGGCTGTGGTGGCCGGCAGGAGGCTGGCATCCATCCCCCTCCTGAGCTCCTCTTCGCATCTTAGGGCAGAGCATCCCTGGGTGCCAGACGTACCAGGGCAGCTGGGATTCACCTGGGTGCAATCATCATTAACCTGGGGGTGCAGATCTGTCAGGTTATGTTTTAAGAGGTGCAGCCTCAGTCTGTCTGTTCCTAGGGATGGGTCAGAAGCTGCTGCTCCCACCCCAAAGCCACCAGGCTGCAGCCACATGGCTGTTTCAGCTGGGGTGCCCCCAGCAGCGCTCTGTCCTGCGGCTGCGCACCGAGGGAGGGTGCAGGGGTCCTGCAGCCCCACCTGCCTCCCACATGAGACCTCTCCACCACAGGATGCAGGAAGATGCCTTTATAAGTTTCCTTTTAATGGCTCCTGTAAATCTTCTTTTATGCTAAGGCTAAAGACATATTTATTATTGTCATAAAGGAGGGGGAACCGGTGCGTCTGTGGGGACTGGGGACCTGGGGCTTTGTGTGCCCGGCACAGGTTTCACTCCAGCACCTTCCTTGCCAAGGGAAGCTGTGGCTCTCCACCACACTTGGAGGCTGTTTTGCAGTGTGCTTTTTAAATTATTATTTATTTAATATTTTCTGAAATATTGCACTGGCTACCTCTGTCCGAAAGCCCAGCCCCAAGGTCAGTGGGGAAGTGGCCCTGCACCTGCAGTCAGCCCCGTGCCGCGCTGCCAGCCGAGGTTTGGGCCCTTCTTTTCCTTTTTTACTTATTGTGAAGCTGTTTTGAAGAGCACGGCCTGGAATGGGAATTTCATACAGTAAACAGAAAAGCTGCTCTGAAGTTATTTATTGGTGCTGTTTTCCAGCACGTGGACTCATATTGATTTATTTTGCAGCGTCTCTAGAGGCTTCTTCAAGGTTAAAATGTAGACATCGCATGTTAGGCTGGACTAAATACTGGCAGGAAAATGCATCTGGCTCTTTTAATTGGAAAAACATACTCCTTTTATCGCCCCGAGGCCAAGCTGTGCAGCGTGGGGGGACGCACAAGGAGTGAGGTGCTGCAGTGGGGTCCAGGGAGGGTTTGGGGGACCCTGCACACAGCTCTGGGCTCCCTAAAAAGCACTGACCATCCCCTTGGGGTGTTTTCCAGCCCGGTGATGGCATTTGGCTGCTTGTGCCCATTTCTTTGGCAGGTTGAGGGACTCAGCCCAGGCCGTGGCAGGAGGTGGTGTCTGAGGTTGGACAGGGTGGGTGCTGCTGCCCCCTTCTCCTGCTCCCCTTTCCCCGTTGCTCCCGATGCGGCCGGAGGGGAGGTGGGGAGCCGCGCCGGGAAGGTGCGGGCTGAGGTTTAGAAATCATGATGTGTGAATTGAAATGGGAAGCAATGGATCTCGGGAATCACCGCAACTGCTACAAGGTGTTCCTGAAGCTGTCAGCAAGCCATCTGCCTGCTCGCCGGGGGTGAACGCCGCGCCACGGCCACTGCCCGCGGAGGGATGGGGAGCGGAGGAGCCCAGGCAGCAGTGGGGTCCCGTGGTGGGGCCAGGGGGTCCCTGCTGGGGCTGCAGCACAGTTCTGGGTGGAAATGGGAGGAAAACGGCTCTTCGGAGGGAGCCGTGCCGCCTCCCTCGTGGTGGGGCTCTGGAGCAAAGCCCTGGCCGCGGCGCTCGCTCCTCGTAACTCATCCCAGGGCCGCGGCGGTGGGGAAGCGGGCGGGCGACTGCGCGAGGGCCGCCGCCGGCCCCAGCACGCGATTTATGGCTCAGGGGGAAAAAATGCAGCCGGTCTGAGAGCAGAGCAGCATGCGGGAGGAGCACGCCCAGGGTCAGCCTGCTTCCCGTTTTCCCCCTCCTGCAGCGTGTCACTCGAGCATTTCCTCTGCCCATGGTGCTCCCCAGCTGCAAGGTGGATGCAGCAGGGAAGGCGAGGAGTGGGCACGCAGCAGGCACAGAGTCTGCCCTGCTCCCATCCTGCCACATGTCCTGGCTCCCGGCACCGCTGGGGAGGTGAAGTTGAACTGGCAGAAAGCTGGGTGACCTGGGGGCAGGCAGTGGTGGCCTGGTGGTGGGTGGCACAGGAGGGACACAGGGCTGGGGTGCAGACATTGTGCTCCCTGCAGGTTTGGGGTGCAGCCCCTGTTGGTGCCCCCCAGCCCTGCAGCTGCTGCATGGTGCTAATGATGCTGTTTGTCACGCCGTGCCTCAGTTTCCCCACTGCAAAGGGGACAGTGACACTGCTCGGTACCACTAGGGCTGCATACTGAATTTTGGTAAGTTCTGGGGCTGTTTGAACTGGAGAAAAATTGAGAAAGAACAAAATCTTTTATAAATCTGAGTGCCACGGTACCTCTGAGCCTGCTGCAGGGTACATTTTGTTTTCAGGGCTGAGCCCCCTTGCCGAGGGTGCCGTGTCAGCCCCAAGCTCCCTGCAGTGCCAGCCAGCACTTGCAGCCCTCCCTTTCACTCACAATTCAAAATAAATACGGGGAGCGCACATGACCTCCAGTGTATAGTCTAAAGCTTTTAAAACTCTGCTCTAATTCTTTTAACTTCCCTCACATCTATTCTCTGCACCAGCCTCCTCATTTCTCTTTCTCTTCCGTAAACTTATACCCTTTCTAAAGTGCCCGGAGAAGACGCCATAGATGAAATGTTGCTTTAGCTTAATTTCCTATTCCTAACATATGCTTTAATTAATGTCATTTTCTTTGATTCGCTGCCAGCATGCCAGTGCAGCACTTCCTTCGTTTCCCAACCTTTACCGTAACCTTGTGGGAATGAGTATCGGGTGTTCACGGCTGATTTCATCTGTTTCAGAGCATTTATCTGAGCCTCGTGGTGTCTGCAGCAGCCATCCACAGCACCGGCACGGCGTCCAAACTGCAGCGTCCCCCACCGCTGGAGGGCTGAACAAAGGCTGCAGGGAAGGGGCTGTGCACACAGAGTATTCATGGAGGTTTCTGACATTTTCTACAGAGGGAACTTCAGCGCAGGATGGCAAACCAGGGGAAATGGGTAAGGGACCCCAGATTTCTGTGGGTCAGGTTGGCAGCAGTGGTTGTGGTTCAGGGCAGAGCTTCCTCTTCCC
Organism: Netta rufina; assembly: GCF_964035555.1. Taxonomy (NCBI): domain Eukaryota; kingdom Metazoa; phylum Chordata; class Aves; order Anseriformes; family Anatidae; genus Netta; species Netta rufina. Next base: position 9,522,537 of record NC_140145.1, on the reverse strand, counting down.
CAGCTCATAGCAAAGTGCGGGGCATAGCGGGGACACCAAGCCCCCGGTGCCCCTTATAGCAGCAGTTGTGCTGAGGCTTGGGGGTGCCCCCCCTTGTGTCCCCCTGCACGGAGCAGTTGGGGCTCAGTGGGTGAGAGCAGCATCTGCTGTCATCCCTGTGATCCTTTGGCTGCTCCAAAATATCATCCCGTCAATTTATTACAGGTGTGGAGTGACCGAGAAGCCCCTTTGCCATCCCTCTGGCTGCTCCCACCTCAGGGCAAGACCCATGTGGCCACATCACCCGACACAGGTGTAGGTTTGCAATGCCCTAGGTCCAGCTGGGACTACCCTGGCCTGCTCAGAGCTTCTCATTTAAGGGTCTTTTTTCCTCCTTTCTCCCAAAGGAGCCGGCTTGGTCCCCGTCCCATACAGGAAGAGGGCCCTTGTGCTCCTCGTGCCCCTCACATCCCTCTGGCTGGGACGCTTGTTGCAGGAGCCCGGAGGAACGTTCAGCAATTGTCTGTTCTGGCCCCAAATCCCTGGCACTCGCACACAGCAGGCCTGAAATGGCCCCTTTCCCAGACAGCTCTTTAAGCAAGGTTTTCCTGTCTCTCTCTTTAATGACTCTCAGCCATCCTTTCCCTGCTCGCTGGAGCCGGGGCAGATGCGGGGGGGCGAGCACCCCCTGCTCCCACTCCTGCAGCTCCCTTCCCTCTACCCACAGCATGTTTGGGGTCCCACAGCAAGTCTTGTCCCACAAGGACGAAATTCCCAGCTTCCAGGCCTGACCCCATTTGCTATCATTTCCCTTCTCATTTACTCCTATTTAGAACCCCCTCAGGACTGGGGGCAATGCCTTTTTGCAGCTCTTCCCCCCCTTACTCCAGGGGCAGAAGCACCCCAAAGGCTGTACCCTGCTCTCAGAGTAAGTGTGCTTGCTGGGTGAGGAGGGAAATACCCTAAATGAGTGCAGGGGGTTTGTCCCGTGCTGGCCTGGCCCCATTGCAGCCCGAGGGCTGTACTCCATCCGTGGTGGCAGCGAGGCAGGAGGGTTGCGGCCCCATAAGGGGCAAGTGGCCATGTCCCACACCAATGTGAGCACCCTTACTGGGAACCAAACCCAGTATGAGGGTTTATGGGATCAGCCCAGCAGGAAATCCCATCCCGGTGTGCCCTGATGGGATGCAGCGGTGGCTTTTGACAGGCTCTGTGACCTGCTTGCCGGGAAGGAGCCGCTCACTGCCTTTTACTCCCTCTTTCCTGCCTCCCTTCCACCCTGCAGCCTCCTGGGGCTCCCCCCAGCCCCTCACTGCTCCGTCCTGATGTATGGGGGGAGAAACCCGATGTCACTGCACTGTCCCATGGACCCCTCCCAGGGGTGCTCTCCTCCTGCAGCCCCCATCCCGCTGCCTTCCTCCCCGGCTCCTCTGCCTCACCTCTCTTTCCTCGGGTGCTTTCCGTCCTCCTCTCTGGCAGCACTGTGTCCGGACGTGTGCCTGTGCCTCCCCGTTCTGGCCCGGGAGCTTGTCGTGCTGTGGCTGGCAGCCTCCACAGGCACTGCTTCTGCCTCTTCCCTCCCCCCTTTTTGATCCACACCGGCCTTCCTGAGCCCCCAGAGCCTCCCGCTGCTTCAATCTGCCCCGCGGTGATTTGGCGAGGACCCGGGACAGGACAGATCCCTCTCCTGTAGGCACCTGGCAAATGTTTACATCCCCCCATTCCCTGTTTGCCCCCGACTCGGTGTGTCCCCTGAGCCCCAAAGCTGGGATGTCCCCCCCGTAGGCAGCCGAGCTTTGACATGTGGCCGTGCTGCGTGTGGGGCTGCTGGCGCTGGCAGGGTCTGGCCCTGATCCAGAGAGGAGGAGGAGGAGGAGGTTTCCCCGTGGGCAGCACTGCAGTGTTTCCACTGGACTGACTGAAAAGAGCCGCAGGATCCAGCCGGGAGCGGGGGCCTTGCGTGCGCCCGCCTGGGAGGTGGCGGCGTTGCAGATGGCTGAGGATGCTTTTGCCTAAATAGCAACAGGACACTAAGGTAAACACGAGAGTGTGGGCTGAAGGCTCGTCCCGAAGCATGGAGGTGCTCAGCAGGCACTACCAACAGGCACCCTCACACTGCTCTGCTGCCTGGCTCCAGCACATGCTGGGATCTGTCCCGGGGGAGAGGGCCCACGGTGGACGTGGTGTTTAAATGTGGCCACTTGGATGTCCCTGGTTATTGCTGCGGGGCTGTGTCAGGGCTGGTGCTGGGTCTTTGCCCAGTGTTTAGTCAGCTGCCTTCATCCCTCGTGCTGGGAATTTCCACCCAGACCAGCATCGCCCTGCAGGACAGAGGTTTCCCATAGCAAAAACCCCTTTGTGCCCTGCACAGCCCCAGGTTTGTCCCAGCCCCTGTGCAGGATATGTGCGCGATGCCAAGCGCGCCGTGCTGAGCAGCGGTGCTCTGAGCCTGCCCCGCTCCGCGTGCAGTGCCGTGAGGATGTTCCCTGCTCTGATGTGAGACTTTCGAGACAATCCTCTCTTTTCTTCCTGCCTGGTGAGAGGTGACTCACGGTGTTGTCACTCGTGGGATTTATGCACTCAATTTTGCTCCCAGCCCATGTGCTCGTGAGCAGCCTAACTGCGGGGCTGCGGGCGTCCTCCTCCAGCTCCACTACGGGTGCTGAGAGGCCCTGGGGCTGCACACCCTGCCCTGCTCCCACCCCCAGCCCTGCCACTTGTGGGTCTTGGTCATGGGCACCCCTGGGTGCTGGTGGTGCTGACCCCCTGACTTGCTGTAAACGGTGGCCACGAGGGATGTGGTGGTGATGGCAGGGCCTGCTTGGCCCCTTGATGGCTTCGTGCAGGAACAAAGTGAAACAAAGCTGAACAAAGCTGATCAAAGCTGAACAAAGCCACCCTTGCGCCTGCAGCCAGGCTGCATAAAAATCCTAAAGCGCCGAGCTGGGCACTCGATTTGGCTGTTGTGCTTTAAGCCCCTATTTCCATTTCAGCATGGCCCCGTTGGCCTGCTCCTCTGCTCCAGCATGCTGCAACCCCAAGGTTTTTTCATTAAAATAAAATAAAAGCAATTGCAGAGTAGATGGAGTATTTTTTTGGTAAATTTTGAAGTGAAGTCAGACCTTCAGCTAGGAAAAAAAATTGGAAAGGCTAGCTCGGTGTGATTTTTACCAGGGCACTGATCTCTGCACTATTCTTTCTTGCACAGACTGTCTCCAAGCTCACAGAAAAGTCTTTTCCATACAAAACATGCAACGGACTTGAAATGTTATTTTTCTCAATGCTATTTTAAAGAATAACAAGACAACATTTTGAAAAATATAAATCCAGAGCAGTCAGACAAAATTAGCTAGTTTTAAAAATTAAAAGAGCTCTACAATTGTTTATTTTAATTTTCAAAATGCTTAAACTTTAAAAAATATTGTAGATAGATGAATATTCGTTCAAAGTTTAATTTTACTGGCTGCATAACGAACCTTGACTGTTTCGCATCCTGCACAGTGTACCTTGAATTTCCAGGAGGGTAAGTACTCTTGGTACACTGTTACAAAATTATCGAATCCCCCCCGAATATTTAAAACCCAGTCGGATGTGGTCGTTCCGTTCAGTTGCCCCGTTTCGGTAGAGATCGGTGCGAGTCTGAGTAAGGCACCGCTTTACAACGTTTTAAAACATTCGTTAAAAAATATTTACTTAATGGGCTAAAACACAGCCAGAGAGCCTGCGAATGTGCCCAGGTCAGGCAAACACATGCAAATAATTCGCTCGAACGATTTAGAAGCAGAGCATCACTTGCATTTAAAGACGTGCATATTTCCAATACCCCCTTAGCGCATCTATTTTAGGCAGATGCTTAAGATTAAAGGGCCGCATGTCAGAGCGTATCTTACCCTTGCTTCTTGTCATCGTTTCTCTGCAATTTGGTTTTGTGTTTCCCTTTCAGCCTAGAAGTGTTTGGTACCAGTCTCTTGGCAAAGGAGCCTGAGGAATGGAAGGATAAAGAAATATGACCCAGCTGCTATGCACAATGAGGTTTGTAAGTCCTTGTATGGTATAAATAAGCATATTACACAGTTATTAGAAATTTGGCACTGTCCCTGTTTAGAAGCCCGACTCTGATGGCTCTGTAGTTCCTCCCGCGTACGCGCACAATTCAGGGTTACACTCCGTGCCTTCGGCGGTTTTACGGGCCAAATTCGGCAAGTTTCTCTCAGTCCTCAGCCACTCAAACCCTCAGCAGCGGTGTGAACCGGTGAGTTTCCGCTCCAGCCAAGAAATCTGTGCCAACCTACGCGGCCGAGGCTCGGTCCTGCCTTCGCCGGGAAGTGGGGCCGGGGCCGCGGTGTCCCCCCGCCGTCGGGGCGGCCCCACCGGAGCGAGCCGTCGGGGCCGGCTGCGGCCGCAGGGCTCGGGGCTTGCTTCTGCCCTCGTCTCCTCGTGCGTAGGATTAATATTTTTTTTTACGTGGGGGGGGGAAAGAAGCAAGAGCGAGGGAGCCGCGGGGGTCGGGCGGCAGGTAGCGCAGCCCGCAGCCTTTCCTTTTCCCGGCCCTCAGCCTGCGCGCGAGTGTAATTAGTGGAGAAAAGCGACAGGGAGCTTTTATTAATCGCCGGTGTTCAGGGCCAAGGCATGAGCAAGCCCGGTGACAGTGATGAGTGGGTTGGAGCGCCGGGCCCTGAAAGCAGGGCTTATCCTCCCCCTCGCCTGCTCCTTTGACTCGGCGGTGATGAGCCACGAATCGGAGCCACCCTGCCGTCGGGGATCCGGCCGTTTATCTGCCGGGTGATGACAGTCGGGCTGGGTTTGAGCCTCGCCGTGAATTGCCGGAGCCTCTTGCAAGCGGCCGGCGTTGCCGCGGCTGGGGGGCTCCGTCGCGGAACGGACGAGGTGTCCCCCCCCCCCCCAGCCCCGACGGCACCGGCCCCGGGGCTCGAGGTGCGGCCGGTGGCCGGGGGAGCCCCGGGGAAGCCCAGCCCGCTGCGGGCAGGTGCCGCGGCTCTCTGCACCTTCTCCGGGCTCACGGCACGGCGGGGCCGTCCCGGTCCCGCAGAGCGCGGACAGCCCCGGCCCGGGATGGAAAGGGCCCGAAACCGCCGCTCCGCAGCCCCGTCGGCACGGACGGGGAGGGCCGGGGCTGGCGGGGAGGAGGGGGGCTTTGGCTTTGTTTTAATTAAATCCTCCCCACTCGGGGATCGCCCTCCCCCCAGCCTTTTTTTTTTTTTTTTTTTTTTCCTCCTAGAGGGAAAAAATGCATTTAACGTAGGAAAGCGCAGGAAACGCCCGTGATTCCCATTGCCCCTGTCCGCAGCTGCAGGAAGAAGGGGTGGCGGGAGAGAAAACCCAAACAAAGCCGAGCGACCGGCACCAGCCAAGGTGCCGAAATTCCCCCCTGCCCGGCGCTGGGCCCCGAAGCCCGCGGGGAGAGCCCGGCCCCGAGGTTGGAACGGCGGCGGGGCAGAGCTGGGGCTGCGGCGGTGTCCGGCTGAGCCTCCACCGCCGCTTCGGCCCGGGCCTGGCCCGTTCCATCCCGGGCAGCCCCTCCGGGACGGCTGCTCAGCCCCGGGCCCTCTCGCCCCGGGCCCGCGGGCTCACGTCGGGGCTCACCGCCGGCCCGGTCTCACCTGCGACGGCTCCGGCCCGGCCCTGCACGGCTCCTCCGGGAGCAGCGTGCCGCTGCCTCGCCCACATCCCCCGGCCTGCCCGGGCCTGTTTTTTTTCTTTCTTTCTTTTTTTTTTTTTTTTTTTTTCCTTTTCTGTAGGAATGGGAAAAAGGTTCATTAAGAGGTTGACCCCAGTTTACTTTTTATTCTGCTCCTGTTCCCAATTTCGGCATCACGTGACGGTGGGAGTGAGTTCGGGTTTAAATTCACTTTCAAGAAAACCCCGATTTAAAAAATCCTGAAATCCTGCCCCGTGAAGCCCCGGCGGCTCAGGGCGCTGTCCCAGGGCACCTTTTGCCCTCCCCGGCACCGCCGGCTCCCGCGGGCACGGAGCGAGGTGCGGCCTGGTGGAGAGGCTAATAGGGCTATCGCGATATAGGGCGCTGCACGGCAGCGGGGCTGTCGGGACACGGGGCAACATTTCGGCCGCGTGTGAGGGGCAGCTCAGAACCGACGGCAGCGCTGCGGGGTTGGGGGCTGCTCAGTTTCGGCAACCGCGACAGAAGAGCTGCTGTGGCCCGTTGAGTCGCGACAGAGCTCGGGAACTCTCCCGAGGGGTTTCTCCCCCCTGATCGCTAGGTTTCTCTTGGCGCTGGGCACCCCGAGCAGGCAGCGCCGGTGGCCGAAGGGTGCCAAGGCTCCTGCCCGGGGCTGAGCGGCACCGGCAGCGCATCCCCGCCCCCGCCGCGCTCACCTCGGGGCGGCCCCGCCGGGGGCGGCCCGGGCCTCGCCGCCGCTTTGTCTGCGCCCGCCCCGCTCCTGCCCGCCTCGGGACGGGGCGCGGAGCTTCCTGCCGGCTCCGGCTGAGGAGGGGGCGCCGTGTCCCCCCCCCTCACCTCCGCTGTCGGTCGGGGGGGACGTCCACACCCGAAAAGCAGCCGGCATCCCCCCGGCCCGGTCGGCGGGACACGTTGCAGCACAGCTCCCGCAGCGGCAGCACCGGGGAAGCCGCCCGAGGCCGCCGACCTCTCCCCAAACGCAGCCCCCCCAGACCGGGCCGAGTCGGGCCGGGCCGGGCCGTGCTTCCCAAGGCCCCTCCGGGCGGCCCCGATTCCTCCGGGGGTCCCGCAGCTCCCGGCCCGCTCCTCCCGGCTCTTGAAGCGCGGCCTGCGGCCTCCGTGGCCCTCCCGGTTCGGCCGCCGGGCTGCAGCCCCCGGCCCGTTCCCGGTTCCCCCGGCAGCCGGGGAGCGCCGGGCCCGTCGGGGCCGGGAGGAGGGGGCGCGGCGGGGCCGGGGGTGTCCCCCTCCCCCGGGGCCTCCTCGCCACAGGCGGCCCCGCTCTCCGCCGGGCTCCGAGCAGGCCGGGCAGGCCGCGAGAAGGGCCCGGGGCTAGGGGGCCGGGCGGCCGCTGCCCCGGGCCGGTGCCGAGCGTGGGGCCGGGCCGTCGGTGGGCGCGGGGCCGGGGCCGGGGCGAGCGGGCCGGGCCCGGCGGAGCGGGCCAGAGCTGGTCTGTGGGGCCGTGATTGACAGCGGCAACGTCAGCAACAGGAGGGGAAGGGAAAAGGGAGGGGGGAGACAAAGAGGGAGGGAGTCGAAAGGCCCCAAACTGGATCTTTATGGAACATTTTTCGCGAAGATCAAGGGAAAGTGAATCCGCGCAGTGGGGGATGCCCCGCACGCCGCTGCCATCGGGGGCCGCCGAGCCGCGCCCGGCCTGAGCGCCCCGCGGCTGCCCTTCATGCCGCAGCCGCCCCGAGGCGACGCCAGGAGCCCCCAGCTGCGCCTCCTGCCCCCCGGCCGGCCGTGTAAGTCCCGGGGCGGGGGGAAGGAGCGCGGAGTCCCGCGGGGTGGGAGCCCCGCAACCCGCCGGGCCCCGGCCTCCGCCTCGGCGGCCCGGCCCGGGGCAGCCGCCGCCAGCTCGCCCCGCTGCCCCCGCGGCCTGCGCCGCTCCGGAGCCGGCTCCGTTCCCCGAGCTCCCGGCCTCGGGCAGCGGCAGGGCCCTCGGGGTCGCCGGCTCCCACCTTCGCTCGCCCGGGCTGGGGCCGCCCCGTCCAGCCCCGTCCCGTCCCATCTCCCCCGAGCGGGGCTCTCGGGGTCGGTGGGTGCCGGGCTCTCGCCGTGCCTTGGCGGCTGCGGAGCCGAGCCGTCCGTCTGTCCGTCTGCACGGTCAGGGCTCTCCGCGAAGCTTGGCTGTGGCTGGAGCGGGGTCAGCCCTTCGGGCAGGACCGACGGGACCAGGGAGCAGAGCGCTCCGTCGGGGCCCGCACGTCCCGGTGCTGTCAGCCGGCCCCGCCGCCGTTCCCCGAGGGCAGCGCCGGTATCGGGGCGAGCAGGGCCGGGGCTGGGAAGCCGCAGCCTCCCCTCGAGCGGGGAGAGGGGCGAGCGGCCGCGTCCCTCCGCGCAGTAAAAGTCGGGCTTGATGCGCGGCAGCCCCGGCAGAGCTGTCAGGCCTTATCTTTATTGGCTTTTCCCAGTCTCCGTCCAAGTTTAAGAGGGGCCCTTTTATCTCGGAGCCCTGCACTCCCTCGTGTTTATGCCACAGCGCTTCGCCCGCGGCCCCGAGCGCCGTCTCGGAGCCCCGCAGCTGCGGCCGCCCGACGGGACGGGACGGGACGGGGCACAGCGAGCGGCCCGGGCCGCCCTCCCCGACGGGTACCGGGCCCCGCACGGCGGCGAACAGCGGGGAGGGGAGAGGAGGAAGGGTCACAGCGGGGAGGCTGCGGCCGCTTCTGAGCTGCCGGGCTCCAGGCGGGAGCGCAGCCACGCATTGGCGGCTCCCCGGGGAGGGCAGGCGGGCTCGACCCGGCTCGGCTCGGCTCGGCCCGGACGGGCACAGCGGCTTTTACCCGGGTTCGTCCCGTGGCAGTGTCGCCGACCGCAGCTGAGGATGCTCCGCAGAGCCTGACCCGGGGCGGGGGGCGCGGGCTGGAAGTGGCCCCCGGTGCCGCGAGCTAATTGTGCGCCTCTCTCCCCCCAAGGAAATGCTCCAGGAGAAAAGCCTGTCTGAAACCGAGGAAGGGTTTCCAACAGCCCCCGCGCCCGGCCATGCGGACTCCTCCGCGGGCTCCCCCGTCCTCGGCGTAGCCGGGGGGAGCAGCACGCCGCTCAGCAGCCCGCAGGTCCCCGACCCCGAGCAGGTACGCACCGCCCGGCCCGCGCCGTCGGGCAAACGGGCACCGCCGCTCCCCGCGTCCCGCCGGGAAGGGCAGAGGCTGCTTGGAGCCCCGGAGCCCCGGGTGGCGGTGCCGGAGCCTCCCTCGGCCGCGCATCTTCCTTGGCTACGGGTCGGGGTGCGGGGAAATCGCCAGGGAATCGCGCTGTTTTTCTTTTTCTTTTTTTCTTTTTTTTTTTTTCTTCCTTTTTTTTTTTCCTTCGTTTATTTATTTTGCTCTCGTGCGAACAGGCCGCTCTGCCGGCCGTCGGGTGCGCGCCTGCTGGCAGGGCGAGCCCGGGCGCTGCCCCGCGGCACCCGGCGCCTCCCGAGCAGGATCCGGCCCCGCGGTGGCTCTCGTTGGTTTCTTTTGGTTGATTTTTTTTTTTTAATTATTTTTGTTGTTGTTGTTGTTAAATCAAACTTCGCGTCGCCTGCGGCCCCTCGGGCCATCGCGGTTTCTCTGCCTTCAGCCCCGCATTACCCCTAAATCCTGCGGAAAGTAACGCAGAAATCGCGGCGCAGCTGAGCCGGGAGGAGCCGCGGATGTCCTCGGGATGTCCCCGCGGCTGCTCCCGGCCCCGCTTTTAGGGAGCCCCTGGGCGTCATCGGGGACCGTCTGCGCCATGCGGGCACAGAAACCCCTACGAAAAAAAAAAAAAAATAAGAATCCTTCTGGCCTCAACGCCTGGCCTGGACGGGAAGCTGCAGCTAGAGCCGGGCTGCGTTGGTTTCTCTCCTTTTTGGCAGCGGGCGGTGCAAGTTTCGGGCCCCGGCCCTCCTGCCGCGGCTGGGGCTTCGCGGCCGCCTCCAGCCCCTCTCTAACGCCCCGCGCCCTGTGCTGCTCTCCTCACTATCTTTATTTTTCCAGACCATAGAAAATATCAAAGTCTATCTCCATGAGAAGGAGCTATGGAAGAAATTTCATGAAGCCGGCACCGAAATGATCATAACCAAGGCAGGCAGGTTAGTGGCAATTCCCCGCGACCACGGGTTGGTTCCAAGCCGTACGAAATGGTCCTGCTCAAACCCTTCGGAGACTGCAGAGCTGCTGCGGTCGGTGGCATTTTACAAACTTGTTATCGTGATTGCACATTTCAGGAAGACAATTTTTCTGTGTAAACTGTGCGTGTGTTCGAGTGGGGCAGCAATGAGACTGTGGGTGCTGGAAAGAGTTGCGGAGTCGTTTGATAAATTTAGCCTCGATTCTCTGTGGTACCGCTTCGTTGTTTTTTTATTTATTTATTTATATATTTTTTTAAAGAATTTGTCATGATAGTGGTTCCACTTCTATATTTTTTTCCAAAGCAAACCCCACTCCCCTGCTTTGCACAATGCGGTAAGAGCTGTGTTGGGATACTTTGCACCAAACTGTTCGCAAGATGAAGGCTTAGGGTATGGTTTGGTTTAATCTCAAAACTAGAAGAGTGTGAGGTACTGCTTTTTGGTCAGTTAGGCGTGGAAAAGTTCTGCATTTTCTTGAGAGCAAACAAACGTTCATGATTTTTACCAACTCAGAGCATCTTCAGCTTGCAAAGCCGGGCTGGGAACCGTCCCTGCGCCTGCTCCGAGCTCCCTGCCCACCCCGCGCTGCTCTGAGCAGGGATCGCAGAATTAACACACAAACCTCAGAAAATCACCAGCCCAGGAATCAGGCCGGTCCCAACAAAAATATTCGGTGCCACTGCGGGCACCGAAACATCTGCCCTTGGCTTCTGCGGCAGCCAGCTCGCATCAGTACTGCTGGAAAATAAAAAATGCCAGAACTGGGTGTTAAAACGCATTTAATTCTCACCCAGCTGTGCCCTGTAATTGCTGATTTTACACCACGTGGAGGAGGGCACTCGAATAATGAGGAGCAAGTAGGGAAAAAAAAGCCCAACGTGCACGCACGCTGTCGGTTCTCCTGCGGTCCTCATCCTCCGAGTATGGCAGTCGGAGTGCAGGGGGGATTCTCCCCCTCGGGATGGGGGCTGTGTCCCGGTGCACCCCCAGGCCCCTACCCGGCTGGGGAGCGATGAGCGGCTCCTTTGCCTTCCCCCTGCTCGGAGCAGCCGGGCAGGGCAGGGATACTTTCGGTAACATCCCCGGTAGTCCCCCCCCCCCCCCCCCCCGGAGAGGAGGGGATGCTCGATTTGTTTGTTATTTGGCCTGCGTATGAAGCGCTTGCTCAGGTAACTCTGTCCTTATCATGCTGTGTTTTGGTGTGCAAAATCTTGGGGCTTGGTCTGTTCCCTGCGCTTCTAGCGCTGGGAAGAGCCGGATTCATTTTGATAGGTCTGCTACCTAAGTCAGCTAAGACGAGGGGATCAAGACCTCAGATATTTTACCCTTAATTTATAGTATCTGAGTGTGTCTGTGCGGGACATGTAATATCTTTACCAAATTCTAGACCCTAAGCATCCCAAATGTGCATGTTATCTCTTTGTAAGTCTTAACGTGGATTGTTTAAACAAATCCATATGTATAGGGCTCAGTCCCGCATTCTTTGTCCGCCGGAGCCGGCAGTGCACACGTAGTCACCTTCCCGAGCGCGTGGATGGGACGGAGCAGGCGGGGGATTGGACCCAAGATGCACAAATTTTATTTTATTTTATTTTATTTTAAGCTAACAAACAAAATTCTCTTTTGGTGAAAATCAGGGCGGCGCAGTCAAGCTGAAATCATTTTAAATGTGACCGGGAAAAAGGAAAAAAATAATATTAAAAAAATATATATTCTGGGGCTGAAATGCCGACGAATAACATGAAACAAAGCAGTCGCTTCGTTTCTTCTCCCCGTGCCCAGCTGCAAAAGGTGCCAAAAGTGGGGAGCAGCGAGGCCGGGGCCACGCGCGAAGTGGGGCGCGGGCTGGGGGAGTAAATGAAGAAATAAAAATCAGTTCTTAGTGCAGATTTTATTTTGGCCGAGTCATTTAAAAAAAAAAAAAAAAAAAAAGGAGCAATAGTATGTCTCCCTTCGACCCAATTAAAAAATGACGGTTAATGGCGATTTGTACGTACTCGCATTTAGCATTGAGGGGGGGAGGGAAAGCGGCTAATTGCAGGCACTAATTAGGACTCTAATCCCCCTCCCAGCAGGCAGAGAGATGCCCCTGAATGCCGTTAGTTGAAATCGCCGGAGTGTCGGTCTGTCTGACCTCAAGGGGCACAAACGAAACGAAATCGAAGCCTGATTTTTAAATTTCGAACAACAAAACAGTGACTTTAATGACAAGCTCACTCAGTGGAGAGGAAATGTAAAGCTTGGCGGAAGCGTTAATTCCAAGGCAATGGTGTAAAATAGCCTTTCTGTATAAACAAGGCAAATATTGATAACTTGGGGGAAGGGGGGGGGGGTCATTCGTTTCGTTCTTCGTAGAGCTCCTCAGAACGAGCCAACTATAAATTATCGAGAATTTAGGGCTGAGAATTACTTTGGGGGATTATTACTCCCTCTTAGGACTGATCTGTAGGAGACATTAGGAGAACACAGCAAGCTCAGCATTGCAATAGAAATCGTGTTGTTGCCAAGAAAGCTTGATTTATAAAGTGGAAACATCTTTAAAATGCGCTTGCTATCTTTTTAATGTTCGGCTGCTTCATTGTGGGAGGGAGAAAAAAAAAGAGATTATTTTATATTAAAAGGATCGTCAAAAGATAAAAAGTTTATGTTAGCAAAGTTCCCTGAACTTTGCGTAAAACCGCTCGCCTCCTCCGTACATAAAACCCTGCACCTCGCGGAGCCCCGAGGATGGGACGCTGCGGCCCATAAATCAGCCCTTTGTCTTGTTCCCCCTGCTTGAGGTTTGCTCTAATTACGAATTTGCACTCGGGAGAAATTTTCCTTCGCTGTTTTTAAAGGCCGGGTGCGGCGCGGAGCTCGCTCCGGCTGCGCTGCTGCCCGCGGCCGGGGGCACCCCGGGGCTGCCCCGAGGGGCTGGGAACAGCCTCTGGGTGCTGTGGGGGGAGGCAGAGGGGGCACCGAGCACCGGGCAGGGGGCTCCGGGCCCCGCGGAGCTCCGCCCGCCCCCGCCCCGACGGGGCGGCCGTAGCCGCTGCCCCCGCACCGCTGCGGGGGGACTGCGGTGTGGGCATCGCCCCAGCGCTCCCGTCGAGGTTTCCAGCCCCCAGAAAGCCCCCTCCCCCCCGTTTGCCAGGCAGCGAGGTGCCGCTGGATGAAATGAATAAAATCGACGGGAAGGTAAATGTGAAGGTAATAAGGGGACAGTGGAGCTGAGGGTGCGCAGCCACCCGCGCCCAGCAGCCCTGCGGGCACCAACTCAGGGACCTCAGTATCACTCTGCTTGTCCAGCGTGATGGCATTTAGCTGAACAATTGCAATTATTATTATTTTTTTTAACCTTGTGGCAAAACCCGTTTTGTCTTTCGTAATTCTTTGTTAAATCTCAGCTTCCAAACCCTGTTTCTGCAGGAAGTTTAGTTTCACGAACATGCTCTCCCTGGCTCAGGACTTCTTGCCTCCTTCTAGCCTTGCTTTAGCTTTCAGTCTTCGTTTGTTTTTCCAAGGTGCCAGTCTTTGCAGCATTGCAGTTTCTCTCCAGATACTGCCAGGGACAAAAAAATTGATGCAGTCTATGGCAAATCGGTAAAAAATAGCAGTTCACGGGATTCCCAGTGACATTTTCCTGAGCAGTCACTGAAGAGAAAAAGGAGTTCCTCTGTGGCAGCACAACCTTCCTGGGATGTGAACGGGAGGCTTGAGGTACTGAAACTGAGCTTTGACCAGACTGCAGGATGTGTACAGGTACAAAGATAGCCTCAGTCTTCATGGTAGCAGGTTTTAGGAAGGATATGTAGGAAAATATTGCGCAGAAAAAAAAAAAAAAAATCAATAATGCAGCTTGCATGTGTGGAAAAGACGCAACCCCCCTTTAGATGTTCAAGTTTCATTTTAAGAGTGGCTTATTTAAGTTTAAAAAAAAAATAAAATCTGTTCTTAATCAACTTTAGTAAACCAAAATAAAACTAGTTTTTAGGACATCAAGGTTTGAAGAAGTATAAATGCTTTGGCTAAGCCTGGTGCAGCTTTCCTCTGTGAATAATCCTTTAAAAGTTAAATTTTCCATGGCTCCGTAGGGCATATGGATGCCCAGTTCTCATTGCAATTAAAGGGAAATATTTGTCCAGAATCTTTTGAGGCAGTTACAAGAATCTCTGCTCAAGGTTTTTGATCCAAAAGCAAACCTTAATATCCTAGATCAGCAGAGGAATGTGAGCCATCAATTTAAAACTTGGAAATAAAATAGATATTTAAGGAATGTTTGATCTGCTTAGTCCTAAATTCGGGGTCCTGGAATTACCCTGTTAGGGCAAACTCCCGCTTTGAGAGAAAGGAGCAGGAGCAAAATGCGATGGCTCTTGGCCGTGCTGCTAAAGATGTCGACAGCTTTGGCAGGGAAGACAGAGCTCTTCCACGCCGAGCAGGGCAGGGATGGGATTTTAGTTTTTCATATGCTTCTGTCTCCAACAACAACCTTCGCTGTTAGTCTCCTAAAGGCATGGGATGCTCACGGTTAAGTGTGTTCCCAAAGGCTTCCACGCTCATCCTTAGGCTGCAGAAAGGGTTTGGTCAAACCCAGAGCAGAGGAAGAAGATCCCCACCACCGCCCAGGCTTCAGCTTTGCCTCAAAGCCTGCAGTGAGCCCATGGCTCCTCTGAAAGCTCACAGGGACCTGCATGGCTGAGGGAGTTGGGCTGACAATGGGGCAGCCTGCCCTGAATTGTGCAGTGCTGGGACATTGGCCATGCTCTTGTGTGGTTTCTTCCTGCGGTGAAGCTGCCTGCACCACTGCTTCCCGTCCTCCTGCATGTTGGGACCTTCCTCGCTGAATGTCGGTGTGGCGAAATGAAAGCAGCAAGGCAAGGAGCCCCTCCGCGCTTCAAGTTACCGTGGGGCAAAGAGAGGAAATGTTTCTAGACCGTGAAACCAGCCATGTAGTTAACCAAGTTCTCAAGTATGTGAGAAACAATGTTTTATTTAAAAATTAGATGTGCTAGCCAGAAAAAAAAAAAAATACAACCTCGCCATTCCAAAATATAAAAATCCTTTAACTGTCTGACCTTCTCATCACTAGGTCATGGTCCTGCCACCAGATAAATCTCTCCTATCTGTCCATAGACTGAGAGTTCAATGTTGCTTGTGTTAGTGACAGTGAATTTGGGGCTGAAAAATGAACTACTGATGAGAACTCCTGTTGAACCTGTATTGTTTGTTATTCTGAGGCAAGGATCTGGCATGGGCTAATCCAGCACTTCAAAGTTAACTGCTCTTACTTTGTATACAGAGCGTCATAGCGGAGTGGC
Organism: Netta rufina; assembly: GCF_964035555.1. Taxonomy (NCBI): domain Eukaryota; kingdom Metazoa; phylum Chordata; class Aves; order Anseriformes; family Anatidae; genus Netta; species Netta rufina. The sequence continues at coordinate 9,507,503 of NC_140145.1, read as the reverse complement.
GTGGGTGATAAGAGAAATAAGGGACTAAGGGTTAGGATACACTGGGAAAATGGGACCCTGTTGAAAAACCCTTTGATCTCTTTAAAGTATTTTCTGAAAGCAAGAATCTATCAAAAAGGAAATGCCATTTAAAAGGCTAAAAGAAACAGCTGACATCCCCAAATTTGTTTTAATTTGCCCCGGAGAATATTATATTTAGAGATGCGTTAAGCCAATGGAAGAAATATTTGTCAAAAGAAGGGAAATTAGGAAAAAGAGGAAAGGTCATTAGAATGAGAACGTGGTTCCTGAAGCTCTACCATTCCATTCCTTTCTCTTTCCTCCTAAGAATGAAGACAAGCAATAGCATCCTTAAGCAGCCATGACCAATTCTCATGAGGAATTTGGGGCTATGCTATTCATTATTGGCATTTTAGATGTGTGACCTGCCGTGCTGCTTAGGGAACATCGCTGGAGACATCTCCACATGCCCAGCAACTTCTGAGAAGTTGGTCCTTCAGCCATGACATGGCATATTGGCCAAGATGTCGAATGATTTTTTATTATATTTTTTTTTTTTGTCCTGATTGTTTCATGACCTGAAGCACCATAGGCGTCACCTTCCCAGACAGTGCTGTGCTGGAGCTCCTGACCAGCCAGCCCCTTAAAGGCCACTTTACTTGGCCACCCCGAAGTCAAGGGTTGTAAAATCTTTGTTCCGTTGAAAGCCCTGTGGAAAACAGGACTTCAGCTTCTGAATGTCTGACGGCTTGTGGGACATTTTTATACCCGAGAGGAGAGAAGAAAGGCCTTGGTAGTATGAGAACTACCATCCACACTGCGGGACACGGTGGGCTCCAGTCTGCTTCAGAGAGCACTGATTCAACCTCTGGTGAGGACGTGACTTGGGCTGCTCCAGCAGGACTCACGAGCCTTGTTTCCAAGCAGTTTTCCCCGTGGGAACACCAGGCAAGTTCCTTACTTACTGTGGGTGGGCCAGAAGAAGGCCCCTTCCTCAGCAGGAGCATCGGCAATATCTGCATCTGAGCAGGACCAAACCCTCGGGAGCAGGAGGGGGTGAGGACCGAGGGGCATGCAGAGGCCACCCCATTGCCCAGCAGTGCTGAGACATGTCCTTGGAACATGCATGTCCTGGCGAGCAGCGTGGTGTGGGCTGGTTGGTGCTCAGATAAGTGTTTGCAGCCCTTTGATCAGCCCTGATGCTCTGGGCTTTGCTGGCTGCTGTCCCCAAGGCCCTGTAGGACCAGGGAGCACCGCAGGCACCCTGTACCCACTAAGATGCTCACAGTGGGACCGGGACATGGGTCAGATGCCCACAGAGTGACCAGGCCTGGAGAGCCTGAAGGGCTGGGAACTGCTGCCCCAAATGAAAGCAAAGCCTTCCTCTTATCGCTCTGCCCCGAACCCAACCAACCAATTACACATTAATTAAACTTTGTTTGAACATAATAGGAGCTTTGGCTCCATGTCAGTAACTGCTCCATGGTTGAGGGGATTGGATAGTAATAGAATAAATAAATAAACAAGAGATGCTTATTCTAACAGTTCATTTTAAAACAATTTGTGAATATCATGTAGAGATAAAATGTGCCTAGCATAAACTTAGCTAAGCAATGACTGCTTCATTATCAGAACAAATAATTCACTAGCACATCATCTTTGAAGCTTGGGAGGGCTACAGAATTGTGCTGCTTGTTTATTTTCCTGGCTTTTACTGTTTTTGCTACATTTCATCTGCACCGAGCGGTGGGGATGGTTTTAGCCGGGGCTGTGGCCGGGCGGCGCCGGCCCCACTCATCCCCTTTGCTCTTCCCAAGACACCAGCCCCTGCCCCAGCCTGCTGCCACTGGGGCCATCCTGGCTGCTTTCACCTCAGGGCAGATGTGTAGAGTGAGGCAGAGCAGCCTTTATCCTGTGGTCGCCTTCTTTGATGGCAGCTCTGTTGGGGGAGCATTAAAATGTCATTGTGCTGAGGTGGGAGCTGGCACCATTGCTGTGCCCTGCCACTGCTGCGCCTTGGGGCGTAGAAATGTCCCCGTCCCCCACTCTAACATCCAGCAGAGGGTTGTGAGGGGTGTAGGAGACCGTTAAGATGCTTTTGAGGAGTCTGTGTGGTCCCGTCTTCACTGGCAGAAGGGGGTGGTGGACGTGTCCAAAATCAGGGCCTGCTGGTGTTTGGCTGCTTGCACGGTGTCCGCCTGTGAGGGGCGGTCACCCAGTGCTCCGTGGGGCCACGGCCACAGCCATTGCCCCGAATGTGTGCGTGGGTTGGACAGGACATATCGTACAGGGCCTTCTGGAAACTGGGTGGAAAGGGGGAGATACAGGCCGTGGGACGGTGGCGGCATTTACATGCTCAGGGAGCTGTCTACAGCCCCGGGACACCATGTCTGACCAAGCTTTGGGTCTGAACCAAAGCCGGAGAGACCAGTGATTACTGCTTTCAATCTCCTGGTTTCTGGTGGCTTAAACTCTGCTGATGGTTACCCTGCTGCCCGTGTGTGTGCCGAGCTAAACCCCAGTGAGCTTCCCCGCTGCAGAGCAGCAGTGTGGCTGCTGTCACCTGGGCAAGTCCCAGATTCACCATTTCTGTGACCGGTTTCCACACGGGGAAACTCTGGCCGGGTTCGGGTGGTGCATGGTGGCAGGACCGATGCGAAACACTGCGCTGAGGCCTGGTGGCACCTGGCGAGGTGCTGACGAGCCTTGGTGATGGCAAAGGAGCTCCCCAGCCGCTGCCGGTCTCTGCGGGGCTGTGGGCGATGGATGCTGAAGCAAGCTATTGTCAGGGAAATCTGGCACCACGGAGCAGGCGAGCGCTCCTCATCCTCTGCAGAGCACGCCCATCCGCAGGAGAGTTCCTGCCTGCAGAGCCTTGGCAGAGCACTGCTGTGCCTCCAGCCCGCTGCCGCGCGGCTCCGTTGACCCGTCGTAAATTTGGGGAAGCAGACAGGTTTTTGGCCACTTCCCAGGGCTCGCTGGGAGCTGCACGGTCCCACGGTGGGCACGGCTGCGCTGCTGCAGCCCCGTGGCTCTGATGGGGTTTCTGTTCCCCTCTTCTGCAAGGAGCAGGACGCGGTGTTAGGTGCTTATGCGCCCTTTTTATTTTATTTTATTTTTCAATCGAAACTCTATGACTGCATTTTGTTGGACCCAGCTCTTCAATTTGTCATGCCTTCCCACCAGAAATGCACAACCCGTGTTTGTATCTTATTGCAAAGAGATATTTACTAAACGACTCCCTGCCAAGGGGTTGAGAAATATGTTTTCATTAAGAAAATTAAACTGACAAGTCCCTGGACAGCACATTAGTCGCGTATTTTTTTTTTAAAGGCCAAAATGCAGCAGCTAATAATAATGATGAAATGTCCTGCACAGCCAAATTACTAAAACCTACCCCATGTTTTCCTGGAAAAGAATGCGGGGAGTTGGCAAACGTGGCCGAAGCTCGGCTGTTGACTGCTGAGCCCAACGCTACCACCACGAGATACCGAGCGGTTTGCAAGTTAAGCAACACCTTCAATCAGATGCGAGTCCCCATTTGTTATCCTTAAAGAATTTCTGCTGTATATATTATAGTAGTACTTTGGCTCTTTGTATTTATTTTAGAGGGCTATACTAAAGAACATTATAAACTCAGGCATGTCCATGCTGTATGAAGTCCATATGCTGAAGCTTAATTTTAAATGCCATTAAAAAAGCACTTAACATTTACAATATATCAGTCCGGCTACTTTAGCAGCTTGGATGTACTACAGTAAGTGAAATGATTGAGGAAAAAAAAGAAATTCAGAAGCTCGATGTTATAAAAATCCCCGATGCAGGATGTTCTCTGGGTACAATGCAGCAACTGTCAAATTGCATCAGTCTCCTTTCTGATTTTCAATCTATTTTTCCTCTTTTTGGTTTCATTTTCAAATGTAATTTTGAGGCCTAATTTTTTTTTTTTTTTTAAAGTCTTGGCATTCAGATTGGATTCCTTATGCAATTTTTTTCAATGTGTGAATTGGGCTGTGTATTCGCAAATTGAAATGTCCTACTGTATTTATACAGGTGCTTACCTGTATGAGGACAAGGTTAAGAGGAGTGCAGAGTTTATGAATGAAAATCAAATACGGACATGGGTAAACCACCCCTTTTTAGTCCCAGCTAATTACATGGTAAACATCTGGAATTTATGCAGGGCGGGTAAAAGAGTCGATTGAGATGATTTCTAACAGGGCCCATTTTGTTGCCTTCTCCCCAAGCAGCGACAAAATGGTGCTGCCGAGCCGGGGCATCCCGGCTGCAGGAGGGGATGGCAGAACAGCCTGGGCGTCTCATGGAGCAGTGACATCAGGGTTGGACCCCTTGTTAATTACGGCAATTACAGTGACTGCAGGATGGAGCCATTTTCATCCTCCATCCCCTTGTGCTGATGACAAGGAGACTTCACAACGGGTTGCTGCCTTGGCTCCCAGCTTGCTCAACTGACTTGATCATTATTATTTATTTTATTTTATGTTTTTTTCCACTGGATGAGGAGGATATTGGGAAGATGGAGCCAAGAAAATACTGCTCAGAGAATGTAAAGTGCCTGCTCCTGCAAATCCTGGCTCCTGGCACTTTCAAGAGCTCAGGAAGCCCATGCAGGTGACTGTCCCAGTCTCCATCAGACCACATATATACTGATTTCATGGCCATAACTTTATTAAAAATATATTCTTTAATATTTCATAGATTCCTTAGGAACGTAAGATGTGTGTACACAGCCTTTCACGATACACTGTTTGTTTTTCCCCATTTTTGCCGTAGCCCTTTGCACAGCCTGCGGTCTGGAAGGGCTGAGTTTAATTCAGGTGATGTGTAAGTAGCAGTAATGTTTTGCAGATCATTTGTCCTAGCACGAATTTCTCACGTGGAGCTGCCTTTTGGGGCACTGCTCCAAGCTTTCCATCAGTTCGAGCTGTTTTGGCTTGCTCTCTAATGTGTTAACCCTTTGCTTTTCCCAAGGAGGATGTTTCCTAGTTACAAGGTCAAAGTGACTGGAATGAACCCCAAGACCAAATACATCCTGTTGATCGACATCGTCCCAGCTGATGACCACCGGTATAAATTCTGCGACAACAAATGGTAAGAGAACTTCTCTGCATTTGCTTTCCTTTCTGTAAGAATTGCAATTGGATGGAATATTTTTGCCCTCCCTGGATGCCAAGGTCCCAGAGCTCATGTACAGAGCAGTGATAGATTCAACAAGCACCAGGGGCTGGAAGTTAAAACCAGAAACATTTAAAATTAAATGTTCTGAACAGGCTGGGTGATCACCTGCTGGAGCAAACTGCTAACACAGCTGGTGGATCTCCAGAGTGCTCGAGATCGGATGTAGTTTCAGAGCAGATGCTTTAGGTCAAGCATAGGCTGTTTGGCCTTGTGCAGGCGTCAGGGGGTGAAGCCACATCCTGTGCCAGAGCCTGGACTGGGTGATCTAATGGTCCATTTGGGCCTTAAAATTATGTATCTATGTCTTAAATTCCTTCTCCTATAGCAGTATTTTGCATTTAGGAGGTCAGCCACAAAGTAAAATGTGGGGTCATTTACTCCAAGCCCTGTTCAGTCACGCTTGCTTCAGCAGAAGGGAGCAGCTCTTCCGCCTACCGCAGTCCAGCTCTGGACCCAGCTTTTTTCTTTTAATTTATTATTCTTCCTCTAGAGTTTCTTTCTCTTCTCTAATTCTTCCCTTCCTTGTGTTTTTGATAGTAAAGTTACTTACCACAGAGGCAGATGGGCTTTTTGCTTTCTGACAAAGGAAGTGTGTTTTTTTCTCTCTTGGTTTTTACCCAAAAATATGCCTAGCAGTCTCCCTGACTGAGACTAGGCTGTGCTTTTTCCCCAAACCTTATGCCTATTGCTGCATGGTGAAAAGACGAGCAATGGAAAACTTCGTAGTCATTTTAATGGGAACAAGCCCAGTGACATCCTATAAAACTGCAATAATTTACTTGCACATTAGGGCTGCTCTAGTTTTTAAAAATTCCTTTTCTACTCGCTTTTGTCCCGGAGTGCCGCTGGGTAAGAGGAGTGGACTGAGGGCCTCTGCAGCGCCCAGTCCACTTTGTATTTTAACCATTAAGCCCTAGATGATGGATAGTTATTAACTCTGTTTAATTTAGCTTTTGCCAGCCCTTGAGCTGTTTCCCCTTTTCATTTTATTGCTGCTGGAAACTCTCTGTTGTTTTTGGTAATATTGCTTTTATTGGTGTTTTATAAGAGGAGAACAATACACAGTAATGGGGCAGTTGCCATTAAGGGATGCATCAGAGTGAGATTTCACATCCGTGAATGTTAGTGGTGGGTTTGATGTGTGGGCAAGGGCAGCTGGCAGAAGGGATGTGAGGGCAGAGCGGGGCCAGCACCCAGCTCCTGGGGGCAGCCCCATCCCATGGGAGCCACAGCCGATGCCTGCTGCTGGGAACCTTCTCCTGGAGAAGTGTGTGGGATCATCTTCATCTGCAGGATGGCCTTGGAAGGCTTCTTCCATGGCCAGACCTCTCCAAAAATTGAGGCAAGATGTCCTCCTTAACCCATGTCAACACGGTGACACCACCCCAAGGAAATGTCACGTGGAGCGGCAGAGAGCTGCAGAGATCCCAAACCCCACGAGCACTGGGAGCCTCTTGGGGCCTGACACATCCCCCTGGACAGGGCTGCTCCGGGGCTCACAGGAGGTGGTGTGGGTTTAATGGCAAAACGCTGTGACGTGGGCTCTGCCCGGGTGATGCAGTTTGTACCCTCTGTTTGCAGGATGGTGGCTGGCAAGGCAGAGCCGGCCATGCCGGGACGGCTCTACGTCCACCCCGACTCGCCTGCCACGGGCGCGCACTGGATGCGGCAGCTGGTGTCCTTCCAGAAGCTGAAACTCACCAACAACCACCTGGATCCCTTCGGGCATGTAAGAGATAAGTCCTGCGAGGTTGCTGGCCTGAGCGGGGGCCGCGGTACCGAACGTGTGTGGATGGGGGTGTCGGCGGGGGTGACTCAGTTGGTTTAACCACGGGAAGCGGTACCTGTTCTGATGTGGTTGGGTGTGGGGGTGCTGAACATGATGAGCAGGGTGACTGCTGGCTTCCCCTTGCCAAAAGGCAGCGTCTGCCGGATGCCACCGACCTTTTATTTTCTGCCTGGGAATTTTCCAGGCAGCGCTGCAGGATTTTCAGCCTGGCCATTGCTGCGCAAAGTGCACACGGCTCACACAAACAGGTTGCATAAACTCATTATTTTCCAAGCTGGCTTCAGCAGCCCTATAAAAAATCCAGTATTTTATTTGGAAAATCTTAATTCATGTGTGTTGCAAATGCAGAAGAGGGAAGTGCACAGCTATCTACCCCAGTGCATGTAATAACTGAGACCAAGGGCCCCTCCAGACTGCCAGGCAAGTGGATGCTTATATAATGCATATAAAAACAGGGACCCGTCTAGTTTTCACTGCCTGAGCTGAAAGTCACGTAAAAATAAACAAACCTCACTGGCTACAGAAAGGGAAGGCAGGCTTCTAAATCCCTTTACATTTAGTGCCATCAGCTCCTTCTAGAAACACAGGTAAGAGAGTCTACTTTTATCCTCGTATCTGGGTTTTAATCTGCCATGCATTTAGGCAGCAGTGCTTTGCAGGGTGGGGGGCTGTGAAAAGGTCCTGAACGAGGGTACAAAGAGGGGAGAAGGGTGACTGCTGTGCTCAGAAGGACTGTGCCTCCAGCCACCGAAGGGCTTATTTTCACGTGGAATAAATTGTCACGGTGCCACTGAACAGCCGGGCAGGAAGAGTGAAATTCTCCCACAGCTGAACTAGAGGCAGGATAACCCTGGCAGTTCAAAAAAGTTGTTAAGGAGCCAGAATTTTTTGCCGCACTCATAATTTTCTGCAAATTTCACACTCTACAAAGCATGCGCACGCGTCCCGGTGCCGCGGCAGAGCCCGGCCTGGCAGCAGCACGGGGCTGACCCTGCCCCAGCCCGCTGACCCCAGGGGAGCATGTGCGAGCTTCAAAGGCACCTTGGCAACATTTCATGCTGACATTATTAATCACAGGCCACCTCTCCCCTTCACTCATCTCTAAGGGGAAAAGCACCAAGGAAATGAAAGGAAAACAGCTACGCTGGGGTCGCACAGTAGAAATTATGCAGAGTCTGCATATGGCAGAGCTCAGGTGTCTGTAGCTGCACCAACCTGCTTGCTTTGCACGTGTTATTTCTGTACTCTTGTTTTTTTCCTCTTGGTTAGTTGTGTAGCTTAATATATTGCTGTTTATGTTGTAAAATATAAACCATAAAACATACAGGATGTTCGATGTGGCTGTAAAACAAACAGGATGTGCAGTGTTGTTTTTGCAACTTTCAACGCTTGCTTTTCCCAACTTTGTCATTTTTTAACTGCCATTTTAACACTGCATTTTCACTGGAAGGGCTTTTTCCCTTTCTGACAAGCGCTCTGCCCTCCCGTGGAGCTTCACTGGTGACACAGAGGGGTCTCTGTTTTGCAGCATGGTGCAGTGGCCCCTCTGTCCCCTGGTGCCACGGGAGCTGTCCTGCTCCATAGCACAGCCCAGCAGTGTTGGGCTGATACCGCTGGGAAAATGCCTGGAATAAATCGTCCTAAGTGCCTGGGTCACCGTGTGGTTCAGGCATTGAAAACCTGCCTCGCCATGTGGGATTTAGCCACTTCTCTGACAATTCCTCTTTGGGCTTCTAAATTAATGGTCTGCTTTTGAGAAACCCGGACTCAGTACTAGGTTAGGTTAGAGTGAATTTTCATAGCAGGAAATCCTGAAAACCATCCTGCTCGTGTTGCAGCCGCGGCTGATGTCCCTGGGACAGAGGCAGAGCCTGCCTGGTGCGGCACAGCCCGCCCAGCCCTGCCTGCCGCTCAGCAGCGAGGGCATTAAATTACGAAAAATAACAGCTTCTCATTTCTAGGAATTTGTTCCCAGCGATCTCAAACCCTCTCTTAAAGCTGCCTAAAACAAACAAGTCAGAAAAGCCGCACGGCTTGTTTGCCTTCTCGTGCTCCAGCGAAGCTTGCCTGCCATTTCCTTTTGTCTTTGATTTTCTCCAAACCTCAAAACCACGCCGGGAGATTTCTCTGGGCTGCCGCCGGTACTTGCTTTGGGTGCGTGGGCAGCTGCCCAGCCAGCTCCTGGCCCCCAGACCCCTTCTGCCCACCACCCCGCAGTGTCCTACATGGGGAGCAGAGGCAGTGTCCAGCTCGGGGTGGCACAAGGCTCCCAGGAGCTCGGTGCTGGAGCATCGAGGGCTGCCAGGCTCCGTCCTCATGCTGCGTGCCTGGGCCTCTCCTCAGGGCAGGCAGCAATTCTGCATCATTCTGGTGAATTTGTTGAAAATCAGACCCTTGCCCTGACTCTGGGTGCCGTGATAGCTGCTTAATGTCACAGACGAGTGGTTCGGTGCAGTTCATAAAGAGAAGTGTAGCTACAATTGAGGCTTAAATTAAGTAAGTTAAACAGCTTAATTAATAAGCCATGGAGCTGAAGCCCATGCTGCTACCCATGGAATTAGACTGAAGATTATTTACATGGGTTGTCGGAGGGGATGCCTTACAGGCTGTGCTGGAAAGCCTCGTTTTCTGACACTGATCCCGAAAAACCCAGCTGCCAACCGCTCCTCTGGGCGCCGGTCTCCAAAACCACGCTCCGGCTTCTTTCCCCGGCCAGTTATCTTTTGTGGTAAATGATTAGAGTTACAGGCAGAGGCATGGGAGGCATTTTTCAATGCAGACAAATAAAAATTTACAGATTTTAAATACGAAGAAATTAAGCGCAGAGCTCTGTAATCTGTGCTCAAAACCCTCCGGGTGAGCCGCAGCGAGCGGGTTTTGTGGCAGGGAGGCTCGTGCCCGCTCACACACCGCTGGCCGAGTGCGGGCTGTATATGTTCCTCTTGGGGGATTTTTCGACCATGAAAGGCTTCTTTCACACCGGGCTTAACAAGCGAGAAACGCTCATGTTGAGAACGGATTAAGAAATCGGCTGTCACTGTAACGTTCAGCTACGGAGAGGGCGATCAGATCCTGAAGAGAGCATTGTGAGCCACCTACGCTTAGAGAAAAATTGAGATGAATGCGTTTTTTTTAAACCTCCACGTGTGGAGGTGATCGGCTGGGTAGGGCCTTGGGTACCCCCGTGTGGCTGTCTGTGGCTGTGGGGCCGAATTTTGTCCCTTTGTGCTGTGTCTGTGGGGACAGAGATGGGGACGGGGATGGCTCCGTGGTGTTGGCGGTGCCACCTCCCGCACAAAGCCTGCCGTGCATTCATTGCCTAGGGAGCAGCTCGCTGTGTTTCCCGATGAAAAATGAGAATCGCTCCTTCATCAGGAACCAGGTTATGTCACAACACGTGCTAACGGAGCAGTTAGCTAGCACCAGCTGTAGTTAAATGCACAAAAATAACCTTTCGGTTGGAAAGGACAGCAGGACGCTCGTATTTCTTTCGGGAGGTTAGCTCAGGGCGTGTGGGGAAAAATTGAGCGAGTCCTGACAAACACTTCCGTAGTGATAAATGCTCATGAATGGAATTCCACTTTCTTCAGAGGTTTCAAGTATGTAAACAGCAGGGTGGAGGGCGCCCGTGAGACAGTCCTTATGGACCCGGGCCCTCCGTGAGCTTAGGACGCCGGCACTGCGGGGAGGTGGCAGTCCCATGGGACTCGCTGAAGCAATCTGGCTTTTTTGCTCTTGTTTCTCTTTGGGCTTTTCTCTGTCTCCTGCCACAAGGTGTTATTGAAGCTGCTGAAACAGGCAGATTTCTGAAGAGAAAATCATCTTTTTCTTTCCTTTCTCGTGCAGTGCTGAGCATATGGCAGTGGTGCCCAGGGCACAGGTGTCACCAATAACTCGGGGCACTCACATGGCCCCAGCCCTGGCTCCCCAGAACTCTGCGATGCTGCTGAGTGCACAGGGAGGTGTGCTGCTGCCAGCATCGGGCACCGGGGGGACAGGACGAGCAGCAGGGGTTAAGCACATGGGGGCTGCTGTGAAGCAGCAGAAAATGGTAATTAGTGCAGACTTCCATTTTTTTGTGCTCCATGCGTGATAGACAGGGAGGGCATGAGGCTGCACCGTGTGAGGTGCAGATAACCACTAAATAAGTGCCAGCTTTCAGTGCTGCAGCAGGGAGGGCTCTGGTTTGGTCACTCCTGAGTAGTCTGGAAGGACATTGGCAGTGCCGAAGCTCACCTGGGTTTGGATCGCACTCCCGAGTACCTGCCGCATGCAGTGCTCGATCCGCAGAGGAGCTACCACGGGCTACAGCTCAAGGGACGCTGCCACACCAAAAACAACCTGTGTGGAAGGAAATCATCTCTGACCCGCAGCCCCCTCCTCCTCCAGCTGCAGGCAGGCTCTGAGCGTATGGAGCCACAGCCAGCCAGCGCACATAAGGCGTGGAGAACCACAGCGGAGCGAACGCAGCACATCTTGTTTGTTTGTTTGTTTGTTTGTTTTTTATTTATTTATTTATTATTATTATTATTTTATTTTTATTTTCTCTTGTTGTTGTTGTTAATGACTCTGCCGAAATCCAGTCCCTGCCAGAGGGATCAGCCTTTCTCGTGGGCTGCTGCAGGCAGGCCGGCTTGGAAAGAGCGATAGCATCGCATCAGTATTTCTGGCAGGCTTCCGCTGGGACCGGATCAATTGGAAATTATTTTCATTTTACAGAATACATAAAAATATTCCTGTGGAAAAAAAGACAAGTAAGTGGAGATTTGAAGTGGAGACCGGGACAAATGACAGTGGAGATTAATTTAATCCCCCCCCCAGCACTGAGCTGCTGCACGTGGTCGTGGTGCGCACGCTGCACCTGCCTCTGGTCAGCGCAGCTCTGTACCTGCTGCCAGCAGGCAGGGCTGCTTCAGTTCCTGAGCGGTTACAGGTGGTCTGTCACTTCTGCTAACATTTTCAGTGACATTCCTCAATTTTCTTGACACAAATCTGTTATTTACTAGCTTTATTCTTTACTACTGACGAGTTTGTTATTTCTCTCCATATTTCTTGGTTTTATGTGATCATCACTGAAAGATATTATTCCCCTACACTTGGGGTTTCCCTCTCACTTTCTGATCAATTTAATTTCAGCACTTTTCTCTCTTTGCTTGCCAGGCACATGTTAATTAGGTTCACGTCCTCTTACTCTCACGAAACCCCAAATTCAATTTAGGGTTCTTTGGTATTAATTTGCTTCACACCTTGCGGCCCAGCCGTGTCTGCATGGGGATGACACCACGGACCAAACCCAATTAAATGGGAAGGTTCCAGATGAAGTTTTGTGTCGGCTGCTGTGCCCCTGTGAGAAAGGAGCAGGGTTACGTGTGGCAGGGCCCGGCATGAGTTGCACAGGGACAAGCAGATCCGCAAATGTCATTTAAAGAGCTGGGCAAGAATGGGCCAGGGGTGCTGGGCTGGAAGGGAGATTTGCATCTCTTGTGTTAAATCTTTTTGTTCTTCCATTGCTGGTCTGTATCAGCCAACTGCAGTGGATTTTTGCAGTTTAACTGGAATCAGACTCTGAAATCTTCTTCCAGCCTTGGGTGGGGAGCTGGCCTGGAGAAGGAGAACATGACAAGGTCATGGCGGGTGAAGGAGCTTTGGTGTAGAGAGGTGGGGGTGGTTCGGGGGGGCTCTAGCAGGTGATGTGCCTGGCACCTGCCCGGCCCTCTCCATGTGGAAATTAGGAGCTAGTGTGGAAGCAAAGTTCTCCACCACATCACTGTATTGAGAGCTTGGGAATCACCACCACGAATTTCAGCTGACATTAGACAAAAAGGGACCGGGAAAGAAAGAAAAGAAAACTTAAAAAAAAATAATAATAATCACAGCTTTGGCCCTCACGCAAGGAACAATTTGTGTGAGCTCATGTTGACTCTTTTCCCAGGATTTTCCAGCCTTTCCCTCTTCTCCCCATTGTGCATTTTGCCAGGATGAGCGCTCGGTGTGGGGCGGCTCCTCCTGAGCACCAGGGCCGTGCGGGGAGAGCGCACTTGTGGTGTGGGCACAGCTCTCAGCTCTTTGCACGGAGCCAGCTCAGGAGAGTCCTGAAGCTGACTGGAAACAGACAGGACGAGGGGCAGGAGACTTTGGAGCTGCTGTAGAGGTTGCCCGAAGGCAGGGGTTTGGTTCTGCTGCTTGCACTGGGGTCCCAGCATGCAGCAGAGGCGCAGGGAGCAGGCAGGTGGGATGTGATTTCAGGTTCTCCATCCCCACCAGCAGGGACAAGGCACCTCCAGGCCTGCCTCGAGGAGAGGCTGTGGCTTCGTGGCTCCTCGTCCTCCTCTTCCAGGGCTGTTTTTGTGGCTGTTTTCCAGGCGGGACCGCAGAGCCCCAGGTCTGGGGCTGGGCCTTTGTGCCGCCGCGCCGCGTCCCGCCTCAGCTCAAAGCCTTCTTCGGTTTAAAAAGAATAGAGGGAAGGAAGAAAGAAGCAGAAAAATGTATTAAAATGAGAGATTTTATATTAGTTATGTGATCCCCTGGGAGCGACCATAAAATTATGTGGCTTTTTCGTAGCCATTTACTATTCAATATAAAAAGGGCAGTTGCCATAACAACCACTGCATCATATGACATCTGATACCTTGGAGAAACAGGGAGCGCTCTTAAATCAACTCCCCAAATTTCATATGAAAGTAAATACATTTTACTGGTGAGTTCAAGGATTGCGACAGGCAAGGCAGGGCCATACCCAGCTTCTGGCCTTTGGGCCCCATCCTGCAAACTGGCAAACGCCTTCAGGCCCCGAAGCCGACATTACTCAGCAGTGCACAAGACGAGATGCTCACAGAGTGTTTTCCTCAGTAGCACTAAATGGAAGGAGCAAATGACACCATTTCTTTGACATTTGCTGCTGACCGGGGAATGCCAGAAAAAACAACAACAACAATAAAAAAACCACCCTTTAAGTTCCAGCTGCCAACTGTGTGATCAGCACAAAGGAGTGAGATGGGGGGATAAAGAGCCCCACCATGTGTGTAAACTTAGCCTGGGCTTTGGAGGCTGTCTGTCATGATCTCGTGGGCATATGTGATGTGGGGATCCCAAGGACATCACCCTCCAGATCCCAAATTTGGGTTTAACCATCTGATTCGAGGATCCAGACTGGGATCTCTTTTTGATTGACCTTCTTCTTTAAAACACCTCTCTAGTAGCTACCGTTCTTCAAACTGTCCATACTTGGTATTGAAAATGGTTCCAAAAGGCCTGACCCCGAACCAGTCCCCCACGGCCTCACGATGCAGGTACGCGTAACGCCAGCATCCCCACGTGGCCCAGCTCTGGCCCGTCAATTAAAATACTTCTCATTTTTTGTCACAATTCTTTAAGTTAATCTTTCCACTGATGTTCGTCACCGGAGTGGAATTTACATTTGTTTTGCGTATTTTTAGCCAACGACCGGTTTTCCACAGCAGCCTTTAAAACTATTTATCCCGGATTTTTGGCATTTCACTTTGCACAGGCGCAGGGGCTTGCAGCTAGGGTTTGGGAGGCTTTTCGGAAGGATTCACAAGGGTTTTGGATGCACGGTCTTTAAGCCAAGCATAAATAAGGGGGCTGTGTGTGCAGGCACCGCCTCCACGCACAATTCCTTATTTTCCAGCATGTGAAACATCAGCTGTGGGAGCGTGTGCCCTCCACGGAGCTGTGCCCTCACCACCTTTGCCTGTGCCCTGTCCCCAGCTGTGTGTTCATGCCTGGATCCAAGGAAGGGACTGTGGCAGGTTGGTTGGAGCAAGACGGGCACTAAAGCACGCCCTGGCAGATAACACTGCTGCCATTCTGCAGCGGGAAGGCCAAGGGCTGTGAAGCACCTCAGCCAGGTTTGTGCTTTTACAGGGCACCTTCAGATGTAGCATCATAGATAATTACATATATATATATATTATATTTTATACATAATATAACATTTATATATTATATAATTATATATATCATTTAGATATATTTTTTTGCTCACAAATATCAAGCGGCTCAAAATGAACTTCGAGGAGGATTTGCAGTCACAGCTGTAACCATGAACGTTGTCAAAAACCCTTTCCTGGAGGCTTCTTTCAGGTTCCAAGAAGTCATCTTGTTAATTCTGGAAACTGTTTGGACTCCTTGGGCTTAGAGATGGTTATCAAAAATTAAAAGAAAAAAAAAAAAAAAGGATTTTTAGAGGGGTCATTATGGCCCCGTGGGTCCGAGGGGGAGCTGGGAGACGGGCTGTTCATCCATCCCTTCGGACGTCACAGGTTAAGATGGTTTTCTTTGGTTTTCTGGAGATTTGCTCTGACTTGAGGGGCCCAAGTCGCCTTGCCAAGCCTGGGTAGTGAGGGACAGGAGCTGAGCAAAACATAGCATAGCCTAGCCTCTGCCCTGTACAATCCATAGTTATCGGCCTCAGTGCTTAGTTACTGAGGTTTGAGAGTTTCAGCGCCCCTTCCCATGAAAGCCCGAGCCCTCTGGTGCTGCTCATCTCGGCGGTTTTACGAGAGGTTGATACATGAAAGCGCAGGGAAGGCTGCAACCCAGAACCTGAGCCGACCCTCCGCTCTCCAGCCCGCATATCAACAGCTGCAAAGTGGTTCGGAGACGTGATGCAAAGCTGATAAAATGCCAAAAATTCCTCCTTCTCTCTCTTGGGGAGCAAGGAGGGCTGTCTGGAAAATGTCAACAATAAAAATTGCGTTTAAGTGGTATATAACACAGCCGGCTACCGTGGGCAGCTCCGTGCAGGCAGGCGGAGGGCGTTACGGCTCCACGCGGCACCTCCACTCGGCTGAGCACGGGGAGGTTTGCTAACTCCACAGATGGGCTTGGAGTAGACGGCTTCTGTTTCTTAGCAATCCTCATTTATTATCGGCTAAACCCACCGTTTGTGTAACCAGTGGAGCTCTGCTGCTCTGTGGCTTTCCTTGCCCGTCCATCCACTCGTCTGTCCATCCGTGCGCCTGCCATCATCTGCCTGTTTCTCCGTCAGCCCTTGAAGACCCGACCTGTGCTGGAGTTCCCTGCCGGATCCTCTCCCATGTCCCCGTGGGGCTGGATGTGTCCTGCAGCCGCTCCGGGTGCTGGTTGCCGGCTGGGTTGGGGACAAGCTTGCTCCAGGAGCAGCTCCTTGAGACATTTGGAGAGAAGGGAGAAAAGTTTGAAGCGTGGTGTGCTGAGGAAACGAGAAGCACGCAAAGAATCTTCTTTGCCCAGAGAGAGCAATAACGGCTTTTCCTAAAATCGTCCCATTCCTTAGAAGAAATTCCATTTCTTTTTCTGGGACGCGCAGGCGCTTCCATTCTTTGTGGCAGAACAATGCCGCAGTGGCCCCTCCGTGCTTTGGCAGCCCCGCGCTCACCCCTCCTGCGGCAAACCCCAGCGAGGGCGTCCTGGGACCTCGGTGCTCCCTCTCCTCCCCTCGCCCCTGTGTGCCCGTCCCCGTGTCCCACCTGCAGAGCTGCGGGGGGCTGCGGGGTGCCCGGCCCCAGCCACCCGCATGGTCAGCTCCACAGCCAGGAGGGAAAAACCCTGCTGGTTTGTAGCTTTCTTTTAGCGGCAGATAAAAGATTCTTTTTTTCTTTCTCCCCCCCCGTGGTTTTTGTGAATTTTTAATTTAATTTTTTTTTTCCTTTGCTAAACTGTGTATTTTTCAGCTCAGTAAAGTATTTATTAGGAAACTTTATGGACCAGTCTGCTGGTGAATTATATATATTGTGCAGCTTCAACGTGAGCTGGGAAAAAAATTTATGGCTTTTTTTTCCACCCAGGCTGACTCTGTCCAATAGCAATAAGAAAATGAGAATTTAGTAGAAAAGCCCTAAGCTGAGTACAACAGCTCTCGCCAGAGCAGCAGATACCTTCTCTGCCTTGGTTCGTACACATTTATGTAACGTAATTTTCCCCCACAATTTGAAAGCAAAGCTGGAACTTAGCCCACAAGTGGGCTTTTGTGCCCTGCTAGCAAAGCCTGTCAAGTAGCCAAGGCTCATCTTTTTTTTTCTTTTTTTTTTCTTTTTTTTTTTTATAACATTCGATTGCTCACTTTAGCATCAATTGTTTTCCAGATCATTCTTAATTCAATGCATAAATACCAACCGCGGCTGCACATTGTGAAGGCGGATGAGAACAACGCTTTCGGTTCGAAGAACACGGCCTTCTGCACCCATGTGTTCCCGGAGACCTCCTTTATCTCGGTGACCTCCTACCAGAATCACAAGGTACGGCGCGTCTGGGTCTGAAGGTGCGTGGGTTGGGGCTGCGTGATCCCACAGCTTCAGCCCTCCGCGGGTGCCCAGCGTGGTTTGTGCTTGGCTGGGGCCAGCTGAGGAGGGCAGCTGGGGTCTGTAATGCTACTGAAAGCTCCTGCTTTAAAAGACCAGCTCCCATCCCAGCCCTGCAAGCATTAAGCACAACCAAAGAGCCGGGAGGATGCAGCTAAGGAGAAGCATGAAAAAGAGTTGGGTAACAACATCCTGGCAAGCCCGGCTCGTCCAGGGACTAATGAATCGGGGCGCTCATAAACTCCAAGATGTCATTCAAAACAGCAAGCAAACCTAATAATGACTGGTAAAGCTTGCTCATAAATCTACAGCGAAAAGTAATTATAGCATGTGTGTTTAGTGAGACACACAAGGAATGTAACCGTAAAAAAACAGCTACAAGCCTGCGTTAGGACATGAAGGCAGGAGGGGTTTTGGGTGTCTGTGTTTTGTTTTGGGGGGGATAGAAAACACAAAGGGCTTGGTCCTGCCCTTTCTGCCTGGTTCTGGATGCCCACTAACAGCAGGGTTCGTTTTTTTCTATTTATTTTCCATGTGGTGTGGTAGGGGCAGCACCGGGTTTTGCTCCCGTATGAGCCGCAGGAGGTGCCGGCGGTGGGCTGAGGGGTGAGGGAGGAGCAGAGGGCTCGGGCAGTGGGACTGGGAAAAGCAGTGTTTGTGTCTCCTGGTGCCTCCTTCCCTCCTACATCAGCCCGGGGAGCTGAGGCCGCCCAGCTGAGGGCAGGCAGGTTCCCACAGCATGGCCCTACAGCGAGGCAGTGCCGGCATGTTCGGTTCTCAGTGTCCTATGAACCAGGTTTTATTGTGGGGTGCGTGGTGGAGAGGGAGCATGAGCATCGTGCCCTGCCAGGCTGATCAGGCGGAGTTTTTGAAGCACGTTGGGACTGGTAAAGAAAGGGACAGGGTGTGCAGCATCGCCAGAGCCCTCCTGGTGCCCCAGCTGTGCCATCTGCCACTTGTTACAGCACCAGCTCTTTTTCTAGGCATTCATAGGAAAATCCTCCAGGAGCAGGAACAGATGTGAAATTTTTCCTGCCCAATAACCTGACCAGACCTTTTCCTCCCAAGCAGGATGCCTGTATGCCCTTTGATGCTCGAAGCACAGAGTCCTTGCAAGCGTTTGCAATTAGTGAGCCAGTTAAAGGACTCGGAGCAGAGCCCTGAATGTGACAGAGAAAAGGGGTCCCTATTTGGACACCAAAGTGAATCCTGTTAGACAGTTGTAGTTGTTGGTGTAAAATGACCGGTTGCCTAAACATGGTTAACCAGAAAAGGCTGAAAAGAGCTTATTTAATACCCCCTTAAAATGTCTCCAGGTCAATAGGGCCTTTCATCCCTAGGGTTCCCGAAGTGCTTCATAAACTTAATATTTCCACTGTCCCTGCCACACGAACACCCCTGGGCTGGTGGCGGGGCAGCCCTGCAGGTGTGGCTGGACACGAGGGACGGGCTCACCGCCCTCCCCACAAATCACAGGCACCGAGGAACAGCAGAATGGGTTTGCTTATTCCCTCGGGCATCAACAATTTAAATACCAGTCTGGGCATCTTTTAGGAAACAAACAAACAAACAAACAAACCGCAGAATTATTTTTAGCTGAGGAATGCCTAGCCAGCAAGATGTGTCCCTGCAAGTGGCCAACCTTCTGAGCAAAACCTGAGAGCCTCTGTGGCAGGAGGGACTGCGAGGCTCTGGGATCAGAGGGCCAGCAAGCCCAGGTGCAGGTTGCCCAAAGCTCCCTCCTGGGCCACATGAAGCCAGGGGACTGATGTGGCAAGGACGGATGACACCCTGATGCTGCTCACATTAGTGGAAACTCCCTCCCCTCCCCGGTGTCCACAGGGGCAGGATTACACCTCCAAACTCACTGTACAGACATTGGAGCTCTGATGTCACCCAGCCTAACAGCAACTGCAAATTACTTAAAAAAAAAAAAAAAAGGGGGGAGAGAGAAAGAAAACCATGAAGTAATGGAAAAAACGTATTTTTTCAGCAGGAACAAACTTGTTAAAATGTGTCGTGTCTGAACGGGGCTGCTGGGAGTAGCCAGGCTGGGCGGTAGGGTCACCACATAGCAGAACGCTGTGACGCCGTGCACCTGAGGTTGGTCGGGAGCCAGGAAGGCCCCACGCACCTCGTGGCCCATCAGCTGGGGGGGAGCTGCCCCCAGCTCTGCTGGCAGCACAGGAACGGCCCCAACTGGGCCAGGTGGGGCCGGGAGCACCCGTGCTGGGCCCTGGCTGCAGCCTGTGCCCCACAGACCCCCCCGGTGCTGATAGGAGCAGTGCTCACGGCCGCCTAAATTCACATGTCAACACGTTCCTCCCCCCTCACCGAGAGCAGCCAGCTCTTTTCTGGGGAGTGTTTTGGTGCTGGTTATTTTTCAGCGTTGCTAAACGTGTGGTCATTAGCTATAGCAGCTCTCTTGGCAAGTCATCTGAGCACAGAACCTGCTTGTCACCCTCACCCCTAAAATCGGATGCAGGCTGGCATAAGGTAACCCCCTCAGGTGGTCGTTGTTGCTGCCTATTGATCTATGCAAAAATCCTTTGTTAAAGCGGTGCTCGATTTAATTTTTTATTAGTGGACACTAGACATGTACTTACCTCTCCCCAGTGTTCTTGACAGTTGTAAGGTTTTGGTTTGTGCTCACCTTACAAAGGGAAGGGGCCGGGGACAGGGTTGGCAAAGGAAGGCTGTATTTACTGGGGCTGTTGGCCAGGTGAACTGTTTGGTTTTTTTTAAAGGGAAATTTCCAAAGATTTTTTTTCCAGTATTTTCACGAAGTGGCAGATCTTTCACAGTTCCATTACAAAAGCTGAGCTCCACCAATACTAAGCCTATTCTGTTTTAAGGTATTTTGACCATTTTGCTCTGTATCTCTTGGGGGAAAAGGCAGCTCTTGCAAAAGGCAGACCCTTTCCCTTGCCTAAAGGCAAAGCACTGTTTGAGTTACGATTCTTCTCACGGAGGAAAAATACCAAGTGATCTCTTTTCAAATGCTTTCTGCTTGATTTCCTTCTCTTGAAGATAACGCAGCTGAAAATTGAGAACAACCCCTTTGCTAAGGGATTCAGGGGCAGCGACGACAGCGACCTGCGTGTGGCACGACTGCAAAGGTACAGTGGGAGGATGGGCAGGTGGAAAGGAGGGATGGACAGACAAGAGGGACAGACTGACAGGAGGGACAGAAGGACAGGATGGGCTCCACAGGGCTTCTTCCTGCCCAACTGGCAGTGGCCAGAGAGTATTCCATCGCGTGTGTGTCTGTGCATGGTGTGAATACATCCATGTGCTGCACTTTGAAGAAATTTTTCAAATGCCATGGGGACACCCAATTTTCTTGTATTTGAGGACATTGGGGCACTCAATGCCCTTATACCTCTGAAATGCTCTTCCTCTAGCTCAGTGACACACTCTGTGTTGTCGTCATGCCTACCCACACCCAGAGGAGCATGGTGAGGCTGAGCTCATCGTGCTTGGCAAAGGGCGTTGCAGTCGTTGGATGGGGATGCTCCAGGGAAGCCAAACTAATATTTCACCCTCCTGTTAATGCTGATTGCTGTCTAACCGGTAATAATTTTTCTCACCTCCTTTAGCAAAGAATATCCAGTAATTTCCAAAAGCATCATGAGGCAGAGGTTGGTGTCCAGTCACGGCCAGCTTTCAACAAAGCCAGATGTTAACCCACTTCACGGGAGTCACCAGACCCTTCAGCATTATCAGTATGAGAATGGTGCTCACATGCAGTTTGCAGCCTCAGATACTCAAGATCTGCCACTCAACACCTTCACAGCACAGAGAGATTCAGGGCTCTTCTATCATTGCCTAAAAAGAAGAGGTAACCAGAGTTTATAGCTGGGAAAATATTAGAGCAAATAATAGACCTAAAAGCATGGGCATTATGCTTACCATTAATTCCAGTTTGTTTTCTGACTCTTAGGCCTTAATCTGCAAAGTGACCAACGTGCTTTGGAGCTGAGTTTTTGGGCAGTTGTTTGTTAGTGGTTTTGTCCCATAGAAGGCAAATAAAGCCTCTGGAATCAGAGCTGAAAAACAAAACAAAACAAAACAAAAAAACAATCAGAATGCGTAATTCAAATGGAATGAAGCTACACTGGAAAATTATCGCTTGTTGAATCAGCTGAATTAATAATATTTGTTTGGAGGGGCCCTTATCTATCCTGAAATGTCCTGACACTGCCATTAGCATTAACGAAGTTGCACACATTGAGCACTTTCCAGGATGAAGCCATTAGCAGTTATCTCGATGTCTGCAGACTAGTGGGACTGTGGTGGCTGTGTGTAAGCATCCCTTCCTCCTTATCAACTCGTTCTGAAGTTTAAGCGGACTGTAGCTCCACTCTCTTCCTTTTAATCCAGCTTCAGATGAGATCATGGCATGTTTTAAGTTAAACGGAAAATTTCTGCCCAGCAAAATCCTTCTATTTGCATGTCTCATTGGCTGCTAATTTATTTAAGCTGTGAGAATCCTCTGATCATGGGCAAATGAGGAATCTAGCAGCACCAGTAACGAGGACTGCAAGGCAAATGTGTAATTTTAGCAGATGTTTAATCTGCAGATGAGTTCACAAATTCATCCGGAGAGTGTTCCTAACAGCTAACAGAAGGCGGCCGGCGAACGCCGCCGTGGCCATCGCAGGAATGGGGTTGCTGCTTCTGAGTCTGAGGCCTAGGGGAGGGCCGGGTGGTTGGCAAAGGTCTCTTATCTCAAGATATTTCTGCAGCTTTTGACGTGAATCTCTGGGGAATGTATGGTGATTTTTGCAATGACAGGAAGAAAGACTCCGATAAGGGCCTCTAAGAGACTTCTTGAATTTGTCAGGGGTAACACTGCAGCAGTGTCAGGGACCTCTGTTATCTGGGTGAACGTGAAGTAATCTCTGATGTGGGAGTAGTAGGCCAAGTCACTTACTTAACCTGATAAATGTCATCAGAGTGCTTTGAGGCTGATGGGATTACTCTGACGTTTGCAGCACAATGTTGTCGTGACATTGTACATTGTCTTCCCAAAGCAAAACGGTTTAAGCAAATTAGTCTGAAAAAAGAGCACCGGTAATGTAGCAGGATAATCCCAGACTGCCTGCTCGGATTCTGAGGGGACTTCATAAAAACTCCAGCAGCTCTTTCTGGGTTGTGTCTGAGAGCCACCACCCCGGGAGCTGCTCCTGAGCATTGGTTTCTCTGTTCACAGAAAGCGCTCGGCACCTGGACCTGCCCTGCAAGCGCTCCTACCTGGAGGCCTCCTCGTCCGTGGGAGACGATCACTACTTTCGTTCCCCGCCACCGTACGACCAGCAGATGCTGAGCCCTTCCTACTGCAGCGAGGTGACTCCGCGGGACGCCTGTATGTACTCTGGGTCTGGGGCCGAGATCGCCGGTGTGCCGGCGGTGGACGACTTGCCGCCTCCGCCTCCCCCCTTGAGCTGCAATATGTGGACTTCTGTCGCACCTTACACCAGCTACAGTGTTCAGACAATGGAAACTGTGCCTTACCAGCCCTTCCCCGCCCACTTCACTGCCACCACCATGATGCCGCGGCTCCCATCCATCGCGGGGCAGGGCTCGCAGCCCCCAGGGAACAGCCACTTCAGTGTCTACAACCAGCTGTCCCAGTCTCAGGTCCGGGAGCGCGTCCCTCCTTCCTCCTTCCCTCGGGAACGGGTGCACCCGTCTGTGTGCGAGAGAAAGCCCCCCTCTCCGCACCTAAACGCAGCCAACGAGTTCCTCTACTCCCAAAGCTTCTCCTTGTCAAGGGAGTCGTCGCTGCAGTACCATTCAGGAATGGGGACTGTGGAGAACTGGACTGACGGATGACTCCGCGGGCCCAGGGGTGCCACAGCTCGCGTTACTGCTCCCGGACGGTGTTAAGCCAGCGTTGATACCTGTGGGTAACTTGCACTTCGGTGAGACGAGTGTGCCTTTCCAGAGGGGTTTGTGTGCGTGCAGAGCTCGTATCTCCAGGCACACGGAGCATTCCGACTCCTGTCTCGGAGGGCTGGATTCATCAGCCTCTCACTGACTTCCGAATAAATTAATTCTCGCGTCTTCGTTACTGATCCAGTAGAAACCATCTTCGTGACTAACAAGCGAAGTAGCTAGTCATTTGCTTTTGCCTATAACATTAAACATCCGTAAGCAAATTTTGGCTACTGGGGAAAAATACGAGCTTCACTTTTACGGTACTTGGTTCGCGAAGTCACAGAATCCCCCAAATCAAAGGAAATCGCCATCTGTTCAGCCGCGTAGCTCCAGGACTGCTGTAGCAGCACTTACCAGGCTCTTTCCGTCTGCAGAAATTCCCTTTCCCCCGAAATGGGGGAGCCTGAGCGGGTGCCGGGTGCGGGGCAGCGGGCTCAGGGAGCTGCAGTGCCGCGCCGGTGGCTCCCCGGTGCAGCTGGAGCATGGCGTGGAGAAGAGCAGGCCCCGATGCACAAGCGTCTCCTCTTCCCCCCACAGCACCATCTTTCGTGGCTGTGGGAGACCGAGAAGCGAAGCGCTAAGCCCCAGGCCAAACGGCAAATTAATTGCAGCGTTAGGAACAGACCCAGTGTCTTCAGACTCTCATCCATTGATTGAATCACACTTGCTTATTGCAATATATTTATGAAGTTTAAGCTTAAAAGTCGCTAATACTTTCCAGAAACAATTTCTGTATTTGCTGGTCCTTGATTTCTTTCGTATTCAGCTGAAATGTGCCTTTTGTGCTATGTTTTTTTTTTTTTTTTTCTTTTGCAGCTAATTCAGAAAGAATTGTGTTCAGCATAAAGGAGGCATAGAGAAGTGGTTTTTAATTGGGGGGTGGGAGTGGAAAGAGTTCCCATTACCTGTCAGGCTTTACAGTGTACAAATATTTGTAGAACAGGTAAAAAATCTGTAACCAGTGTATACATTGCTACTATTGTTTACCATGGAAGTATCTTGAACTGACTCCAGTGCTGGCTTTGCCTACAGAGTGCCGAGAGAATCACTGAGCCGACTCACATGGCAGAGAAAGCTGTGCTCCTTATGGACCCAAACTCCCATTTACTTTACCCAAAAAGCTCTGGAGCTCCGGTCTGTAGTGTGCAGCACAAGCAGCATCCGTCTCGCCAAGCATCCGGGCGCTGCCGTGGTGTACCCAGAGATGAGAGCACAGAAATGGTGCTAGGAGTCTGGTTCCACTAAAGAGCGCAGCATTTAAGCCTTAATCGTGAACAGCGGGTTGGGGGAAGCTTTTTGCCCCTGCTTCCCACCTGGGCAAAGACAAAAAGCTGAAATGCAAATTTGGAAGTCGGGAGGTGCTTCTGCGTTTGGATGGATCCATTCCAATGAGGAGAGGCTGGTGAACGAGGGCAGCTGCTCGCAGTCAGACAACCCTGAGGCCACTAAGGTGGAGGTCGTGCTTCAACCCGGACAGTCCTAAACCAAATCAGCAAACCATGTATGTGACTGGTGTGGATTTTGTAATCGGATTTTGGAAATCACTACAATTTTTGCATGCTGAATAGCTATTTATATACATATATATATTATATATATATATAAAAATATATATATATATATCACAAATGCAGGCCACGTGTCCAATTCAGCTTTGCTTTTTACGAATGAAATACTTAATAAAGATGAATGTTGCAAGTTTTTTTTTTGAAAGACATCTATTTAAGATTTTTTTTTATTACACACCTTTGATGTAAAAACTAAGAATTGGTTAGATAAAAAACATATATACTACAGATAAATCTTTATTAGAAACCACATTAGATACAGGTGGTGTGGAATTTTTAAATGTTTGTTACATAGCATGGACATTTTATTTTACATATCAGAACATAAAGTCATTTTACTACTATAAACTGTCTCTGGGTGCATTTCAATAATTAGTATAAAAACATTCTGTGGTGAATTACTGGCTGCTGTGTCTGTCTTCTGTTTCCTACTGTCTGATTATACCAATTAACGCCCAAAATTAACACTTTGACCCTTTATAACCATGCCATAGCGACACCAGCAAACTTTAACTGCCTGCTGCAAGACTAAGGGTTTTTTTGTTTGTTTTCAGTATTTCATGTTTCTTTTCCTTTTTTATTTTTTATATTTTATTTTATTTATTTTTAATGGACCACAAGCACTGCTAGACTGAAGTTAAAAGCAGCTTGTAACAGGAGCAGCAAAATGATGCTCCCATACTTACGCGTGGACCGGTTGCATGTACAGTGGTGAAGAACAACAGGGCTGGGGGGGCCGCAGGGGTCTTAGGGTATCGGCAGCCATAAGGTGAAAGGCTCGGGTCATTCCTCACCGTGACACTGAATCAACACCACGAGACGAGCACTGCCACCGTAGCCTACAATTTATGGGGTCATGAGCCCAGAGTCCACATGCCAAGCTGGACTGGATCCTTTGCCTGTTTTACAAATATGACTAACAATAATAATGTCCTTTTCCATGAATAATCACCGCCGCTATTTTGCACCATTTTTCCTCTGCTTCTCTTGATTAATGCAATATTTATTGGTTTAAGGCCGATTTGAAAGTAACTCCTACCAGAATTGTTCCGACAGCTTGCTGCTCATGCAGGGAAGGCAGAGGAGCCTTGAACCCGTAGCTAATGCAGGGTTCAACATTCAGATGGAAGCAGATGAGGGCACACGTGGCCATCAGGCTTTTTGTAAAGCTCACGGCCAAGGTTCGGTGCTGTGCAGGCGCTCTGTGAACCCCCGTGGCACACCGCGAGCTCCTAGTTTTAAAAACAGGCCATGGTATGGCCACTACAGGGCTCAGTTGTAAAAGGCTGAGTTAGCACAGAAATGCCCAAAATTTGGGTATATGCTAATCTGGTCAGCTGGGCTCCTTTTATAGTCAATGGAGAGAGATCAGACACTTAGATTAAAAGGGGATGAATCATGCTATGGTGATGATATTTTCCACTCATAGAGGAATCCAGCTCAGCCAGGCTAGATTTCCCATTTCTAAATGGCTGAAGTTAAGTTAGGGGGATCCCACTCCTACTCGGCCTTTACAAAAGCATTTAGCAAGCACTAAATAGCATCCAGCTCACACACCACATCTGAACCGAACACAGACCCGCAGCCAGCACACCCCTGCAGCGCATTCTGGCTGCGTTCAGTTAAGGAATGGAAGGGTGGTGTCTGTTTGCTTTTGTTTTGTTTTCGTTGCAAAATTTCTAACTCGCTTTCTGTGTCTGATCCCAAAGAGAGCTCAGAGGCAAGGGGGGAGGCACCCAGGTCCCGCTTCAGTTCTGTGTTTCACATCTGGGTGGGTTTGGTGGCTGTGGCTCCGCTCGCTGCTGTGTGATCGGCACCAAGCTCCCCACCAGCCCATGGGGCAGCTCTCTGCCAAGCTGCTGGGCCTCCAGAAGCGGAGCCCGACAGTATCCAAGCCTCCTGGAGGAGCCGGAGGTGGGAGGTTAATGCTCTATTTGTTTTTCGAATTAGAAACGGTAAACTGCAGACACCACTAAAACAGACCCAGCAACCTGCACAGCATTAAAACGTTACCGCGCCCAGGTTCGGTGTACGGCAGCAGGAACACATTTTGCTTCTCAGGAATGTGGAGGGCTCGGTGTGTGCAGAGGCCCTTCCAGCTCCAGCTCTGCCTAGGTGGCTCGCCGCATCGTAACAGCGAGCGGCAGCCCGTGTGCAGAAAAACTAGGCCCATTTCAACTCAGATTCAGGCAAAAATTAGCAAGTGAGGAAAACTTGGCTATGCACGAGGGCTGTTTTCCATTGATGTATTCTAATCTGTACCTAAAAGGCTGTTTTTCTTTAAGGTAGATGTCCAAATTTAATATTGGCACGAGAAAGATAGTTCCACCGAGTCCAGCAGCGCTGATGCCAGCACTGCCTTTGGACCTCACTCTAAATAGAACAAATATTTGTATCAGTTTGCTGAGTATGTGAGTAATACGAATATTTGCCAAAATTTAAACAAGCTAAACTTTAGCCATGCCAAAAACCCCACCGTTCAATTTGGTATCGTTGGCAGCTCGCAGGCTCAAGAGAGGCCTAAGTCTGGAAGAGCTGGGGTGTTTTTGGCAAACGCTAATTTTTTTTTCCTCTCTCTCCACATTTTGGAAAATTTGTGCCTCTCTGTATTAATTTATGATGTCATTAAATAATTCTTTTTGCAGCTTGTATAGAAGGAATGTTTCTTTTGAAGATGAGAACTCCCCTGAGGATGGTTATAGTGAAAAATTCCAGCAGGAGGAAAAAGTCTCCTCCCTCCCTGGCCACGAGTGTTTCTGCAGTATTGCTTGAACAGCAAAAAATTTACAATATTTTAATTCAAGGGTCTGCTCCAAGGAGGTGCCATGCACTTGACTGTGACAAGAGGCAGCCTAAATTCAATGTGATTTGAGGGCTTTTACTGCTTTGATGGTAGGATGTAACGGAAATCATGAGACTGTGACTTGCTGGTGGGGAAAGCAAGGTTTTGAACAGATTTCCTTTCCACAAATACAGGATCAATATTAAAAATGAAAGCAAAGAAAACGTTGGGAACCGTACAACAAAAGCAAAAAACCGTGTCCAACACGAGATGTACTTTAACACAAAAACACTGCCACATGAGAAACTGCCCCGGGCTCTGTCACTTGGTCACAGTAGGCATTAGAGTTCAGATCAGTTTCATGAGGGGATTCACAGCCACTCCTTGCACCAGCACTGTGAGGTATAGACCAGCCTAGGTTGCATTTCAACTGAAGTGTAAAATTAAACTCGGCAGGGGCTGCCTGGCCCAGCAGAGAAGCTGCCCAGGTGGTGCTGGCGGCCAAGCAAGGCCGCACGCTTGCCTTCTGTCAGGGAACTTGTTATGGCAGTCGTGACCAGGAGGCCTACCTGGCTGATTAATTTGGAGAATGAGCTTCTAACGTTGTGGTAGATTTCAAGTAAAAGGCTTTCAACAATTAAAATATATTAATTTTGCTTTGTGGTTTTAAGTAGCAAAAACTGTGAGTGTAAAGTGGGAAGGAAGATGGGGAATCAAAATGTAATGAAGGGATAAAGCACCTGTGAGAGCAGGAAGCCTCTGAACCCCAACCATAGACCTCCAGACCTTCACGTAGCCCTAGAAAGGTGTGAACTCCCCCTAGGCATGCACAAAGCCATCTCCTTGCCAGGCCAACGAACCCTTACTCAGCCCCATGAGTGCCTGGCAGGCACAGAGGCATCCAGGACCACCCCCTACAGCACCAGGAGGGGACCCCACCACTGCCAGCTCCTCCTTCACTGCACAAATCTTATAGAAAGCCTTGCTCCCAAGAGCTCCCGCATCCCAGAGATGTGACATTAACAGCAGATGTAGGGCTTAGGCACACATTTCTTTCCACCTGCATGACGTGGGCAGTGGCCTCAGACTTCACAGTCCCTGATATGTTAATTATTCCCGTCTGAGTGGAACAGTCTCATCCAAAAGTTAGCAGCACTGCCAGCGCACGGTATGTTTCAGGCTGTTCATTGATTAGGGAGTTCCACAACGTGAGGGGTTGACCATGGTATAGGTAAAGAAGGCACGGCAGCAGCTCCTCAGGTTTCCTTCTAGAAGAAACGCACCCCCAGGAGAGGGCTTATGGCTCCAGGGGCTGGTGCTGGTGACTCCTGAGGCTGTTTGATCCGAATCCTCCTTTCTGCTCTGCCCTCACGTCCCTCATACCCCGTGCAGCTTAGAGGTCCCTGGGCAGGCACCAAGGTGCCCGCAGGCTGGGACTGCAGTGCCGAGTCTGCCCTTGGAACCTGGCCCCAGGACAGAGGGAACAAAAGAGTATATAAATTAGTGCAAAGTGCTGATAACGCTAGTTCAATTAAAACTAGGCTTTGATTTATGTTAATTAGAAACTTGTTTAGACAAAAGAGAAACAAAACACACTGGAATGAGAACAGGAGGAATAGCTAGAATGGGTCAAAAGGCTCTTGTTCCACAGAAAAAATAATAAAGGGTAAGAGGTCTGAACAAGTACTGTGCAAGTGCCAGCAAGCTTTCATGTGGTATTCTTTTTGTTGCCATTTTCCTTAGTTTTCAGCTAATGCTAATCTTTGGCTTTTAGCCATGCATTGTTACAGTTCTGATGAATATTTTCAGTGGGGTTGTATTCACAAAGTGGAGGAAGGGTGCTTTTTTTTTTTTTTTTTTTTTAAGACAATTTCATCAAATGGCCATCTTTGTCACCACAATCTACTTGGCCAAGAATGATTTTAACAATTTCAAAGATAAAACTTGACGAATGCAGCTTCTAGCTGGGAAGTTTACACTGATAGCAGGAAATAAGGCCAAATTTGTACAAAGCCTCAGACTCAGCCAGCAGGAATGGATGCATCCTTTGACAAACATTTACTAGAGAACAGCATGTGCAGAGAACAGTATGTGCAAAACTACTATTTTTCCTTAACAGCCTCTATCTTACGTAAGGCAGTCAACAATGTATGCTGGAGTTCAGCATTCAGCAGAGAGATGAAAAGGAATATTCATAGATTTTCCTGCCAAAATCGTAAGGCTTAGTCCTGTTTCTGTTGAGGTCGGTAGGAAAACTTTTATAGATTTCAGTATGGCAAGGCCAGGGCCCTGGTCTTCTTTTCAGGGCTGTCAGCCTTGGCTTTGCTGTGTGCAGGCTAGGTATGAAGCACAGCCTATTTGTGTTTGATGGATGATGCAGCCACACTCTGCAAATTATGGTTTAGTCATGCCCAGTGCCTCTGAGCAGCTACTGAGAGAATAATAAAACTTTGAATTTAATACTTGATATTGTATTTAATATCAGCTGTGTATCTAATGCACAGATGAATTGCTCAAAATGTAAGAAGAATAAGTCTTAAACCATTGATTACCCACACTAAATCCAAGCACTCATTTTACCCTGAAACTTTAGAGCAGATTTCCCTAGACATGAGGAATCAATCAGGAGACATCCTGGAAAGGTGATGAACTTGCTTTGTGCTTCAGAAGTAATATGAAACAGTCAGCACACAATGGATACCTAGACTGAAAGCAAAGGTGACAGCTACCGAGCAGCTACGTGCCAGACAAAATGGAAGTGAGGATAGGTAATCAATTAAATTTAAAGTCAAAAATAAAAGTAGACACAATATCTTACCTGGTTAGACATCTTCAGGTAAGAATTTAGTCTAAGACTTACTTATGAGAACACTAAAGATGACCAAAATGAGAAAAATATCAAAGATTTCAGCCATATAAAAGTTCTGTTTTAAAGGAATCTGCATTCTTCTTTCCCATCCTTCTTAAAACATGATCAATTCAAAGCTTAGAAAGCTCCTCCTTTCCCTCCCTCAGGCTTTCCCTCTCAGCATTCATCATTATGAAAGAAAGTAGACAGGTTAGAGGCAGGAAAAACTTCCACTGGGATTTCTGCCCAGTGTCACAGAGAAGGACTGGATTTACACTCAGTGTTAAAACTGAGCACATGCCTGTTACACAAATGTTTGGATGTCAAGCAGTTTTTCTACATTGCTTCATCGGGAACGTGCAAGGAGAGAGGGGTTTAACTCTGTATAAACGTCACCCAAGCACTACAAGACTGGATGGAAGGTGTTGGTGCAAGCTGACTGCAGTGCATGAAAAAGCAAGAGGGCAAATCTCAAACAATACAAACACCAGACATTTAGAGTGAGACAAGTGAACACTGGAATATTGATGTCTTGATGGGTTCCCTGACTGTTCTCCCCTGTGTGGCACAGCTCAGCAGCAGCAGAGGCTGCTGCAGCACCAGCCACAACACGACACTGACTCCAAGAGAATGAGGGATGCTTCCCACGGAGAAGTGCAAGGAAGAGCCAGTCCTGCGAGCTGTGCTATTGGATCAGGATTCTACTTAAATCTGCTTAGAAAAAAACAGGGTGAAGTCACCCAAAGGTGACATATGTTCAGTGATCATAGACTACAGAGTGCTGTTTCTCTTCAAAAGGGAAAACAAGCCTGCTGTAACCTCATCTGAAAATGTGGAGGCTGGAAACATTAAATCAAGAACCTGGAAATATAAATACCCTGCCGCTCTTTGAACCCCAAGAAACGAAGACCACACCTGCATGTCCCATACTAGGGCATGCCCCCTAAAGCATAGAGGGACCAAGTGTGTTTTTGCTAGCTCATTCTCCTTTTCACAAATGCTAATCTGAGTTACAGATGCAAAGAAGCCACTATTAAATCCTTGTTCAGACCAGCTACTAAGCCAAATCAATATACCTAAAGCAAAAAATCCTTATTTACTTGTATTCTTACTCTTACCTGTGGTTTTAAAAAGGACTGCAGTATAAGAAAACCAGGAAAGTTCAGGATTTACAAATGCTAATACACTCAGCAATGATTCAGTCTACAGCCATTGATGGACGACTTAATTTTTGCTTTGCTTCTCTCATGCACAACATGAAAATAATATTTACTCACCTCTAGGAAGCGGTTAATTAGATCGCCTGAAAATCAATGTTCATCCTATAAACAGCAAGAGAACAGGAAGCAGGAAGTCAGCAGCCAGGAACGAAATGCAAGGAAAAATGTGAACTTGAAAACTAAAAAGAGAAGAGAAAGGCAGAAAGTTAAAAAATAAAACAAAAACCTTCTTGCCAAAGAGCAAAAGCAACTGGCAACATGGATACAAGCTGTCGGAGGATCAGAGTTTTGATGCAGAACACGTGCACTGCTCTCTGCATGCTAAGCAACGCGGCTGACCTGTGTGGAGTTGTGCACAGGGCACAAATTAGTGAGATGATGATCTCTACACATGGAGACACCACTCAGTGTGCATTCAGCAACTTTGCTGTTATGTACAGAGGTTTAGGTTGTTCCCCAACTTCATTTGTTTTAACCACCATCTGTTCTCATCATACTTAAAGAAATACAGGTAACACAGCTCTGCATTATATAGCTTGAAGAAGAGGTCTCTGGAAAGGTTGAAAAAAGGAGAAAAGAAGCTGTTACCCTATTTAGGATGGACTAAACATCCCCTTCCTCCAGGATCTCTTAGTACTTCTTTGGTTATGTTTGAATTTTAGATCTGTGGGCCAGTCGTTATCATCACGTTGATGCTAATAAAAAAAATTCCTATGAATTTCAAAATGACAGAGTATTCTCCTACCACATACGCTGCATGCCCCTTTCCTGAAAGGCTAATATAGCAGTAATTCCTTACTTGGCTCCAGTGCTATGATCAGATGTTTCCTTGGAAATATTTTCTTCCTTTGTGCTGTTTCTGCGCACAGATTGAGATTCGCTGTGTGGCAATGGTTTTCCACAGCCCAGCTTTTTTGTGTCCTTCCCAGTTTTCCTTTGCACAGATCCGAAGCTCACCAACTCAATGAATCATGCTTTCTTCTAATAAAATATTATCTCAATTCAATGGTAAAGGTCAGGTTTCTGTAAAAGAGATTCAGAATGAGTAATAACTACAGTAAAAGATTTTTTGTTGTTATTATTCTGCATTTTCTTTCCCCTTATTTTTGGGGGATCAGAGACTCCTTAGAGGACCAGCAGCATTGGACAAACCGAGCAATTAATTGCATCGGCAGTATTTTATAACTTTATTCTCATTTAAGGGGTACCTGTCTCTGCTGGAGTCCATTAGCTCAGCAGGGCGAGGGATTGCTTTCTGCTGCCTCCTGGGCAGGGCCATCAAGAGCTGGTGCAGCTCTTGCGTCAACAAAATACCTGTCCCTCTTACTCCTC
This sequence comes from Netta rufina, assembly GCF_964035555.1. NCBI lineage: Eukaryota > Metazoa > Chordata > Aves > Anseriformes > Anatidae > Netta > Netta rufina. The sequence goes on along the minus strand of NC_140145.1, from coordinate 9,474,521 downwards.
TGACCTTTCCCACCCCTGTTCCTAAAGCATACTGACAGGGAGCCCCAAGGCAGCTGCGAAGGGTCAGAGCAGACGGAAAGGAGCAGGGGGCCCCTGGGGGCACCGACTTTCCCTGAGCACTGGCCGGGGGGAGTCCAGGTTGTTTCCCCCCTCCGAACCAGAGATCTTTGCACCAGTGCTCACACGGTTAGCAAGCAGCGCACTGCTGAGCCTGCTGTTCTGGCAGGCACATGCGGAGGCTTGGAGTCAGGGCTATGGTTTCTGGCTGCCAGTACAGATGCCCTGGTTGCCTGTGCAATAAGCTTTGCCTATCTCACTGCCAAAACAGGCAAGATCTGAAGATCTTTGGGGTATCGATGATGTCTTTCGTGTGCTGGTGTGATGCCTCACACAGAGGAACCGCTGGGAATTACCAGTGTGAAGTGATAATAATGGCTGTCCGCACATTTCATTTAATAGGGCACATTCCTTTTGCAGCGTTACTGAAAATCAGTAAAGTATAAATGAAATAAAAACCTGTTCTTTTACTTACTGCTAATAGCAGCCAGTCATACTATCCTTGATAGCCACATATAATAACATTCGAGAAATGTTTTTAAATGGCTTGCACTATGGCAAAATACCACACTATAAATGAGACTTCTGGAGATGTTACCTAAATTAGTCTTGTTCGAATGCCTTTGTGATATTTAATCATAATAATAAAAGTCAGAGTGCTTTTACCTTTCCATCAGAAACTGGTCTTATGTGTTTTGCTAGCCCCAGCCTATACTGGCAATGTGGTGTCGTGGTGTATAATTTCATAGACACAAAGACACTTCACTACCATAGCTCTCATTATTAAACAATATATTTTAATTGTCACCACCTTTCTCATATAGACATGGGCCAAATCTATCCTTATTGGCTTCAACTGAGCTACACAAGGGATGAATTTGGCTCAATATATATAAAAATACAGCAAGTCAAGTAATAAAAAGAAATGTTTGGGTTTCTTTTTTTATAGCAGTCAATGCTTTTTGCCATAAGAACACATATGCCTGGCCAGTAAAATCCTGTGATAAAGGACTAAAGTGTTTAAGACTTCATATGCAGAATAGCCCATGGTGTTTAATTACAATAGCAAAAGATGCCATGTTATAAAAGCATTTCTTACCTGGAGAAGGGATCCATGCTCTCCAATGAAGCTTAATTACCCAGGGCATGCTGAGTTTTTCCCTCCTGGCAATAACCTCTAACACCAATAACTCTGCTATTTCTTTTGACATCTGACTAGCTGAATATTGTTAATTTTTGTTCTAATTTCCTTATTTGGATTATAGCCTTCCAGTGTTTTACTTCCGATGAAAGTTTTGAACATGGTAAGAGCTTCATTCCTGGGACATTCCTCTTTCTTTCTCCCACTTTTCCCCTTGGAATTTTGCGCTCTCAGCCCTGTTCTGGCACTCCTGCTCCCCCATCTCTTTATGCCTTCCCAGCATACTTGGCTCCAGATGTAGATTTATGCATTTCCCCTCTTCTGATTCTTTCCTGCTCCACTAGAAAGGTTTCAGCTTCATCACAGGCCCAGAATATCCAAATTTCTGCAGCATTAATTTACTTTAAAGCATTAAAGACATTGCCTTGCCAGCCTGTAAGTCCCATGCACTCTGGAGTCCTTTGTTTTACAGCTCGCACACAAACACACAAATCCACACACAGGGCGGTAACGCTCGGAGACAGGCAGTGGAGCTTATGAGGAGCCATTTTTTACTTCTGCAAAAAAACATCCAACTGATATTATTTGGGGGAAACTGAGTCTTCATTATTTATTAAGTTATATTAGATTTATAGCTCAGATTTGTGCTGAACTTTTATTAATTCATAAAGAGAAGATTCGATTTTTATATAGAAAACCTGCTTTTTTTGAGGCAGGGAGGAAACCTCTCCTTGGAAAGCGATGTGATATTGAGCCATGATTTAGAATCATCACCTGCGTTATCCTCCTCATCCTCACGCCTGCATCCTCAGCTTTTGATGAAGTCAATTTCCTGAGTGCATGTGAAAGCCTGTGGCTGCAGCCTGGAACAATCCTACCTCAGTGCTTCCCTTGTGTTGTTGATCCTTTAATTTCCTCCAGCCGACTCCTGCAGGGGACTAGTTCGAAGTTTTATGCTACTCTTTTGGACTAATCATTTACGACTGACTTAAAAAAAAAAAAAATCACTTGCATACTGCTACTGCTAGATAGGAGGGTCACTAATTGGGATGTACTTCTAGCCAAATGGCAACGCAGGTTTAACAGTAATTCATGGGAACCTAAAAATTGCGCCCAAAACTTTATAACCAGACCAGTTATTTAGAATCTTATTCAGAAATTATGGTTGCAATCTATAAAATACCTCTGTAGTGCAAGTTTTCACACCTTTAAAAACTCGGCTAGCAGAAAGTCATATAAAAACTGATTAATAGAAGAAATCACAATATCAAGGGAAAGATCTCCTATTCTGCCGGGTTATGAAAGTTACACCCAGGACTCTCATCATGTGACCCAGTTCTACGTTAAAAACACAAGATCTGAGAGTTTCTGATATTACAGATCTGAAAGAAAGATTAGGAGTTTAAAAATATGCGCCTTGGGGGTTAACTGTTGACTAATGACAGAACAGGAAACAAGATGAAAATACAGAAGGGACGTACATTAATTTATCCAGGATTATTGACTTTAATTTGCAGTAAAATGGAGATCAAAACAGTAAATTTATTATATGAGAAAAGCAATACTCATTAAATACTACTTTTGTGATAAAATTATTAAATTCCAACTTTAAGTCGAGAGTCTGATGTTCATTTCTTAGATAACATCCCTGTTACTTTGTTTTGTAATGTTAACTCCATTATCACAAATGCACAGCCTTCCAAATACATTCTTTGTAATTAATGAGGCTTTATTGAGCTATGCAAATGAGGACTACCACGACAGCAGTGACCCAGGCTTAAATACACATATGAATGGTCAACTATACTTCTTATTTTTGTATTTGCATACATTATAGGTGACAAAGTTGTTCCTGAAGTTGCTTTTTTTATTACATTAAAGGATAAATTTATAAAATTTTGATTTATTATACACAACAGCTATCACTAATAACTATTGTTATTTCTTAAAATCAATACAAGTACATTACTTCAAATGAAAGCAAGGTCATACTATGTTTTCGAGAACAGAAATGGATTCTGTTGCTACTTCTGGCTGCATCTGTTAGCCTGGCTCAGATTCACTCATACAGTGTGAGTAAAAGCTAGTAATTAACCATTTCACACGCTCATGATAAAAACCTGAGATTCAATTAAAAAATTATTCTGGCATACTAAGTTAAATGTCTTCCAAACTACTCTAGGAAACAGAAAGAAGGAGATAGAAAGTCTGAAGCGATCATTTATATGAATGGTTACGTATGGCAGAAACAAAAATCTCAAGCAGCAGCCGATTTATACGCTGCTAATTCCTTCCTTAGACGATCAGACTTAGACTGGTCTGATTTCAGCAGGAAAATCTCTGCATAGAGATCAACACTGGTCTCAAGCATAAGATCCTAATTATTTGAAAGGCATTTGTTTTCATAGCTTTTTTTTTTTTTATGTGTCCAAGTCGATGGCATTTTAATGCCTTATTAAATGGTTGTTTTACAGCAGCCCGTCTGTTCAGTCTCTGTGCCCATGTCTGTACTTTGTGCTGCAGGATTTTACCTTTCATGCTAGCCAAAAAATATTTTCCAAATTCCCTATAAAAGTTTTCGATATTTCCTAAGACAAATAGAGTAGGGTTTTTTTTACGTACTCTAAAATGACATTGATATGGTAGATATGACATGTATGTCTCTCCAGTTACGTTGTGCTTGCAAAAAAGGTGAAGGTTTGTGTTAATTAAAGGGATATACTCAGCTACCTTGGGCCCAGCTTTATATGATTTTTTTTTAATTACATAAACAAATGCAAATGTTTTCATTTCTGTTTTTCTTTAATTCAGTTTAAAACCCAGCAATACAAAATATGTGACCATTTCCCTACCATGTTTTTAGCCCAGATGTTGCCATGTGGGTTCTCTAAATGCACAAGAAGTAAAAAATGAACCAATTCAAAACCAACCTGAAATAAAATGAAATCGAAGATAAATTTTTGTATCAAATTACTGTGAAGTGCATGAAAGGTAAACAAACATTCAAACGTGAAAAGGAAGGTAGATTTAAAAATTGTGTATTTACTAGCACTCTGACAACAGTCCCAGTGAAATATTTCTGTTAAACATAACGGTGAAACCTTTGTTTTGTTGAAGGCAAATGGCAGAACCCCCACTGACTTCAGTGGGGCCAGAATTTGTAACCAGGTAGCTCTTTCCCTCCACTCATACACAAAGATTGTACTGCTTTGCCACTTACACCAGAGTATTTTTATGCAGTTAGCATTAAATATCAAAATACTTATCTGTCTTATTAGTCCTGATGAATATGTGGTATGGATCAGCAAAATCTTTTAAGGTAAAGTATAATCTAAATTGCCTGGTTTCAGTTCTTAGGGTTCTGTAGCAATAAGCAATAACGAACAGATGATGGAAGCAGCCAGACCTACAAAAGAAATAGTATTTTAAAAGTACTCTACTTAGGGGGGAAAAGGGTTGCCTTTGTACATAAAGAGCTCTATTCATTAAAAGAAGTTTTTACAAATGTGGTTATTTCAAATAGTCAAAAAGTGTGAAACACACTTAAAATGAGTAAAATTTGTGGGTTTTCCTATGGGTTAAATATGTGCCATACTAATAAAGCTCTCCTCACACCTCTTCCTAACTCATGGTCTTTGGCCTCATTCTGCAAGATGTTTTGAATTGAGGGAGCTCAGCACTTTGCTGGGATTGACCATGGGCTGCTGAAGTCCCAGCTCTGCAAAGATTAACAGACTTTAAAAGGATCCAGAAGAAATCATCTATATTTGACGTTCAGCATGGCACACATCACCGTGCCTTGCAGCAAGCCCATGAAGAACAAGTATGAGTGAGCTCCAGGTGCTTACCTGGGACCTAGCGATTCCACCCCGAGGAACCCATGGACACACTAAGGGACTGCTATACTGAGTAGCTAAGCAGGCACGATAAAGGTGACAAGAGAACAGAGACTGAGTCAACAAATCAGAAACACCAACAAACCTCAAACCTTCTCCCTTACAGTTGCCATCAGGTCAAGTTTTAAAGCGCAAATTACTTTGAATTCTGTCTAGGTGCCCAGAGCATCCTGAAATCCTCCTTGCTTCTGCAGGAGGCCTTCCCATAGCCAGAGTCAGTTTTCTGTCACTGTCCTTCCCACTCTCGTTTTTAAAAAGTACCTGGCACTCAGGGTGCATACGAAGCAGAGATCAACAGCTTACAGACAGAGGACAACCTGCTTTATGTTTCATGAAAGGTTTCCTATGCTGATACAGGTCAGTATTACTGGATATCCTATAGTAACATAGCAGTACTGCTGACTTAGATTCAAGCTCATTCAACAGAGGTTTAACAAAGTGATGAAAATCTTTACAGAACTGATTTTCCAGTGTTTGATCCCTCCTGCTGCTTGAAGAAAGCTTTAAATAGCTTTCAAATAAAACAACTCCATTAAAAAGAGATTATTCATAAGAAACCACTTTGCTAGCTTTTGTCCTTTCAGTTTTTAGCTCCCTATTATGTCCAGCAGTGCAGATATCTGTGTTTAAAATAAATGCTCTCAAAACCATGTCCTTATTTGCCTTTACTGCTGTAACTCTGCTGTCACGGTCTGTTGCTGCACGTCAGGGAGACGCTAGGAATGGAACATGACAGCTCCATGATGGTTCAAGCATGGAAAAACAAGACACGCTTTGGAAAGCATGGCTTTATGTGCAGTAACTTTAGCACTGAACCAGTTCGCTGTAGAAAAAAAGCCCTCGACATTTCACAGTGTTTGTTTAATCACAGCAAAAAATTATCAGTCCATTACTTAGTTCACACAGGTAGGCCCAAGAAACTGTAGTAATATTTTATAGACAGGTAAATATAAGAATACATATATTTCAGCCACGTGATATTGTATGTCTTTTATCAAGGTACAGATTTTCTTTACTTCTGTCTAACAGTAGAGAAGGAGAATTTAATGGCAAAATACCTCCTTACCACTAACAAATTAACAAAATTCAAATTATTCCCACATATTTCTGTCAGGAGAAAATAACGAACGACAAAGCCGTGCATTTCTTCACTACAACTCTGTTTATTTACTAACAAAAAGTCTGTTACTGCCACATAACAGGAGAGGACATCCTTGCCCCCAGCTCCAGCTCCCTGGCCAGGGGTAGGCAGAATTTGAGAACAGCCACTGTGACAATGGGGCACTGTGCTGCTTGTCCCTGCCACCTGCTCCTCCTGCCCTGCCCAGGCAGTGTCAGTAGTGACCCTGGGCAGTGTCAGCAGTGGCCCTGGGACATTGTTCTCCAGACAAAACCATGCACCAGCCCGTTTCAGCCCGTGCGAGTGCAACGTGCCTGCTCCGTGCGCTCAGGAGGCAGTGCGGCCTTCAGGGCCCCGGCAGCCCGCGGAGGCTTTGTCCAAACCATTTATCCCTTTCCAGAGAAACTGCAGTGAAAATGGTCTATAGATTTAACCACTGTCAGATGTTCTCTGAGCAGAATATTAATTTCTCTCCTGAGAACATAAACTTTTTGTTGTAATAAGCCACCATGCTCTCAAGCCCTTTGATTTCCTCTGTCAGTGCTGCCCCCCAGCCCGTAAGTGCCAGCATCTGGGCACAGCCTGAAAGGTGTCTGAAACGTGGGGAGGCGAAAAGGGGAGCAGTTACATGCGCTTTTTTTTAAAAACTGAAAATGTTAAATCACAGCAGACTGGCCACTGAAATGGTTTCCTTCTCACCAAACTTATGCAGTGGTTTTACAATATTTGCAAAGCCACAAATAAACTGTCTGAAATAGCAGGAGCAGTAATCCTTAAGAAAACCAAAACCTTTTACCTGGCTGCCATTGTCTGGAGAGCTGGTCAGGGCTGTCCTGCCTCCATTTTCTTTTTGTCTGTGAAAACCATTCCCTGGCTGGCTGCAGACTCATAATTAATTACTTCTGCTTGCAATGATTCACTTGCCTTTGGATTTGATCTCAGGTTGCTGACTTTCAGCGTATTACAGACCATTTGCAACTACATCAGTTCCTGTTCAAGTGTTTTACTTCGTACCGAGATATCATCTAGAGATAATGTGGAACAGGCATGCCGTGCAATACCTTCTCCCCATCCTCTGCAGTACAGCAGGTGTTGTGCCAAAAGACATCTCTTTAAATTGCAGTAGGTCTCGTCCTGCTCTGAAAGCTGCTCCCTCCCCCTTTTCCTGTTACTTGGCTCCACAGGCTCTGGTTGGGCCACCATTTGACTTTAATCAGAATGTGAGTGAGGTCCAAAAATTGTTGAAAGCTCACTTATCCCATCCCAGTTCATTTCCTTGATGCCCAGTAGCACTTCTTACCGCTTTGCTTTTGCTAAACAGAGAGGTGCGGGGTAATGGGTTGGTTTCCCTCAGAATCAATCTGTGGTAGACCACTGCGTGCAGGCTGTATATTTATTGGATCTAGAGAACTGATTTTTAACTGCAAAAAAACTTCTAGGGAATCTGAACAGTATGCCAAAGCTGTGATCGTGGCACAGCCGTGCTTTCTTTATCCTTGTTAACACCAGAACTAACAGCAGCGGTGACTGTGACCTCAGCAGAGGCTCGCGGTCCCAGCCTAGTCGAGAGGTACGGAGCCGACCTTTGTACCTGGCATCCATCTCCCAGCCGTTGTATTTTCACAGTGAGTTCCTTGTGCTAGACGGGATAAAGCTAGAGCAAGTATACCTACCTACGCCTCCACAGGCTGTGAGGAAATCCCCTGAGAACATGCTGCTGCTCTGCATTTAAATTAATTCAGAATTTAAATTTCTTAGTGCCAGAGAAAATTAACCTCTTCTTCAGACCCGCACGGGCACTAGCAGCTAAGACTTCTGCAAAGGCCTGACCCTTAAACTAAGATTTCCATCACTTTTACTTGGGTGAAAATGTACTGCAACAAGTAACTGCTGTACTAGTTTGCTGCTGTACCAGGAAAATCTGCACGCTGCAAATCAGTTATCTGCAGATGCTATGCTTCAGCTGGGCTACATAACTCAAGAAAATTTCCAGAGATTTAATTCATAAGACAATATTTCCAGCAGGTATTACTCTGTTACTAGCCATAATGAAATCTAAATCCTTTCTTAGCTTATCCATCATTTTATTCACATTTCTTGCTCTGAAGCAGAGGACTAATTTTCAAAACCAATTTTCCCACTTTTTGGACGCGTCGTGTCTCCCAGCAGTCACTGTCTCTGCTTGCCGCTAATTTATCCTTTTTCAGCCTGCCTAGTCCAATAACTTCAGTTTAAGAAACGGTGCTTTATTCTATTCATTTCACAGATCCTAATACACATTCAAAAAGTAAACTGACCAAATCTAGAGAAAAGCTATAAGCTTTATCCTCATTCCTGTGGAGCTCAGCACTTTCAGCTTCATGTCTTCACATTTCCTGAACTGATTGAAGAACTTTCCCTAGACATTTCTGAGGCTGTGTCCTGGCCAGCCTCAGAGCAGCTTTTATGGCCAATTTTTACATAAGTCTAATATTTAACTGAACTACTTCCTTTAATTTTTCCACAGCTGCCAATTTTCCTTGTTTTACAAACCAAGATTATCACTTTTCCTAATTGTACAGTAAGGCCAGGGATCAGATTAGGATCGCCCCTTTTCATCATTCATTTTATAAACAGTACTTGAGTTACAGGATTTGGCTGCTAGGAGCCCCCGTTTCTGTCCATCTTTCCAGTCATTCACCAGGACTGTGATTTGAACAGACCAGATGTGCTCCTTATGAAACCCATAGTTCAGAAGAAGAGGTTTTTATATTTTCTGAGCTGATCTGTAAATTTCAAATCACAAGTCTTTTTTCCTCCTAATTTGCCATTCATTGGCTGACAATCTTTTTGTTAAGCTATGGATTTCAAATGTGACCTACAGACTTCAAATATGACCTAAGATTCTGTCATTCCATTCTTTCATTTCTTTCAAAAACTGGTATTTTAGTTTCATATGAGCAGGTAAGTTCCAGGCTGGTCAAAACTTTTCTGCTTTCTACTGTCTTCTGGTAAACTTTCCAGGTGAGAGCAGCCAGATTGCTGGTCAAGTCAGTGACCTTGTCAATTCATTCTTGGAGCTTTGCATCCAGCCTTACCATCTGGCCAGAGAGTTGTGTAGGTGGCCCTCATTTCTGAAGAGGACTTCCAGACATTTCAGACTCTTGTTGTAGTTACATCTGCCCATCTTGGATTTCTGCAAGCCCTACATAAAACAAGATACTTGTGGGGAAAAAAAAAGAAAAAAAAAAAGAAAGAAAAGAAAAAAGAAAAGGAAAAAAAAAAAAAAAAGAAGCACCAATGTTTCAGATACTGGTGTTTAAAAACACTGTCTGGATGTTCTGAATTAATATTGTGTTAGAAGTCGCCAAATGGCCGTATGCCAAGATTCAACCCAAGGTGTATTTTTATGGCAAGGCTATAAACCCACAAAATAAGTGGTTTATAATGGAAATTCTGACACACTTTTAATATTAAGAGCAGAAATACACTGGATGTGGCAAGTAAGTATTTGACAGCTGTGGTACTCACTTGTCGGCTGTTCTGCCCTAACAAGTCCCTTTTGATGGTGGGATTCCTGCTTTATCTCATTCTGTTTCAGCCACGTGGTTTTGGGGCAGATGGGCTGAGCCATGCTTTGTGTTCATTCCGGAGCCTCTCGGTACCCTTTTTCTGGGCGATTACAGTGAAAAGCAACAGCTGGGATTCACCAAGTACCGATGTCTGCAGCGTTCTGAAGCTCATGGCAAGGACTCAGCTTCACACAGAGAGCAGCTTTCATTAGCCAAGGGACGGGAAATTTCCTCTGCCATTGATCCCTTCGAGTGGCACTTCTCACGCGGTGACAAGGTATTGTGGCTGGGAAGAGCTGTAAGACTGAGCACATGGGCACTGCTTTCAACTTGAAACCCACAGACAAAAACCATCCGTGGAAGCCTGTTGATGCTACGGTTGTGAATCAGCCCGTGCACAGCTGGAGAAAGGAGTGACCGTGAGCAATATTTTGGACAATCTACCAGTTTACATAGGCACAGAAAGTATCCATCTACTGTGAATTCAATAATAAGGAAATAGCAGTCGAGGGGGTAAAGGACTAAAAATAATTTCAGAAGGCTGAAACATCATACAAATAAATCCTATACCTAACTTGAGATATTATAACCCTGATTTGGAGAGGAAAAAAAAAAAGACAGAACAGTTTTACTCACAGGTGAATGCTCTAACTAATCACCTACATTAGAAGCCTCCCACTGACATCATTTACAACACACATATATTTATCAAGTGAAAGTAAGAGGGGAAAGTGTGAAAAAACAGAACCATTTTTTATCAGAAACATCTAAGATGAGAGTGTTCAAAACAGACATCCAAATGGTACGCACTGGCTCTGTATCTGATCTGTCCGTATGGCATGTTTTAAACCTGAGATTTCCAAATACAGATAGGGGGTTATGGATCTTTCCCATCCCAAGCTTCTTGATTTGCAGTCACAGTCTTCAGGAAACCCAAGGAAGAAATTAACTAATCTGTGACTGCCAGAATAGAGCTTGAAACACACGCACACACACACATATACACATCTTGAACTTATTTTGTACTTCACACACAAGTTGGAGAGAAAAGATTTTGACTCAAAGTGAATGAAACCTAAACAGCTGACAAACAAACAAAGGATGATAGATTAAACTTTCCAAGTAGCATGCAAGCCTCCTCCACTGTAAAACTGAGTTTTCCTACTCCTAATGAGTAGATTAACTGCAACAGCAAATACTAATGCAGAAAGCTTTTTCTTTTAAATAAAAAATGAGAGGAAATGAAAACCAAATTACACATTACTTAAAAATAATCTATCTGGAGATGAAATAAAACATTTGTGACTATGAACCAAGATTCATACCCCTACTTCCAACATCTTCCATTAACACCCCTAGGAAATTTAACACAATTAAATTAATGTCCTAAAGGGTACGCTGGATCGAGGGAAGCAGAGCCTGGGGCTTACTAACTGGCTGCAGTCTTTGAAAGAGTCTAACAGCTTAAAGACACAAGACAATTTTACTTGCATCTTGAGATTCTGAGAGCATTCTGAGAGGTAGATTCTGAGAGCGTTTATACATGTAGAATGCCTAGAAATTAAAGCTCAAAAAAGGGCATTGTTTTGTTTCAAATCACAAGCAGGCTGCTTGTCTCAGATTTGAAAGCCTCTGTGATTCTCTACAGAACTTCCTGTAAAAACAAAATTCCACATAATGATTTAAGACAGGAGTGAAATCCTATTGATCAAAACACAAAGTTGAATACAAGTCAAGAATTGGATGGAAGCTGATGGCAAGATGGTATATGAACATTTCTTAAAAAGGATATATCTGGACACATCAATAATCATGCCATTTGAAGTTCTTTAAGGGCTGCACATTCAGAAGAAAGTCAATGCTTACACAACCTTGTGCTTTTCATGCTGGACAAATTGGTAGAGTTAGTTGAACTGCCTATGGTCTACAACAGACAAGAAACATCTCAGCGGTTATGTGCTCCAGCATTTCTCTGTGGAATTACATCTGGTATGTGAGACAAATGCACTGGTTGCAACTCAAATTAGATCATTAGTACACACCTTTCACCAGGTATGACTGATACTGTTTTTAAATGCAGTACAAACTCTTAATTGCTACTCAATTAAGTCTACTTAGTCCACACGTCTTTCAAGTCTGCATATCCACATACCTTTTGAGCTAATCCTTTCAATGGCTCATTTCACGTTGATAGGTAGATAAATAGACAGTCAGACAGATAAGAGAAAGATAAGGGCAAGAACTGCTGTATTTTTAATATTCTGGTAACGGAGGTTATGTTCAGGCAAACTTTTGTCATGCAATGGGACTGCAAGGTCCTGACTCCTGCCTTTGTATCTTTTCTGAACAAATGGTACCCATTATATTTTTGGCTATTTACTTCAGTAAGCTTTTTGGGTGCTCTGAGCACATACACACATACATGATTAAACATGAACATTCATTTTTTTTAATATAAAATCAGTTCTGATGCAACCTGATGAGCTGAAGGAAAGTATCAATGTGTGGGGAAAGAGCCTTTGGCAAGACAGTTTATTTTTCTTTCTGTGGAGATCAGACTTTTCTTTATGATTAGTCTCATATGTTTCTTGCCGGTTACTTAGGCTAATTTTGTAAAATATAAATTAATGTTTATGTTAGTCAAATCTCTCTATTTAGATGCTATTGAAATGGAGCCCTAGCACGGGTACATGCCCAGCTGTGCTTTGCAAATGAGGAAAAGGAAGGAGATTGACAGCAGCTCTTGTTGCTCCACAGACCAGCTCTGCAAATCTACATCAGCCACAGTGCTTTCTTTGGACCAAGCCTTCCTCCTTTTATTAGCTTTTTGCTGCTTTTCTGGGTAAGAAAATCAATGGAAATTTGATTTATTTATTTTTTTATTAATATATTTTTTTGGTGTAAAGGAAAAATAACCCAGGAAAAGTACTTCAGGCAGAACTCTCACAGCTGAAAAATAAGACTGGTAAGATTTTCAAACCAAATTAAGTGTTAAGGGTTTTGTTGGTTGTACTTTCTGTGGAAGAACTAGAAACTAGCAAGCCCCTTTCTGGGTGCAATGATGCTCAGGAGCCTTGAAGGTCTAAGTATTTACTTCTGACACTATTTAAGTGAACACATTTTTCTTAAATACTGTTAACTATTAGACTATTAGATTTAAAGAAAGGTATGCAATTTTCACCATCAAGATGTAAAAGTCTTAACAATCTAGCAGACCCCCTACAGCCCAAGCAACACAAGAGCCAGAGTATTTCTGCTACGATATGGGAGCATGATGTGGAAAATTGGAAGGTCACTGGAAAAAACATGTGCCATAGGACCTGCATTTTGGAATCATCAGGGAAAGTTTGAGGGATGCAGACCATGAATCCTAAAAATCACTCAGAAAAAGATGAATCTGTTTCTCAGGTCCTGTCTAGACTGTGAAAAGATGGGTTCTGTCCCGCACTGCCAGGGCTGGAGAGGATGTGGTCAGCTGGGTGCATTTGATCATGTATGTGGTTGGACTGCACCAAACTGAAATCATTTTGCAGGACGAGGTTCTCTGAAAATATTACTCTAACCCTAGCAGCAGTCTTGCCGGGCAGACAATGTCAACCTGCCAAATATAAAAAATGAGGTTTTGTTAAGCTACTTGTTATTAACTGCTCAAACCTCAACTGCAGCTGAAGGAAGAAACCCCAGCATTCCCACGACGAACACATGGCTTAACCAAAATATGGGAGGTCCTTTCCTCGGAGAAGATCACCAGCCTAGGAATAATTGTTAAAATAAATACTTGAAAACTTGGCTCTCTTGCTTCACCTACACAAGAAGGAACAGCTAAGTCCATAAGCCAAAATTTCTGACTAACTTTTAAAAAGCATTTATCCTTTGAAACAGCTAAGCAGCATACTTTGATCTTTCTGTGTGAAACACTTCGTCTTTCACAGTAATCATAGTCAATGTCCAGTCTCATTTTAAAGTATAATTTGTGGCTTTAATACTTACAAGGTTATTTTGAGGAAATGTGAAAAATATGATTTAGTATTGTTTAGCTCTGGTTTGAAGTCACAGATGTTATAAATTGAAGATAAGATACTTAAATTTTTAAATCTTTTGAAATTTTAAGTTGTGCGTATGGGACCAAATTTCTTCCCTTGCGAGGCTCCAGGGTTCCCAGACTGAACTCCAGTTAACTTCAGGATGATTTGATTTCTACCTGACATTAGAGGACAGAAATCATCTAACAGTAAATTCTAGATCACGTTAAGGATTATTTTGCTTTCTGAGTAATATTTTCCTATAAGTATATATAATATAAACCACTATAGTAGGGGAATATTTATATATGAGTTATTTCCATTCAAAAAGAAAATTATTAAGAAATAAAGCACACAACCTTCCTATATCAATGTGCCACTACTGAACCACATATATAGGACTGTTTGAAAAGGCAAAGCCTGGGATGAAGGCTGGGGTATGTGGCAGGAGAGACTACTGGAGCGTAGATTAATGGAAAATGAAGAGCATGGAAGATGTTCATCGACTCTAGTGCAAAGCACAGCAACAATTTAAACACAGATCAATACAAATAAAAGCTTATATTGACAGAAATCTTACCTAATGTAACACAAAGTTTTATATTTAGTAACACACACAAAAAATAAGCATAGGCTCAGTCCTGCAAAATCCTTAATGGGAGTACCTACAGCCTCTCATTTTCTTGTTTGTGATTGTTTATATAGGCTTAGATAAACTGTATTACCTTCTGTTGCCTTAGAAATAACATTTCTAATATTTTGACAGTGTAAGTCATGCAATACTGCTTGTGGAAACAAGGAGGACTGGACAAGAGGGTGGCAGCATCTTTTTTTTTTTTTTTTTTGGAATAGCTTTAACGTATGCCCTCCAAGCTGACATGTGCTTCCTAGATGAGAAAATACAACATTCCTTCATGCACAAAACAGTGTTTTAGTTGTAATGAATTCATCCGATCCAGTTTTGAAACAAAAATAAATGGAGAAAACTGCATTTTCAGAACCCAGAAAGGAAAACAGCTCACATGCCCTACGAGCTATTGTTACGAGAGGGTGAGTTTTTGCTAGAGGCACCAACAAAATTAAAAGTAAGTGGCGAAGAGAAAACTGATTAAATGCTTACAAAAAGTAACATCCACTATCTCCACTCCTTTCCAACAGACATCCCCATCTGGAATTTATTTTTAGGATGCTCATTCCTTCTCACAGGTTCAATGCTACCCGTTTCACACCATTTAACTATTGAAAGCTCTTGAAATTCCGGGCCAGAGAAGCCAGAGCCCAGTGTATTTCACAGTGATGTAGCTAATGTGTCAGACTTGTAAAATAGCTCTTAGTGGTAGACCTCCATTTAGAGAAAGACGGAAACTAGCTTTAAATACTTAAGGCTTTAATATCTAGTCCATTACGCTGCAGCAAGGTCTTGTAAAGAGTCAATTATGGGATACTTCTGATTTGATCCACATGCAAGGGAAATCCGCTTCTTTACCTTTAAACCTCTGTAGTAAGTGTCCTGTTTAAATAATTAGTGACACTTTTTCTTTGATCAAATTGATTCACATTGTTATTCTTTTATGTTAATTTAAAACTTAATCCATGTAAAATCCAAGACAGATCTTAATCCATCACTCAGAGAGCTTTTACAAAAAGGCACTATCATGAGATTTTCCAGAAAACACGACAAGTTAAAGACAGTAGTGAACTAGCTTGAAATGTTCTCCCCCCACACACCCCTTCTGAAAACCTGTGAATCGCAAACAAAGTCAAAACTAGTAGCATGAGTAAGAAGTGCGACAATTCACAAATAACTCTGAGTGGAGACAAAACTAGCAGCCACTACAGGACGAAACCTATTCTCCAGCATATTTAATGATGAAGCCAAAATCTCAGCATTTCCTGCCATTAAAAGTCTGTTAATCGTGGGAAATATTTTAAAGTAAACTGCAGCTACTTTAACTTATATTCTTGTTTTCTACTCTGAGCTTAGTTGTCCGGGTTACGGGGAAGTTAACAGCAACAAAGTTGGAAGGGGCTTCAGGCCAGACACAACTAGTTAAGGTGCTCAGCCAGTAGAGTAGGTAGAAGGACAAATCCTCTCAATATTTATAATTTCATGCCCATGCTCTTGTCTTTGGTAAGACATTTCTGTAAATAAGAGGCTGGTAATAAAGTTAACTGTACAAGTAGATAAATATTTAAGTTTTATCCAAGCCCATAAATTCAACAGACCATGCAAATTCTTTACTTGTATGTATTCGAATAATTTGCATGAGTATCTCTAAAATGAAGTAAAAATTAATTGCAATCTTAATTGAACATGAGCTGACCATTTCTGGATAGTAGTTACATTTTTACCATGCTTGCATGTTTTCCAATAATATATTTAAAAAAAAAAAATAACGCTTCCAGCCAGCAACACTGCCCTTTAGTGACAAAGGAGGCACAAGAACTGCTTTGCTAAAATCCTGCTGTGTATTTCTTCAAAAGGCTTGATGGAGGAATATTTACACCCTCCAAGTGTTTTTTCTCAAATATTAATACAACACTGCAAAAGAAATAATAACAGATAATATTTCACAATAATTTAAAAAAATATTTAAGGAAAACAAGATGACCATTTTGTTTAACTGCATGACAAAATCCTCAAGTAAAATTGTTTCATAAAATGACTAATGGAATGTAATTACTGTAAAATTTCCACTTGAGCATGAACAGCTGGGTCTTGAGGACCTCTACTGTTCAGACTGTGCACTGTGCACCTCACTGTACAACTATGGTCAGAATATCATCTGTACTCAATAGCTAAAGTGAAGAATTTTACTTGATCTTTAGCATTACTCTGGATGTCACAATCACAGTGAAATTTGAAAAATCTATTTCACTTAGTAAGAAAACGTCAATGCTTGTGAGAGAGTCTCTCTCAGTCATCCACCATTTATGAAGTCAGAGACTACTGTGAACATCTAAACAGCCAGTATTCCAATTCCCGTGCTTAAATTTGTACACTGATGATGAAATGGGGAGATCTGTGCATATTTTCCTTTCACCATTTCAAATAGAGCAGAATACGAAGAAACTCACAAATAATATTGGAGAGATCATAGCACCAACGATATGGCAAATACAGTCTGGTGTGCTCTAACATTGATACAACAAAGTGAAGATGAAATCTTTACAGAGTTCCTTTTATACAGGAATCTTGTTGGACAATGGCAAATCAAAACACATAACACTCAAAAGCTTGAGACAACAGCAACAGTCCAACAAGGCTGTCTCGATACAGCCGGGTGGCTCCAACAGCACAGGAACGCTGACCGCGACCCAGCCAGCTTGCTCTGACTGTCACTGGCCACAAATGCTAGTCCCTCTTGTGTACAAGGGAGGAATATTTCAGTTAGGGTTAACAAATGCAAATGAGAAAAAGAATGCATTGTCACTAAAGAGGCACTTTCAGGGAGGATTAGAAAGGTAAGCATTTCAGTCTGCCCCTTAGGTTTTGGGAAAAGCACCCTCGCTGTAATATCTGAGCATTTCATGGAGCTCGCACACAGCCTACTGACCTGCATCTGCTACGTGCACATAAAAGCTGCTGAGATATATTGTAATTTTAGGCTACTAATTGGCCTTTATTAAGGAATAGCTTTTGTTTTTCTGGAAAAGTTGGACAGTAAAAATTTGCCCCAGAAGTACTGTCTGGCTGTTGAACATCAGTTGAAGAAAGCCTGCACAGACAGAGCACAGGCACAGCTCTCGCTCCACCCGCGGTGTCCTGCCCTTGACAAGTACTCCCCTTTTAGAGGTATTAAATCTTGGCAACATCCATCGGAGTTCCCACTTAAGCTGAAGTAAGTACATGTACAGAAGGGCTCTGTCAACATATCTGAGTGGAAAGATGTTTGGATTAACTAAGAAAACCTATTCCAAATCTCAGATAATAAAATGTCCTCCTAAATCCTAATTGCAACTTTCATCTTGTGTCTCAGACCTTGCCACCAGCTGATGTGCCGATACAGATCAAGTGTTTAGTTTGATAAATGCGGCTTACTAGGGTCTTGGTATTGCTGACTGACAGAGTAGCTGAATAGGATCCAGGCTTCTAAAGGTGATTATCTGCCTAAAGAAGGAAGAAGATGAGCACAGGACAACCTTGTTTGTCATTTTGCGCACTTAATCAGACAAAGCTCATAATACTAAGAGCTTCTCTATACCATCAAAAATAAAACAAAAGCAGCTTGTGAATAAATTACACTACCATTTTACAGGGGGAAAATCCATATGAATGCATTGGATAATTTTATTTTAGTTACTATTTTTCAGAACTTATAACGGGAAAATATGACTATTAATCATATTCCCAAAAAGTCTTTCCTTAGAGTATGGAATTTGGAGCTTATCACAGCCAGATTTGGCTGTACAACACACATAAAGCAACATCCTTATTTTAAACACTAGATCAAGGTAGAAAGTTACTAGATAAGACTTGTCTTTCTAATTTAATTTCCTATCTTATTCTTGGATTATTCTTGGTTCTGCTTTAGGGTTAATAAAACATCTACATTGGTTACACATTTCTTTTTATACAGAAATTATGTTATATTTAATTTGCATTTCTTTAACCAAGAGCTTGCATTAAATTGATTTAATACCGCTAAAAATTCAAATGGAGTGTTAAAAGCTGACAATCAAAATACATCCAAATAAGCAGCATTTTCAGTGTGGGGTATTCCACCATTTAAATGAAAAATAAAAACAAAAACACAAACCTGAATAAGTAAAAAAGATTCCTAAGTAGCTCTGCTTTGATACTAGAACATCAAAAGGAATGAAGTCAAAATCTCAGCTGAAATACATTCAATCCAGAAAAAAAAAAAAAAAAAAAAAAAAGTACACAATTGCCAATATCTTGTTATTGTCATTAGAACTAAAATTTAACAACCACTGAATCCCTATTTTGTATTGAAAGGTCCCAGTCTTCACTTGTATCCCATACAGCAATTATGACCACCGATGGCTTAAATAAAACACATTTCCAAAGCAAAGGCTATTCTACCTAAATCTTTAGTTTGTGAGTAGGCTCACTGACATTAGCAGGGCTTTTATATGAGCTCAGTCTTACAAGGTCCAGCACTGACACTCAAAACTGCTGAGTGGTATCAAAAAAAAATGATATTTTAGTTAAAACTTTCAAAATTTTACTACGTATTATTGGCAGCATCATTTATTACTATTAATTTCATAGCTAAAGGCTTGGATTATCAATTCTGTCAATCCAAGCAATTTCCAACCACACCTAATTCTACATCTAAATCATTACAAGGATAAAGCTGTTATACTTGTAATGGTATTTGTCCTACTTTGAACATTACAAAACTGTTTTATCTAATCCTTTAGGAAACACCATAATGAGGCTCATCTAATGGCTTCTACTAGTTAGGAAGGCAAACTAAAAGATTTAGCTCCTCAGTCTGTCTCTAAATCTTCTAAGTGAAAGATGATTTACAGTTAAGCTATGAAAAATGCGACCACTCAAGTCTGGAAAGTCTCAATCTGATTTCAACAAACTTAAATCACGATAGAAGATTGTGTCTCACTAACTAAAGATTTGCTTACCTAGGGAATCAGCATCTGTTGTGAAACGTTCATTAAGTTATAAAAGGTTTATAGACTTGTCCAAGCTTCTACTGGGAAAAAAATGTTAGATTTTTACTGAAAACACTTATCTGAAATGTTAAATATATACTTTCTCTGTTTGATACCTGAAAAAATGTTTTTCTGCCCCTTGACATAAAAAATGTCATAGAAGCAAAAATATAAATAATTATTGTGAGAAAAAAAAAACACACACAGCATGATCTCAGTACCTTAAGACAAATATTAATAGAAGTTAATAGAGAAACTGGGGTTCTTTTTGTTTTTGTGAAGCTAAATACACATCATTTTTGAATTACCTGATCTCCAGAGCATCTAGAGAACAAAAGAAGATTATACAGACCTTACAGAAGCCATAAGACATTTATAAAGGCAATACCAAGTTTTGCTTAGAACATACTTATTTAACAGCTAATGGTTTCAGAACATGCAAATCATGAGGTGAGACTGGGTATGGAACCTATGTAATTAATTTAAAATATAGATTATTTGTGCCAAGCTTTTGAAGGTTGATGCCTGCCTTTCATATAGGTAGAGACCCGTGCTCAATGACACCCTTGTACCAGCTCCACCCCTACTAATGTGTATGACTCCCTTCTCAGCACTCAGATAGGTTGGAGTTTGCCATACAACCACTGCACCCAACACTACCCAGTTAAAATAGCAATGACTGCTCACTATTAACAAAACTCCGGTTCCAAAAAGGAACCTCACGGAGCTAACCTCACTAGAGATCCTTCACTACTGGTTCTGCACTGCAACTACTTCTGAACTACTGGTTCTCCCTGAGCCCTGCATAGCTCATCACCCCAAGCAGATGAAGCAAAATGTGTCATGGAAGGGTAGGAGTTTCCTGTTATAATATCTATCTGCAAAACAAAGTAAACAATGGTCCAGACCTAGTAAGTACCATGGCCCTAAGCAAAAAGAGAAGAGAAAATATATAGTTGCAAATTATTTTTACTTTCATAAGATCTCTTGTGGGTCCTCAAGAAATGCAGCAAAAATTGCACACTAAAACCCACAATTAGGTATGAGGGACTGAAGTAACACCGTTGCCAATGAATTCAGGTTTTGATGAGAAGCTATGAAAACAAATACATGAGAGAGGTGCCGGCTGTCATTCCAAGATGCCATTATAATATAGAGCAATATAGTAATATCCGCAACAATATTTTTTGTTCCAGAAGAGTTGGCTTTAGATACAAATGTTTAAGAAAAACAGCTGAGGGAATACACAACCTACATCTCTGAACATAAATGTGGTGATCCTAAAAACCATTCCTAATTAGTGTCAAAGAGAACTATTTCCTTACAAAAATATTCTTCTCTCATAAGAAGAAAGTTTTGTACATTAAATGGGAATTTTATTACTAGTTTGATGGCCAGACACTAATCACCTAGCTGTATAAGCAAGCTGGCTATGGCTGAATTAAAGGAGAAAGGGATAAAAAATAAATAAATAAAAAGCAGAATCTCAGAACAGAAACTTGAAAAGGTTCTAGAATACAGGTGATTGAATATCCAACAAATTTCTAATGTAAAACCAGTAAAAGTGTTTGTAATAGCCTCAAGTTAATCTTTCATCATATTAAAATTAAAATTAAAGATTAAAATATACAAGTTAAGTATCATGGGTTAATATGCCCGTTGTGCTCCCCAAAACATATTCCAACAGAAATCCGGGAAAGAAAACGCTTTCACAAACTGTTCAAAGGGCTAAGCTTTGTGCAGCATTGAGTGGTTTTCAGTTTGAATAGCAATATAAGCACACCTGCTGAAACATTATTCTCCAGTTAATGTTTACTTGGGGAATAAGAGTTTGGTTTTCAGAGTTTCTTGGTATGACACCATTGAAAACATAATTTGAAAAGGTTATTTCATTATTACCTTTTCAATGATCTGCATTTGACTGTTGATCTGTTACGTGCTTTTGTCTGTTGTTCCCGTGTGCTTATCCCAAGTCTTTGTTATTAGACATGCTATTCATGAAACCTGTGAAAAGTTTAGTACAACTAGCGATCAAATGAAAGCATTTCTAAGAACACGGTAACTTTTGTGGCAGTGGGTGTAACCTAATGCTGAAGAGCTTCCAATTTTATGTGCTATTACTTCAGCACATTGATGTTGTGACTAAATTCTATATAAAATCTTTATCATACATTAAAAAGTCCTTCAAAACTGAAGGCTTTATAAAATTGAGATATTATTTACATTCAATGCAGTGCTGACAATAACAGTACAATGTGATGTATGACTAAGGCAGATCAAAATGAACATCTGAAACATTCCATGAAAGCTGTGAATTGCTTACTTATTCTAAAGAATACATTAGTTTGCTTTGAACTTCCCTCTGCTGTGAATGACGACTGTGAAGAATATGAAAAATATTGGAGAGAGAGCAAACAATTCATTTTCTAGCTTTCAGCTCCATTGTCCTGCATGCCTGCATTTTCCCCTCACCCTTGCATTAGGAAGAACTCAAGAACTACAGAGAAGTTTCCTTATAGATGGCCATGAAAAGGTTGGATTCGTGACTGTACTCATATCACAGCACTGTCAATCTACCCACAGGATGCATCAAGTAACTTGTATTTATTTTATCAATATTTCTATACTTATTCAAATTTCCAGGAAAAAAGTACTCTGAGAAATGGTAGACAGTATTGATATTCTCAATAATGACTCCAAGGCAAAACAAGGTAAAACTACTGCTGAATAACATACACAGGAGTTACCTGTGTGTTCAGCAAATGAACTCATTTTTTTTTTCTTTCCTAACTCTAATACAAATTCATTCACACATTCTTGCAAAAAGGAATTTAGTTAAAGGCAAATAGGCCTGACAACTCTGGAGAAAGAAATACCGTACTTAAACACAGAGTAATGTGAACTGAAATCAGTATGTACATCTCAGTCAGAGGCCATTCAATCGTGTTCATACTGCAGCAGCCTCAGAAGATAAGAAATCATGTCATTGACAGGAAACCTTGCCTATCTCTTGACCAATCCAATCTGTGACGGGTTTTCCTTTTCTGTGGTCACTAAGAATATGATGATTGATCTTATCCACAATTGGGTAGTTTTGAGAGACCCCTAGATCATAATCAAAATACAGTAGACATGAATGCATGAATATGTAACAAAGAATTACATGTAAGATTTTCATTTTCCACATTTAGCTAAGTTTTCATCTGCTCTAACTTTTTCACAAAGACACACATAGAAACCTGATAGAGTACCCACCACAGCAACCACAGCTCGTCTTCATGAAAGCTGAAGGTGCACAGCTTCCATAAATTAAAAAGCAGTAATGCTTATGCATTTAAATCCTACTGATTTCAGGCTAGATTGTATCCTTATTAACTCCTACTCAGCAAAAATACTCATCACACCTAAAGCAGGCAAAACTTAACGTTTATCTGAATAAGCATGAGAGTGCATTAGGCTGTGTCACCTGCAAATTCATCTCTTTGGCATTCAAAGAGGAGAATTAGACCTGAATGTGCTCTGTAATAGTTAAAAGAAAAAAAGCCCTATTTGCAAAAAGCAATTCAAGATATACATTAAAAAAAAAAAATCTCAACAGCATTATCAATATTTACATTAATAACCTCATAGCAGGCCATTTAGACAGAGGGCTGGCTAAAATAACACTAGTGCGATGCTGCCACCTGCAGCTGAATGCAGAGTGCTTGCTTCTTTAGCAGCTCAAGGCCAGTCCTTGTATTTGAAGCTGTCTATATAGGATTTTTAACTTTAAAATGACGTTTCCCTGGTTGACTTATTCAGAAATTTTATCATCACTTTGCTAAAGGAACAGTGCACGATTAATAAACTTTCATTTCTACACTGACCCAAACGGATCCGTGTTCTGGAGAACAGACGGCAGGCTCCAGGCACCTGAGATGCTCACTTGTCTCCAAGGCTGGGCTGCTGTGTGAGTAGGAGAAATTTTTTAGTCTCAGTTTAAAAGTCTGCATAGAGCATCTTAACAGTGCCATGGCCATCTTGGAGAAGGTGAAAAACTTAAATAGTCCAAGAGAAAATATTAATGATACATGCTGTGCTTTACTGAAGTTAAACCATCACTGACATCCATCAAGTTTTCACTAGTGACTCTTGTGCACATTGGCTGCTGTAACAGCTAATATCACTCTTCCATTTTTTGAAAGCTGATGGGAATATGAATATCTGTACAAAATGACGTATTAAAATAAGTATTAAAATCCGTATTATAAAAATTCCTTAACACTAGGCATAAGATTTCTGTATCACCTGTGTTTACTCATTAAGCACTACCCCTGTTATCTTTCTTGTAGAGCTGCTAGCAAGGTAGACATTAATAGAGGATGCTGTAGTATTCTATGCCCCCTTCTGGTACTTCCAAACAAATCAGGATTAAGTAAAAAAAATATAAAAACAATATTGCTGTTCTTTATGTGCTATAACAAACAATGTGAATGGAATTGTTTATTCAGAGCAATCTATAAGCAAAAAAAGTGGTAGAGAAATAAAACCCAAGTAAGCATCTTGTGCTTAGAACCTGTTAACGTTAATAATAGTTACCTGCTTGTTACTCTTATAATTTCTACAAGTTTTCAAATGACCGAACTTTTCATTAATAAAACGCAAACATACTTGTCACAACTGCTTATGTTTTACATGTCACCACAATTTATACAAATAGTTTCTTGAGATCACAGATCATTCTTCCCGGAATGAGGCAGTAGTGCTTGTAAAGATATATTACAGCCTCATACCACATCCTGAGACTTTTCTCTGAGCATGTTATTTCTAAACATCTATTAGCATCCAGAAGTCAACCAGCCGTATATCTGAGATGACATGCAAGCCTTAAGACACATGCTCATAGAAGTTGGATGAACAGCCTCTCACTCATCTTTCATCATTGTGTAAAATGTTCCTAATTTATCTGCAATCTTTAAAATAAACAAGCCAATTGCCAAGAAAAGCTCTGAAAGCTGCAGATTAAACTAAAAACTTTCTGTAACAGATCTACAACTTTGAACGGTCAGTTCTGAATAATAAAAGTCACATACATGCGTATATATATACAGACACACAGCAATATCCTTATGCATGTGAGCATGTTTGTGTACACACACGTGTATTTATGTATTTTTAAAAAGATCTATAGATATGCCCTGACACAACGCAGACCCAAGGTAGGAACACCAAAAAATTAAATAGGCAGTATCTTGTATAACCTTTCACATACTACTTTAAGAAGACATAAAAGGATATCAGTATTAAATCAGAGCGGTACAGAGGAACCCAGAAATAATGCATATGCTCTATTGAAAAAATATGTTGTAATAGTAGCATGTGTTTGAAAACGTGCAAATAAAATGGGCCCAGACATCAAATAATGTGACAGGTGGTATTAGTGCATGAAAGATAAGCATCCCATAGAGGCCCCAGAAAATGAGCATGGGCTGCTTAGCATTTCGTAGTTCAAGCGTCCCGTCTGACACGCCGCAATAGTGACTGCAGCCACCAGTCACTAGTGCTGAGTGCCTCCCTTCTTTCCTGTGTTAGAGATGAGCTCAACTATAGCTTCTTAGCCCTCTTGTCAATGTTACTCACTATCTATTGTATAAAATGCAGTGAACTCCTAATGGCATTATAATTTAATCACAGCAAAAAGAAGAGTGACTGTCACGCTGTCTGCCAGTGATTGACATGGCCTGGATTTCTGCTGTCAAAGATTTGCATGTCAATCAGTAAGAACCCATATGGCATCTGTTTACAATGATCATAAGTCATCTGATACCAGTGTCTTAGCAAAGCTTTGACAGAAATGAAATGAGACCCATGTTCTATATTCCCGAGCATGTGAACTACAATGGATTTGTTTAGAGTTCTCAGCATCTGAGTTAATGCACATTAATGCTGAACTAGGTTTGAGAACACAATGCTTTAACAACAAAAACATCAGGCAACGTTTGCTTATTAAATTCGATGAGGATGCCATGTCTACTCCTGGCACTCTGTCTCATGGCTGTTCCTATTGATTTTGCAGCTTTCCATTTTATGAAATAATACATCTCTTCTAAACGTGCGCGTGTGTGAAACTCATCACCTCTGGTAATGTCATCAACCATGAATTATTACTAAGCTACATCTAGACTTCTTTCATAGTTTCTTTTGGCACTTCATGCGTTCACTTCCACTTTCTGTCTAAAGTATTGCAAGATCATTACCTAAATTTGGAATGCAATTGGAGAACAATCAGGCTGACAGAAGGATCTGAACGCTGGATTCCAGAGAGGAAAAATAACTTATCAGGCAGATATCCTTGTTGCTTTAAATACCTGGCATGGCGTTCGCTGGGAAACCATTTTGGATGAATGCCACAAAAACTCACATGAACTCATGCTGCTTTTATTGCAAATTCTTGATAGCATAAAAATGCATGTCTGGTAGTAATCACAGTTGGGCATAACACCATCCTGTAATGCAATTCTGTGCACCCAAAGTGATAAAAAGCATCTTGACCCTTCTTACTTATAACTGAGGAGGTTGCAAATTTACCTAAGTACACTGCAAGAGCAATACAGCTTCTCTCTCCATAAGTGAGTTTCATGTTCTTAATCCTGCCCGCATGCTGACAGATTATATTTGAGTTTTCTTTCACACTGATATTCTGATTTAATATATATACATATATATATGCCAAGACTGCTAAATATCTGTACAATCCCTTCTTATTATTTATTTATGGTAATTTCTTCCTATTTCTTCACACAGAACCTCTTCTAAGAGCGACCTGCTACAGCTTGCTAATGCCATTTTTTTCAGATAAGCTGGGTATCAGCTGTGGGTGACATTCAGTCACGGTCTAAAAGTGTAAAGAACACTCACATTATGTGCAGCACTATCTGGACCATTCGTTAGGGGATGGAGAGCTGTCACATTTCCCATGTCTCTCTGGGGATGTATCTAAACATACAACCAAATGAGTTATCCAGCAGAACAGTAACCATTTGAACCTTTTTTAATGGAGGAAAAAAAAAAAAGAACTGGGGGAAAAAAGGAAGTAGGAAAAGAAGTAGGGAAAAGCCCAAATTCTCCCTAACTGTTACATGTCTGTTGTCTTGCTTGTATCAGCCACCTGCATTTCCTGGATGGTCACTTAATGAACTAATTAGCTCATCTTTTTTGAGTTGAAGTGCTATGTGCCTAGACAAGTTTTGCTTTTGAAAATATAATTCCTTTATCCTTTTATTGGCTTTAGTGCAATTCAGCGGTGACTCAGTTTATGAAAGAGAGATGCATAGCTTCAGTTTGGATAAGAATTAACTGGCTATCCAGTAGCAGCAAGTTTTTCCTCTCTGCACAAAATGCTTTTTCCCTTTAGCACACCATTCTTCCATTGTGACCCTCATCAAATAAACTGATGAAAGTAAACATCTGTAGTTCAGGAGGCATTTGATCAACAGCTTTGCTCTCCATTTGAACCAAGGGGTTCTTTTACAAGGTAACTGCCCTCTCCCAGGGAGGTATACGTGATTACCCAATTCCTGTTGTTACAACAGACATGCTTAAACTGCCTATTGTGTGCGCTATCCAAAATTATATTTGTGGTTTTGTTCCATACTGTCTCCTGGTCTGTGAGCTCCTGCCTCTCCTAATCCCCTTTCAATGAATGACACACAGCTCTAAGGCCCAGAGATCTTGTTACTAACAATTACCAATTTCTGCCTTTTTACAACACTTAAGGAATCAAATGTACAAAGAGGATATTAAAGACCTTTCAAATATATGAATCAATATCTCACATTGTATACACACGGATTAAAATAATTTATCGGCAACCCTTTAAATAAATCTGGAAGCATTAAAACTATGAAATATTACAGTGACCCCAGGTTAAGTACAATAAGGGAAAATAGATGATGAAATATGTCTAATGATTATATTGAAAAGTGTGCAGAAGACATGCTGGAGGCTGAAAACGCAGAGCCAGGTTGTCCCCTCCTCCCCTTAACCTCATACCATACTTTTATTTTCATTGCTGTGATATGCCGGGAACGTTCACAGTCTGTGAAACCAATTACAGCACCAAAGCCTGCTCTTCATAACAGAAAGACTCTTACAAAACTCGAGGTATTTGCATCCCCACGAGGTCTGGTTCTAATGCATCTTGACCACTTTAAGAAAGAGTATTCCCCTGTCACCAGGCCAAACCAGCTTTATTTCTATTGTTCAGGAGTTTAAAATTTGTGAGAGAACCCCACATGTTCAATGCTTGCTTAGAAAATACCAGGAAAGATTCAAGGAAAAGCAGCACCCCTCCCCACCATGGTTATACCTGCAGCAGTAAGGAGAGAAGCAAGTTACTTAATACTAAAGTAACCCTGCGGCACTTGGTTCCTTTGCCATTTTGATAACCTAGCGAGGCTTCTCTTGGTATATTCTGCGTGATTTGACAAATTGCCAGATCAGAATAACAAAAATTACATTGAATTTGGGACACAGCAGAAAAATGCATAAAGAACTTCCATAGCAAAGCCAGTTTTGTTTTTGTGTCACTTACTGGCTGTATTAAAAGTCACATATATCTTACTAAAGCCATCAACTAAGCTTCTATTGATTTTAAAGGAATTCTTAAGAACAGTCAACTGCAGGATTACTGAATATATGTGTTATATTTCAATGAACATCTAGGCACCGTGTCCCTACAATAATAATATTCATTCCAGAGATTAATATTTTATAGAGAGGCTTTCCTATAAAGTTAGTATATTAACTACATTCTTTCCCCAAACACGAGAGACAAATTAATATACACTTTATGCTGACTACCACACATAAAAGGTAGTTAATTTAATTGGAATATCTGGTAAAGTAAAAAAATAAAAATAAAAATGCAGACAGCAATGGAATGCTAACAAAATTTTACAATCCATAGTATATTTATTTCTTTATTGCCCAATTCTGATGGTTTTGTTTTCTTTCCTCTATATAGAGCTTTTACATCTAAGCTGGATTGGAGATCAGAAACCAGCTGGAAATTTTCATTCTAAGTGGCCCAATTCTGAAAGCCTGTGCATACTAAATACATTTTAGAAAGTGTGGGCAAACCTGTACGAGCACACATGTGCACGTCAGCCTATGTAAGGTGCTCTAAGATGACAAGCAATAGGAAAATTGAGGTATACACGAAATCCCATACAGGTAAATCTAAAAAGGAGTTTAAATCCTATGCCCTATCTTAACGGTGCCCGATACTGCTTGATTGACTGTGTCAGCATCAAGGCCACCACCAAACTGAAGCGTACCGTTCTGGAGCCGCAGTATGAGACACTAAGAAAGCGAAGCAAGTTCAGCAGAAGGCCACTGGGATGCTCCGATGGCTGGAGAGCACAGCCCCAGAGAAGGAGCTGGGAACTGGGAGGGAAAGCTTGGAGGGGGCACAGCAGCAGCAGCCTGCCAGCTCTTACAGGGAGGTTATGAAGAAGATAAGCCGAGCTCCTTGTTGATGTGCAGCATGGGAAGACAAGGAACCATGGCCATAAAT
The DNA here is from genome assembly GCF_964035555.1 of Netta rufina. Classification (NCBI taxonomy): domain Eukaryota; kingdom Metazoa; phylum Chordata; class Aves; order Anseriformes; family Anatidae; genus Netta; species Netta rufina. The sequence continues at coordinate 9,445,541 of NC_140145.1, read as the reverse complement.
TAAAAAGTGAAATTCTGACTGATAAAAAGAAGCAAATAGACCCAAGATCACGGAGAGGATAATTGAGCTGTGCAACAGGGGCCAAGAGAGGTAGGGGAAATCTCTGCCTTTCCTTGTCCAGTCTTGAAAACTTTCAAAGTCCGAAGCAACTTGGTCTGAGTTCAATCCTGCTTCAAACAGGAGATTGGACTTAGAGATCTCCCCCACTCTCTATCAGCATGAATAAATCTGTGAGAATGGCTGTTCTGGGCCAAACTAAACATCCACCTGGATCCGCTACACCGTTCTGAGAGAGGCCAGAAGCAAATGGGAAAAGAAGCAAACCAGGATGATTATAAAATAAAAGTTCAGATTCCAGTTTAGGGATTCCCAGAGCTGGTAGGGTGATTTTTCTTTGCTGACATCTTGCTTTCAATTCTTGAAACAACTAAATCAATTCTTGTTGCAGAGCTTTCTTCCATGAGTTTTGCTAATTGGGTTTGGAAGCCATTCACACAGAATGCACTTGTTACAACCTGCTTTAAGGAGCCTCACGATTTAACTCAGCGATGCATGAAAAGTATCACAGTCTTTCATATACTTCAAACACTCCTCATGCATTGCTGAACTCGTCTTTTTCCTCATTAGAAGCCTGTTTTCCGTGCTCTTCTTGTGTACAAAGTAATCAAAACTAATCAAGTTTGCAGTGATCAGTTTGCAAGACAGACACCAGTGATATAATCCCTTTTGGATCCAGAGTAGTCAATCATTTTTATTTGTTCCTTTTAAAGTTCAAATACTAATATTAGATACACAAAAGCACGTATCACTGAGTCATTATTGTGAAATGCGGTATTGGCCTACGAAATCATCATGAGTGTTCATAACAAATATGTTTGTTACAGAGAGACAAGTTCCCTTTTGATTTGCTTAAAGGTCTCATCGCAAGTCCTTTTACACCAGTTATTTGATGGATTCCAATGGGATCTACATCAGATTGTTACTGCATGATAATTACAGGCAACAGTGACCTTTCCTGTATTTTGCCCTCTCGGGAGCCTACAAATAAGCCTTCCAGTTGCTGCAGCCTCAGTGCGCCTCCAGCCAAGGCCTTGGCCTCAGGCAGGTAGTAGCCAGCCACACATGTGGGCAGGAGCTGGACACAGAAACTCACGCAGGACTGCACAGTTGCTTAGGATATAGAATTATACCCAATTTCTTATTGAATATAATTTTCCTCATTATGACGATTGCAGAAAAAGAGAGGTTAGTAATAGTAAAGGGCCGCCCTCGCCTGTCTTTCAGCAGCTCTTAGGTCCTCTTCTGCTGAACATTCTTCCTAAATTTAACTTCATACTGTTACAAAACACAACTCCTCCCAAATCTTTCAACATGCGTTTGATTCCCTATCATTGAAAAATTGTTCTTTTTCTCTGCTGCTAGATACACAAGAAGAAACTAGCCTGATCTGCAGCAAAGATTAACGTTGCATATAGGAAACCTTTCTGGCTCTGAAGGCAGTGCAACACGCGAACAGGCTCCCCAGGAAGCTTACGGAATCTCTTTCATTGAAGATTTTTAAGATGACAAACATCTGTCAAAGATGGTCTAATTGCATTTGATCTTGTCTCTGCAAAGGGGCCAAACTAGAATTTCTTTCTAGTCGCATCCTTCAATGATTTCTATGATTGATGGATTGCTTTTCAAGTTCCAGCCTCTGTCCATTGTGCAAATAATTTATTTTTTAAACCACTCCAATCACTTGCTCATTCATCAGACTATAAAGCTTATAAACACTGTAATACCTAAGCAAGAGACAGTGCATGCCATTCAACTTTTAAACGCATCTGAAGTTTTATGCACTTTTAGTAAATCTCAGCATATTTTTTTCTTTTTAAAGAGAAATAAAGTAAGCTACAGGAATTTTGTCTTATACTCCTTTTAAAAGTGGTCTATGCATACTCCTCAGAGAATTACCATTCACGCAGAGAACAGTACAGTCCAGGAAACTGCAAAGACACAGGTTTTTAAAATATAGTTACAGTAAAAATGGCTTTTACTGGGCTTACTTATTCTACTAACTTAAGGTTCATTTAAATGACTACTTCAGTACAACTCATTTTCAAAGGTTTTACTCAAAGCAGATAATTTGGAAGAGTCACTTTTCTTATGTTTTTTTTTTTCTTTTTAAACAGAGCAACAAAGGCATAACATTTACAAACTCTGATCTAGAACACAAAGCTTTGATATGAAAAAATATATTAAAATGGAAAACAAAACAAAACAAAACAAAACAGCTTTAAGCTAGGATTTTAAAGGTTGCTAAAAAGACAAACCTAAAAATAAAAATTCATATAAAAATGAATATATTTACATGTATTTTCAGATGATTAACAGTTACATTGCCAAAATGATAAACTGAACTATGAAGTTTGTTGATAGCTTCAGCAATGCAGTCGATGTTGGTTTAACATACTTTTAACAGAATTTCAACCAAACAAAAAAACCCTGCATAGTATATACATAAACCTCCACTGGGAAAAGAACGCAATTACTTTCTGCGTGCATAATGACACTACATAATAATCCTAAACTTATATACTAAAGGAGTTTAAGTTTTTAACTAGGGATTTAGTCTCACCTCATCAGTATCATATTTACATGAGCTCAGCCAAACACAAGTGAAAGTTTTACTGTCAACTTACTTTGCATGTTCTGTTATTAATCCATACAAAGTCCATTGAGGTAGTCCCCAAGGCACAATCAGTTTTCAAATGTTGTGAAGAGTGTTTAAAATCTATGCTAAATGGATTTGCCAAGGTATGGATTTTGTCCTATGACAAGTTTAAAATGTTTAACACAATTCAAAACAATCCTTAGTATCAGCTTTAAAGATGATGGAGACTTAATGTAGCGTATTAAATATGCAAATATTAGGTATCTATAGGATTCACACATGTATGCATATTAGATTCATAAATACATGGATTACAGAAATTTTATAAATCACTGCTATGAATACTGTTTTATTCTTATTCAAAGCAGCAAATTCCTAAAAGTCACCGAGGGTGAGGCCTCATCATGCCAGGTGTTGTCTAGGAACAACATGAAACAGGCTTCCAAGGATTTGTCATCTACACAGACAAACCAGGCAAGTCCTATCACTATTAATGGGTGGATAGAGTCTACAGATATAACAACAAACCATACAAGCACTTGTGGTATGGGGCAGTATCATAAGTCGTCGTACTTCTGTATAGCAACAGTGCTTCATAGCTCTTTAACTATTAAAAATAATCAGAGATGTGTACATGGGAATCTAAGATTTAAAAAGTAGGTGAATATGAGCTACTCTTGAAGTAAGTCACATAAAACTGAACATTTTAAAGCCATAAACTTCCCAGTCTATTAGAAATAAAGCACGTTTGTATTTTAAAGAGGTTTTCCAAGTGCAAGTGTGATTTACATTGTTCAGACACTTGCAGTTATTATTCATTTCCGTGAAGCAATGCCCAGGAGAATGGCTTTGCATGATTCATCTTAAACTTGTGCCAGTTTTGTACTTTGTTTACACCTGTGTAGATGGCAGTTGTGGTGTGTTGTTTTTTTTTCCTCCAAAAGCTGTATTTTCCCTCTGAACTACCTAAATAAACACTACACCCCTTATTTTACAAATACTTGACATTTATACAGAATATTTGATACATTCTGTGTGTTAGCTCTAAAAAGAATTATCAAGGTCATTTCCTTTAGATGAATTATGTTTTGTCTGGATTTTTCATTTTTTTCTTTACTGTGGTAACATATGGCCAATCAGAATAAGAAATCCCATCTGTTTGCAATTCATTTCTGCTACTATGTTTTAGTCTGATGGTAATATTTTGCATACTAAGCTTAGACTTTTTTTTTTTTAATAGTCCTTTACAAAGGTGAAGATTTTTGAACAGTTTTAATTCAGCAGTGATACTTCCAAAAACAATTTAAAGGTTTTTCATTCTCTATTATCAGAATAAGTACAATTGCATTTGTGTGATATCTCAAGTTCTATAAGAGATAAAAGCACAGAGGAAGTTATAAACCCACCCATGAGTTTCTTTAATATTTATATTCTAGCCCTGCAAGTGTACATTGTGTTGAGATCAATAATTGTCTCAAGCCATGATTTAAAGCATTTAGAGGAAATAGCTTACAACAAAGCATGACTGCTTCTGGCATTGAAACTACATGACATTGGACTTGCCCAGCCAGCTTTGAGTGAAATTCCTCTCTCAACACATCTCAAGAAGACTTCCTGCTAAACAAACACCTGGGTGGGGAAAGTAGCTGGATGAACCAGGACTGCAAGCCTGGGCTGCACTCATTTTTACTGGATTACTTATAATCCATGCCACTACTTCTTTCTAGAACTCTTCCACTTATATATTCTTAGAAATTTTTAATACAGAACATCACCATTTTTAAACACAGCTAAGCTGCTTTAAAACAAACAAAAACCACAGCAGCAGCCACTGTATGACCAAATGCTAAACTGAATTTTAAAAAGGCAATATTTATTACATTTAAACTTACAATCCCTACATGGTACATTACAGATCCCTGTACTTTCTGAAGCAACCAAGCAGTATACCAGATGCTATGAAAGATGACTTGCAAGATGGTTATACTTACTGGGCAGCAACTAAAACAAGTTGCATATTCACGGGACAAGGAAGTCCTTTTTAAGATTAGTGTCTGATAAGGGAGTAAATAAACCATACACCAAACAGAAATAACAATCTAAGCATTTAAGTTATTAAACCTACTGTGCATCAAATCATCTCACCGCTGTATATGATGAAAACTTTTGAAAATAAACACCTGATAAATCATTCATGCTGGGACATGGTTAAATATAAACTTATACAATGTACACAATCAAATGAAAATTTCAGGACAGATTTATTAGCTTGTGGATATTCCTGATTATTTGAAAAACTGTAGTCTTACTCCCAATAGTAACAGCAATCTGTAATAAGATTCTAAATCTCAGGGGGAAAAAAAAGAAAAAAAGTTGCTTAGTGAAGAAATGAAGAATAAAAAGAGGGAGAAAATTAAACCAATCTTGTAATGTTAACCAAACATATGGTGGGCAAGGGCAGTGTCCCTTGCATCAGCACTGTTACCCTGTCACTACCAACAAGGCTTACTATAAGTATGAACTCAAAGATACAATGCAGAAGGCATACCAGAAGGAAAGTAGGGGAAGATTTATTGCATTCAATTATTTTTGTTTAAAAGTTTCCTCTGGGGCACAAGCACATAATATATTGTACTTTCCATTACCTGGCGCAAATGTAAAACATACCTGAAAAACACATTTCATGCTTATAACATATTAAAACAAGTAAGATGTCATGGCATGAGTTTGATAGATTAACTGCCAGTTACTTATGTTGTACTATATTAGTTAACAGCAAATTAATATCATCAGGCATATTTCCTCTCTTATACCTAAAAAATATTAGTATGGAAACAGAGTTTCCCATAAATTCTTTTCACTAGATTCTGGAATAAGGTTTTTAATCTAATCTGGGACAAGATAAGTAGCAACATACACATTTGTTTGCAGAAGTATTACTCAATCAAACCTCTTTCTACCGCAGTACCGCTGGCAATTTAAGAATTGTTACATAAGACCAAAAACCTCCATAGATATCCCGGTGATTTTTATTTTTTATTTTTTGCTATGATACTGATTCTACTTGACACACACACACAAACGCTTGTACTTTTTGAAGTAGGTCTTAAAGAGCATTTCAACAAATTGTATTGAGCCTATGATAACTGTACCTACTATAAAATGAGACCAGAAGCTTTCATCAACACCTTCCATGTAGATTTATATAATCCTGTAGATTCACCATTTTGCAGAGTGAAAATAATGGGAAGCTATCGTGTTCTTGTATGGACTTTATATCGCCACGCTTATTTACTATGTAGTCTGACCGTCTGGAATGTACTCTCATCTTATTTCCCTTGTTTGGTCACACACACTTTAAAAAAAAAAAAAAAAAATCAAGGAAAGCAAGTAAATAAATATAAAGCAAGTTGACATAAGAATCAGATGTAAACTAAAGCCCGAAACATTTTCATGTTGAACACATATCACACAGAATCACAGAATTTCTAGGTTGGAAGAGACCTCAAGGTCATCGAGTCCAACCTCCAACCTAACGCTAACAGTCCCCACTAAACCATATCCCTAAGCTCTACATCTAAACGTCTTTTGAAGACTTCCAGGGATGGTGACTCCACACATGGTTAAGTTTGGCCTCTCACGTTTAGCATTCTGTGTGCTCCACTGGATGTGCATTTCAATAAAACTTAGGAGTAATAAGTGATACATTGCTACTTGCTTGTCCCAGCTCTGCCTTCTGAATAAACCTGCAGACATTTGTTACGGCTAATAAACTTCAACTTCCATTTAGACACCACTTCAATCCACATTACAAAACGGAGGTTGTTTTTATATATGATGGGCAAGTCCTGCAATGCCCCAGCCCTAACCATGCATTGGACACAGCCCTGGTGTTGCTCTAAGCCTTTCCTTTAAGGGCTCCCCCTCCAGAACATGCCCTCAGCTCCAATTGCAGTGTCTTGTAGACTCCTCCAAGACAACCTGCTCATATTTACTCTCTGAATTATGACATTTCTTCTACCCCCTCCTTTGAAAACAATTCAATTTCTCAGTTATCGGAATCCCTTCTCCCATGGCCCTAATTAGTAGGTGCAAATGGAAGTTGTCTCCTGCTCTGCATCAGCAGTACTGGATGAGCAAGCCCTTCCAGGCTGGTAATGGGAACTACAAGCACGGTCCCCTCATGTGACTGGATTAGTAGTAGTAAATCTATTTAAGGCATCCTCTAGTCAACAATATAAGCCAGCGGCTGTGGCTCCAAGAAGCACTCCTGACCTTTGGTTTATGTCAGTTCCTAGCTTAGGCTTCCATACCTGTGGCTGCTATTTTGGTTCCTGTTCAGCTCCATAACCTTGGCTCTTGAAACACTAGCTACAGAGTGATTGTCTACAGTCTAATTGCTCATGTCAGTCAAAGAATTTTCTACTTCTTGCGGGGAGAAGCCCCATTTGTCCCACACATACACAGCTTTTTGCCCAGTTGCTATTTTGAGTTGGGAGTCTGGGAATGGGACAAAGTCTATGAGAATAACTTAACTCCCTTTGTTTTCTGTTTAGATATATTTGGATTGTCTCTTAATCTTTACTGTACAATCCTGAGGATTAGAAATGTAATTAAAGAAAGCTGATGTTCATACATGCTCACACAATTCCAGGAACTGAAAGTTCATCAAACCAACAAACCACCTTACCGATCCCCACAAAGAATGCTTCAGAAAGTTTGTGCACTTTGTCTCCTTAACATTATCAATAAAAATGAAAGTAGAAAAAAAAATGGTACCATGGCTGTTTAAAAGGAAAAAGGCACCTCTTTGAAGAGCACACTTTGTAGTACACGTGCACCTAAGCCCTTGCTTGTGTCACCAGTGGTGGAATCTCTACATTTCAAGCTTGTCTTTCAGGCTCAATTTTTCACGCCCTACAAAATACAATTTATTTTAGGCTTTTTTCTTGCAGCCATTGTCTTTTTTTCCCCAGGACTCCCCATCCTTACTGATATCCAAATTATTTCTTCAGCACTTCTTCCACTCCAAAATAATTTGTCATGTCTATAATTTATCTACTCCAAAGCATACTGATAGGAATAAGAAGGACTATGCAGTGGCGATCAGGAGTCCAAACTCTAATACACACCAATGAATAAAGGTTGACTTAATTTAATGTTAAGCACTTCAATGAGTTCTTAGTATTAACTATGTCATTTCATCATTCACAAACTTCAGTTAAAAAAGTCTATAATAGATATAAAAATGCAGAATAGAGGTAGATGGGGCCATGGACTAAACAACTTTGTGTTGCAAATCTGCTGCTGAAACAATATTTTTAAAAAGATGGAAGTGAGCCAGGTGACTTTCAACCACACTTGGGTGCCCAGTCCTCCAAGGCTCTTTTGCATCTCACCTGGTGTCAGGGTCCATTTTCATTGTCCTATATATGTTGATTTCTTTAACTGATAGAAATCAATTGTAGAAATCAATCTCAGATTGAGGATTAAGGTTCACATAATCCACTGGAGTTGGGTTCCTTAATGGACTTAAGTGTTCTTCATAAATTAACTTTTCAGTGGTCTAGTGCAGTACCTATAGTCTAATATGAAAGGCCAAGAGGAAGGGTGTGTCTTTTAAGTGCTAACATTAATGCTTGTTTCCTGTAGTATGCCACGAAGCAGCAAGATGACTGATGTTCATCTTATTTTGCAGAAGCAGCTAAGAACATCTCTTATCCTTTCTTTACAAAATGACTCTTGCAGGTTTCTAATATAGATTAAGTTATGACAACATAAGCTGATGGACTTCAGAGTCATGCTATTGAAAAACACTGCAATGAAGGAAGATTCGATCTCCAGGTCATTGAGGACAAATGAGCTATATAAGTTGACATTCCTAGCTTTAGCCAAGTGAAAATCAATAGTATCTTTAGTGACTAGCAATCATCTTTAATCAAGCCAAACAACTGGTTGAGAACTCTCTTGTGATAAGAAGAGGACTGTGTTAATATAGTAAAATATGATATGCTATAAGATAGAGAAATGGTTCTACAACTCCTGTTCTAGGGAACAGCTCCACCGCTGCTGAAAAGACAGCTGGCATGCGTAGAACTACAGAAAGTAAAATTTTGAAGGCTCAAGATTCAGTTCGTTCCAAAAACGTTGGTAATAAGATGATATACAGAGAAGAAGAGAAAAATCACACTTAGGGTAAATTCATTCGTTCTGTAAGCCCAAATCCCTAAAAATAAGTAAACAGGAAACTCTATTCAACCCATTTTCATATTTTCCAGATCAAGACCACAAGAAAGTATATATTGAATGAAGTAGGTCTAATTAATTAGAAAAAAAGCACTACAAGACTGAAGCTATTCCTGCTTAAGCACATGGTGTCAGAAAACTTTGTTCAGTTTTGCAATCTTTTTGCAACTTTAACTCAAGGCATTCTATACGGTTTCTTTCAGAAGAGAATGAAGGACTTGAATAATGCTGTTCAACATAACTTATGTTTCATTCAGAACATCTGTGTTTTTCGTTTTTAGTTAAATAAACACTTTTTAGTAGAATTATTTGGGGAAAAAATCTGGGATAAAAAGCCTAGCTGCTGAACTAGAAAAAAGTTGTTGTTGTTGTTTTTTAACATTTTTAGAGTGTTAAACAAAAACTGGAAGAAAAAAAAAAACAAACAAAAGAACACACAAATGAACTGCATTTAGATTATTTTAAACAAAAATGTCTGGCTTATCAAGAATCTAATAAGCGTTCTTAATGCAAAGAGGAAAGAAAGAAGTTATGTGCAGGAATCTTAAAAGAGCAAGTATCAAAAAACCAGTGGAATGTGCAGCCCAGTGAAAGGTTCAGTATCTAATGATAACAGCACAGCAGTGATTCAAAAGCAAATAAATCCTGCTAGAATGAAAAATCAATGAGCTTTGAGAAATTCTGACAATGAAAAGGTCTCTCTCCCTGTGAGATCAAGTGAAGAAGCCCCATTAACAGAGCAGCCATCTGCTTTTTCCTGCTTCTTACATACTGTGCAACCATTTATGCTACTTTCTCCTACATCAATACAAGGGCATTCTCAATTGAGCAAACCGGTCTGAAGCTTGCAAAGTAAAAAAAAATCATTTTGGTTGACATCAATGGAAGCCAGCAAACAGTCTTTCAAAACAAAGAAGCCCAGCAGAGCAATTCCAGTTCACAGAAACAACTTCTAGTTGCACACATCATCTCCAGTGACAGGGAAACCAATGAATCCATGAGGCCCCAAGCTTGATGTATGTCCTGGTGAAGAAACTGATTATTAACACGCCCAGAAACTAAGCATTTGTGAAAGTTCTTTTGTAAGAGTAAGTATCTGACACAGCAGTGGTTGCAGAGTTTAAAGACACCAACAGCTTCATGTCAAACAGATATGATTTCCCTAAATACCGCTAAATAAAACATCTTTAGAAATGAAGGAAAAATCTGCATTATCGACAAGTGACTATCTTGACTTGTTTCCTTTAACTACAAACCATGTTAGTGCCTTTCTAGACAGCCTACGTGTTTCTCATATAGAAGCTGAAATACATACTGTGGAGGACGAAATTTCACAAGAGGTACCGTGTAACAAGAAGGGATTAGATAAAAAGCTTTAAAAAAAAGAAAGTTTAAAAAAAACACCACACTCTTGAATAGAATATTGGCTCTGATTCATTCCCTGAAGGTGACATTTACAGTAAACTCTAGAGCAACAAGTGGTTTGGATTTGGTGTCTGTTTTATCAGCTGATAGTTGAAATCTAGCTGTAAGAAAATAAACATTCGGATTTCATTCCTGGTAGCTCTCTTCTTGCTTTGCATGCCTTTCAAAGCAACAAAATACTTGGGAAATAAATTAATAAAAAGCTAAAGAACTGCACAATATACCCAATGTAATTAACCAACATCTGCATTTACTAAAACAGGCAAAATAAAGCTGGGTCCCTAATCGCAGTCAGTCATGTGAGGGGATGGTGCGCTGTGCAGGAATGTAATGAATGTTTTGGCTACCGCACTAATTCTTTTAAGTGAATAAATATATTTGCTTAAAAAGTAATACAAAACATACATATTCCTTTCCACATTCCCAAGTGCTGTCTCCTCCTCTCTCTATCCCTTCTGAGGGACTGTATTTAATGTCCAAGCATTTCTTCAATTTAGGGCTCTTACAGCTAATTACGAGGGTACACTAGTTCTTTACCACTAGGATTCAGATCTGTTTCACTTCAACAAACTGGATTCTTCAATACAATTTATACTGAAAGTATAATATGAGCAGACTGACTTTGTATAATGGCTCTCAAGTTTATGACACGAGAAAAACATTTTCTCTATAAATTCCAATGATTTATTTTAAACTGATTTTTTAGCCCCACTGATGAACTTACATGTACAATATTGATTTCTCTTTTAAAGAGCATAAGTAGTGAAATACATCAGAAAAAAACAAACCCAATCATTCACCAGCTTGTGCCATACCAGCTTTATGAGTTGCAATAAAAATCTAAACTGTAATTCACATAACCGTTATTTATATATCTATTTTTTCCCCTGAAATATCCTAGAATGTTACAGTTTGGCATGGAATATAGATACACATCAAGCACAACAGTATTTTTCGGTGATAAAAGGGATGACAATGGTTTAAGAGATAAAAATGCCTGTTTGTGTCCCAGAAGAACGAACTGTGACCTCTTAGTAGGGCTGTTCAAACAAAATAAAATTTACTCTAAAAACTCAAACTTCTCTGTAAGCGACATATTTCTTACTCCTAAAAAGAATGTACAGTACTATCATGGTTTACTACCATTTCTCAGATGATTTCCAAATGTTTCATTACTACATAGTATGGGATACAATTTCTGATCCAGATGCTTAAAAGAACAAATCTAACAAAGAAACTTAATCTGAGCTAGACTTGGCAAATTTTCCAGAAAAAGAGTAGAAAGATGTTTTGGAAGCTGCTCAAACAAAAGCCAAAATGGAAATATGCTTCTTTCAACCATACCCTAGGCTGCTGTTAAAAATAAAAGGACACTTATAGTTTCCACAAGTGTGAACTGCAGCTGAGGTTTATAAAATATAAAATGTAGATGTCAAAACTGCCCAAGAATAGTTTTGTTGTTGTTGTTTAACTTATCTGAAGTTAAAACAATGTTTTTTTTATATTGAATTAACAAAAAATATATAAATGTCTTAAATGTACAGGAAAGATTATATACCAATTAAAATGAATACACATTACCTTGAAATTATTACATCTTTAAAATAGATCATATAGAAGCACATAAGTGGCAGTAAACTGATACAAATCTGCTCAATAACCATAATGCATGCTTATATATGAACTTTAACCTGAGTGTTTCAAAGCACTTAATGAGCACAGGCTAAATGCGTGCAGAAGTTTTCTTCCATTTAGATACCAGAAAGCCGGAGGACAGAGGCCTCAAATAAGTTAGGAGTCACGTACAATTTACGTGAATTCAAATGTGCTGAGGTATTGCTTTATCTGATAGTCTTCTTTTCCTTCCCTGAAGACAGACATGGCTAAATCTTTGTATAAGATCCACGCATCTATCTATAAACACCATAAAAATCTTTAAAATCTTAGCCAATTTTTTTATTATTATTATTTCAAGCCCTTCTGAGAGGAGAAAGAACCAAATTTATCTGTGGTTCCACTGACTTCAGGCATAGAATTCATCCAAATGTTTGTATTCTATCAAGAGGAAGAAACTATGAAACTTAAACAATAAAAATAACCAATACCATATACAAATTACATATGGAAGAAATGGTGGAAATTGTCTGTTTTTCCACCCCCTACCTTATATTATTGCTGTATGTTTGCAATTTAAGAGCTAAGAGTTCCCAAACTAGAATTCCTGCACTGAACTAGCCAGACGTTACTAGAGAAAATATTCCTGCCCACTGCATACCATGGCATGCGTGGTCTGAGGTATACCATTGAGTTTAATTATGTAAATTTATAATGCTATATTTATGTTATACAAAATTATTTTATTCTAATTTCCTGGAAATGAAGAATGGCTTACAGATCACAGAGGTACCCAATTTAGAACACATCTGCAACAAATCTAATTCACTCTTTCATTCTACTACAGCCACTTGGCTCTTAAAGTGTGAAAAATGGCTATCACTTAGTAAAATTAGTGTCAAACTACTTGAAAGTACACTCACTTTAAGAATAGAAGTCAAATTGCAAATGCTCTTACCTCAATAGATTTACATTTAATAACAGAACACAAATTTACAAAAAGAGAGAGTTCAGTATGCAAAACTGATGAGAAGTTGGTGCATCTAATGAACAGAAGTACTATGGCATAGAGATGCTTTAACAATTTATAATTTAATTATGTAAAAACGTACGGTAAAATACAATTCAAAAAAATACTTGAACACAATTGTGTGTATGAAACGTTTAGACTCATGTCAATGAATCATGAAGCTTTTAATTTTTCCTTTGCATGACTGCTATTCTGGTTTTGAATTCACACCCATAATGACCAAGATATTTCCCATACTGATAACAAAGAGGGGTTTTGTTACTGCTGATCGTGGGGTCAGTGGCAGCTGCACTATGTGACTGACATAATCAGTATAAAATACTAGCTGTAACAATGGATGTTCATTAGAATATAAAACAATCAGAATGTTGAATCTGTAATTTCAGCAGCTGCTACTGTATGCTTTCCTTAACTTGTTCAGCTTCAGCTATCAGTGCACGGGGCTTTCTGCTCCTTCACATTCCAGTTCTCATTCTTTGTGATAAAACTCTTTGTGGGATCGTACCATTAATCAGATCCCTGAAGTGATCCAGTATAAAAATACTCCCACAAATATGGCAATATTTTTCATCCAAACCAGTCCAGAGGTGCGTTTTCCAATACAGCCTCACAAAGAGTTGCCCTAATGTACCACAGAACAGACTGAGGCATAGATTAGGAAGGAAAAGCAGGGGAAGGACAGACACTTTTGGGGTCAGGCCTTCCTTCAAAGCCAGCTTCACCTGCAAAGATTACCTGAGTTTATATACATATATTCTTTATTTTTGAATGAAAGATCACCTGATCTATACAAGGCTGAGAATAAATCAAAGTGCTTGTGACTGTTACAGCACTTTAAGAAAATTAGAATACATGCTAAGTGAGCCTACAACTAGGTTTTGGTTCCTGTGTTTTAAAATATTTAAATATATACATATAGAAATATTTAAAGGAAGTATAGATACTTTAAAGCAAATTTCAATAGAGGGGAATTCAAAGAAACTTAACAACTAAATTGAGCAGAATTTTTCCAGCAGGCAAATGTACAAAGGAGCAAGTAGCTAGGAGATTAATTAGTACTTTGGTGGTTTTTTTGTTTTGTTTTGGTTTGTTTTTTGTTTGTTTGTTTGTTTGTTTTTTGTTTTTTTTTATGAAATAAAAAGTCTACACAAATTGGCTCTGAAACTCCAGCTTTGAATTAAAAATAAAATAAAATAAAAATTATCTTATGAACTCCAGCCTCTTTCCCCCCAGCACATATTTTTCTCAGACCACTTTTGCAGCAGCCCCCACAGACAGGCTCGGTTTCAAGCATGCCTGGCAGGCCTAGTGCTCAGGTAGCCCATTTTAACAGTGTGGTCCTAAGGCAGGAGAAGCACTAGATTACGGATCTAGTATCACAGCCAAACAGCAATTATCTCCCAGTGCTAATCATAAAAGCCATGAAATCATCCTATAACACTTAAAGGAATATACACAACTCCATGTCTTTAGCCCAGGCAACAAACAGGTGGGAAAGATGATATATGAATACATTTACTGGCTTCTTCCAAAGTACTCCCAGCTCTTGTCTGGATTGCACCTCAGGTCCCTAGCTTTCTCACCCATGGCTAACATCTGACACTCAGCAAAGACCATAAGAGGAGACAGAAGTAAGGCTGTTGCTAACACTAAAAACTTTGCAAATGGTATTGTCCTATTCACCCTCCTAATGGCACCTCACATGCTGGAAGAAGAAGTTGATGATTAATGAGAATTAACAAATTGTGGCAAGGGAAGAAATGGTACTTCTGGAATTTAAAAATCGACTTGAAAAAGCACTATCAATTGTGTCAGAATACCTGGAAGAAAGAATGGATTTGATAACCTAGGAAATTGGTTTAATTCCTGTGCTTCGTAGGCCAGTTTCTGCACCTCTCCTTATCTAGTTAGTAGTTACTCAAGAGTTCTCACTTCTTGTCAGCAGCCACAGCAATATTCATTTGTACAAGTCACCTTCTAAGTATCTGGTAATAAAAGTCAAGAGGAGGAGAAAAATTTAGGTCTTAAAAGAGAAGACAACAAAAGTGCTGGTAACTGTAAGATGGTGCTCAGAGGTTGATGAATTTCTTAAAGTTATATTTAAGTGAAACTAAATCCTAACTCTCAAGGAATTCATTAAAGAATAAAATAATCAGTCCCTGATACTTAGAGCCTTCAGCTGTATTGAAAAATAGTACCAGCATGGGTACAATGACGAATACATGGAAGATTTTGCAATGACAACCTGGCATACGCTCATCTATAGAGGTATTTGCTTAAACATTTACCCTTATTCCCAGAGTCATAAACCCACTTCTTCTTTAATAAGCTCATCTGTAAGGCAACTTTGACAATATTCACAAAAAGGCTGCACACATTCTTTTAACGAGAAAGCGAGAGGTATCCTGCAAGTATTTCCAATGCAGATCATAAAACGCAAGCTGTAGTGTCAGCTGAAAAAGGCAATGACCCACAGCAAGTAGAGAAAACGAAAAAACTAATGCATTTTTGGCAAAGTGAAAATAAATTAATGAACCCTACTTGGGATATTCTGTGATTCTATGAAATCAGACAGATAACTCCTGGGAGACTAGTGATTCTGGCACCAGCAGACAGCAACAACATAAAAGGGTCTTTTCTGAGTTCATCTATGGCTCTTCCCTTCTGAAGACGTGTGTACAGAGCCTCTGAAAATATTTATATATTACAGATTCCCCAAATATATTTAAGCTGTTTAAGCTTAAACTCAGGTATATTCCAAGATCCCCCAGCCTAACAGTCCCAAGGTCTTTAGTAAGTTATTTCTCAGAAATTCTCAGCAAGCTCTTTGAAAGCGCTCAAGAATTGATGCGGTCTTTTGTATGAAATAAAAATCACATGTTGAAAATAATACACATTAGATTTAGTCATGATATTTAATTAAAAACGGTAACTGAATAGATCAGTGAAACTCAGAGTAGCAGAAAAAATGCAGAGCAGAACACGATCTGCAGAGCAGAGAGAAAAACATGGATTCTGGAGCAAAAGGAAAAGTGTAGTGTTAAAGCACGGTGGATACGAGTCCTTTTCAGCTTTATTCAACAATTAACTGCAACACTTATGCTTGCTTCTATAAAAAAAGGAGTGTGTTTATGTGCTTGTGTTATATTATAAGCATACAGATCTGCATGCTGTGCAATATTGTCATTGAAAATCTGGAAAGCATTTACTGATAATGATGGTAGTCATGCTTGCCAATCCTCTAACATTAATAGAAGCATACCTGTGCCTGTTCATAGTAATATATTCCTAAACTGTCATTTTAAATAATCGAAAACCAAATAAATAATTATTTCTGCAATGTCACACCAACAGTTTTCAATAGTTTTCAGTCAAGTGATTCTAACGAGTAAATATCCAGATTCCCAACAGCTAACAATGCAGTAAAAAGAATTTAGTGTCTGTGTTAAAAACTTCATTTTATTTTTTGGAAGTGTAAGATATCTGTCCTTTGTAAGTATTCACTAACAATCTATTAAACATGAAACATTTAAAGAATAACTTTCTTCTAGCATGCTCCATTTATTTTAACTTGTATTGTATGCAGCAACTATTACATTAAAATGGTGGTATTAGCTGACATAAACAACTATTTAACATCAGCCAAATGCAGTAAAGACTCCAAAATTATTTAATATAAGTAATGTCAGATGAATGCTGTTATCCTTCTAGCTCTCAAAGATACCTTTTTCAATGCTGAAATAATAAATAATTGCCAGCCAAGAGTACTTTTCTTCAGAAATACTCACAACACTATATAGGTTACATTGTCAACAAAAGTAGCGCTAGGAAAATTTAAGCTGATGGAATTGTTTTCATGATGTCTTTTTGACAAATCTCGCATCTAAAATCTGACTACTCACAATTTCTAAACCAGATTATAAAGCTAAATCCATGCAAACCCTTAATGGATCAGGATTTTATTTCTAGCACTGCAAAAACTTCAGTTGTGGCCAAGTCTTATCAGCTACAGTGGCAGACAGATTAGAGAAGATGTGCCATGGATAAGTATGAAGCACTACCAGCTTAAACCAATTACACACTTAGCACAAAGTTGTCAAACTACAGATGAATGCCAAAACCTAACATTTAATTTCTATCACGCTTATAAATCTTAAGGAGAATTATATTGAAAAGAGAGCCTGTAAGAAATGTAAACATAGCTGGGATAAACATTCTTTAAACATAAGGTTTAAAGAATACTATTTGGAAATACAGAATGTTTTAGTGGTGTGTAAATAAGGGAACCATACTAATTCGGGAATAACCATTCATAAACCTACAGGACTTTTTTTTTTTTTTTTTTTTTTTTTTTTTATATCAGAAGTCAACAGTCTAAACTTGCCTGCATTTATTCATTGACAGACACATCTATTAAATTATCAATTAAATTATGCCATCTGAGAATCATTTCTTTTACAATAAGGAATGGTGTAAGAGCTAGCTATAAAACAATCCATAGCTGTCCTAATTACTCCTTGGCAGAAAAATGTGTGATAAAATGCATGTTTTGTGATTCACTTCCTCTGGTTTATTGCTTCAGTACTGTTAACCTGCAGCTTCTGATGATCTTCTACAGTACTCTTAAAGCATATAAAAAAAGATCTAGACAATCACTGTAAAATTTAAGGCACATAATTAGCAATTATTTCATGCACACTTCACAATAATAATCTGTTACGTACTAAGGGGAAAGAAACATTAATGAGCTACTTCTGGTGCTGCTCTGTGTACTGTGTTTGCATAATAATGAGGTCCAATCTGCTGGAAAACACATAAAGGACAAATTAATAAGGTCGTCATTTTTGTCTAATGATGCTTAATACAGTTTTAGCAATCTGCTCAAGACAAAAGACAGTCACTCAGACATAGCCGATTATGCATTCGCGTGGCAGATGAAATCTTTATTAAACAGAATGATGAATCTGATTAACATGCGATAACAAATATACAGTCTGCGAAAATGACCGTGCCACCTCCTGCAAGCATCCCTCACGTCGACTATTAAGGCTTTACTCAGATTGAGGTCAGACTGGTATTCCCCATAGGCGCATTAAGATAAAAGTTTGCCAGTAACACGAGGAACAAAACAATATCCTGTTATATAAAAAGCTACTGTCTCAACAGCTGACTGTCTAATCAGTTATAGCGACAACTCCTTAATAAGTTTGAGAATTTAATTGTCAGAGTTTCATTCAGCTTTTAACATATGAAAGAATTTATTATATCAGCTAGTCTAGATCTTAAAGCACTCCGAGTCCTTTACAGAAAATATTTTGGTATTGTAAGGGTAAATTCCCAAGTATGCCATCTATAAAGTTGTTACTATTTCACAGAGAAGACTGCAAACAGGAAAATATTGTAAATAGTCGTGTATTAAGGAACATAAAAAACAATATGAATTTATATGCCACTGATGTCACATAGAGCCTGAATAAGTTAATGAAGGTTTCTAGGTCAGTGGCCAGCATATAATTGAATTTATAGAAGTATAGCAGCAAATATAAAAATCTAATTTTCAATATAAATGTATAATTAATATGAAAGAGTGTGGGTTTAAAAAAAGATTTACAAAATGTAATTTGATAATCACACCTGCAATTTAACTCACGAAAAACAGCATTGCCTCTCTAATTGGTTACCAAACCTTGAAGTAAATTGCAAATATTAAATCCACTGATTCTATTTTAAGCTTGTTTTGCTATACCAATGTGATTTCTATTAAAAGAATAATTCCTTGCCTTCCAGAAACAACTGTACTTGATTTATAGAGAGCACATGACATGAAGTAGTTTAAGATGACATATGATACCTCATGACAACGTACACGATTTAGCATAGGGTAGGGCAGCAGTATAAACTGCAATGTTGATTTCATCTCTACAAATACATTGCTCAACAACAGCAGGATCTTGGATTCAAGATTACATTACTGGGAGCTAAAACTGACTTAATCACAGCTTCTTCGATCTAATGCATGTGTGTTTGCTCTGCCATACGACAGTCTATTAAAGTAATAATTTAAACTCCTTTTACTCATTCTACATGTCTTCATTTACATTCATATACTCCCAGTTAAAGAAGAACAGCCATGTGATTTAAAGCAAGGAGATGATAAAGTTAAAGATGTATTTACCTCTACCATCATTCATCCCCCATATATTTTACCTTTCTAAATAAGTAACATTATTTTCACCAAAAAGAAAAATGGGGAAAAGAAGTAAAAGGAGTAGCTTCTTCACCCCCACAACTCTCACATTCAAGTCACCTGGAGTATAAATTTAGTCATAATGCATATGGTTTGCAACAGATCCAAAGCAGAGATGTCAGTTCTGACAACTGTTTCACAGGTCTATTGAAGACGAGATATTTTTTTCTTCCCTGAATCTCTTTGAAACAAAGACATGCATTAAGAGATTAGATGCGTCTCTACTGAAAGCCACCAGCTTTCAGAATGACTCTCCAAAGCCACATGTGGTCTTTTTTAGCCTGTGTTGCTCTCCATAGCCTAGAGGTTTACCAAGATTTCTTTCTAGTAGATGGAAGCAGAGTGTAAGAAAATAATAGGAAAGAAACAGACATATTCAGGAAATTTATAACAATTAACTGTGTGTTTCTAGCTAAAGAAACAGAGGAAGTTAAGACCTGCAGACAGTCTAAGAACGTAACGCTTGTTTATTTTACAATATTAAAACACATACTTGTAAATCAAATACCAGCTTGTTACACATTGATACTTGATGCAGCTGGTATGAGAGACAGCCAGTCCCCCGTCCAAGTGCCTACCTGGCTAGCAGCATGAATGAAATCAGTGACATTGTTTAGTTTGCACAGTTAGTCATGGAAAGCAACAAAGAAGTGGAACACAATGCTTCTGATTTCCTCACAGTGTTACAGAGCCCCTTATTTTAAAAATACAGAAAAAGACTCTTAAAAAGATAAGAGAAAACAAGAATTATGTTTGACTCCATTATGCCTCAGAAAAAAAATGATCATTTCATGTTCTTTCAGCATAAAGTCCCTCAATGTATCATTTCATTATCTTTCATCTAAAATGAATGCTGAATACACTGAAAGGCTAGTAATAGCATTTGAAATACCAACATTCATGGCATGTAATGCTTCATAAACTTTGCTTCATCATCACATTGTCATCTAGCACATCTCAAATAGCTTGTATTGAGGATAATGATGCACACAGGTCAAAACATAAGGATCATATTCAGTGTTTGGCAAAGTTTGACACTCAAAAATCTCTGATTCAATTCAATTATACTTCTACCCACATTCTCCTGAAAGAAAATTCATAGAGACAAATGAAAAATATAAGTCCGACCATATCACTTGTCGGGTTACATTTTGTTCTGACTTCCTCCTCATGAAGGACATGGATAGCTGCTGCCCGTTTTCCTATCCCCTTTCATAAAGCTTAATACTATAGACATTGCAACAAATTAGGTATAAACAATGACAAATGTATTAAGTGATCTGAACTCAGTTCTTAACTTTAATACTGAAAATCATTTCAAATCTCTGTGGAAGAAGTTAGATGAAGGCATACACAACTAGACTAGGAAAAAAAAAATCATTCTACCATCTGTAGAAATGGTATTTTAATGCAAATTATTCAGCAATCATTTCAATAAACATAATAACCCAATTTACCTACCTGTGACTGTACTTTATTATTGAAGTGAGTAACCTCAGCTCCTATCAAAGGACATGCAGAAATTGACTGGATGACACAGTTCCTGCATTGTAAGTACCTTGTCAGAGAATATTCCTTCTCATTCCAAATAGCATTTAAAGATAAACTGGCATTCACATCTTCCAAAAGAAAGAAAGAGTGCTTTACGTAGACATCAAGAGATATTTTAAAGCAGTCACAAGCTGCACTTCACATTTCAAAACATTTTTTTGTTTGTTTTGCAAGAAAGCAAGGTGATAAAGAATACTTACTAATCTCTGAGAATTCAGTAGCATTTAAAATATGTGACAAAAAATCACAGAATTGTGCCATCTTAGCACCAGAACTGCCCACACGCTAGCAAAAAGCAGTACTTTACTTCTGGTCTCTGTCACCTGAATGCTGCTAAAGTATCACAAATTGCATAGTATGACACCAGGCATAATTTCATATAAAATATGAACATCACATCACTTCTACAGAGCCCTGCTTTACCAACTGTGCCAGGGTATACGCTTCATGGAGTTTGATTTGCTATATGGTATGTAAATTATTCTGTTTTCATTATCCTTATCTTTGTTTTGATCAGAATGCTATGCAAGGCCCTGAGTAATTTGGGAATGGAGAGGAAACTGGTGTATGTCTTCAGTGTTTGGTTAAACATAGAGAGCTCTACACTCTCTCACTACACTCAGACAATTGCTACACAGAAGAAAACATGTGGAAAGCACCTTTTGTTAACTTGACATTCAGTGTCCCTCAAGAGGAGAAATTTCCTAATAAGGAAAATTACAAAAAAAGCTTTAGTAAAGCTTTGAACATTATATATAATTTAACAAAAGACAAGTTATAGTCTATTTGAAAGCTCAGATGTTTCTCTTGGCTCAAAAACGCTTTCCAGAAAAAATCTGCAAAACCTGTATAAGTAGTTTGGAAAGTGGTAATACAGTGAAAGACTTCTACAGGTCCTCTCTATAGAGGTAAATCTCCGATGTAGATCAAGATATAAAAGCATATTAATCAAGAGGCACATGAAGAAAATGAAAGGTATTTCATTTAAAGGTATTTCATTTAAAGCTATAAGACTTGACAAATGTTAGGTGGTATTTATCAGTAATCAGTAAAATTTACCTTTGCTTTTCACGGACATCTGATAAACCTTCAAAGTTTCTTTTAGATGCTTAAGACTTGCAGCATCTGAGATGACCAACATCACATTATCATCTTCTGAGCTGCCAGCTAGTTGACATGCACAGTTATTAATGGATTCTTTACTTCTTACTGTAGTATTTCTGAAGAGTTTCCAGATTATTTTCAGTTCAATATTACTGTACCAAGCTTTTCTCAAAGTTCCTATGATTTAGAAAGCAGGGTGTAAGACACATATAAATGGTTTTGAATTCAGTACTGTTCAAACATTCTGCAAATTTTCCACATTTACAAGATGGTAATTTAGGCCCTGATCCAAATACCCACTGAAGTCAGTGAAAAGACTTCTATTAATGGAAATGGACCTTGGAAGAGGGCCTTATTTAAATATTTTAACGCATCCGAAATTTACTTTTCAACAGATAATTTCCCCCTTGTTATTACTCCCAAACTCGGCGAGTTTGATTCCACTTTGAATAGACAGTCATTTATTTTTAATTTTCTTCAAACCAATGCAAATTATTATTTTTCAACTTCCATGAACCAACTGACATCTGGAGATTCAGTTTAAACAGCATTAAACTTCTTGCTGACAATGGACATCCTGGTGACAGCTAGTGTTCAAGGACCTCAGTGGTTCAAAACATTTTTATTTAATACATAGTTACTCCATTTCACAGGTTCTATACCAATTAGCAAACATAGGGCAGTGCTGCTAAAACATTATTAAGGAAACGAATTAAAGTCTACTGATTAGATTACACAAGTCCAAAAGGAAACAGATTATGACTGCTCTGGGAAAATGGAGAGGCAACAGCCTCTATCACCTGGGCATCCCTGCTTTATTTGTAAGGTAACATGGACTTTGCTAGCTGGCGTGTGACTTTCATGGCTCCAGAGCAACGGGGGCATCTTCCATTTCCCCTCAGGCTCAGATCTGGTGTGCAGAAGAGGGTACTTGCTTGTTCTTGGTATTTTCTGGTTCATATAATGTCTGGACTGGCTTTGTGACCTGACGTGCATTTCAGCTACATCACACACTGGAGTCACGAGCACTAAATGCTCACGCACACAGTTCCTGCCTATTCAGCCTGGCCTCCCCCACTTTCATGGCTGAAGACTGTTTCAGGAGATTTTTCTTTTTGCTAATGTCACTTTTGATACCAGTTCCATGATTGTTTCATCATTTAATAAGCTTTTGGGGCCTTAGAGAACAGGAAGGAAAGTTTAAAAATCCCATAGCATAGCATGCTCTAAATGAATCCACACAAAAGTCTATCTCTGAAAGCTTATTGCTAATTGTTTCTGCATGTAATTCATGACAACTTCTTTTAATTAGGTCATTACTACATATGGCCCAGCAGAGTGAAGATACAGTGCCTTTTTGAAATGTAGAAGAGTTATTGCCATTATCAACTTGTAGACTTTCCCAAATTAAAGCAACTCAGAAAAACAGTAGGGCCAATTTTAGGGCACATCTAATTCTTGTTTTATTCAATGCTCTTTAGTTTTCAGTTGACACCAACTAAATTACTGCAGGGTAGGTTACATACTGAAGAACAACGAAGTGATCATACAGTTCGTTTCTCAGTAAAACTTTTGACAGTTTCATTTAAAACATGTATTAGATTCACAGAGCTGCTGTGCCAAGATATTAACCACATTCTCACAGCAACTGGTAGCAAATTAACACCTAATCCTTAGAAACAACATACTGCAGTGAATAGGCCACTATATTATAAATAATCTCTTTCAGCCTTCCATACTGCCAAGACCTGTTGCCTCCAGTTAACTCTTAAATGTCGTTCAGGTTTCCATCATACTTCAAGATAGATCAATACATCTAGACCACTTAATCAAGGAAGAGAAATACATCAGAAAGGTTACATTAATTTATTTTCACTGAAATACCAAGTAGAACAGGTTTCTTTGTTGTGACAACTTCTCCACCCAAATTTTTTTCTGCAAGTCTCTAGTGTATTTCTAACAACTTATTTATTTACTTACCATACCTAGTGGAGAAATTAACTAATTATTCTAAAATATGCCTTCAGCATCCAACACCGTGGAAGGATAAAGAATCCTACCATTCCTAACCTGAAAAAAATGACCAGTTACGTAGATCTTACCTTCTGCTTTTGGTAGTATTTCAACTCCACATATTTTACAATAGAGTCCTTTCTTGCAAGGTTGTTGGTGGTTTTCCTTCTAATAAGCCAATATGCAAGTTAATGTGAATAGTAGTTTGCATATATTAACTATGCAACTATACAGATTGAAGCATTTAAGTATAAACACATTATGAAATGTATCAGAACTACTTGAGATATACTTCTTTAAATGCCTAAATTTATTTGAATCAATGTTTATCATTTATGTTAGCTTAAAATTAAAATACACTACAGACTAAAAGTGTTTAACCTAGCCTGAAGAGAAACAGTTTTATATAAAACGTGAGATATTTTACAGCCAATGATGCAGCAGGATGTCAAAGATTTGGCTTGGAATTTTGCAGAGGAACCTGAGAAAACTGGTGTCCAACTCTTGCAGAATTTCTGTATGATTACTTCCTTACACTGCAAACCCTGCCCTAAAAATTACATACGAACAAGAAATTGGAAGCACTACTTCTAGTGAGATAGGAATCCCATCTAATACGATTTATGAGCTGGACTCTGTAGACTGTCAGTATCTGCAGCTTCTACCCACGTTAACACGACTTAAAAACATTCTGCTCCTTTGCTTCACATGAGAAACAAAGGCTTCTGTTCAGAGTGTAAATTGTAAATTTCTAGAGCAAACCGTACAGACCATGAATACACTATTCTATCTATATATTTATAGATAATTTAAAAGATATCATAAAATAAGTACTTTGTATTTCCCCTTAACATTCAACAGTAACCACTTAAAAAGAGATACTTTATCTACCTTTCTTTCACAGCTGTAGCCACATGCCCTAACTGTAGCTCTTCTTCGCCTGCATTGTCTCCGAACTTTCAATCCTTTAATAAATTCAAGATTTCATTATTATTTTAGACAGAAGAAATTGTATCAACCTAATATATACATAAGAAATTTTCAATGATTTAGCTTTTCCAGAACTAGAAAATCCAAAGAAATAATTCTAGGAAGGCTGATACACTAATTTTGCTTCCCTTCCAGTTGGGGTCTAGGTAGCAGGGCAAGTAATTTAATATACTCAATGATCATAAATATATTAACTAAAGAAATAAAGAATATGCCTACCACTAATATATTGAATATTATAGTTAAAGACAAATAAAGAATGAATATACACAGCTTTTACACCAAAAGAAACTGCCCATCTTCCTCCTTCCCTCCCTCCCAGCCTTCCCTCCAAAACCAGCAGCAATACAAGGAATTATTATCCATCGGTTGTCCCAAGCAACTCAGCGACAGTCAGGATTTGAGTTTGGTGAATTTCTGTATGGACGCTTTTAAAGAAAAATCTAGTATCTAATAAGCAAAATGTTGAGTTTTTACTAAACCATTATTATTATTTTTAACATGTATTAATTTCATATAAAACGTAGACATTGCAAATTAATATAAAATATTTGACATGAAGAAGGGGCATATCTTAAGGAATTTCTAATAAAAAGCAAGACACAACACCAGATAGATTCAAGGAAGTCAAAATCTGCTCCTGATCAGGAAAGGAAGATGGACTTCTAAAGATGGTACATAAAGAGAGGCAAATCTGTGAAGATGACAATTAAGGGATAGTATTCCATGAGATGAGCAGACAAGCCACTAAACTTAAGTGATTTCTATTACCCATTTAGATGCACATAAACATAAAAAGTAGTTTGGTACAGGAAATTTGTTAGATCTTTAGATGTGTCATATGTTTAAATTGCACCCAACATCAGAGCTTGCTTCTGCACTATCAAGTGGGAGTGTGGATGTAGCTAGCTAAAAAGCATCAGCACCTGATGACTGAGAGAATTCCATGAAACTTGAACCAAGAAGCACGGTCCTTTCGTAGCACCAGTAAAAGAAAAGGCTTAACCAAATGTCTTATAAGAAATATTGCAAGATAATGCTTGTTAAAGAAGTTTAACAATATCCTTAACACGCTTGCAAACACAGGATCTATTTTATAAAGGTGTATTTATTGTGCAAAGAGATACAATTTCAATCATTTTGATAAGAATATGTTCACAGTTCTGCAGAGATGGTGATAGAATGTTATTTAGATAAACTCCTAAAGAAAATGACCAGTCAAAAATTTCACCTCAGCTCTCATCAGGATATACAAACACCGGTAAATCAATCTTAAGATTGCAAAAATCTTGCATCTGCTTGTTAATACATGATGGAAATGAACAGTCTTTTCTTGAAAATCATGCATAATGTTTTATTACAGCAAAATCCTGGCTTATGTTTTCATTGCAGTAAATCAAATAAATGTTTAAATTGTTCAAAAAAAAGAGTACACTGAGGCAGATTTAAAGTCCATTATGTACAAATTTACATTGTTATACGTGGCATAGAAAATATGGTTGAAGGGCAGAGGAGTACTTGTTTTGAAACGAATACATACAGAATCCGACCAAAAGAAACAAAAGAAAAGAAAGGAAATCTTAAAAGAGTTATCACCTTTTATATAAAACAAAGAAAGACTACTTGAAGATGAAGGTATTTGATGATGATGATGATGAGAGGCAAGTGTACTGCTATTACACAGCCTCTGATGTGCTCATTTTAACAAAAGAAATTAGAGGGAAACAAGTGCTGAAGAACTTATCTATTTCAATATCCGTTCTTCATCTATCATGTTACTTGATCCACAAAAATGCTGTTATACATATTTAATAAAAATAATAAGAAATGCAAATAATCTTTCTTTTAAATATATATATATTGATATTTTGCTTTCTGATGTAAACTCAACTGTTTGTATTTAATGGCAGACTAATTAACTCTGTAATAGACAAATCTTCTCTTCACCCTACAATTACAAGTAGAATTACTTGGGCTTCTATTCAGAATTTCCACACATGATGTTTGTCCTTTGACCATAAAGTTAGGGGGAAAAATCTGAATTATATCTACAGATAATTGCATGTTGCATGGCTTGCACAGTGAAGAACAAAAACATAAAATGAACGATTGAGCTTGATAGTTGCATATATTAGATGTTAACTAGAATACCATTACTGCTCTATAGTGTGGCTACGTTATAAAGGCTGCTCACTACATTTCCCAGAGGCTGTCACTGTGTGCTAGTATTGTTCAATAAAAAGGATGACACACCTTTATTTCGTGATCTGGAAAGACTGATTTTCCGTTTTTTGGTGTCCATCTCTTGAGATTCTATCTGCTCTGCTTCTATTCCACTAGTCATCTTTGCATCATTAACTGCACTATTCTTACTCCCATCGTTTTGCACTATTCCATGTAAACTTGTGTTTCTGTCATCATCATTAGCCATTTCTTTTGTTACAGTTAGTGTTTTTGAGGTATTGATTACAAAAAGATCAGCAGCTACTGTAGATGTTCCACATTCACTCAGATTCTCATTTGTGTTACAGGTTGGATCTAGTGCTCTGATTTCCTGTTCCTCTGATTCCACATCATCATAGAGTTCTGGTGTGAAGTAGATACTCTCATCCTCATCCTCAGCTTCTGCAGATGCATTTAAGGTTGAAAGTTCACATTTCCCTCCTACAGAAGGAAGCTCACTGCAGGGTTCAATTTGAAGCTGTAGTTCATCAAGATGCTCCCCAGCAACTGGAGCCTCAGTATTTTTAACTGAAAAATTAGTTGTTTCCAAATGTGATTCTGGTACACTTGGTTTATGTTCTGAAATGAATGATGACTGGCATTGATTTACACCATCAATAAGTTCACTAGCACTATTCACATTCTTCTTTTGTTCGCTGCTTGCTGTGGACATGCAGTTTGCAGCTACAGGCAAAGGCGTTGAAGTCAGTGGTTTAAAGCAGCAGTGTTCTTTCATAAAACCAGAATTAGTCCAATCATTCTTTTTTGCTCTCTCTATTTTAGTTGCAGGCGTTTTGGGTGTGGAGTCCATATGTTTTCTTCTTTGTGTTGCATTGTGAGAATGACTCTCTACATCAACTTTCTGGCCACCTGTGAAAAATCACAAAACATTAATTAATTGTATATGCCTTCCCCCTGCTGATTTACAGCATGTTTAGCACATCAAAATTACCACTGTTTTATTAGGTTTACAGATATTTTATAATACTCATTAAGATTCAATACAAACAAAAGCCCAGATGTTACAACTATCTTTGCACATGAATTGTCTTAATGAAATCAATAGATTAACTGGCCCATGTAAAGTGAGAGCATATGTACAACTGGATTTAAAATCTGTATTTTTTATGCTTTGTACTCTTCTGTTATATACATCTTTTTTACCTGAAGTGAAATGATAAGCTTTCCTAAAATTTAGGAATGGATGGATAGTTACTAGTAAAGCTGTTACAGAAAAAGATTGAATACAAGGCGTCTTACTATGTCTAAACAACAGACATAGTTTGAATCAAAGCACTTGTCTTGCAATAATGTTCAAAATATGTTTGAAGCACACAAATTTAAATTCTCTTCATATTTTTCAATTACAAAGGCAAATTAAGTGAAAATAGTTTTGATCGTACTATGAACTTCTCAAATATTATCAATTGTTTTAAGACAACCAGATGGAATGACAACTAATTTCAATACGTTGAGCGCAGCTTATAACATTTGTGAATAATTATCATGTTGTACTATAACACTCCAGTAATTTTAAAAAACATTTGTTTCTTCCAAAAAAAAGAGGTGACTGGACATTTGAAATTGTTAATGAAGTCCTTTTTTCCCCACAGGAAATGAACGTACTTTGTTTCTTTGCTGCCGTGATATTACTGGGCTGATTTGATGTTGCAGGATTAATTGAATTGATGGGTGTAGTAAAATGAGTATCTGGGACCAAATTTTGCTCCTCACTTTTAACAGGAACATCTGGTGACAGCTGAATAGTTGCATTCTGTTGAGAAGCTGATGACACATCTTTTGAATTTGAAGGTACATGGAGAAATTCACTACTACACGGTGATGAACAATCAATGCCTTTCTGGTTTCTTTTAGCAAATGCTTGCAAGGATTCAAGCGCACTACCAAAATTTTCATGATGCTGGACTTGTTGGCGAATCCATTTAGATAATCCTAAGAGGGGGAGGGAAAAAAAAAAAAAAGTGTTACCACAAAACTGTATCATATATACTATTTACTGATGTGAAATAGCATCTAAATATTGCAAATACATCTGCATATGTACAGCATACACAGACTCTTAAGTATTTCGAGTAAGATAATGTATGACCTCCTTTCAGGGCTGGGAACTTGATTCAATGAATGACACTACTAATATTTTTCTTTCATATAAAAAGAAATAAAAATGAACCAGCACCTTTACCTTTCTCAGTAACACTCTTTTGAAATTTAAACTGCTGCACTGCAAAAACACCATTACAATTCTTTTATACCTGGGCGTTCACTTTGCTTGTTATCATGAATTATTAATAATTTACATAGAGTACACCTATTTACTGTCATACCAATAGCGTATGACAAAAATTAGAATTTAAATAGAATGAAGCTTTTACAACTTTATATTAGATCATGTAAGATATAAAGAAATAATCACAACTACCCAATAGCAAAAATATAATGCAACATAACATTTAAATGCAAGGCAACATAACTTCGTTATATAGTCATCATTTTTAGAATTCTCATATAGCAGAAGTTTTAAACCTAATAGCTATTCAGATGATATTGGAACACACAAGAATGAAGTAAAAAATAACTTTCTTAATAAAAATGTAATGTTTTTAAATCCATTGAAATTTTATTTTAAATACCAATTGTTTAAAAGTCTCTGACAAAAGAGAACTGGATTCTTCTGTGGAGTTTTGCTTTTTAGAAAAAATACTAATCTTATCAAATCTTAATCATATTGATTTTATATATTTTTATAGATAGATAGAAATTCTGCTTCCTTAGATAATTTAAATATAAAGATAATTTGATAATACGGATAAAATTGATTATGTGTGTCTTTTTACATATACACACTCTTATCTAAAAAATTGGAGTTTGTGTATCAATTTTATATATATAAATTGTTATTTATATAACTCCCATTTTTATATTTTATTAAGAGTTATATACATATGTTTTATATATATATATATATTTATATATATATATATATATATAGCAACTATATATGCATATATTTCCATTTCCTTAGAGAACTTGAATTTATTTTTATTGTAAAAGACATATCAGAAAATCGTTTGAAAATTGTTTGACTTGTACTATGGTGGCTGAGCTCCATCTGCTGACTAGACAGCAACACTGCCTGTTTACTATGTCCTTTTACCCATTCCTTCTATACAGGGCAGGAACAAAGATACGTAATTCTTTCCTAAGTAATTTCTTCCTTTTTTTTTTTTCTCCCTTTTCTATTAAGATAGTATGCATGTTCTGTTTTATCTATATTTATTTCCAGCCAGTATAAAACTACAAACAGAAGTTACTTTTTTGCATATTGAGCATTTAGGGGTTCCCTGTAATAGGAACAGCCCAGGCCTTTACCTGTTCTTACCTAAAAATTTAATTACATTAAAATTCAGACTGCTAACTCAAATCATTAAAGCTCCTTATCAATGCAAAGTATACGTCCACTAGAGACGTATCCAATGTCCAAATAAAAATCTATTGCCTACCTTTTTCATACATACATATACACACTCACCTGTGCACACATATGTATATATACCCTACTTATATTTAATATGCAAAGATTCAGAGTGCTAAGGTACTTATTTATATGCAAGAATAAGAAAGAATTCTTAAATTCTTCATACTGAAATTTCTGTATCATGATCTGCATACATACAAAAGGGAAAGGAAATTAAATTAACTGAATATTGGTACCAATGCATTTTCAGAGCACTTAATGAACTAGTGATATTAACTGCAGTTTTAGGCTTCTAAGTTTCAAGTAGACATTTCAAGTTTAACAGCTATACTTCGTTATGGCTTTCCTTACTCACCTAGGAGTGAAAGAAAAATAGAAAAAAAAAAGTTTTTTTTTTTTTTTTTTGTTTTGTTTTGTTTTTTACAGCTTACCTGTTATGTACTTGTTAGGGTTATTCCGGAAGCGGTCATCAACTAGAATAAGAGCACCCCAATCACTTCTATGTCGTATACACCTACAGGCAAGCGATAAAAAAATGTGGGAATCAGACAAGAGGAACTGCAAAATGTCAGCCTGCTGGAGTATGCAAAAACATACAGAAAGTGCTTTCCTACTCTCTTGCAACTAAAAAAATACATTATGAATGCAAAAACTACACTATCAGAGTATATCATGGAAGCTTAATTTTCATTGACTTCTTGAATGTACTATATGAAAACGAATAAAATAAATACAAATACTTAGCAGCTAATCAAACCATATATTATTTGTTTTCCACTCTTAACTGGATAAATTAAATACTGAAAGTTGAACATGTAAGAGTGTAAAAGAAAACAAAATGGACTGATACAACGGCTTGCAGTTTTTTTAAACTATGCACTTTCATAAAGAAATGTAAAATTCTGCAAATCAAAGCTGAGTGATACTGTTAAGTTTGTAACTGAGTCGTTACAGGCATACAAAAATATTCCAATATTCACTTCACATGTGTTGATATTTTTAACATTATTTGGATTTCTATACACTGCCTCCCAGAAAAAAAATATGAAAGAACAGTAATAACATAAATGAAATGTGGAAAAGAATCTGTCTGTAATAGCTTCGGATTATTATTCCCATTTCATAAGAAGAGGGCAACTTTTGAAAAAGATGTACATATGTACACGAAAACACAAGCATAACAGTCAGGCAGTAAAATGGGAGTGACAAGGTTGGTCAAGGTTGGTTTCCTCCAAATAAATTTGTATTTGAAGTCTCTCCACGGTCAGAAAAGCTACCACAACTTCTTTAAGGAACAGACTTCTTCCCACTTTTCATTTTTCATTGGTTGATTAAGTGTTAACTCATAGTTTAAATGAATGACACAAACCGGAGAGACATCCTACACTTTTTAGGAAAAGCAGCACTGCAACGAATTCATAGCATGGTTGTCACCTGGCCATTCACACCATCTGTTATATTCCCAAAGGCTGCTATTTCATTTCATGGACTTGTGTTACTTTGTATAATGTAACAGCACTGAATTAGGAGAGAAGTGCCAGACTGAAGACTAGCGTGTTTCTGCTCACTTCAACCCCTGCAGGCATCTTTGCAGCAAGAAGCTTGTATCTACAGCAACTACTTGCTGCAGTTTTCAGAATGAGCTACATTCTGGTTTATACCACCTTAGTAGACTGCTCTGTTTTTATAAAAATAGTCATCATATGTTGTCATCCTTCACCAAACCTCAGTTAGTAAAGACTTAGTCTAACGATACTATACACGACTCACACATTTATTTCAGAATGGAAGTCTATTCTTTCCCTTTAAGTTTAGACCAGCATGAGTTCATTCACATAAATTATACAACAAGCAATTTTCACTAAAGCTAGAATTAAGTTAAAACTCCCATCGGTGACAAAACTTCAGATTCATTTCTTACTGTTAGAATTCCACCACCTATTTTTATTTCTTTCTTAACAACTGTTAACAAATGGTCTTATTTTGCGAAGTGAAATCTAAGAAATCAGACCTGTAACAAGAATTTACAATGAGATTTTATTACTTAAGACTATATTCTCAAGTTTCTTTCCAAACTATCCATTTATGTTATTATAACTGATCTATAAATCTGTGTCTGTGCCTCTATCATGCAGATATATATCACACATACATCTATAACAGATGTATATCATTCATGACAGATACAGATGATAGACTGTATCTACCTAGATATATGATCAACTTTTTTGGAGAAGGATGAATTAATTCTATCCTGTTAATAAATTTTAGGTTTTTGTATTTTTCCTTTTGAGAAGGTAAGCTATACCACTTCTAAATCTGGAAAAAGATCAGTAAGCATAATTGAATTGACCTTTTGCAAAGGTCTTAAAAAAAAAAAAAAAACAACATACTATTTCTCCCTTTAAAAAAATACTTGTAAGCTAAACATCAAACAACTGTTCTAAGCCCACCAAGAGCAATAATTAGCATAATTATATAATATATATAATATATTATATATAATCTAATACAAATACAATGTATAATATATTATATACATTATAAATATCATATATATATAAAGACCTAAGAGAATTCTTGTTTGGTTTATGAGTTCAAGAATTATTTTTCTCTGCAAATGCTTTCCTTTCTGTATATCTGGACTAACAACAACAAAACCTGCAAACAAACTAAAGCAGAGTCCGAATGTAAAATGAAAACTTGGAGTTATAACAACACAAATACACAACATGTTCTGCCAGTACAGAACAGCTGAAGACTTGATTTCTGTAAAAAGATTTTTGGCCTGGTTATTCCTTCTGTGCTAACAATGAGGAATTAATCAGTGAAGATGTCACAAACAAGAAGTTCTACAAATAAGTATGTTTTTATTTATGTTCAGTTTATCTCACCTTCCCAGGGCCTGGTTCAGAGCCCTGTAAGCTTGAATTTCATACCACTGACTCCCTGGTAAAAGGCCTCTCGAATTTTTGTGCTGGTCATTGTACTTCCTCTTTAATTCAACCTAAGAAAGAAATCACAATATATTGTTTTTAATAATAGTTCTGAAATAGAAATATTCTAAAAAGGGAAAGGAATCAGACATTGATTAAACAAGCAAATACATAAAGGAAAAAAGGGAGCTTGTTAGATAAAATAGCAGGCTAGAAACAACATTTCAATCCCATTTCCAATTCCATAGAAAGTTTTGTCCAGATCATAAATAAATGTGATTTTCCCAACCAAACCATTGTTTGTTCACATTACATTATGGCCAACCAAACTAAGCATGATGGCCTTAGTCAAAATTAAGGCCTACCTCAAGACAAAAATAACTGGGTCTCAGCTCTTGCCATTAGAGTCATTTACCTAAGAACCACAGATCACCAAAACCTTCTGAAAAAGGTTTAACGCCGCGTCTGAGCTTATACCATGGAGACACTGACTTTCTAACTCTTGCAACATGCACAGACCAGAAAGACAAGAACTAATACAGATTCAACTCAAATAACAGCAGTTCTCCTGTCTCTCTATCAAAGCAGAACACCCCTGAAAGTGAGGGGGCTTCTGAAGCAGGCTCCTCTTCGGGAAAAATGCCATCTCCCAGCTGCTCCCAGGGCAGCTCCGACACCAACTGCAGAAGAAATTCCTCAACTCTCCTTTCTAATCGTGTGGATAACCACGCGTAACACGCCTGACGTGAGTTTGAACAAGAATTTGTTACTTGGACATTATACACACTTTAACATATATCAGAAGAATTTATTATTATTGGGAACAGGGGATTTTTTTTCCCCCAATAAACAAACATAAAACTACACCAGAAAGGGTCTTTCCATTGCTCTTTTGTACAGTATTAACCTTTCTAAACTGACAAGCGAAAGGACACGCTTCAGGAGAGAAAACAGCAGACTTCTAACCTCTTCTGACAGGTAACTTTCAAGTTGAATTTGGATAAGAAATCTTATTTTATGTACTTATGCCCTTTAAATTGCCTGTCAAATTTACAAATTCAATCTTTACAGCCAGAAAGTAAATTCAGTTTGATTTCACAGATTTAATATTTGTTCCGGTCACTCAGAATCTATTGACTGGCACAACAGTTTTCCCTCATAATTTTCAAAACAGAAGATGATTTTTTCTGAACACTTAGGCACATTAATACCATTTTGTAAGAAGGAACTTGTATCCAGACCTTTCCACAGATGTAAATACTGGTTGGAGAAACAACAGAGCGTTCCTCAGCATTTCAAATTAGGTAGGACGTTAGAAAATTTCATTAAAGTCTTTAAAACATAACCAATGGCAATAATGCTCCTGTAAATACTTTGCATTTGTCTTCTTGCCCTGGTGATTTTTCTAACAATTTTCTCTACTGAAGAAATTCTGTTACCAGTAAGGTTTTGGCCAATTGTAACAAATGTGTCCTACTCCTCTAGCAGGCTATTCAAAGCAGTATTAGAATAACCAGTCATATGTCCTATACTTAAAAAAAGAAAGAAAAAAAAAAAAGATATTTCAATTATGTGCATAAACAAACCACTGAAGATCACCTGCATTATGACACCCTGTGAATAGAATCCATTACAGTTACATTCCAATACATATTAGCATTATGCAAATGTATACAACTTCTAAGCATATCAATGATGACATTTAATTTTTCAAATTATATAAAAATCAGTATTCACTCGGTCTAAATTTGCAATGGGTCTTTAAAGCCTATTTTTTCTACCTTAATTAAGAAAGGGCTAGCAGAAAATAAACATTTGGTTTTCTCACTTCGACAATCACATCTCAGCACGAGACGACAACTTACATTGCTAAGAGTTCAGTTTTCATCAGAAGTCTAGGAAAGGTAAAAGGCCAGGCCATGTCATTTTAATGCAATCAGAATCTATTTCATTGTATAACTCTTACATTATCAAACATCAAATCAACGCCCAATTCAAAATGACATGCTGCATATGTGAAAAAGCCAGTCTCTCCTGCTAGCAAATATCCTAAATGTGCAGTAAACCACAGGCTAGAAGGGATTAGTTAAAATGTCAGAAGACAGCCTTTTACTTTTACCTGTTCATCCTTAAAAATATACTCTTAGCTATCAGGCATGCTTTACAGACAAATAGCTTCAGCAAGCAGCAGCAGAAGGCCCGTGGCAAGCTCTGCCATCTTGTAGCTGTCAGACAGATTAGGCTTTGATCTATCTGGGAGGTCATGGTCACATTCACATTTACTGAAGTCTAACAGCATTATACCTGCTAACTGCTCGTTCTTTTAATGCTTAATTAATTCGACATCTTTCACTATGGAATATTAACTGAGAAACAGCAACAAAAATTAAATGTCATGAACAAACTTTGTCTTTTATGACTTGGAAAAATCTTTTGAGGTAATTTCTACGACAATTTCAAAGAATTTAATATGTGTTTTGCTAATTACGATCGAAAAATAAGTTTTTATTCAAGAGTAACAAATGCGTTAAACATTCAACAACATTCTTTCTATTAGATTCTAAGCATTGACAACTCACAAAAAAACTGTGGCAAACTGTGCTTCACCTGAAGAAACCCTGACTTATTCAGGATTCAGGTAACACATAAACAAGTAAGCGAAGTGGATTTATACTGTGCTTACTATATTAGTCAGCTTATGACGTGAAACTCAGAAGACTAGCAGAGATGGTTTTTGAACCTCAGACTAACATGCAGGTTTACATAGAGAAGGCTGCAGCATGGATTTTGAGCAATACGACAGGCTGAAGCAGACCTATTCAAAATTAACTAACAGCAAGGTATAAAAATAGCAATCTATTATAAGCTAACTGTTTATGCAGAAAAATCAATCGTTGGACAATAAAATGAAAGCACTGCTTTTGTTCCCTGAGAATTGAGTTCTTTCGGTTCTGTAAATACAAGACCTCTCCTTATTTTGCAGTAATAATTGCAACTTGAGATAAGGAAAATTTGAAACAAAATGCCAGTGTATTTTAGATATCTTCATCTACATGCACATCATCATGCTAATTTACTACTGAAGCAGTTTTAAGGAGAAAACATTTAACCTACAAAGAGTAAGAACTATTGTACTAGACTATAAATTACATTTTTAAGAAGGAAAACATTTTAAAATCATTTTATCTCAGCTAAAGAACAGAACTTCAGAGCTAAGAGCTACCAGAACAGCCAAGGACTAGAGAATGTGTCTGGGACATTACCATTCATAACCAGATTACTGTAAACCCGTTTATCAATGCAATTATCACAACCTGAAGGTTAAATGGGCTAAACCACAGCACAACATTTAGTATTTTGTTCAATTTAAATCTATAAGCTGTGGTTGGTTTTACTTCATCTGGGAAAGTTTCAGAAATTTTAGATGCAATAACCAATTTAAACTTCATTTAACCAATTACAGTGCTATACTTTGCTGCAATAAGAAAGAAAGAAAGAAACAAACAAAAAAATCTAAGCTATTGCTAGTAGTTAAAAAGCCAGGCTTGTTCTTTAACAAGGTATCACTTCACTAACACGTTCAATTGTCTCCCATTTTCTCTGGTAGATTAAAATTGACCTCCAGGTTGTAACCTATAGGATTACAAACCAGATTACTCAGAAGTCTAAAGGCAAGACAAGTTCATGAACACAACAGCAACACTGAACAGTAAAACAAAGCACTCATTAAACCTGCATCTGTCTTTAGATCAGTATCTAGCAGCATTGTGCCATGTTAAAGTAAGGGAACTGCTGAAAGAAAAAGGGCAAATAAGCTTGGAACTGGATCAATACACACAGACGCAAGGGCAGCACATGTAGACACATGTCGAAGCTCATGGCCTCCACTCCTCAGCACTCTCCTCCATTTATCTTCCAAGAAATTAAAAAGAGAAAAGGGATACAGAGGTTTTCTTGCATTACACTGACTTGTTTCTCTGGTTTTAGGAGAGGACAAATTGTCGTGATAATTAAGAATAAAAAAATATTATTTCTGTCATCCAGCAAACTTCAAAACCCATTTGCTTTTTTTTTTTTTTTTGTAAATATCTAATTCCCTACTTCCCAACATCAAACAAACAAAAACCCATGTGGTTACCTCATTTTCTGCATTCATCCCCCACCCCCTAAAAAGACATAAAAACGTTTTTTAAACAAATCTACTTTCTTCAGAATCTCCTGTGTCCAGTTAGAGTCTCTCCTCCACCTGAAATAGCAATAATTGGAATTCTCCAGGAACATGCTTGCCATCTACTTTCCTCCTGACAAATACCAAGTAATCATAAAAGTTCGCAAGTGCAGGAAAGTAAAAGACATGAAAACCCATTTATTCTCTATCTGAAAACTCTTAAACGGAAGAAGCATTAAATAGTGAAGCATTTGACCTTTTTCCCCTTCCTTCCAAAGTAGCAACAACATCTGGGACATTTAAGCCTAAATAACGCACATATATGGACCTGGCTGAGTCACAGGGCATGCTTCAAACATCCACACTCCCCGGCAGACTTGCTGATAGATAAATCTAAACACAGCAGCTCCATTTTTTAGGCCACACGAGGAAGATAGGGTAGGACGTCATCTTCAAATGTTCCAGGCATTCCAAGTGCAAACGGTGTTAACACAAAACAGCATGAAATAAGCAAATGCTCATCATCCATAATTTACCAAACTAGATTGTGGATATGACAATAATTTATTAAGGTCATTCCAACCATCTCGTACCTCTAAATATGGTCATCAGGCATAAACAACACACTATGCTTTCACATACAAATACTGGAAAAACACCGCCTGTTTCCCCATAATCCTCCAACAGTTAATAACGAGGTATCACTTATAAAATGAAGCCAAACAGCCCATCAGCAAATGACAGCATAGCACAGTCTCTGACTGCCGAACACTACCTTCAGTGACAGAAAAACAGCAGTACCACTTCACGCAAAGCCATATTTCCCTTATTTTGAATTCACAAGGTATTTTATGACTAAACGCTTCCCAAGTATTCTCACTCTTAATCCCAGTGTTAAAGAGATGGGGAGCTTATGTAATGTTGTAACCGCTGAACACTTTTAGTATTGTCAACTACACCATGTGGCATCTCAGCGATCCTGAAGTTTCACGGTTTGACAAATCTTGTAGCACATTCACCCCAGGCCTATCTACTCATCTCAGGCTTGTAGGCTTTGAGGGACTGCGAACAAGTGACTTGATTAAAATCTAATGCAACCAAAACTCTCCTCTGAAGAGAAAATTCAATCCATTTCCAGTGAAGCAGAAGTGAAAAAAATCAAACAGGCTCCCTAGAGGTACAACGCTGCTGCACACGCTCAGTGGCACTGCGTCTAAGGTGAAGTGGTAAGTGTCAGTCATCCTTACAAATCCCCAAGGTGATAGCTTCACTTTTAGAGCTTTCAACATACTTTGACAGTAAAGTAAAAACTTAAAGGTCAACCCTACTTGCTAAGGATAAGATAAACACAAGAAAATCACTTTGGAATTTTTTATGGATCATAAAAGTAAACTATTAAAGGTAAAGGAAAAGTTCTGATTTGCTGTATTATTTATCCAAAGGCTTATCTTCCGGATATATTCAGAGATGATTTCTGTGATCTGTGCCAACATATTGACATCAGCCTTGCACCGGCAGAAGAGAAATGCCAACTGCTCATCTTGCACGTTAAACTGAACTTAAATGTTACTTTTCCTAGCTAGAGGAATGCTGTATTCAACAGGATTTTGCAGCTACTCACATGAGTTAAGCCTGTGCTTAAGAAGAGTGCAGATGGCTTTGACTTTTTACAGCCATTCTCATTTAAAGGAAAACTGGGAAGTGAAAGGCTTTTGAGATATCTTACTGCTTCACACTGACACAAGAAATTGCCACACCACCACATTTACTGCATTGCTTGTGAAGCCTTAGAGCAAGGCAAACCAGAACCTCACCTCACTTTGAATTTTGGATATGAAGCAGAAGTATTTTTGAAGCGATTCAAAGCCATGATGGAATTCATAGAGTGCACATTATGTTTCTCGACTCATAGGTACACAAAATAATCATTTTCATATAAGATTTTATTTTCCTACACAATAGTATGCAAGAAAATTATTTTGTTAACCATTTCTCTAGCACACTTCCTCCATTAAATGAAGAAAATATATGTAGGCTTAAAAATAGCCACAAGGACTAGAAACTAGCTTAAATATAATGAAAAATTTCATTATTCTGAAATGGTACAAATATCTCAAATTTTTTGATTCCTCAAGAAATGAGAAAGGAACTTCAGCCTTACAGCTGCAAACTTTTGGTACCATTAAGCTGCATATAACCAAGAAAATTGTAATTGAAATAATGTGTTCCACCACGTTTCACAAATTAAGTTGCTGGGAACAATAAAGAAAGTATTTGCCGTCTTAGTTCATATTCACACTGTAGCAGCTATGGGAAATAC
Source organism: Netta rufina (assembly GCF_964035555.1). Lineage (NCBI taxonomy): Eukaryota > Metazoa > Chordata > Aves > Anseriformes > Anatidae > Netta > Netta rufina. The sequence goes on along the minus strand of NC_140145.1, from coordinate 9,405,522 downwards.
TTCTCATTAATGGCAAACTCGGTTACTGTTCTTGAGTAACATCTCTGCACAGAAAGTCTAGCCTTATCAAGTTTATTTTCCTTGCATATCTATTAATGTAGAAGTATTCGACTGCCTTTTCCTCTATATTTTGGTAAGTTCTCTTAGCTGTTATATGATTAAGTACACTCTGCTGTACTACGATCAAAAGCATCTGGAAAGGTGGAAGCAAAGAAATGCTCTCTGGGAAAGTTAGCTTAATGCTTGCACTTCAGAGTCGCCCATTATCAACATTTCACAGCAAGTTCCTTTATTTTCACATCCCCAAGGTAAGAACAGTAAATTATGACTCAAACTAAGCAAGTCACACTTGGCTCCAAAATCAGATTTTCCTACCTCTGGTTTCAGGTCCCAGAGGTGGGCAGAGGAAATCCTGGTCACAGCCAAAGAAGTCATTTTTGGCTCCGAAATAAATTTTCCTGCTTCACTAGAGCCAAACCCTACCATTGAGAGTACCATAGCTTTAAGCAATACTTTAACGTTTCTTTCATATATTTTGCTTTAGCAATTTGATTCTCCAGCAATATGAAACCATTTTCAATAATATAGAATTAAGGGTTTGGCCTCTGTTCCTTAAAACAGTATTGTTATTATCAAGGACACTTACGAACCCTAATCATTTCCTTCTTCCTAATGCTGACAAAGTATTTTAGACTCTTCTCTTCGTGAAACTAAGTTAGCTTAAGATTCTTTGTGCCTGAAATTCTTAAGTGAGCAACTGGAAAAGACCAGATGCTTGCCATTTCTACCAGAAGTTGTGGCATATATTTAGAACAAGCATGTGCATATATTATACATCATATTTGACAGTGAGTTTCTTGACCAAGTGAAGACTGATGTCCAGATCCAAAATGCTACAATTCAAAATATATAACAAGTTAATAAATAGTATGTTAGCATCAGATAACATGTATATGGGATTACACATCTTTTTCTGTCGCATTATTTATGTTCTCTAATATTACAGTTCACTGGTATTAGCATCAAGTTACAAATCATAAAATATATTTAGAAAGCAGGTTGATCACAGATGAGTAATATTAGTGGAGATGAGCCAACATCAAGCTGCCAACATAAAATATTGCTCTCCTAAGGTACAATTCAATAAACCCTTATGATTGTGCACAGTTCTAGTAGTATTAAAGGGATTACTCACACAAGTAAAAGCTATGTGCAGGAGTAAGGGGTTATAGCATTGAGCCTTAAGAGAACTTTTATTAACCCAAAAAGCAGACATGCAAGTGTATTTTCATGTAAAAACAGAGCACTTTTTAGTTATTTAAACCTACCCCAGAAGCATCATTCATGGATTTTCAAGGGAATTGCTAACCTCTTGCATTTTCTATTTATAAAGGATGTCGTTATTAATAATCTTATCAGTTTCTTCAGTACAGCTACTGAGCATCTATTGCTATGTAAAACAATAAATGTAACTGTTTACAGTTGGATATCTAAAAAGGTCTAATTTGACTTGCGTTGCTATATTTTGAATTTCCTTCTGTCTACTCAAAACCCAAGCTGTGCTCAAATTTTCAAATCTGGAAGTTTCAAAATTCTTAGTATTTAAGCTATGTTCTTATTTAGCTAACCAACTATTTCATCAAAGCAAATGTCTTAACTAGCCTACAAACTTTAACCATTTCATTTTGGAACTCAACATATCCTAAAATCCCACCAAAAAAAGGGATAAAACAGAACAGAAACATATTTTCTAATATTTAAGAATCTGATTCTTTTAACCCCAGGAAAGAAAAAGAATAAAAAAAAAATAGAAAACTTGTTAACAAGTAGAAACATTTAAATTAAAATCAGTCATCCTAAAAAAAAAAAAAAAATCAGTTGGTTGTACTTGGAAGAGAGAATCTATGTATTCCTAGTATGATGAGCACTATTAATATGTCTTGAAAACAATAGTGAAAAGAAAAATATATATTTCATAAAATACTGCAATTATCTTCCTTATAGCCTTATAAAATTATTTCCACTGAGTGATTTCCTTGTCTGCCCTTCTTTACCCAACTGACAATGTGAGCTTATGTAGTAAAGCTACTTTTTTTTTTTTTTTTTTTTTTAAGGTATCTTCTAAACTTAAAGCTTTGGACAAAACAGGGCATTAGTCAATTTACGGGGAAGCTGCTAGCTGGCTATCACTTTGAATCCAAGCTGTTGAGCAAAAGATGTGTTTATATTAAGAACAATTTCCCCTAGCAGTATTCTAGGAGCACTACCACACAATCAGCCAGCTCCTCAAATCCGACGCTGAGAGACCAGTGCATGCCCTTCTCTCATCTAGAATTGATCAGTGCAGTGCTTTGTGCATTATCATATCTAAATATACACACACCAACCTTTAGCTGCATGCAATTTGGCAGCTACTGTTGCTATCCTTACTTAAAAATTTAGAGATTTTCTTCAGTGTAATTTAAAAAAAATAATAGTTGAACCTAACATTAATATTTGGAATTGTTATCAGTAATGGAACGTATTGCCCAAATCCCTATTATATTACATATTTGGTTGTACCTAAAGGGAAATAGAATGCAATTATTTTAACCTTAAGGAACATAATCCTCTACAAACACAATTCACCCTTGACACATTCTTTTCAATTTTATTTTGTATTATTTAGAATACAAGAATATTGACTTTCTGGAAGCCATTTAGAGTCAATTTTAAGAGTTCCAGCCCTACTACAGGCCAAGTATTTCCAAAATACCATTTCAGTGTTCACTTCAAAAACAAAGCATTTCTGACTCTAGAAACTGTGCTAAATATTCTTTGAACATAAATGTTTTTATACTAAAGCACAGCGTGTTATGTTTTAAGGGGACAAAAATGTTATGGCTGAGTAAGTGCCTCAGGAAAGTTACACCAACAGTAGAAGAACGTTGCACTGGGCGGCCACCACTAACATAACCTTACTTGTCCTCATAGGATGTGGGGTTTTTCTACCAAGGCTTTAACTACGCACATGCCACAGACAACAAAGAAGTCTTTGGTTGTCCACTTAAGCCCGGAACACAACTCTAAAACCAAAGCTGAGGCAGTTTGGGCTTTGAAGTGCAAACCTATTATTTTCCTGTTTGATTTGGCATTATTAATAACCAGAATCCGTCTGTTTCTGATTTTTATTCTGTGATATTTGGTTCTTAGCTTCATGAAGTAGCCTCAAAAAGCCCTAAAAGGTACACAATAAGATAAAGCAGTGATGGTGGCTGTTATCACTGACAATTGAGAGCAACTAAGTGGCATGCACTAAGCTTATTTTCAGTGATCTTAAATACCAGTTAATTATATATGTGTGTTGTGTTTTTTTCAGTAAGTAGAAAGCAAATCTAGAAAAATACTTTTCCATTAAAGTTAGAAGACACTTGAATTATCAAAAAAGTAATACCCTCAGTTTCCAGGAGGAGGTAACATTATGTCATAATTTCATGACTCAAAATCTCAAGCTGATAAGCAGCGTTAGCTTTGAAAAAGTTTACACTTCCACTCTCAGTTTAAATGGGAAGTGTCACACAGTTACACTGAAGAAGGTAATAGGAATGAGAAAGGTGACATACTGCAATCAATAACGGAGTGTGTGAAAGTGAAAACAAAGAGTGTGAAGTAATTATCTTTATTTTTCCGTGTATTTTCTGAAAGTCTTCTAATCAATCTGAATGCCTTACTTAAAATAGTATTTTCCCACAGTGCTTATCCTATATTTTCACAACCAAATGCCCCATAAAGTAAAGACAGAAAGTAACTTTATTTCTATATGAATGGTATAAGATTTTGCATATAAAAACAGACAAGTAAAGATGGAAACAAGTAATGTGCTTGGCAGGAGATGAAGCTAATAAGCACTCTAACAATGCAATAGCCTTCACTATGTCAAAAAAACTTACAATACTTTTACCTAGCACATTATATATTTATTTACTTAGGTCCACAAGATATGCTGTGCTGTTCCTCCTTTTTCTGTGTAAAAGGTAACTTAAAGAATTCAAATGAGACTGACAGGAGTAAGATTACATAAGGGTAAACACTTCAAATAAATATTTTGTGCACGTTTGGTATTTTAAACATGACATAAAAATAATGTACAACTCTTTCAATTAGGTATTGATATCCTACCTGAAGGTCTTTCACATTTGGAAACGGAATACCTATGGTTACAACTGCTCGGGCATTCTCATCACAGAAATCCAAGCCTTCACTAACTTTTCCTCTGCATACAGCTATAAGGAGTGCTCCATCTTGAACAAGCCAAAGAGGGATAGACATCATTCCCATTGATAAACTGAATATTAGAAGAAAGTTTCAGCAACAGTTTTTAAAAAACAAAACATAATACAGCATAATACACTGTACCTGTCTGGAAAAGGTAGGGAAATTTAAAATTGGGGAGATTTTGTTAAAAGAATTAGATTAACTCATTTTGATTGATAAAATTGTCATTATGAATACGAGTAACAAAATAATTTTGCATCATATGATACAGTGGTACTTAATTATGCATGAACCATATGAATCTACTACAAAGTTTTAAATATTAAACCTTCAATTGTGCATTCCAAAACCCATACATTTTTGACATAGTATCATTCTTTATTCTCCATACTTCAGTATTTTGAGAAGAAATCTTACAGTAGCTGTAATGTAAATCAAAGCTATGGAATGTATGGTGAAGCTGATTCTTTCAGAAACCAGTCTGCACCCTGCTGGACACGTAAATACATGTCCTTACACAGCTCACTGCCTTTTGAAAACCACTATCAGGGTTATGCATCGTTCTGTATGCCCTTTATGTTCATGCAACAATGCAAATAGCACTTAACCTTCCTCATTTATCACAATAACTTATTAAGGTGAAATTCATTTTGTTTATCCATACCTTATTCTATCTATTAAGCATATTAATTATCACCCACTTTTTGTTTTTAACCTAATGAGTCAGCATCAACAATTACACGTGAGAAGAAAGTACCTTTTTCTCCTTTACATTTGATTGCATCATAGTATATTTTCAGCAGTTCGTCAAAGTCACTCTTTGCTCCTCCTTGAGGCTCTGCAATGACCGTCTTAACCAGCTCCAGGTTTCTCCATAAGCCAGTGTGCATCCAGCGATCTTTTAATTTGTCCAGAAGCTGAAAAGAGAAAAATCCGCTTATTTTAAAAAACACTTTCGGACGGTTATTTTGTTTTTGTATATATGAATACAAGTTTCACTACATACTGAATTCTGAATTCATTTGAAACAAACACTTGCATCTTAAATTTGCACAATATTTCAATACTTTAACACTTGCATAGATAAGTTAGGGGAGGAGGTACTGATGTAGCATTTGTCAACAGCCTCCTCTGCTTCTTGAAGGGCTTTTGTCAGCTTTGCTGTATCTGCCAGATTTTGAATTACACATATTTTACTCCAGATGAGTACATGTTCCAACCCTGCAAGCAAATAAATTTGTTCCACATTCAGTATGAATATAATGAAAAATACGTATTGCATTATAAAAACCTAAATGATCGAAGTGTAAAATTACCATGAAAGCAGAAGTGAGATGGGTGGGGGTCATTTGCAGTTAGCTGTCACCACGTGCCCTTTTCTCATCAGTTTTTAGACTGAATTTTATCAAGATAGGGAGCAGAAGTCATTCCTTTACCTAACGTATTTGCTCAATGGTGCACAGCAATGCCCTCAAGACCAATGAAAGGCAACCAACACATTTTAGAATGAACTGAGGTGATCTGGTTCAGTGGACAGAAGGTAAATACTTTATTACACTCATTTTACTGTTCAGTGATCATTAGCGTGTCACTAATACTGTGCAGTGCAGTTACCAAGATCCATATGTACAGAAGATTTTAAATTCTCAGTTTCTGTAACATGGGCTATGCTCTTAATTTCCCTGTACTTCCCTCAACTCCGCTCATTGAAGACTTTCTCACTATTTTGCTTCAGGCTACACAAACTGCTCCAGCTGGAACCTCCACTAGTCCCATCGCAGTGCTTAAGGAGCGGCAGTATCCCTCAGCTCCTAGCCCACTTGCCTTTTTGATGCACTCCAGCCAAAATCCAAGGATCTTGTACAGTTAGGCTGTTGCAAAATTACTCTGTTAATAAGAAGACAGTTGTATATTTCATATTCTTAACACCAAAGATCTGAATTTATTCTCTGACTTTAAGTATTTGGATTGGTCCCTCTTGAAGAACATGCAAGTCAGAAGGGTCAAATACCATGCTGCTTTTTGAACTTTGACTAGCTGTGTTCACATTTTTACCCGGACAATTATGATTGCTTACTGCTGGCAAGGTACTGCTCTCCAGCAACTGAGGAAAGATCAAACGGTGACCAGCAGGAACAGCCTCCTACACACACACGTGTTACAGGGGAAGAGATCATTTCTTCCAAAAGTATCTGTCCTAGTGTTTGTCCCCTTCTCTACCAGCTCTGTCATTTCCTGGCAGAATCCTGTCCGTAATCTCTTTTTATATAAAGGGCCATAATATTATGGCCAAGCAATTACTGTGCATCTGGCCATCCACAGCCTGCCACTGAGATTTCCGTTCTTGGCCATGATATGGAGATAATTCTGGTAAAGAAGAGAATCAAATTATTCCTCTAAGTACCTCCATTTAAGACTTGTTAGAGCTGCCCCTGACTGTAATATCGTCAACTTTTCAGACTTCATTCTTCCTTCTATGAACCTAATGCTCGTCCGGGCATCCACCTGACAAGCTGTGCTAGATTCACTTCTGCTTCTGTTTACCACGCATGGCAAAAAGGAGGCTGCTGAGATGGGAGAGACAGGACACGTTTGGGTATAAATGAATTGAAATTTTACAAGCACACCTCATGAAGCATTCTTATCAGAAAAATGGTTTCGTAATGAAGCGAACCAAAGCCTGTTGGATCATCTCAGAAAGGGCAAGATTGCTTACAAAGTTACTTAATCCCCAACTCCACTGTATTTCTCTCACAGTTTAAAGCAGGATAACTTCCATTCATCTCTGGAAAGATGGTACTAAGAAATCTTCCTCCAGATTGTTAAAAAAACATCCTTTTCTCTTGTGTGGGCTGCCCAACCCCTCCAGGCAAGTATCTATCAAACCAGAAGAGGTTCAGGTTTCTCATTTAATTGAGGGCAACCACCACAATAAAAAAAATCTACTTTTTTTGGATGAAAACGTGCAAATTATTCATGAAAACTCTTGGCAAGAATGGAACAATTCATCTAATTCATATGCAAGCTACTACTTCTCCTACTTAATGGAGCTTCCTGGAGATGGAAACTTCCTTGTATACAGAAAAATATGTGCAAACACACACAATACGCATGCAACAGACACAAAACCCACCAGAATTATGGACATGACCGAATACAAATAAATAAAATATAAAACACATGCATGCCTCATAGGAACTATGAATCAAATGCAAGATTCTCATAAAAAATTATTTCGCTTCAGGTTGGAAAAGTGCAAATGGGAGCAAGATATAATGCCAGGAATCACAAGAAGCAACCATTAATGCCCACAGTCAGTCACTTCTTCTACCCAAGGGAATAATAGCTTCTGCAGTGGAAGGCAGTCTGCGTATATTTTATTAAATCCCCTAAAAATGGATGCTCAAATGGTTTATTAACAAATGGTCTTCCTCCAAGAAAGCAGAAAATCTTGTTAGGTAGAATCTGTCATCTTCCCATGCACTGAAGGATGTTTACTTCAATAGCTTTTTGCCATTTTTTCCTTTCTTCTACTTAAGGACACCTGTAAGCTATGATCCACAGAACCTACGAGCTCAGTATTTAGATTTACTGTTCATCTTTGTCAGCATCCCCCTCCTTTTTTTAGGCATCTTTTGAAGCACTCTTGGAGTTTGGGAACAGAGGAAAAGTTTTAACATCTCTTGCCATTACGTTGTACTCCTAAACTAAATCCTCTCATCCTGTGTCCATGAAGGAAAAGCTTTGCTCCTTTTCATTTGCTGCTTTGTTTTATACAGTGCCAAAACCTGCATTAGAGGTTTCCCATGTCACGGAGCAAGACTGAAGATTTGTTTAATGTATTTTACCCTAAGGCAAGTTCATTGTAATTTCCAGCATCTTAAAGAAGTTGAGAAGTTAACTTGCAGCCATCACACTGCTGCAGCATAATCTGGGAATACACTTTTTCTGCAGCATTCCTTACCACTGACAGGGATTTTTGAAGCAGCAAATACCTGCGATGAGGGAGGGTCTCATGGAAAACACAACGACACGATGAGCTACTTATTTTGATTTACAGTTCCCTAGCTCTTGTCCTGCTACGAGCACTTGTTATTAAACTTTCTTTACATAAATTATTCCTTAAATATTTTAGCGTTGGTTGACATAATGAATGGATTGCTCCTTGCTAGTAGAGGAGAAAGGGATTACGGGAATAATCCCTCCATCAAGAAGTGCCTGTGGAAGCTATGGAACAGTTCGAAATATGATAAGATGTTCAAGAACAGTACAGGGGGAATAAAAGGATAATGAAGCCACTTGTGACCCAAGTAGCCCCTGAGAGAATAAAATAACTCTGGCTTTATTAGCTAGTTTAACAACTATTAACTCTTTAATAATAACCATCAGTTACAATTGCATTACATATTCTCACGCATCTTTAAAAGTGCGTGCTATCTTGTTGCCCATAGGTTTGTATAATGACAACTGAACAAAAGGTATTTCAAGGTGCACAAAAGTTACACAAATTTCTCGTAACCCTCTTAGAAGCCTGCCATTACACACCAAAAAAAACAAACAAACAAACAACAAAACCTTCTCTAAACTTCAGAGTTTTTTGATCTTGTTTGTATGTACTACTTTTTAATGATAAGAAATTCACTTTTCAACTGTTAAGGATACTTAACGTTTTCATCATTACTTGGATATAAAGGGTAGCTGAGGAGAGCAATGAAACAGCCGTTAGTTTTTTCTTAATAAAATCACAGTATTGGCACCACTGTTAGTGCAAAAAGTCAGAGATTCTCGAGGGACTAACATTGATCTAAAAGCCTTTTCCCATGCAGAACTCTTCGTGTGTTTGCTACTAGAATTTTCTTTTTGAATAAGCACTGCTTCAAATCAAAGTGTGTCTCCAGTGGACTGGAAATGTGTCTGAAGGGTCAAACAGAAGTTCCACACACAGTCAGCAGAAAACTTCAGAAGCAGAAAGCAGACATCCCTGTCCAACCCTGAGGCTGAGCAACAGGACTTAGTGCACTAAGCTCCGCTTTGCTAGAACCGAAGGGGCTTTGATACGCTTGGGACTAACAGGGCAGTCCCTTGCAGAAAGCAGGGTTAGCCTTCAATCCACCAACATGTGTAAGTGACACACAGAGGTGCACCGCTGCTATAATGACGTCCTCTTGCATCGTCTTTTCAGTCTCAGTCCGTTAAGGCACATTCTATACACAGCCGCCAAAATTCTACATTTACCTGAAACGGTGTGAGGAAAAGGTGGCAGTTTTAGAAGCACCTAAAATCTCACACTACAAACATTTTCCCTTTCATTTCAAAAATATATTATATTTGTTTTAATAAAATATAGACATACACATCTTAAGACCATTTCCAGCTACATTTTGTAACACCTGACGTTTCTGGAGAAACTACGAATAGAAAAGACTGACCTGGGCCATTCCCTGTTGAACACCTACAACCGACTACGAGAAGGTGCTTCCAAAAGATACCTCCGCTAAGCCAGTACACTGCAGTCAGGAAGATTAGGGATTTCAAACCCAGAATAAAGGGATTCCCCCAAGCCCTGGCAGACGGAGAGGAACATAGTTTCACATCTAGGAAAACTGAAATACATCATGTTACTTACCTACTACACAGACTATGGAAATTACAATTTTTCTCAGGACCACCAAATGGTTTCTTTTTCTAGAAAGTCTCAGAGATTTATTCACTTTTAAATTTACAGTACCAAAAACATTTTAAGAAACTGCAGATGTATGGACCCATACCCAGCTGCACCGCTCCATGCATACAGGATGCACAATTTGGCAACGATAGTTAGATTCAGAGAGACAAGAGAACCCGTCCAACTGAACTGTGCTCTTCCAGACTTGCCAGTCTTACACCGTGAAAAACACCATAAAATCCACATGTACACAAAATCAACCATAAAAGTCAGAATAAGGAAATTTTATCCAAAGGCAACTAAACTAAAACCTATTCATTTAAATAAAACAATACAACTTTTTCCCATGGATGTTGTTCTAACTTTAAAATTAATGTTTCTTCCACTTTCATCTGAGTAATAATCCAATAAACTAATGAAAATGAAACAGGTATCCCTTTATATTTTATATTTAAGCATACATTAGTAAGTTCTTATACATTTCCTTACTGTATAACACAATGTCTTACCAGCATTTCAATTTCAGTAACACGTTATAAAAGAAAAAATACATCACTAAATAGACCATAGGAGATGCATATCTGCAACTGATGAATATTGTCATTTCATTCATGAACCAAAACAAGCTGAACAGCAGATACAGTACTCCAAAAATCTAACACTAAAACTTCTTAATATTATTAAAGTGTTTTTAAAAACATACTATTTCGGCAGACCTCACCAGCAGTATGACAAACCTTTTAAATAAGTACTATGCCAGATGTAATTTATAGCTCCTTGGTAACAGAAGACAGTAAGTTCTGTATCTTTTCCTCTCACCATCTTCTACTTATCTCAATCTTTGTTCTGCTTCAAGACATTGAATAGCTCAGTCCTTCAGTGCTTTTTAATTTATCTAAGCAACAGGAGGAGGCAGTGGAGCGGAGGAGGCAGTGTAGACACCAAATTTATACACTGAGTGCATATGAAATACTTTTCCTTCAATAAAGCACTTGTGCCTTGACAGAAAAATAACAGGTGTCAAAACCAAATAAATAAAAGGTCTTGTTTACCCTACACATATGGAAAACTTACATTCAGAAAGGATGTCAAAAAGAAACACAGCTTTCTTGTTTTACTACGTTTCCCACCATTTGGGCTTTCTGCAAGTAAACTGTACAGGTTGCTTTATATATCACCAGACAATTCACACTGCATCTGCATCAGCTGCCTTCTCTCTTCCTTCCAGTGGGGGGAAGGAATACATATACATACATATATATTAAAAAAAATAAATAAATCTATAGACTGACAGATCCTTCTGTGAATTTAAGCTATTAGGATAAAGAACATCATATTTTCCACAGAAGTAATCCTCTGATGATCTCAAGGCACAGATGTTTTTATAATGTATCTAATTCCGCAGGTATTGCATTACCTTTAATAAGCCTTCAGGACGCAGCAGCTTGCTGACTCAGCTGGTTGCCTACAGCTGCAACTTTTTCTTCAACCCACTCTCCCCCTGGTTGCAAAGCTCTAGTCTGCTCCGCGTGATGGGTAATTACCTGCTTGAATGTTCTACTTCTATTTGAAAGAATTAAGCCACTTCTATATTAGTGATAATCCCGAAATATATTCAGCCATTAAATAAATGTATTTAGCATGTTGCTTAAACACTAGTGGCCTTAAATTCATGTCATTTCAAAGTAGCCCTGGAGAACGTATTTTGCCAGACTGCGCCCACTTTTTTTAATCACTTCCATGGTAGTATTACAGGCTCCTATCAAAAATAATTCAAGAACTAGAGATGTCCTGGAAAGTACAGATTTAGAAGAATTTACTCAAAGGCTCTCTGAACTACAAGGTTGTCGTGCCTCGTACTAAGTGTCCCGGAATCCTCCACGCAGCTGACCTCCAACACTGGAGGAAGCCTTCAATTTGGGGAAAGCAACAGTTGACAAGGTCATTGCGGTGGCATGGGATCAGCAGTTTAACTCTATTTCTATATTTAAAAGAAAAAAAAAAAAAGTAATTTGAGGTTAAAAGTGAACACAAAGGAAACGGCAGAAGGAAGAAAGCAAACAGGAATGAAATGTGAATAGAAGATTACAAGGGACAAATTACCAGATAATTGCCTGGAAGGATTTGGATAAAAGGAAAAAGCTGATTTTCCTTCAAGGAACAGGAAGGAATATACTTGGGTCGCATAACTGATAAATTCTGATGACCATTATTCAAGTCTTTCAAATAAACCAAGAAATAGCATTCTTGAACTAATAAAAAAGAGTACTATAAAAAGCATTATGTCCTTTAATAAGAATGTCTCAGAGACCACAACCAAACCCAATAATGTTCATGAACACCACCAAAAATATTATGTTTTCAAAAGGACTCTAAGAGCATGCACCTTTTAGTTACAAGCGATTTACAAAATTGTCAGAGCTAATTCATATCTTCTCTCTTCTCCATTTTGTTCTTCTTAAACACCTCGTGTGCTTTTTCAACTCTGATTTTAATCCTAATCACATTCATCACCAACAAAAAAATCAACTTTGCATGACACCCAGTCATTTGCATTGCACCAGGCTGGGACTACGCCAGCCAAGAATAACATAGCCCATTGAATTATTTAAGCAGTTGTTTGCACTCAATTAGATTTTCATGAAAGGTTAAGCAATAGACTGATTCACAGAAACCTCTTCATGTTTATGGGAGGTACCTAACACAATACAAGGAGGTATTTAAAATTAATTCTTTTGAATGATTTAAGTTGATACAAAATGCTAATTTATCTGTTCACCAAATATACATATATATATATATATATATATATATATATATATATATAAATAAGGCAATACAGAGAAGAGTTTCAATGTGGAAATAGCCTAGAAAGTCCTGAAATAAAAGTAAGCACTGCAAAGGAATGAGACCAGAATGCATACGCGTCTAAGTACCACTTACAGGGGAAAATGGGGAACTTTTTTCAGAACCTCTCCTTTTCAACTGATGAGGAAGATTTTCTGATGTGTATTTGACTGCTAACCCTTTCCATCTGTTACACCAAAACGCAAATCAAGTGCATCGATTTAAACCAAAGTAGTTAGAAGGAAAGTGATTTTAAGAATACAAGCCTGCACAGACAGCCATGATTTCAAAATTAAAATCGCTCAAGTTGGAGTCTTTACGGAGTCTTTCCTCTATGCGCCTCCCGAGAGAAAGTTGTCCTCAATAGGAAAACTGTATCGCTACCGCATCATCTCTTTTAAGAGATTTTTCACTGAGGCATCTCATATCGTATCTTCACAACAGAGAACCGGTTGGAAAATAAAACCTTGTAGGTGCCTCTGATTTCCAAGAATTTGTGTGGAAAATGCATCTTTTTAAGTTTAGAAGTATCATACTTCCTCAAGCACAATCTTATATAGGATTATAATATATTATAATTTATTAAAGGAAAATATAACATATTCCTTGTAATACATTAAAGGGAAAAAAGATAGGACCAAGACTCATGTGTTGAGCTATCTATATATGCCAGGAAACGTGGGGTAAAATCTTCACTAGCCCACTCAAGCTTGGCAGGCACACCGTGACGCAGGGGGAAACAGATAAAAGCTGCTGCGCAACTCAGATACATAATTAAGCTAAACCCTGAACATGGTGAAAAACTCTGTATTATGAACAAGATTCTGATCACCATGTGCACACTCCAGCACAATAAAAGGTGAATAATTCATAATCATTTTTGAAGGAAAAGTATGCATCACTCAACTTGGGGGAAACACAGGGGATTTCACTGGTATGATTTTTCTTCAGGGACGGTGACAAAGTGCCGCTCCCCAGCAGGAAACCAAAGCACTGAACTGTGTTCCGTGTGCCATAAATCAACACTGCAGCCTACAGGATGTCTCTCTGGTACCAACATACCATCAATTTTTCAATAACCTCCCTAAATAATGGAATATGTGAACGGCGACAACAGTAATGAAAAATGAAATGTTTTGCACACCAAAGACTCTAGAATAACACGGTTAATACGTTGCTTCTACAGTTAAAGAAGCTTTTTTTATATTAAATCTTTTTCAAAAAACAAAAAAAAAAAAGAAAACAAACCACACGACTTGTTTTACTACAAAACAACCTGGATAGCCGTCGGAGGCTTTGAGCTCTGTCACAGCTGTTTCTAAATCCTGATTCAAAACAGTGGTTTTTTTGTTTGTTTTTGTTTTTTTGTTGTTTTAAAGTTAGCCAAGACAACACTTTGTGTGTTACAAAAGCTACTTGTACATTAACCTTAGGCTATCAATACGCTTTCCAGTGAAAGAACAATCTTTCATGCAAAAAAGGCTCTCCAAAAAAATCTATTTATAAATAAAGAATTGCTTATATCCTTGTTCTGAATAAAGAATGGAATATATGTATTAACTGCTCATTAATGAGCTCAGCATCCTATAGTGCTGTCCTCTCCCTCTCCAGTAAAAGACCAAGCTCAGTCATCTCTGACCTCTTTTTTTCCAGACCAAAGAGAAAGGAAAGACAAGGCTGGCTTAGTGGCACATCAGCAGCGAAGCACAGGGCCACGTGGGACCACTGGTTCGAAGAGACACGTAGTCCTAGGCGAGAGGCTGGCCACGTCTGCAAATGCTCCTACAGGAACCCGAAGCAGTCAGGTGCCTGTCACAGGGAACTGACTCCAGCAGGGGGAGAGGAACAGGTTTTAGCTTTTAGGCTACTGACATGAACAGGAAAAAAAAATAGTTTTAAATTTACAGAGGCATTTTACACCTGTAGTCACTAAATAATTTTTATGATCCTATTCAAATCCAAATCATATTAATAAATATTCTCTTGACTTTCCCCTTAGTCATTTTTTCCCTCATTATACAGCAAATCAGTGCATGCAAAAGAACCAAGAGAATTTCTCAGCAACAACCATGTACTGTATGCACGACACTCAGCTTGTAATTGGTAATTATGTAAAGCCAAATCCTAACAGGGAACAGGATCATTGATTCTTGGAGACATCTGAAACCTCTTCTTTGGAAGTAGGGCCACGATCTCAGATCAAGGCAAAGAATGAAGCAAATGGGAAAATACAGAGAGAAAACTTTTTGCACCAATGGCAATAAGGAGTAAGTCTCAGAAACTGACTCTCATTCATAAGCCATAAAACAGAAGTTTTATGTTTTGTGGAAATTATGTTTGACAACATTTAAAAACACATTAATGGACTGTGAAATTAAAATGCAATGAATACTCTTTGGAATACACCGTCTCACAAATCATATTTTATCACAGAGAAACTTTCTTTCCCAACTGGCAACTGTCATGATTTCCTCAGACAAGATTTCACGTTTCCCAAGGAAGTAGAACTTTTCTGCAGTTAAAACAGCCCACGTATCGCTTTCAATATACTTCATATTCCAATTCTTGTATATGCTGTTACATTGCTGATAGAGAGTATCTTACCTAAATATAGGTTCACAAATTTATTTTATGTCATCCGTAGCCTTTTTCACACAAAGTTGCACCTCTTCCTCAACAGGCAGTGAACCTCTAAGAGCTGCAAAGGGGACCATGACTTGGCAAGGCTGCACTGGTACTGAACATTAATGTCAAAGGAACCTGTGCAAGATGCACCTTCTCAAAAATAACATTGTTTATGTATATTGTTCCGTATTAAATATTTTTTTCCAACCTGATTTCTCTTCCTTTCATCACAAGTTCCCAAGGAAAAACGATGCTGAGTGTACTTGCTATTTAGTATTTGGACTCGGTCATTCACGAACTGAGCGCAGCCACTGCCTGACTGTGAAAACCCCTTTCCAAGGCAGTTTCTACTTAATTGGTAGGAAAAACGTGGAAGCAGAAAGTGTTAATTACAACGGAAATTAGAGCATGTGTTAGCTAGATACAACAACTCAGCTTGCAGCACTTTGACAAGTCAGAGCTCAGAAGTGAGAAGCAGTAATAGATTTTTAGTTTATTTTCCTGATGCTGCATGCTCCGGGTATTTAAACTAACAGCGCAATCAAATATTAAAGTGCACTGCTCTCAGGGTGTGAAATTCACAAGGAAAGCACTCATCCACCAGTCCAGAATATAATCTTTTATACACGTAATACCCCATAACCTGCCAGAGTGTCTCTATAGGTTCTACTTTATACCCTGTGGGGGTGCTACCACAAGGTACAGCTGCTCTATGCAAAAAGCAAGTGCCACAGGGCTCTTAATAATTGCGAGTCCCTTGCTAGTCACCATACCAGCCCAGTAAGGCACAGAAAGTATATTTGTTCATTCTTCACAGAAAAGAATTCATGAAAATAAGGTGGGAAACCTCTCCTGAACCAACAGCACCTGAGTACTACAGCACGGCCACAACAGCGGTCGGAGGCTGCTGCGGGGAACTCGTGGAGGGGCCACGTGTAAAACGCCTGCGTGCAGCACCATGCACCAACAGCTAACGGCTGTTCTCTGTAGTCTGAGAAGTGGATGGCAAAATATTGTGAAAGTGCATTTTTTTTCTCAGGGAACACATCAAGGAACGATATTCACATCCTGATCTTAAATAATAGCATGGCTCAAAAGACCCTCTTTTCTCTATCACCATGCAAATTAAAATATAGAGCAAACTATTGGCATACACATAGCACACAGATGTACACACACCCCTACATACCTTTGTATGCAACTTACAAATAAATATAAGATGTCCTTGATAAGACAGCACAATTGCCAAAATCCAGAAGGTGCCTTTCAAGCCTGTATGCTTATTGTGCCTAAGCTATTTGATGTTTATTATGGCACTGCTCTAGAGAGATAAATATTATATAAAGGGGGGTTGCACACTTCAGAGGAGCGTGTTTGCACTCCCTACCGCAGGAACACGACTGCACATCACAAAGGCTTTCAACAAACAGCAACACTGGGCGTTTGGAGCTCACCATTCAAGCCCACAAGCACTCTTGCCAATGATGCAAAATGTGTGAATTAGAGAACACCCCCTACCCAACTTCCGTAACAACCCAATAACAAACCATGCTTCATACAAACATCAGAGCTTCCAAATGAGCATCTTTATAGATGTTCACATTAAAGTCCACCATTGAAAAAGGCACATTAAAAAACACAACAACGATGTTCCATCTCCGAGGCTGAGCTCTAGCAGTAAAGGGATGCTCATGCTCCCTTTCACAAGTATACAACATAATCTCTTCTCTTGAGCTCTCTCTGACACTTGCCTAACCTCCTGATGAGCCAACTCAGTGCACAAGGCAGCAGAAAACTAAGCAGGGTGAGAAGGGGAGGGTGGGGGAAACAAAGCCCCTTCCTTTGTTCTGGAGATCTGAATCAGCTCCCACCGAACTCAGAGCAGCATCAAAACAATCACAGGGAGGGCAGAACGCAAGCTGCTGGATCGTCTCCTCTAACTTCTCCAAGCCTCCTTCACGCTTGGATTACCTCTAAATCCCTAGAAATCAGAAAATTACTCCTGTAACCCGTGCATATCTAGGATCTTGTCATACTGTTTAAGAAAGAAAACAAATCTTGTGCAACTGCTCCGATTGTCAGTCATCAGCCTGAAAGATATAAAATGATCTGTGACCCAACCCAAAAATTTTCTTGGCCTGCTTTGTATCACGTGTGCATTGCCAAAAGCCACCAGTAACCAAGCAATGAATAAAAATAAATAAATAGGCAAATAAACCCACAATTTAGGTTAAAAAAATCTAAGTGAAAACGTTATAATAAGACAAGCACCAGCTTTAAAGTTCAGGAGTGATTTTACAGCACTTCAGTTACTCCTCTGGAGTGGAATTCAGCACCACTCTGGCTCTGTAACCTAGGGAAATATTTTTGCTGCAGCCTCCCAGATTATACAAGAAATGATCTTGCCAGGGTGTGAACTGTCAGCTCCGTCTTCAAATTTAGCTTGGCAAAGGAACTCGATTAAACTGATGACATGAAAAGAGGAGGCTTGCAACAGAACTGGAGGGTAAAGATTACGTACCTGTTTATAGAATAATCATTGTAATTCTTTTCTATAAACTTCACTATTCCCTCTGCTACTGTTCTTTCCTATTTGAGGCAATACTACCAAAAGCCTTCAGTGAAAAGAGCGTTGTGATGGAAGGGTTGAACTCCTCCATCACACACAGCGATTTTTACATACCTCTCTTCGCTATGCCCAAGTCATTGGGAAAATATGAAACTGTAGACTTCAGAAATCGCAGTAAGATTTACAGGAGCCATTGTAGTTCTCAGAAGACACCTCAGATAATGCACACTAAGCCTGAAAATTGGCCTTTTGGACGAATGCAAGGGCCCCAATACTTAGTTTATATTACAGACATTTAAACCTTTAAAGGATGGAAAAAATGTAGAATAAAACTGAAAGTAAAGATATTGTATATGATTAATGGGACCAACAAAAACCATAAAAACATGAGGAAGCTGAGATAAAGATCAGAAAGATATCTATGAGTGCAGGGTGAGAGTGAAAAACAAGCAACGAAAAAAACACTGGTCAACAAGTAAAGCAAAATTCCATCTACGTTTATTAGGTACAAATGTTGAAATGCATAGTTTTTGAGTCATTAAAAATCAGCTATTTTAGACCACTTATTTACCCTGAGCTATGCCACATCACACAGAAATCACTCTCCTAAGATTTTCATCAGAGTAAGGCAAAAGACACAGCTTTAGAATCTGGCAATAAGCCTTTTTTTTTTTTTTTTTTTCCAAAGAAAAGTTTTTGGTTTTGTTTTCTTTTTTTTTTTTAAAAAAAAAAAAAAAAAAAAAAAAAAAAAAGGGTCATTTCAGTGTCATGAGACCTACCTCAGCAGCCTGCAGTTACTGGAAAAAAAAAACTCCAGGGGGACATCGCATAGAGCCCTAAGTGCCAGGACAGAGGCACAGAGTACGAGCTTCTCCCACGTTGTTTAATTACTCTCCCATCATTTTGCTCTAATTCTGGTTTTAGGTACTTGCATACAATTTGAGATAGCAAGGATGACAGAACTCTATTCCCTAAAGTCTTTTCTTGGTTTTAGGGTTTCTTACATACTGTAATAGCACCAGTGCAGCTGTTTGGCTCAAACAAACCAGGCTTCTGAAGTAAGAGAATGTCTTTCCCTTGAGAGTAGCAAGCAAATGCTGCGCAGAAAGTGAGTATCATTATTAATTTACAATTATTTCGTAACTTACCTCTGATATGCCAGCCTGTTTAAGGCCTCTCTCTTCTCATCCCAGTGAATGTGATGCTGGATATTAGCTATAGTTACAACATCTGAAGCTACAGACACACATTGTTTACCATAATACTTTAAATTACATTCTGTAGTGTTAAAATGGTGCAGAAAGTTAATGCTTATGTTACTTCAAAGAACAAAACTCTGCCATAAAACACACTGGGTGCAAACATTCCTACATCTTGCAAATATTTACAGGAGTAAATCTCTTCCTCAACATACTCCTACAGCTGTCAACAAGAACATCAAGGCAAATATTACTGTTGATCAAGCATTTATCTCCGCATCCTACGCCTAAACACAACTAACAGAAAAACATGGGCAATCTCATGGAGCCCACCAGTGGCACCAGGTAATTCCTCGCATCAGTCTTCTGCAAGCAGTGCAGCCACACCACAGAGCAACCATCTGTGGTGCAAACACTAATTTTCCTCTTTAATTTCAAACTCACCTTTTAACAGCACAAACCTAATGGCTTCCAATTTTTCCCCCATCCACATTACAAGCAAAAAGACGCTGTGGAATGTTTATCTCTTATCTGGATATTGTCATTTTACTGTCTCAAACTTCTTAAAACAACCTTTTCGCTAGGGAGGAAATCAGTCAGCATCAGACCTAGTGGGGAAACCCTGCACTTGCTCAATGTCTATGGCTCTTACACAGTTCCAGATGTTCAGAACATTAATAATGCACTAACTCAAAACCTCTTTTTGAAACTTTAGAATGTGCAAATTGCATTAAAACCTCTTTGCCCTCATTAATGGTATTGTTACAATCCCAGTACTCTGGAAAATGTTTTTTGGCATTTGTTTAACTTTGTGATATTGCCATTTACTCATTTTAACAGCCAGTGCTCAAATCTTAATGCTTTTAATAGGCCTGGCTAAACAGACTACCATCTTTTGTAAATTTATTGAAGTAATTTATTAAATAAGTAAAAGTTGTCAGAAGGCAGCATTTTTTTTTATTGATGGTAGGAAAAAATGGGTTTCTTATAATTTATTTACAAAACTGTGTTTCAGGTAAGTTTTAGAAATGGAAGTATTCTGTTCTTTTTTTGTGTTATGATCAATTCATTTTCTGCCACTCTGACATAAACTTAAGTGTTTGTTGGTTTGTTTTTTAATACCAATCTCAAACAATTTCTAGTTTAAAAAAATAAAAATGGAGGTGAGGGGAGGATTTGTCTTAGCCTAAAAAGAGCCAGACATTCAGAATTAATACTGAAACTGTATCCGTCCCTCAGCCTGTCATACAGGGGTGGCACATTTATGTCCAGGCCACGAGACCATATATTCAAGGACTTGTGCTCATATCCAGTGCAGGCCCACTGTGGTGCAATGGCAGAAAAGTGCAATAGTAAGAGGTTAAACAGAGGTCCCTTCTGTTTATTCCAAGTAACAGCCTTAACTGAAACGAAGGAGTCTCAGTCTGCCCAAAACCAGCGTTGGGGTTCCAGAGTCACTCTACACGAAATTCATTCGCTTGCCATTGAAAAGTGAAAACTAAACATGGCAGAACTACACTCAGATTATACCTATTGCCTTGAAACTAGAAATAGCAGGATAAAAATTGGGAACTGGTTTATGCTCCAGACTCAAAGAAATAAAAATCACCCACCTTTTAGATTACACATGACTTTCAGGGCTTGGGATGTCCAGATTTTGACCTCAGACATTCCAAACCAGCTCCTGGTAACCTACCACGACCAGCAGTGCATATGGAAGTGGTCTTCTTCAAATTGAAATGGATTGCATTTGGGGCTCTAGAGCACCAAATGCCATCAATTGAGATAAGAGGGAAAAAAAATCCAGATTTATGTTAATCAGAACAGAAAATGCATTTGCATAGCATTACTGTTCTTGACCACTCATGTTTATTGCAGTTAAACCAAGAAAGTAGAACTGCATCAATGCCAAGCCCAAATTACTTAATGAACTTCATATCCTCTACAGAATAA
Organism: Netta rufina; assembly: GCF_964035555.1. NCBI lineage: Eukaryota > Metazoa > Chordata > Aves > Anseriformes > Anatidae > Netta > Netta rufina. The sequence goes on along the minus strand of NC_140145.1, from coordinate 9,384,410 downwards.
ATGAAAAGAACAATCACTTTTTGATCAAATATAGCCCAAGGTGATGTTCTGCTGGGGCATAAAGCAAAAATACCGATAAAATACGATTTTCTTCTTAAGATCACTTGGTTTGCTTGACCCCACAAAAACTGTCTATGAGCAATTTATAAAGCAACTATCAAAATTCAGGAAACTAACAAGTTCCAAGCCTCATTAGAGATCATGAAGTCTTACATTTAAGAGATTTAATAAATTTTGGTTAAATGGTTGAGTTACCAGAACAGCGCTTAGTCCTTAAAATTTGAGATTTCTGTAGCCTTTTTCAATGAACAACTACAGAATGTTTTCCTCCTGAATCTTCTTAGCCATCAGCACAGGAATATAATACAGTGCCTATAAAACACACCTGAAATTTCAGGAAATATGAATTTTCAGAACAATCCATGTTGCCTGTCGGATGATTGTACTGCAAATATTTATCCTTACAGTTCAGCCTCAAGTCCAACAGCATCTGCGATAAAGTGACTTAAAATGATTTTTTGGTGGTTTTGTTTGCTTTTAATTATACCCTTAGTTACCAAAGTGCTAGCTCAATAATGGAGCAGTGCTTTCAATTAGTCCTGTAATTCTCGTTTCCTCCTTCTCTTTGCCTGTTCTGTTTTTCCTTTTCTTCAACACCAACGAAGGGCAAGTAAACAGGCATAAAACTAAAACCCATCCCCAATACAGGATGTACAAGAGCCTTGTATAGGACATACTGGGTAACTTTACTAGAAAGAAGTCAGTTGGGGAAAAAAAAATTAGAGAGAAAAGTGCTCAGACACTACCTCTGAAAGGTATGGGAGGAAGAAGTAAGCAAATCTTTAATTCTCAAGCGAAGAATTCTTGCCTTTTCATCAGTAAAACTTAAGAGCTAAGTCATTCAAAGCCTTTTGAGCAACTATCTTATTCTATTTTAAAAAATTTACTTCCAAATTATGACTCAACAATTAGCAGATACAAATTAACCAACAATGCCTTAAGAAAAAAAAAAAAAAAAAGACAGGAAAAAAAAACATTAACATTATTGTCCAAAGCTTATTTTGTAAAAGAGCTACTAAAGAAAGGTCAGTTAATTCATCATGATGGATTATCACTAAAATTTATAAGCATTAGCATTTTTCTCCTTGCTGGATACCTTGACTTTGATATGACACATATTGAATGAATCATCTAAGATGCAGGCACCAGGCAAGATATATCTTAATGCAGACAGGTCGGCGACATGAACCCTAATGGTCCTTATCTTAATCTTGTTTAAAAGCATCTTAGATTTCTGAGTAATCTTTTCACCTTCTGATATTCTCTTTTATAGAGTGTTTTTCCTGGAGTTGCTACTGATTTTCACATAAATGCATTTTTGTTGCACAGTATCAACAGCATGTTTTTAAGTATCCCTAAAAAGCAATCAGGATGGCTATTTAGTATATGTTAAGATAAAGTTGTTTTTTTATTTTTAAAAAAAAAAAAGGTCAACATGACAGAAGTTTGATAATTACAAAAAACTGTTATTTGTAGACTATTCTGAAACATGGCATTACAGCTGTTTATAAGAGAAAACCACCAAATGTGGAGATGTATATCTGATGCATTGTTTCCTTCTCATACTTTTTTACTCTACTACATTATTGATCTCAAATATTTGCTGTGCATATGCAGTCCCTCTTCCATGAAAAAAAAATATTCAAATACTTAATTAAGAGAAGGGCATGTTTTTCTACTTCTTTCCTCTACTTCTGCCTTCATCTAGTAATTTCAAATTACACACCTATAACAAGGAGGCAGACCTTTTCTACATAGCTGTTCTGGGATTTCTGCAACAGTTGCTCTCATTAAAAAAAAAAAAAAAAAAAAAAAAAAAAAAAGGGACAGGTGAATTTTATTTTATTTTTTTTTTTTTAGGTAACAGCAGTTCAGTGACATTGATGTGAAAGGAGTTGGTCTGATTTCATTTTTCAAGAAACTGATTATTTTACTAACACTAGCATAGCTTTAGACTGTTAGACTGTTAATGAATAAAATTAACTGCCAATAAAACATTTCTTATATGATGTGTGGAAAACTAAATATTAATTTCTCACACAAAAGGCATACAACTATCATTAAAACATGAAAGAAATCCAGAATCTCCCAGGTCGAAATCTACCCAAAGAAATACTAAAAGAGAAAAATGGAAGCCGTTAATGGATGCTTTCTGCACACATTGGCACTGGAAGGACTATGTGACCAATACACTAGCTCCTACAGCACGTACTTTGGTGACATTTATAATGTTCATCTCTGATGTTCTATAAGAAGCATCCAGTTTTCTCATCTTACCATTAGGTTAATGTGGTGAGATTTGGAAATTTACTTGCCCTCCATTTATTCACACATGGAAACTTTCAAGTCTGTTGGTATCTCTTCTTGGTGAGTGTAAGATTTTTTTTCTACCGAGCACTTCAGAAGTCTGAAATGAATCACTATGTTTCTGGTCGAGTTTGTTTCACCAGCTCTAACACAAATATATCGGTCATCATTTTCACCTGATGTTGGTTGATTACTTTAGCATTGACAAAGCAACCTGAAATCCTAGGCAAAATATAGAGGAAGAAACTTTACTTATAAAAGCCCCTTAAGTGCCAGGCTTGGAAGAAGTTGAAATGATTTAGTTTGTTGTACTTCTGCCATTATTTTATTTTATTTCTGACATTGTGTAATTGTGTTTTAACAGGGCAAGCAAGGAGAGAATAGTGCTCGCCTCCTGGCTCTAGGCTCCCAACACTGTTCGTCATGACACACTGCATCATGCACGGGTTCTCTACTTCTGCTTCCTGTGGGTAGTTTTATACATACCTCCAATCTTTTTATTCCCAATGACTGAGGCTAGAAAGTGTTAATTTACAAAACAGAAAAGCAAATATAGATGTATTTCATTAAAACAAATTGAAGTCTATGAAATTCAAAGTGAATTGCATGACAGTGCAGTAAGATGCAATTTCTGTCTCTAGTACTCTCATTATATACAAGCAAAGAAAGTAACACACAATTTACTACTTGAATTAAGTTAAAATGGGTTTTGCAGAAAAATAAAGTTAATGTTATTTACAAAGCAAATACGTACGGATAATTAACAAAGAGTTTCAGGCAAACAGGCCAAAATGTGCACAAGTGCTTGAAAGTGAAGCACTGAAACAGACAGAGCCATCTAAGAAGCAAGGCTTCTGTAGGCATGCAGAGCAAAGAACATCATTGTTGAGCCAGAAATTCTTAAACAAAACTAAAACAGAATGTTGAACTGAAAAACACATCTGTAACTAACCAAACTGAAATCCAATGTACAGGTCTAAATTCAAACTCCATCAGTTTAACTTGATAGAAAAGAGATACACTGATGGCACTCTAAATTCAGAGCTTTGTACTCAAACTTCTAAGACACTTAAAAAGACTTTTTTTCCCCACTTATTCAAAAGTAGAAAGTGCAATTCATAAAACAATCTAATACCTTCAGAAATTTGCTCAACTCATAATAGTTCATTCAGTGAGGTACATGACCAGCTATATTACTGCCATCTTGATAAGCATGAACCATTTCTTTAAAAGGTGCAGTTTTTCATGAGATCTAGCAACCTCCCCATGAAAGCCTCTGAAAAGCAGTTTTGAAATGCAAATGTGCAGGTAAGCAATATTCCGTAGAATGATCAAAGAAAAACGCCGTTTTCCTTGCACTAATATGCTTACGTTTACATTATTCTGTATTTTCAACATATTAATCTCTTAGTCTTAAAGGCAACCCAATCCAGAATAAAAGAAGTGGAATGAAAAAGGGCATCCATAGAAAGATATTGGCAATGTGATTTTAAAATATCATCCTTCAATTGTCTGCAATTTATATTTATCAATACTTTCACTGGGTTCATGGAAGTGTTCCCACAAAGAGAAAACACTCAACGTGTTTAGCTAGGTGACCTTTCAGTGAAGCATAAGGGCAGTGAGAGGGGGAAGGGTACCAGAGCTGTCCAGCAATCTCTTTCCTTCTTTATTAAATGTCATTACAAAGTCTCTCCATACTTTCAATTCAGATTACTATTCTCATAAAAAACTTTCAGAAGTGTTTGTCAGGTTTGTATACAATAAGATCAACTATCACGTACTGCTTAACGTTACACACTTCAGTAAAAGAATAGTGATGATAGTGAAAAGTGAAATATGCCCTCAAATTCTTTAATAAAATAAATTGAATGCAAGATTTATTTATAGATGGCTAACATTGTGTATAACTGCATAGCTTTCTGAGCTAGGTTAAATAAATTTATAGTCAGTAATCTGTTTGTTTTTGGTTTTTTTTTTTTCACTGATTGCACATTACCTGGTCTAATGTGGTCACCTAATGGTTACTGTCAGTAACTGCACTGATGACTGCAATGCTTTAAAGACACCCAGAGAAGGAAAAAAAAAGAAAAAAAACCTCCTTGCTTCACAGAAAAAAATGCAGAACACGAGTTTTAAAATGCTTTAAAAATTTTTCAAAAAATTAGTACTTTTATATTAACTGAGATACAAACATTGCTGAAAACAAATATGAGCCTGCTTTTTCACAAAAATGAATCTGCATGCCACATTGAAGAAATTACAATATAATTGTTATTACAATATATTTATTCTATAACCATCTATATATATATTGATGTTTAAAAAAAGAAAAAAATCACATTACATTTTTCAAGTAGAGTGTATGTTTTTTAAAGGGAAAATATGAAGTAAAATTTCCTTACCTTATAGGATGGCAAAAAACACAAAATTCCTTGGCCAACTGTTTGACACACTGCAAGCAGAAGTGCTCCCACCTCATCTTGGAACTCAAAGGTCTCTGCATGTTGGAATGTGGCGCACAGCTTTCGACCATTCGGGCCTGCTCCAATGGTGCCAACCCAAACCTTGTGTATTTCAAATTTAAAAAGTTAATACTAAACTGACACTGACAGTAACTGTATGAAATACATTATGTTACATAATGAAACATCAAATGTGAAGAAAAATACTGAGATTATTTCTAAGCAAATGAGTTTGAGTACTTAAAAACAGAAGAGAAGGTGCAGTAACTGAGATGAATGGTTATTACCAAAATAGCATAGCTTCAGATTTTTCCATGGACGGAATGTGTAAGCATTGCCCTCTTTTTCATTTGAAAACTTACATTGCATTAATCTACGTAACAGCCTGTTCTACACATTACCTTCCTACTTAAAGAGTCTGCCACCATTTTTATTTGCAAATTACTGTTCATTTCACAACAGATAGGCAACATTATACCTCAGGAGAGTTTACCTGTGAGTTCCGAATAACATGATTTGCCTCCAGCTGAATAGAAAACTTCACGCCAAGTTCTGAAGAAAATGAATCCATTGGAGAGAGCGTACCAGATGTCAGAACAATTGTTCTGACATCATTTAAGTCTGAAAAAGCCTGAGTTAGAGAGAGAAAAGAAGGAATTCAGAGAATGGATGTAATCACTTTAAGATCTTTGCTATCATATAAAATCACTTAAGCCCTTCTACTTCCCACCCAGCTTACCACAGCGGGATTCAAACACCAAAAATTAAGCATGTGGACTACAGTTTTATGACGCGCTTTCCTTTTCTGTTTGGTATTTGTAAAGAAGGCACTGGAATCTGAAACATCAGGCTGATTTTCATTCATCCAAGTATACGTTTGTTGTAGAGCAACTTTGTAGTCATCCGCATACCTATACAGAGATAAATATTAACTAAAACTACAATTAAAAAAACTGTAAGCATTAAGCTCCTAAAAGCTTAAAAAAAATAATCTCATACAATATATTGTCTAAAAAAAAAGCTGTTGACCATGCAATGTATAAAACATCGACTAGAAGTAGGTAACTCTGCTCTAGGTTTAAAATTTCAACAGCTGTCAGTTTCCCTTTTAGATAAATAATGAAGCTTCACAATAATTAAAAATTTTAAAATAAGATTTAAATCAGAAAGCTTTACTAACTGCTGACTTTAGTATCCAACAGTCAAGCGATAAATGCTATGGAGAAAAATAAAACCCATGAAGCGTATTTAGTTTGGCAATGCATCAAGAAAATTAACCTCTAACCCTCAAATAGATTTCGTCAACATTTGAATTCATGAATGAATGAAAAAACATATTTTGGTAGTATTTAAATTAATTCTCAATAAATTCTTCCCAAATAAGTAGATTTTCCAAAGCTTTTTGAAATGTTAATTTTGCTCAGAAGCTGGACACTATAGCAAAATGTTGCTCAAACGAAATTGACACTTTGGTAAACTGAATTAAACACCATCACACTGTTCAGGTTATGTTTTTGCACTGACCTGCTATTATCTTTAAAAAGACAAAAAAGAACCATGAATAACCCTTTTAGCACAATCTGTGTGGCAGGGCTCACAATTGGTATCTCAATAAGCTCCTCTCTTCCAAACACTGATATTTTTTCTTCTTTTTCCAAGATAGCAGAAAGGTGTTTCTGTAAGAGACAAAACAAATTCCGTATTAACATTCTCAGTTATCTTTGCAAAAGCAAAGCTAACACAGATACAAGACAACTAGCACACTGCTTTGAAAGTTTACGTAAGCCACCTATAAAGTCAGACTGAAGACAGAATTTAAAAGGAAAACTAACAATTCTTTTAACATATTTGGCTTACACAAAAAGGATAGATGAGGTTGAAAATACTCTAAGTACATTTCAACAGTCAATAAAAACGTAGATGGATAGTACAGACAAAGCTATCACTGACTAACCAGCTTGATTTCAATAATTGTACATGATCAATTTTATCCTTTAAAAGGCAGATTCTCCACAAGTTCCAGTAGCTTAACTGGATTACTCCTGGTTTTCATCATGTATAATTTTTAGACAGCTTTTCAAAATTGCAGTAAAGTAACAGATGTGTTAACATTTAGTTTATGGGTACTTCAAGATGTTTAACATCTCTGGTACTGATTTATAGAGCTTACAGCATTACCTGTAAAATGGGAAAAGTAATACTGGTTATTCCCATTTTGTGTAAAATGTTCAGCATTTCTTTTCCACTCCAAACCTTACAGGAAGTTTCATACCCTCTTTCTACAAGTTGACTAGAGCTCTCCTTTAACCAGCTGCAAAAGAGAGAAATCAGAAGTAATTTTAGCATAAACTTAGAGATACATTCCAAGTACAAAACAAACTGAACCTTGAAAAATGGCATCACACTTCCGAGATGAAGGTGATAAACACTGAATTTAGGTAGCTGAATCCTGCTCTTCCTTAAGCCAGTTTTTCCGCTGTTGAAATGATGTCTGTGGAAGCTGCTCTTGAGGAAGCTCAATGAAGTGAGAGGAAAACCTGTCCCCATATATTTATATTTTATCATCATGTAATATCTTTATAATGAGGAAGAAGAATTAGAATATAATCCGTTCTTATGATATAAGATGTCAGGCTCATTTAAGAAAGATTTCTACTGTGCTTTTAAAGCCACTCATTACTTGTCATCCTCTCAATTACAGATTTCCCTGTTAAACAAATCTTGAGGCATGAAATGATTCCTTTTAATATCTACACACAGTAAGGGAGGGTTAGACAACACAAAGTGCCTATTTTAACCTAGCTACAGATATTCATACTTCTGCTACAACTTGAAAACTAAGCAGAATTATAACCATACTGACAATGCAATATGTGGTAGGACTTCTAAAAGCAGAATGCAAACATGCAGATCATCTCATCTGTGGCACAGCTAACATTTTCTCGACCTAAGCATGCCTCCAGAATTACAAGATTTTTTCCCTCTGTCTAGAAAAGCAGGCAGGCTCCCTCTTTCTCAGGAAATGCCGAAGCTGTCTGTTTCGTCAACCAGCAGGAGGCATCAGAAAGACAGCTGTCATTTCTACAACAGTTCAAAATATGTATCTGCAAAATCAGTTAATCGTTATCAAATAAAGCAACAAGGCTTAGTGACTGTTTCAGTCCCAGATTTTGTGCCCTATCACTGTAAATCATTTGCACAACAGAACAATTAAAAAACCTTCCCTTCCACTGGGTTACAAAAATCCATAAATACTACCATGCCAATCACTTCTTTCATAATTTGCTTTATCTTGTTAAGGAATGATGATCACTAACACAGGCAGAAGTTCACCAGTGTAGTATTTGGCCCCAATCCCTCAAACGTAAAATCAAAGAGACCTGAAACTACAGTTAGGAAAAGGCGAGTATGAAAGAATAAATGGGTAAAACATTCCAGGAAACGTAAAACTTCTGTTTTCCTGGTCTGAACTTTAAATGCCTTTGCATACTTTTAAAATGGTTCTGCTATAACACAAACTTGATACAATCACCTTCCTAACCTAATACTAAAGCATTGCAAAAAAAGGCAAATTCTAGAATAAACCCCATCCAATTAAATCTAACATGAAATTGCTTACTTGGAATACCTGATAATCTATTTAGAACGAGAATTTATTTTAGAGTAAAGCAGTAAATAAATAAAATTAGCTTTATTTCCAGATATCTACAATTCTGAAATAAAAAACAGCATATGCAATATTTTCAGGAAAAGATTCAGCAAATGTTCCAAGCTGCCTTCAGTTCAAGAAAGTGTATTTGGCCCTTCGCTTCCTACCAGAAAATCCCACTGTTTGTTCAATGGAGTAAGCCATCCCATCCAAATTGTCCTTGTAAATCTGCATCTCATCATAAAAGCCTGCCAGTATACCTCTACCAGTACATCTTCAAACTCCTCAGAAAGGTCACTTTAGCACCTCAGTGGCACTAAGCCCAAGCTTAAGTGCTTTTTGGAATGGGGACCCAGGACCTTTATAACTGAAATAAGGCTTTTCTAATTGTCCGCACATTTGGCAAAGCCATGTCACTTTCTGCAACAACATATTACCAATTACTGGCAATTTACACCCAGTCTTCTGCTTTCCAGCTGCTTTACATACTGCCGGCAGATTTGCCAAGACAATCAACCTTAGTTTTTCTGATAAGGTTAAAAAGCTCAAGGCAATTAAATCTCCAGCCATGCTATTCTCCTCTTTTACTAACTTTGAATATTTGAGATTTCCAAAGCAGGAGAAATAACGGAAAAAAAAAAAAAAAGAAACATAAAAATTGTTTCTCTGACACAGGCATTAACTCTCAGGGTAGAGAAAGGACAGGGAAAATGACAAACTAGTTGTTGTAGCATACTTCAAAGCGTATTCCACCAACTGCTGATGCAACAAAACGATGATTTGACATGCACTGAATCAGAGTTCAGTTAACTTCAAAGCCACTGGTACCATTATTCACTTTTATTCTACTGACTTGGTCATTCTAGTTTTCAACAGTTGTGCATTTCTTTCAGTCCCTGAATCCCTCAAACGAAAGGTTCAAAAATTAAGGACTGGAAAGCTGAATTCCAAATTCTCCACAGGTGATGGAACCTTCTGACATTGTTTCAACTTTCTCAGTTCTTACTCCATGCAAAATACGCTTTTGTGCCCTCTTTTTTTCCCCTAGCTTCTGCCTCCAAGTCCATTTGCTTCTGTTTCCTTCCACCCTCTTCCATGATTTGCAGCTTCTGCTGAGATTCTCCCCTTCCAATACTAACTCTACACTTTCTGGGCTTTACCTGTTCTCTGTTTTCTTTTTTTTTTTTTTTTTTTTTGCTCTTACTACTTTTTCCTTTATGGGAAGAAGGGCAAAAAGAAGCAGAGAAGTGGAGAGTGGGTTTTTTTTTGTTTTTTTTTTTTGCAGTTTCTATCTGCCATACTGCTCAACTTGTGCTTCTACCAGCACTCTCTCAATCACCCATGTTTCTCTGTTCACTAAGCTCCACGACACTTGTGTTCCAACAAGGCAGGTGCTGAGAAATTCAGCTTATCTTTGGTTTCAATATCAGTACAAAAGCTAATCATTAAAGCTATATTCTGCTGATATAGTCCAGGGAGAAAGAAGGATCAGTAACACTATGTAGACAATTCATGCCTCAGAATAATCAGAAACTCAAAGAGGACAGTGCATGCACATGCAAAGTTTGTTACCTGAATGCTCTGACAAGTTTTACGAGTTTCTACTGCAAATTGGTATGTGCAGCAGTTTGTCAGAGCTTTAACTCTCTGCTCAAGTTTGAGCCAAGTTTTATGAGAAAAATAAAGGGCATGATTGATAAATTCACTTTCAAAAATGACAAATCTGTTCCAAAACATAGAGGCACAGGGATTATTACTAAAGCAGATTTAGGAACTTACTCAATTTTAAGCATGGGCTAAATAGATAAAAGACCTAGAACAAATTTCAAGAAACAAAGTTTCAGCACTGTATAAGTACTCAAAAACAGCAAAGATAGAAGCAACTTAAAACACCATTGTAATGGAAGTGGCTGACATTTTTATGCATTAAGCGTCACTACCTATGCTCTCTGTAACGAAGTTAGCAGTCTTGTACTGGACCAATGACTCCTATTTCAGCTATACATGACAATAGTGTTCTGGTAGAACTTCCCTCCAGCTTTAGCACAGAAAAGTCTTGAGGGAAAAAATGTCTCTCTAATGCTCCTTTAAACACGTTCATCAAAACACTTCCTGTCAAAGGCTCCCAAAGCATTTCATAAATGCGCACTAATTAATGCTTTGAGAAAGCAATGCTATTACTACTCATCAAATAAGCAAATAGAATCATTTAAAAGACAACTGATTCATCTCAGGTAAAATTTTCATACTGAACTTCATAGACTAGGACAGTAAGCTCCAGAAATATCAGTACTTTCACGAGTATAGCACATTTTTAAAGAGAATTTCAATGTTTTCTGTTGAATAAGGAGGATTTAAAACAAAAAGAAATCCTCTGTACTCCTCAAATGAACAAATATCAGGTGACTGCATAGTCAGAAGCGTACTTCTATTGCATTTTATTTGATGCAACACAGTAACCAGCAAATTGCATTAGCAAAAGGAGTCTAAATGATATTTTTTAAAAATACTGACATAATGCAATTAAAAAGAGTTGCCTTACTTTGTCAAAGAGTAGCACACAGCCCGTAGATGCTCATGATCCTTCTGCCTAATGTTGTTATTGACCATGGAATCTAGCTCTTCTCGAGCAGCTCTGAGTTGACTTTCTGTAACGCTGAAACTTACTGACTCCCGAGCACAGTCCTCAATATTGTGGGCTTCATCTAAAATGACTACTTGGCCTTTTAGGTTAATTTCCATCTAAAAAATAAAATGATTAACTAGTAAAACAGAGTAAAACACTATAATAAGAAACAGCAGCTAACTGTATCCTTTTTTTTAAAAAATGCATATTCTACATCATTGTGCAAGCCACAGAAAGTTTTCATCTTTCTGATCCAGTTTCTGTAGCCTAGAAAAAAAAAAAAACAAACAGAAAAAAGCCTTAGCTCAGCCTGAGTGAAAATAATCTGGACATACTACACTCCATAAGCCCAACAGCTGTGAAGTTTACAAGGGTTTATTTTCCACTGATTAAAAAAAAAAACAAACAAAAAAACGTGACTGATTAGCTACAATATAAGAACAGGAGAAGCATTACTTGGAATACAGAAACATCCATTTAAGAAAAAGAAAAAAACATATTTAACCCAGGAGTTATTTATAGATAATATTCAGATATAAACAGGATTTCAGTTGACCACAGCCAGTGAACCTAATATTTTGGTGGGTTTTGTTTGTTTTGTTGTTGTTGTTTAAACTTCACTTTAACTCCAGTTATTGCAACCCCTATCTTACAAATATACTTACACTCTCCCGTATCTGTGGGTCTAGGAGATAATTATAAGGACAAAATACAATATCTGCTCCCACCATGAGCTCTCTTGCTGCAAAATATGCACAGGCACGAAGCTTCTTTCCCAGGCTGACTAGATCCTCAATGTCCCAAGCTTGGTACAGGTTATGTGCAGACTGTAGGGCATGGTGTTCACTGAGTTTATGAACAGCATGATAGTAAGGACAGGACTTGCCCTGAAAGCACATGAGCACAGACAGAAAAAACAAGTAAGCTTAAAACCTTCAAAGTCATTATCTGCATTTGGCTTTATTTACTGGAACGTTTTTTAAAGCTACTTTATATGATGGGCAATAATGAAAAACATACCATGAAGAGATTAATATGGATGAATCAGCTGTGGTTAATTCAATAAAGAAAGGGTTCTTAACGTTCATATATACATGATACAAGAAACTAAATCCCTAGAAAAATAGAGATAACTGGACAACAATTTTATCCCACACACTGTGTACAGCATTAACAAAGTTTACTTTTGTTGTTCATGTGTGTGAAGTGCAAAGGTACCAGTCCTGAATGCGTAACTTCATCATTTTTAAGGGAAAATATTTTGAGCAAAACAAATTTTTGTTGAAATTATAGCTAAACTTGCAAGTATAATCAACTATATTATTCCTATCGCATGTTTTTCAGTATTGATACTGTGGATCAACATTTTCTAATAATTGGTATTTAATTTAAACCGTATTACCAGATTCATTTAACCAACACAGCTTAAAGAAATCAACGTTGTAAGTTATCTCAACTGTTTCACTACCTTTCACTCAACATGTTTAAGCAAATGGTCATTTTCTGAAACAAAATTACTCACATGTTTTCCTTCCAGTAATTCTACACACAGTTCATTCCTGTTAGCACTACTGCTAGATACCACTGGATGAATACAGGTATGATCCCGGCTAGAAAGAATTGTCATAGGGACACTGGAATATGCTGTTCTCTTCAACTCTCTGGTAATCTGGGATATTTGTTTGTGTGTTCGTGTTCCAAAAAATATCTTGGGAATGAATGACTGATCTCCTTTGTCTTTCTTCTTTGTGTTACTAGCATCTTTATGAGCTTCTTTTCCAGAAGAACAGGAACACTCAGTGCAAGAGCTGACAGACTGTAACCCAAAACAAAAAAAAAAAAGATTAACAAAATCCCGCTGCAAGATGAACATGCCAAATCTGTTTATAGTCTGTTTAGAAAATGCCCTCTGGGATAGTTCAAGATATCCTGTTAAATCACCAGGTCGGCCTATCAAACTGCAAAAAGTTAGGATTTTCAGGCATGAGAGGATGTGATGTGCATGCTTTAACATTTCTTAAAAGACATTCTGCAATCGCTAACAACAACCTTATCATAACCTAATTGTTGAAAGAATTGCTACTCCCATGGAGTATTTACACATGTAATATACATGTGAATAAAGTAAAGGATCTTCACACATATAAACTTTGCCATAAGGACACTTCTGTTACAAAACAAGAAGTGTTCAGAGCCTTAAAAGAATAAAACGTTGAGACTAGACACCCAAGTTAAAATCCCAAGAACATTTTTCAGTACCGTAAGAGAAATCTAGACAGTTTAATGAAATCTGTTTACAGATAAAACAGACTACCTCATATGTACTCCCTTAGAAACATATCTGACATGCTACTATATCTAGTAACAATGAGAATAAACAACAAAATAGGGGATAGTTCTAAGCCTAAATTAATCCTGTAAAATATTTGTTAAACAATTTTTTTCTTCCTGAGAAGCACCATCTTTTTAATGTATTTTATAACATAAAGCACCTCAACAACCGTCACAAAATTGCAATAATTAGCATGAAAAGACGCATGGCAAACAAGTAATTCATGAGTAACCACGTCTATGCACATCTCCTATAAAGATAACAAATTCCTCTAGTATGAAAGGATTTGTATTTGGTTTTCAGTTTGATAGTGCAAGTAACAACGTGTAGCTGCCAGCTCAGATATTCCTCCCTCCCCTTTTAATTGTAATCAGTAAGATTATCCATTATAAACAAATGCTAAATCATGCTGTGTGTTACACCACAATTCTGGGGATCAAGCTGTCTTTTAGCCCCCGCTCGGAGGAAAAGCAAGTTCACATTACCCTCGGTCCCACTCAGCCTTGTCCCCCATTAAATATTACAATACCTAATAGAAGGCATGTAAACGTAACTCTCCTGGAGCTGTCACTCACTGGGATAAAAGGTTCACTGATGTGCCAAATAAACAGGCCCTCAAAGCAGATAAAGTTACACCCATGCTGGAATTGTTACATGCCCCTCTCAGGTTGCCAGTAACTGCGGATTTCATTACGGTGTGCTGCCACATTAAATGGCCGGTTCCAAATATCCTGCCTTCTATATTGAATAATTACTTATTCACTGAAAGGATAAAAAGAAGAGTTATGAATGGGGCTCTTGTCAGCAGCGAGGCAGGAAACAGCTGACATATGGTATATGTTACATATGTGCCAATACTCGACTCCGTTTGTACTCGCACAGAGAGCTGCGATGCAAATTGTACCTTGATACATTTCTAGCGACGATATTCCATTTTTCTCTTTGAAATAATGACCTTCACATCACTGTGCTAACGAGTAATGCCTCAGCAGCAGTTGAGTTACTCCGCAGGGCCTTTAGGAATGCACGGAGCTTTTCATCTGAATTCGAGTCGGATTGTGTTTTCTGAGGTAAAACGGATTTGCAGAACTCAAAGACAACACCGTAGTGCTTGTACTTCACTGCTAATGCTATGCCCCATATGCAGTTGGCCAAATAAAAGTAATAAAACATTAAGAGCAATCAAGCAGCTATTTTGCAGAAGTTGTGCTAACACATCTAAACGTATATGCACATTTTCCTTTTCTATTTGGACTGCATACACATGAACAGAAACCTCTTCTGTGATGGCTTTAAAAACGTATATACTTCTTCCCATAAGAAGACTTAAGAGTGTAATTTATAAGCCTTTACACATAAGAACAGTATTTTACAGGTGGCCTTAAAATATTTTGTTATAAGGTTTGAAATGGATATAATATTGGCTTTAAGAAGCACTTCAACCACTATTCCAGTTTTAAAATGTTACCATCTACTTTGAAAAAGTTTTTTTAAAAAAATCAACATTAAGGAAGTTGTAAACCTGGACTGATTTTTATAGTAACCTTAAGAAGTATAACACTGCCAGCAGTAGTCCTAACATTTCTGAAAGCCACAGACACCACCAGACCTAAACAAATAAATAAATAAAAACCTTCTTAGAATGCCTTTGTAACAAAGGGAAACTTCAACAGAATGCTAAAAACAGTTTGTGTTATTTACATTATTACACTGTTGTCCTTTAGAAAATGGTTTGGCCATCTTTAAATTCTATGAAAAACAGGCTATTGTAGTTCAGTACTTCTGTAAGACAATTTACTGTCAATATCACACAGCAAAAACCAGCACGGTGATGGTACTCTGCCATTGCTACAGAAAGAGGAGAGCACATACCTTCTGATCAAAGGGCCAAGGTGGAAGTTCCTAGAGTAATGTCACCTCAAAGTACAAACCCACAGACCCGTAGCACAGAGATACTGCCTAAACCATACCCAACTTAGAAAACTTCTCAATTTATTTACAAAACAATCCATAGGTAGGGGAGGCAGTTGAGTAAAAACATTTAATATTAAGACAACAGAAAACTATTTCACAATACCCTCTGGCTTCAGACCCAAACCCATTTTCAGCTGTTTGAATCTGGGACAGAGATTTTTATTTATTTGTTTATTTATTTATTTTTCGTGAGGGAAAAAAATATATTCTACTCTCCTCAGTATTTCATCAAACACATTCAGTAACAGATGTTAGAGATCAGATACCAGACTATATGGACCTCGGGCTAATCCAGCTTGTTTTTACTTCTGTCAGCAGGCAGATAAAACAGCCTAGCACATCAATATTTATATGGCAAAAACGTAGAAGTCAGATTAATAAAAGAATAAATCAAGTCCACAGACCTGTCCTACGTGTAAATTAGAGCTAAACAAACACCAAGGCTGTGATCTTTGAAACACAAAGAGATAAGAGGCACTCTTCATATCTCCATCTACATTTCCTGGTTACAAAGCCATCTAAATGATACAGCAGTGAATACTTCTTGTGTGAAATATCACACAAGCACAATCTAGTCGGATATCAGCAGTGACATTACCTGAGCTTTTCAACTATTCCTTTATATGCTCTCAGAAAGCACAGTATTCTGCTGCTCCTGCAGCCTCTTGATTAAAGTACACAAAGCAGCTGTTTATCCTCTCGCAGTAACCAGCAGGTGAACCCAGTTCAATATTTATCACAGCCTTTTACAGATCACTGCTAACCAAGCAAACGTTTTAATTAAGCTGGAACTTGCTTCAAAGAGCTCATTCAAAACGTCAGTCAGCAGGTAAAGGATCAGATACGGTGTCAGGTGAGAGCGTGTAATACAAATCCACAACTTTCTTCATCCCATCGCGGTAAATTAGCCTATTCTGGAGTCCAGACCCTGATTGTAACAGGCTGCCAGTCCCCTGGAATGTGTAACAGAAGTCACTCGAGTTCCTTTGTGGAGGTTGTAAGCAATATGTTAAACTGCAATAGGCTAGCACATTAAGATAGATTCTTTTCACAGCTGTTTTCTGATACCCCAAGTGTTTGTTACACTACTCTCCATTTACTGTTTACTTCTCTTTTTTTTTTTCTAATGAAGTATAAATGGGGATTCCTTAGCCCAGCTGCCCCAGTTTCTCAGACCATATGCTTTCACAGCAGTAATAGGGTACCATAAGGGTATAATTTCTCATCTTAAGTTCCTACTAGAACTGCCCTCTCTCACAAGAACTAACAGCTAGAGGGCAGAAATGGATCCCCAGCCCCTGGGCTGAGAGCAGGCAGTCCCCCTGGGAGAAGGGAAGGTCCTACACCTGCAGGTGCTGTTCTGACACACCAGCACCAGGCAGCCCCTCTCCTGCCTGGCAGGCGCCCACCCAGTCCCTCTCCGGGGGCTCTGCGTGAAGGAACACCTGACAAGGAGCTACCTCTGCCCTGAGCACAGGGCTGGCTGCAGGAACACAAGCTAGACAAAGGATGCATGCATTGTTCACGGTGCTATCCTGCCTAAAACTATATGCCAGAACATTTAAGTATGGAACAGAATTAATATTTTTACTGACTCTATCATCTTAAACGCATAGTCAATTACACCAACAGCGCTGAATGTATCTCAGTAAACTTTCAATCAAGATAAGCCACAGGAGAAAAGCATTTTTCATACCTGACAGCCTATGCCATGACAGCTTTCATGTTTTAAACCTAGAATTCAGCTGCAAAGCTAATAACGACAAATAAGGTTCTACTTTTTGCAATTGTTTCTTGACATCAGGCAAGTTCTCAGTCCGCTAAAGTAAAAGTTCATCACAAGAAAAAATAATCATTTCATTCTTAGATAATTTTTTTGAAGAAATTATCACTGTTTTTATTCTTAAACAAAGAAACAAACATGTATTTCTTCATCAGCTACATCTTACTTTCTGAAGAAGCAGTAAACAGTGTAGAGTTTAAATTATGAGCAGCATATTGTATTGCCTATCTGCAAAATCAGACCCATGGAGAGTGTGTTATAATGCACTAGCTTACAGCTCAACCACTGTTACAAAAAACGAAGAGTTTCCTTAAAAATAACAAAACACTAAAGCAAATCTGACAACGAAATAAGAAAGGTCTTTTTATTTGAAAATCAACAGCACACTCTGCTGGCCTTTGTGTTTCAAAGTACCAGCTGACGTTCATATTCTACTCAAAAATCTGTGGAACTTTTCAAAACTAATAAAAATTACTTCCCATTAAATGACCTAGAAAACAGCTTTACTTCTGTCAAGAAAAGATTTATCTCCCAGTCTCTTAAAGCAATACCAAAGCTTTTGGCTTGTTTTGTGTTTACAAAAGCAGAGTATACTGGAAAGCAGCTCTTGAAGTTAAAACAAACACTGATTAAAATAAAAGCTACATTCAGTCATACGAAGGGCCAAGTGCTGTTGGAAAAGAGCTAAGAGAATCCAAATGCTTGTTGAAACCAAGCACATTTCCAAATGTGCATGTAAATCCCTGTACTTCGAAGGACAGTTATCTACAGATGGGTATTACTATAAAACAACACACAACATAAGAAAGGGAGAATGTTCTTTGCCTTTTGAAAAACAAGATTTCAGATTTCCATACTGAACAAAGTAGTAGGGGACAGAACTCATTCTTCTCTCATATTTGCCTCAAACTCACACAATTTCATATTCTCCTATATTTGAATATTATCAAAGGCTGTGACAGAATAGTTCTTGCCAAGCATTCATGGGAGCTACATCACTAATGTAACTGGGCATCTCACACTCATCTCTGCACTGCCATATTTTTCATTCTACTGGCTTTGCTTAAACATGCTTTTGTCTAAAATTAATAAAACCCAAACACCAAGAATTGCAGAGAATGCCTACCAGAAAGCTTCAGAAACAGCTGCATATTTGTACCTCAACTTCTGTGATACCTCTGCTATGAAAGCAACCATTTTACTACAAAAATAAGTATCACAGTAACACAGGATTTTTCTTCTTAATCATGTGCAATATTTATTAGTAATGTTTTGTTGTAATATATTGTAAAGATCAGCTCCAGCTTTCTCCACACTATTTCTTTTAATGTTTAAAAGGCACACGCTTCAATATGAAGTGCTGTCTCTCATCTACTACATATGCCAAACAAAGAATGGCAAGTTGGGCAACACCTACAAACTGTCAAGCGATCTCGCCTAATTTCCATGGTCCTAGTTTTAAGTTTTTCAGTGATGTCACAAACCCACTATAAATGCAGATATACCATACGAATTTTACTCATCCTATTCAACTGCTGCCACATATTGGAAGTTTACAGGCTGAATTGCAGAGCCAGATTCTTCACTATCGGGGAACTGTGGCTAAAAGAATTCAACCAACTATTTGCAAGAACGACTTGAATAGATATAACTTACACTTTGCAAACCATGTTGGTTAGACACCACCATTAGCAGTAACAGCCACTGCAGTTCTCGCTACAAATAGTGACAACATTTCACTTTAAAGCAAGTTACGAGGCCATAAAGCAGCTGGAAGCACAGTGTTTTGCAAAACTCGATTAGCAAGCTACATGTTATGCATAATCTCTTTACAGTCAAAAAAAAAATGCTCTTCAACTAACAATCATGATGGAAAACATGTTACATTACTTACTGGTTTGGGAGAAAAAGTAAGGTTTTTCACACTTTTTTCAGAATGAACAATCAGCTCCCCATTTTTTCTCTGATTATAAACTTCTAAAGCATCAACTAGCTGGACTCCCTTTGCAATGCAGTGCCGTTTTCTAACCTGTTGGAGAAAACGGAAAAAAAAAGTACTGCATTAAAACATATGGGGCTGAAGTATGTGCTTACAATAGCCACGTATGTTTTGTTTAAGATGTTTTCCACTGGATTCGTGTCAATAATACAGTGCATCATAATATACATGTTTATACAAGTTTATACAAATCTAAGCTACACAAATGTCATTTAGGAAGAGCTATAAAATTCTAACTACTAGTTCAATACAATAACAAAACGTGTAACAGTTAACTACTGCTGAGCTTTGATTTTTTTATTTTATGCTGTTACAAAACTGATAAGAGATTATAATACTATAAATACAAGAAAACTTCCATGGCTAAAATAACAAGAAATAAGTTCAAGCCATATTAATATAAAAACTTAGACATGGGAAACTGTCTGACCAGTACTCTGAAGCAATTTAAACTATTTACAGCGCACATAGGAATATAAGTACTAAGTCATGTGATACCAATACTGGTGAACATGAAGAAAACGTCACAGAAATACCACACTCCACACCACAAGCAAGAGATAACTACATTTGAAAGCAGACATTTTGAAAAGATTATAAAACACAGCTCTACCATGGTATTATTTGTATTTTACAAATATATCTGCAAGAGCATTCAAGTCTAGAATCTCATACTTTCACTACACGTTACAGATCAACTGGTAATACATATACTTTGGGGATATTAAGTGTTTAAACATGGAAGAAGTCATTTAGGACATGGCATTATGAATAATATAATGCTACAATGGTCTCCTTTGTTACAAAAAATGAACAAAATCTGTCAATCTAAATTATGACTGTGATATGACTCAACAATTCTCTGTGCCTTTCTGTGAAACGTTGATTGGCATTTGACAGCTTTGTCTGAGAGCTGTGCCTGGGTAATCTTACTGCCAATAAACTTTGCTCACCTGTTGCTCGGTTTCTAAAGGACGAATCCTTTTCCTGTCTACTTGAAAATCATCACTCTCATTTTCACATAGAGATGCCCTTTTTTTGGCAGACAATTTTGAAGCTAGGGTATTGCTTTCCTGGCATTCTGAAAAATAAAAAAATGTTTTCTTTTTTTTTTTAAATGCATGTCCACTACTAGAAATGCATTAAGCAGCAGCAACATTTAAAAAACAGAATCTATTACAAATATGGTTAAGACACATGATGTAGGGAATTTCTAGACTACCAATTCCATGCAGGGCAGAATCAAGCAGCAGTCCACTATTATGATGGTAAAATAGATCCTGACTTGAAAGCATAAAAAGTGACATTGTTGGCTATGTATTTTACTGCTAGAAGAGATTCTTAGCTGTCTATGTACGAAGTTACCTGTGTTTGTTTGCAGGCTTCCAGTTTTTATGGAACTTTCTGTTTCATAATTATTAGAAGAACAAGAAGCACCATGATTCACACTCGTAGCAGCCTCACTGCTCTCCAATTGGGAATGACACAGACAGCGACACGGTGGTAAGGTTTCTGGCTCTTTGTCTTCCTTTTCACATGACGATTTAAGCAGTGATTTCTCTAAGGAAGATAAAGGACACGGTCATTTGTCTTCCATTAGAACCTGTTCGGGATTATACATGAGCACTAGACTTTCATAACAGTTAAGATGAAAGAGTTCATTTAGGTACCAGTTATAAACCTCACATCCCTCTACACGCTACACAGACTGAACAAGCTGTCATCACTCTTTGAAGAACTGCAGCGCAAAGAACTGTAACAACTTGCAGAACTGAAAAATACCCCTCTTTTGCAATTCAATCTGCGTAACTGCCAGCCACAGGTATTTGCTTTTAAAGTTTCAACAGCCATAAAATTCCCTTATGATAACAGATAGCTAAATCCATTTTAACACGACAATTACTTTGCTAAGTAGTACTGGCCATTTTGCTTGCCTAACGCCTCATTGACAATAAGCCAGTACGTACAACCATGGTCAAAGACCTAGGTAGACTCCTAAAGCCAAATTGTCGAAGGCTGAAAAACAACAATTCATTGTAACTTACTGTGGTAACAAAAACGATGCAAACAGACATTACAACAGCTTACCATACATAGACTGCTGCCATGATAATGCAGAACAAAGTAATGCCAAGCTTTTGCCGCTTCCTGTGGGGCTCTCCAACAAACAGTGCTGCCTGCTATTTAAGCCTTTAACTATCTTTAAAGAGAATGACAAGAACAAGATCAGAATTAACAGGGGGAAAAAAGAGGATATCTTTAACTATGCTTCTAAAAATAGATCAGGACAACTGCTATCTTGTAAAAAACAAAAACAATCCCACCCAATCATCCTTCAGAGTTACCACAGGACAACAAGCTTTAGCTGTATTTTTCTCAAGAGGAACATGCTCCATAAGGTTCACTTACGGGGGGCTGTGACACGCTTACCTGTTCAGAACACCTGATGGAGCTAGCTTGCTTTCTTTAATCTTACAGAACCAAAACACTGAAAACATGTCAGACAACAAATGCAATTGCCCCACAGAGAAAAAAAAAAGAGCTCAAAACTTCTTAAATATAAAGTATAATTCTTTTACAGAAACTCTCATGAAAGAGAAAACTTACTGAAGCACTACGTTCTGTTTAAAAGACGTTTTACGAAATCATTTCCTCCTTACATTCTCACAAAGTTATATAAAATTTGTATTAGAACACATTTACTTAAATAAGCGTATCTATTACAAACGACAACTTGATTCTTAGCCCTCAATGTTCACAAATCCAAATGAGTACTTCAACATTACCCTGTCAGGGGCTAGGAATCATCGTACAGCACAGAGACCAGTAAGTTACATTGCAATTGAAATTCTCAAGATATTGGAGGCTCTGAATTTAACATACTAGTTTCCTAAGGGCTGACAGGTACTGCAAAGTATAAGCTATTGCCTCAGCAGGTGCTAACATGAATCTACTTACAGCGTTCATCATAGCAAGCTGTGAAGGGTAAGCCTTGCAAGGGAATATAATCTTCACTCCCCCGATAGTATATTCTGACACATCAGAAGACATTTTTCCACGTTTATTTCAGGTTTATAACTGCAATAAAAAACAGTATTAACAAGTCAACATTAACAACCAGGCAAAGCCTGAAACAACACATGGTACCAAACAAAAACAAGCAGAAACTGCTAAGCTGATAAGAGGGCTCAGAGTTCAGCATAGTAACAAAAGTGGCATGTATATGAGTGGCACTTATACTACTTGTCATCTGTTCATGCTCGGTCCTTGTTACAAATAAAAACAAGTTACCGCCATCGGATGAGTAACATTAGGAATTTAAGCAATTTTAAAATGAAAACAGCAACAACAAACTATGAACGAAATGCAAACACCATTTTAGATTCTAATTCTCAGATGGAATATTGTTTGGATAAGAACCTGGATCCCTAGATAGCAAATATTTTAGGATATTTAAATGACTACTAAGAGAAAAATAACAATCTTCCAATTCTGCAGGTCCACTAGCAGAAGACGCTAAGACACCAAGATGGAGCAAGCCACAATTCAGCTGGCTTGAAATAAACACTGCAAGAGTTGCTTGCAGTGTTTATTTTATGGCTATGAGAAAGTACAAATGGACAGTGACTTTAAAAAAGAGATGTCTTAAACCAACACCTTTCTTTTACTGGTTACACAGCAATTACTCTGAGGGGGGAATGTGCTGTCGTTCGCTCTACTATTCTGTTCTGTTAGTGTTGTTTCACATTTTTCTCACTCTGGAGAATAAAGGAAAGTCAGTTTCCCTGCCATAAAAATAGCGTAGGCTTTATAAAAACGCCTCGTTTCTCAAAGACACGGAAACTCATCTTGCAGGATTTCAGCGTGTGCAGAATAGAAGCGCAGTTTGATGTTGGCGGCCTTCCAGCGACACGTGAACTCGCCAACCCGTGTCCTCACCTGACTTCTACCGTGTGAGCACAGACACGAGAGCAGCACCCCCGCGTGCCACGATTCACCTCCAGCACCGGCTCTGCCGGCACCGAGCGAGCCCTAACGAAAAGAGGCGAGACCGGGAGCCCACGGCCGGCCCCGAAACCGCCGCCGCGCCCGGGAAGAGGCTTTTCCCTCAGCCAGCGGGCGGAAGGCGGCAGCCACCGGAGGCCTGGGGAGGTTAGAACACAGCGCAGGGAGCCCCACGGCGGAGCAGGGCAGAGCACAGAGCCCCCGGGCCGCTTTAACCCCCTCAGGGCCGCCCGCCGAGCCCGCCGCCCCCCTGCCCGCTCCCCCCCGGGCCGCGCGTACCTCACCTCAGGCGAGGCCGCCCCCGGCAGCCTCCCGCTTCCCGCCTCCCGCGCGGCTCGGCCCCGCCCGCCAATGGGCTGTAAGGGCAGGGCGCCGAGCCGCCACTCGGCGAGCCGCACACTGAGCGGCTCCACCCCCGGCCGCCGCACGGCTACAGCCAATGGTGGAGGGGCGTGTTGGCTTCCGGGTTGCCCTTGTTGCTAGGTAACCACGCCGAGCAGCTCCTCTAGCTGCCCTGGGGCTGGAGTTGGGCCTTGGCTGCGCCCCCACTTTGCTGCCCCCCCATTTTCTGCTCCCTCTTTGTTGCCCCTCTTCTTACAACGGCATCAGTGCCTGCTGATCCCTTCCACATTAGAAGTATAAGCACCTACAAATCGATTCAAATCGTCTTTTTTATTTTTATTTTTTTATTTAAATACAAATACAGCATATAAAATTACACATGACAGGAAAAAACAGCACGTGTTTTAATTATTTACATACATTACACGGAGATGACAAAACCATCCCTGGGAGCCTGACGGTATCACACACCGAGGAGCCTGGCGCACAGCTGGGAAGCAGGCTCCACAATCCAGCACTCGTGTCTCTCACTCACTGTCCATCACAGGAAGCAGATGTATGCAAGACTTTCTCAAGTCACACTAAAGAATCAGACCGTTATTTCCGGAATATAAACTGGCTTAAATCAAAAAAATATTTTAATTAAGAATCCTGGATGTTGTCGTTCAAGAAACAGCAAATCTGGGCTGCCAAGCTTAGCAATCCAAGTGTGCTGAAGTACAACAGTCAATTCTGGCACAACAGCCAAACAATCTTCTTTGCTGCAGGCGCATGTGCTGCCTCACGTAAAGCTTGTGTAAGCTTCAGGAACATTGCACCATAAACACCCTTCTGCAACGCCACAAAACATCCACCAAGGCTAACTGCTGCAGTTGTAAATTAAGGAACAACCAACTGCACGCGGTAAGCACAAAGGATTCTTCAGCCTTCTTCTTCACTGAGCTGTGTGGAACTGCTTTGGTATGGCTGAAATCTGTCATCCCTTTCACTACAGGAAATTTAGCTGCTGGCACTGTCGCCTCCAACACTAATTTCTGTTTAAGCTTATCCTTCACTTTATTCCTTTGAGACCAGTTTCAAACTTCCACTGAAGGCTGTCTGACCTTTAAAATTATTATCTCATGAATTGACACTTCGACCAATGGTTTGGGGAAAAAAAAAAAAGTTAAATCTTTTTTGCTCTGCAACGTCTTGGACAGTCATTTATTTGAATTTTAGTAAAGCTTTCCAATCTCAATTTTTTCTTCACCATCATTTTGCCATTTGCTCAATAAATTAAGTACTCACTTCATAGTGTCAAGAAACCTTTTATGGGTGCATTGCTGTATCACAGTTGCACAGAGTGTGCAACCAAGCAAGCCTGAAAGATCACACTTACTTTCCCTGGAAATGATTTACCCACCACAACAGCCTCAAAAGTTTTCACTGAAAGCAAAACAAGTCTCCCTGAAGTATTATTCTCTTTTAAGAAGGTTCAGACATAACCGAATCCAGTGAAAGAAAAATTTCTCGTGCTCCAGCTCCTTGATCCACTTTGGCAGCTCTATCCAAATTTAGGCACCATAGGCCACGGGACTAGCTACAGTATAATCTCATTTGCATTCTTCCTAAACTCCACTTACGCTCATGTTAATTATTTCAATGATAGTGCTCTCAACACACTGGCATAACTGAACATCAGGGTCCATACTCGCAAAATCCCTTGAACAGCTTTTGTAAGGTGAATCTTTACAAAGTCCTGACACTTCATTTGGTTTCTCTTTTAGTTGCTGGAGACCTGAAAAAATAAATAAAAATAAATATTAAAAAAAAAAAAAACATAAATAAATAAATGAATACAGTTGTTATTTTACACCCATAACATAAACATATGCTATTAAATTGTCAATTTAAACCTGGTACATGAAACAGTGACAGTTGAATTCCACAGATTATTTCTACAGACACTACAAATTTTCTTTTTCATTTACCTATATCTGCCTCTTTGTTTCTTTTTATATACCCTCTTAATCTCTTAAACATAAATAGCATCAGAGAACACAGGATCACATGAATAGAACGTTTGTGTTAGACAGAAAAAAAGTCAAAATTACTTGCTAAAAATCAACCAAATGATTTAAACAGCTGTATAAGACATCAGATAGCTCATTTGACTTTGCATTTCCAATGGACTAGGAAGACTTATATAACCATTATGCCTCAGCTGAGAGACAGAAGCGTCCTATTGTTCCCAAAAGCCTTTGCTCACATTTTAACCTTGCACTATAACTGCAAATTCTATTGACAACACTTGCTTGCACAGATACATCTCACAATGATACGAATGGGGAAACAAAGCAAAAG
The DNA here is from genome assembly GCF_964035555.1 of Netta rufina. NCBI lineage: Eukaryota > Metazoa > Chordata > Aves > Anseriformes > Anatidae > Netta > Netta rufina. The sequence continues at coordinate 9,358,525 of NC_140145.1, read as the reverse complement.
GCTGGCAGTACAAAGCTTAATAAAAAGGGTGCTTTCAGCCCCTTCGGCTTCTAATTTCTCCAACACAATAAATCCACTGAACCCTATCCCTTCTGTATTTACAAATTAACTTTAGCACATTTCATATTGCATTTACTAAGCTTAAACTTTTGAAATATTAACATTATTTTCTCCCTAGGACCATGACGTTACCTTTGAAATATAAGCTGCTTTACTTACGTGTAATAATTGGGTCAAAGTCTCTTGTCTGTGTAGCAACATCAGAGGCACAAACTTGCCCAATCTGTATCAGCAGAGACATAATATCCTCATACAAAGGAGGGAAGGCTTGACAGAATGACACCAAACAAGGCAGGGTTGGCATAAAAAAGGTATAGCGTTTTGATTGGGTTAAAACTATAAAGGAAAAGGAAATGGGTAAGTAAAAAAGCAACTATTATCATAATCCAATCAGGAATTGTTGTTACTTTTACAATCATAATTAACACAGTGGCGTTGTGGCAAAATTTTATTCAACCTAGACAAATCTAACTTCCACAACCAATGCATTAAGGAGTTGCTGGAATGCTTACCTGTGAGTAGGGTTCCCATCACATTGATAGCTAAACGAGCCACACTGAGAGATTTAGGTAGTGCATACTGGATGCACAAATACGAAAGTAACTGGATAGCAAATATCTGTTAAGTAGGTAAAAGGCAAAAGAAAAATAAGCAAAAAGTTATAAATTGTTTTGCAATTTCAATCCCAAGCTCTTCATGTAATTTAGGAGTTAGTAAATATTCCCCATCTTATAGTCAGAAAATAAGAGCAAGAGAAATCTTAAAAATAGTTACTGTGAAATTTTTATGCTGCCGTAGAAAAAATCAAAAAATCAGATGTTTAACATTAAACAAACAGGTTTTCAAAATCTAAACCTTTATGCAAGTTCCTCTAGCTATAAAGTACCAGATAAAATCTAAGAAGGCAAAACTTCTGCCAACTGTTATATAGGCAATATATACAAAAAAGTTGTTATTGAAAGTGCTTTTATGTTCTTGAAAGTAACATTGAAATGCATGAGCATTTCCTAAGCAAGTGTACACACACATGTCAGCAGAGTCATCACAATCCCAGATTTGGTGGGAGGGCTTTTAATCTAAGGTAAAAGTGCTACCGATACTACCTTAATATACTGGGCAGGTTAGAACGAGACTTATTTTTAAGTGATCCTTTTATTTTCTCCCCCTAACCAATACTGCATCAGCATTAACTACTTCCAGTGACTCCCAAACGAGACGACTGCACAGTACCTGTTTTTCAAGTTCAGGCTGGGCAATGAGCTCAGGTATGAAATCCAGACAGATGTGCATTGATGGAATCCCCGCCACTGTCAGTGCCAGAAGTTCGCACGGATAACCCTGTGGGATTAAGGAAAGAAAACAGATATGCCCAAGGTGTTTTAAAAATTCTGCTTCAATTGAAGTTTTAAATTAGATCTGCATTATTGCTTTTTTTCAAAACAAATATAACTCGCTTTTGTTCAGAAAGACAAGCAACAGGCCTGTACCCCCAAGGCAACATGAAGTAGGCTGGGTGACACACCCAGGGTCTGAATCAGTTCTTTATCCACAGGACTCAACCTATTATTTGCATATAAATTCCTTTTCTGCTCCCCAAACTAAACCAAGCTGCATAGATTCTTTTTCTTTTGTGTCCTTGCCCCGTGTTCCAAACACCACTATAGGCCCCAACTTGCTTATTTCACAACTGCACTATTACAACTTTTCCAGTCACTTAATCAGTTCCAGGTCAAGGCAAATTAACTGCTTTTAAAGAAACTACCATCTGGCAATGAGAGATTTAACACATACCAAAAAACATATTTATATAAAAAATTTGCTAAGCTTCCCCCCCCCCTTCTTTTTTGTGAAGGCCTACAGCTGCTGTGGCAGGGGCATCCTTTCTCCTTCCACTCTAAAGAGATAAAGTGTGCCCTAGCAAAAAGGAAAGATAAGAAGAAGTTGATATTTGCAGCCAAATTACAGTTTTGAATAATGGGTATATTAATTCAAGAACATGGCCAGAAAAACACTAAACCACACAAGATGTGGAACAAGTAATTACAAGATGAGTACGCCAGTTTTCTTTGGCCTAGAATGGACACACTATTTCAGCATAAATAATGGCAAAGGCACAAACAAAGCATGTGTTTAATGATGAAGAACAGGCATAGTTTAGCTGCTTCTCTCTCAGCTACAACACCGAACAAAAGCACTGAAATTTGGTGGAAATGTGGGTACTACAAATTTGGGAAGATGGGAAAAAGAGGAGTGTGCTTTTGTAATTTGTAAGGAACACAACAATAGCATCCAGCATTCTTTGACCACTTCACTTGGCTCTCTCCTAACCAGAAGAAACATGAAAAGAACTAAAATAATGCAAACCAGACCTGGAAATGAACTAGTTTTACTATGTTGGGGTCGGCTATATACATTTGATGCAGCAGACAGCAGATCAGACACTGGACTTCTCGAAGATTGCACAGCAAGCTATCTTCTTCTTCCTCTAGTTCTGGACTCTTAGGACCTGAGGTACTCTGAACGCTCTTTAGCAAACTGTATGTATTACTGCCCTGAGTTTTCTCATCTTCTGTCGGTAAGCAGATCTCTAGAAGGATCTGCACAGCAGCGCTGTCCTGTGAAGAAAATAAGCAACAGAGCACACATAAAAAAAAGAAATAAGAAACAAAATACAAAGTAATGACAATTTAAGAAATTAAAGGCTGCCAAATGGCTAGAATTTCTGGCTATAGAACGTTTTTGTATCGGAAAAGAAATCCCACAACTCAGTTCCAGAATCATAAACCCTAGAGAACATTAACAAATTATCTGAACAAAAGCTTGAATCCACCAGATTATTGTAACCACAGGTCAGAACAATCTTTTCAAGGGAATCACATACTGTTTCAAAATACATCTCCAGCAGCCCCCTAAAGCATCCAGATCAGCCAAAAAACACTCATGACCATGCAATTCACATAATTTGGAGGGGACTATGCTACCCATTTAAGTATAAAACCTCCATTAACTCAAAAACCATCTTCTACGAGGGATTCTAGATGTGCCATTCTTCCAGACAAAGGTAAGAATAGAATGTCTGTGAAACAGGATTACCCAGGAACTCCCCAAAAATAGTCAACAATCTGAATGCAAGAATTAAAAATAATTAAAAAAAAAAAAAAGACAACCTTTTTATTTATTTTCCACTTCTGTATTTGCTTTGTAATTGTCTTTCTTCATGTCATTCAATATCCATTCCCCCCCCTTACCTGAGCAGCAAGCAATGCATTTTTTAATTCTTCCCTTGTAACTTCTGGGGCTTCTGGACCCATTGCATTATTTTGGGATGGCCTAATGTCCTGTTCTGCTGTTTCTTTTAGGTGAGCATTGAGGTAAGCTTTCGATGCAAGAAGATATCCATTCAACATGTGCAAAGTTATATCCATCAGAGGAGGGCTCCTAATGTAGGAACACATACAATAAAGTCATTTCAGTAAGCAGAATAATAAGATAGTAACAATAAAAACAAACTTAAAAGAACTCCAAAAGGATTCACTCGATTGTACTCTGGTCCATACTAAAGCTGCTTTCTCCAACACAGGAAAATACTAAAGGGTACAAGCCTTTCTGCTGTCCTGCCACTCAGTCCTTCTTCTCTCATGCACGCATATGCATGCATACCCTCTACACAAACAAGAAGCTACTTCAGAGAATAACTTCTGACAAACAAAGGAAACTAGAAAAAAATCTGCTATATGTGAATTTAAACCAAAATAATGATCTGAATGATGGAGAAAATATAAGGCAGAGAAGCTCTAAACAACTGCTTCTACAATACCAACATGATGGTTTTCAAATCACATTGCATTATAAATCTCTCTGACAGTTTTAGAAGCTTGGGATTTTCAATTTGCAGCCAGGGCTGAATGGACATACATTTAAATATTTCTCCTACGGGTTGGCATTAAAGATGTCATCAATAGAAACTTGAAGTCTAGCACAGTTGTAGCAAGCCTAATGAAAATTGGATTAACAGCTCAATTGCTAAAAGGCAGGGGGGCAGATGCATACCAACAAGAATATGAAGAACAAATCAAGATGATACTAGCCATTTATTATGAACAGAAGGGTATTAAAAAAAAACACAACAACAACAAAAGGGGCAAAAATAAACCACAACTGATAGAAGATGTGAAAAAGAATACAAAAAGGAAAAAAGCTAGGGGTTGAAGTACTTTTACAAGCTGGTCTGCTGCTATCAATTATGATCATTTCTACTACTAAAATTCTCAGCTTGTTCTTCTATATCAAAGCCACAGTGCAGCTTTACACATACTCCTCTGTCATCACTGACAGCTACAGGAAGTAATTTCTCTGCACTGCTAAAAGACTTAGTTGAAAAATGAAGCAAATCTACCTCTGTTACATACAACCAGCACCTGCTGGCAGAAACCACTACCCAAAAAGAAAATATTTACAGGTCCATGAAGGATGTCAAAAGACAACTGTGAAGTGGAAGGATGCTACAGTTACAACCACCACCACCACCATGTGGCAGCAGCCATTTTAAGCATGCTGCAACGTCTAGAACAAATTCACACACACAAATCTAAAATGGATGATCTATGTGCAAATCACAGTTTCCAAAATAGAACTACATGTAAGGCTGTTTAACAAGACACTCAGCTGGACAATATGACATGCTCAAACAGCGTGCACAGTTCACTCAATCCTCAGACCAACAAGCTTAATACAAGAATATGGTGCAGCAAAAGATGGATCTTAGAAGCTCGTAAGACTAGTTTGAAAATATTTCAAAGTAATGAACCTTTTTAGTTTTTTATGAGACACCTTTATGTACAGCACTCACTATGTATCAATATAAGTACCGCAGAGCATAAAAAGCTAAAAGAGATGCTTACCTATGAACTCTCTGATCACATCTTAGTACAATCAAAGGATCAATCATCAGATCATTCTGAGTGTATTTCTGTTGTCGGACTATTTTTACTGAAGGCTGCAGAGCATTAACAGTCATAACCCATAACCTAAAATGAGATTGTTTCAAAGTTGCTTTTTTTGTTTGTTTGTTTTTTTACTAGATAGTCCATAAGAAAAAAAAGGATTTGTTTCCTGCTGTTCGCAACAGCAAACTAAATGGTATTTTGAGCCTACCTTCTCGGCATCACAGTGTTAAGAACCATCCAAAGTTTATTGACTGTCTGAAGAATCCTCCGAGGGACTCCAGCATTCAGCAAGCAATTCATATTTGATGTCAATACTTCTGCATATGGGATCAATTCACCAGCAGAGAGAAGTGTTAAGTGCTCTAAAATCTGCATCAGCTGGGTATGATTTCCAGGCAGCATGGAAAATGCTATAAAACAAAGACAATGGTAAAACTGGACTTATGACATTTTTGCTGACTTCTTGACCTGAAGACTCCTAAGTTAACGAGCTTGCAGCAGAGTATTTTGTTTGATCATACTGCATTTGCATAAAGAAATTAAATGACTACACACTTCGAAACCCACTATATTCCTTCCACCAGTTTGGAAAGAAAATTGCTTACTTCAAACAAAGCTTTTACCTTCCTGGAGCTGTTTAGGAGAATGATTCTTCGCAATGTTTGTAAGAAGCATCCTCCTCAGTAAGGCATCAGTGCCCGTGATCTGTTCCTCACAGATCCAGTCCTCCACGATGCAGAGGTGAGGGTAGTTAGTTGCAAGAAGGCGTAACAGTGCAGAATGCAAGCCTTTAAGGGCATTAAGAAAGTATACACTTTAGATTTAAATAGTTACATTAGTCACCTGAACACATTTGTGCCTACCATTTCAACAACAGATCTTAACTGAATCACTGCCAAAATGTTCAATGAGCTTGCATGTTTAGAGCCTGAAATCCTACCTCCAAAAGAAAGGAGAAGTTCCATTTTGGAAAGGTGGGAGGACCCTACAGTAGCTTTTAAACTTAGCCTGAAACAATTATAAATTCTCAGGTAATTCCAATGCTAACTACTCTAGGTAGGTAAGGTCTACTCCAGAAAGAACTACCCTCCTCAAACTTTCACGGTTACTCTTTAAATTTATCTATAATTTCACTAGTTACTATTGACACAGTTTAAATGAAACAAAAAGGCAAGCACACTTTGATACAACCAGCAGCAGAAGAGCTAGAAACAAGCTTAGCTTGCTTTCTTCATCGACATTAGACTTTGATGCACAGATATACCTCCCAGTTCCTGCTGCAGTCCTTGGGCCTGCCGGATGAGGTACTTGATTGGAATCTGATCCATTAACGCTGAAGAGTAAGACTTGGGTTTTCTTTGCATGGCAGCTGTAAGGGAATAGGAAAAAATCCACACATAACAGTTACAGAGTGAAAAAAAAAAAAAAATCTATTTCCCCAGCTGAATCAGTAAGGAAAATGTAAGGCATTAGCCTCTATATTATTCAATTAAAATAGAGAAAACCCCTAATAGCACACCTCATTCCTGGTAAAGCATTAAACTACGTCCTTTAGGAAACTATTTCTGTGAACATTTCCATTTAAAGACTTCCCTGTCATCTAGATTTTTCATATCTTCATACTATTTTTGATCAAGTCCAACAGATTTTGAGATCATACTCAAATCTGCACTGTTTGTATTCAACATTAAAAAAAAATAGATATAAATACTGTGTTTTCATTAAAATGAAATTCAGTCAGTAACGTACACAACGTTCTTTTACAACTGATAAAGCCCCAATTTGAAAGATAGAAAGGGATCATTCAGCCTTGCCAACTATAAAATTATAAAATTGCCAGCCCAAACAGATTTGCTTAGTTTGCTAACACATGAACAAATGAAGATCTAAAGTGATTAAGAAGTCTTAGCTAATTGTTTCTAGATTTATCACATGGTCAAAAATATTTATAAAAATATAGAAATACATTTATATCAATGTAAATAACTTTTTGGCCAGCTTGGACCTTTTTCAATCTGGAAAACCAATTACTCAGCTATGGTTTTTTAGCAGACAATTTATCTGCTTAATTTCTATGGTAATGCTGTATTTACTACAAGAATCTAAGCTTTTCATACTGTGCTTGAATCTGACAGCAACATAAATTTTTGGCTATTGTAAGAATCCCTCTAGTTGCATCAAATTTTTAGATTGTTATTTTTCAGAGATTCGTTCACATATACCTAGTGTCTTTGTGTTTGCCAGAAGTGCTTCTTCGTATGACAGGACATAGTAGAGGACAAGCAATTGCGTTGTGATGCTGTAACGCTGAGTAAGACGAGTATTTTCTCCCTGTATAGAAAACCACAAACAAATGTCACATTGCATTCCTGATTCCTGAGAACAAAAATTTGTGTTTACCTGCAAATATGAAAAAAGATAAAGTAATAAACCTTGTATAAAAATATCAAGCCATAGGAGGTCCAAGCTGAAAGTTGAAGTTTTTTTTTTCTTTTCTTAAAAGTTTCCAACATAAAAGGTATTTTTGATGTCTTGGTAGTCCCAGGATTCCAGCACAAGTCAATATTTACTACTCATTCAACATACATCCAGGCAACCCACACTTCTATCAAAAAGAAAATGTTTCTTTCAAAAACAGCTAGAGTGCTTTAATGACTTAGTATTTTTGATCTAAGAAGGCCAAATCAGTACAAAAATTATACAAATCCAAGATAAAAAATTCCTCTTTCTAATTCATTTTACTGCTAGGAAGAACTCATGATTTTTAAGAAGTGTTCTAATTTGTATTTTTAATACTGTGAGTTGATTACTTCCCAAGGAAATGGGTAAAAGGGGGACAAATATCAATTCTCCTGGAAATCTAGGTAGCACTAAAAAGACTCACTTATAAACATATGACCATCACTGTAGGGCAACGAGTGTGTAAGGACTAAAGACAAAAAATAAGACAACTTACAGAATCTGAAACAAGCATGTATACAATATACTAAACCACACATACATTGACATGAAAGTACATGAAAGAAACAAACAAATTGTTTACCCCAGTGAGTCCCTGGAAAACATTCAGTATCTCCTGTTCCGTGACAGGCTGATTTGTGGCTTCTGGGTTGGATTTTGATGCAGGAGTAAGAATAGAGTTAATGTAGACATCAATTAGAGGAAGCAGCTGAGGATGGAGTGGAGTGGTGGTTTCACAGAGCTGCCGATAGATCCAGTCCTAGAAAAAAACATGCCACCATGTTTAGTTTCAAAGCTGACAGGTAATTCCTTTGTTTGCAAGTACATTCCTTTTTAACTAGTTACAAAAAATTGTATTTGAATGAGGTTTTGACTTTGGAAAGTATAATACCTGTTCTGAGTTGAATGTAGTCATAAACTGCATATCCAAAAAGAGCCTTCTCTGCTCTACACAGATCTACCAATAAAGCTTGTCCTGGCTGAAAACATTGCTCAGACTACAATTTTAGCACAGAAAGAGGACAGGGATAACCTTCTAATTATATATAACTTAACTATGTTCAGAATCCTGGATTACAGAGCTATATAACTAGGTATCCTAACTCAATACATGGACCATTCTTAGGTATCCTAACTTAATACATTGTCCCTTCTTAAATTGCATGGTAATAGACAGTAAGATTCATTAATAACTCTGTTCATATTGTAACTTTTTAGGCAATTCTACCAAAAAAATAAAGCCTGCAAAGCCTAGTCAACATCCAAAACAAAGAACAGAAATAAAATGAATATCATACCTTAATGGATACTTTGTGCTTGGTGAATGACCGGCTTCTTAAAAGCTGGTAAATGCAGTGAATAGGTAAAAAACCAATAATGTTGGCACTGAGATTGCCTGTAACCGGCACACGAACTGCATGGGCTGTGACAACCTAAAAGAAAGTTATAATTACCAAGAAAAATACCACAAAAAAAATATATATCACTATATCACAACATATCTGCACGATGTGACAAAGTTACACAGCCGCATCCTTTCAGGCATTTATTTATTTTTGGTTGTTTGGTAGCTGAAGAATACTTTCACGTAGTTTAATACAGTATATGCAAAATTGTAGCAAATATACTACATTTATAAACAATTTCCTGTTACTATATTTTTATGTAATTCTAGACTATTTTTCTCCTTTGCTTTCCCATTATTTAAAACCAGCCTAATGTTCAAAACACATTAGATCGCTGTACAAAAAGAAAAGGCCAAAGTTCTTCATTACAGGGATGGTGCAACTTCTTGTAGGTCAAACCAAAGCGATTAAAGGAAAGAAAAAAAAAGCAAAGGAAAAAAAAAAGGCTTAGACTTCAAATACCTGTTCAGTGAAAATCTCCTGTGTGAAGATTGTCTTCATTCTGCTCAGAGAGCTGGGCTTTATAACAATCTGAAACAAACAAACAAAATTTTAAGTTCTAGCTTTCTTATAAGTTCTGTAAATTTATTTTATTAACTATTAACTTTTTAAAATTTGTCTTCATTGTGGTACAAGGAAAAGATTCACATATCTAAACTTGACATGTAAAACAAACCCTATTTTCAAACATCACAAGTTCACGACTATATATTCCTCATCTTGCAATCTAACTAACTAGCTTAACAATTGGTTGAAGCAAGTCTCCCTTGATAACTTACAAAAGTGAATTAAGTATTACAGATAGATATTTCTTTAAACTGTTTAAAATAAAACCTTTGCAGATCAGTTTGGAAACAACATCAGTTCATCGTCTTTAAAAATAATTTCTTGTAAATAATGATTTCAACAAGTCAACTTTTTTGAAGGTACCTTTTATCATAACATTCCTCTGTACCAAGTGTTATGCACAGTGTGATGTGTTTCTAGAGGAACTAATTTAAGTTAGTTACTCATTTATTGGGAATATGTTTACTCAGGTACATTAGCAAAACCAAGGTTTTTTTTTTATTAAAATTAAAGTAAATATAAGAGTATAAATTCACAGTAAGAAAGTGAATTTTAACAGAGAAATGTGTATGTTAGAAACAGCTTAGGACTTACCTTCATTCCCAAAGTGGAGCAGACCAAATCAATGATAGCGCTGAGCTGATTACTGTGGAAATACATGGCTACCAAGAGAAGCATTTCTCCAAAGGAAGCAGACACACCAGAAATACTACGATACCAAAGAGGAAGAGTTAATTCCCAACAAGACATAAGTAAATATGAGAATAATGGAAACACTAAAAACAAAAGAAGCCTGCTCTCACCTTTCAAAGTAAGCTTCTTCCTTTATCATCCAACTAAGCCACATTACCATGAGTTGCTCCTGTTCCGGTGTACTGCACAAAGAAATTACAGAAAAGATCCATTTCCCAGGAATTACAGTTAGTTTAACTAACAATTACTAGCAGGAAAAAAAAAAAAAAAAAAAAAAGAGTATTTGAGGAATCTTATACCAGGATACTTTCTGACACTGTCTACTTAGCATCAAACAGCAGATAAGCACTGATATTTAGCATGAACTTCGAAGTCTGGGCAAGAGTCCAGCTGTCAGGCAATTTCCTGTCTTGAAAGCACACAGCAAAAAGCTACATCCATTAAATAACTATGTTGCTACTTTTTTGAATAAGGTCCCTAAAGAATTTAGTCATAAATATGTTTGGTGGAAAAGTAACCGGTAAGGCCTACTTTAGCCTTCAAAAACCATTCCAAACTAAGCTACTGCCAATACTCCCCTCAAAAGATTGGTTACCAGCACGTGGGTGAGCAGAGCACAGTTTCAGACACTTACAGCAGCGTGAAATAAATCCCTTCAACTAATGTAGGGAGATTAGTATAAAGAATTAGGAGAGAAAAAAACTGCATCTCTGGAGGTCATTGCCTTAGCTGTATTAGAACAGTAATATCTTTACAAAACTCCTCCTTTATTGTGGTACCTGACAAGAGTGGAGAAGGCCAGAAGCATACAAAAGGAAAGAGAAACGAAGCGAACACCAGCTGGAGTTGCAGGAGGCCGGCTGGTCATCAGCTGCAGGAGCTGCTCAGCTTCTTCATCAGTTGGTCTGAAGGGGGAGGAGAAAACACTGATCATTTAACAGGGATTTCCAACCTCATCAGAATGGTTAAAGATTAAAGTTTCTCTATTATTTAATCTGTTTATCAAGTTACTATCAATATACGAATATCTAGATTAACGGGCACTTCTCTTTGAACTGAAGAATCCCAATAAAAATCGCTGCTAAGAGATAACAGTGAGAAAACTTCCCCAGGCCATAAGCATGCCTATTGGTACAACACACTTAAAACCAAAACTAATGTTGTATGAAGATGCTACATTAGCGCTCTCTAAAACGTAAAACCAGAGAAAAAGAAATTCAAAGTTCATACAAAGTACGTTGCTAGACTATTCAGCTGTTCTACACCCTTAGGCCTAGACTTACTTTAATGAAATCTGTAACACTGATTTTGCAGCATTAAACAGAGGAACACACTTCATGCATTAATATTATTTTAAGTTAAAAAAAAAATGATAGACAGTGAGTAAAAACATATTAAAGAGCATTAAAACATTCATTACTTCAGCCCAGCTATTCCCATTAAAGCACAATAGAGACGTAACAATGCGCTGGCTTTCACGACATGCTCTTCCTTCAGTCCCGAATACACGGACACATTTGGCTCCATATCAACATCTGCTTCTTCAACAATGTGTGTGCTGCGAACCGTGGGAAGGATTCCCATGAGCTCCAGGAGCAGCTGCCTTCTCATTTGCCAAAGCACAGAACTGATATTATCTCTTTTTCTCTGTGTAAGAGGTTAAAAGAGGAGAACAACAATATAAAATTAATCTTATCAGACACTACATTATAGAAGAGCTTCCGTAATTCAAGAAAAAAAAAAAAGAGAGAGAATGGGAAGGACTGAGGTTTTGTTTATTTGTTTGTTTTAAAGAAAATTTTCTTTACCGGGGAACATGCAACACATGTATGTCTCACCTGTTGGCCATTTCGGATAAATGTTCCAAACCAAGTTCGAACCTTTGCGTTTGTTCCAAGTAGCAAACCACTCACAAAGCACACCAGGTCACTCACTCCATCGTCCGAAGATTCATTTTTGGTGTGATCCAGGGTCAAAGCTACACCAAGACCTGGTAGATGGCACTCCTCTACCTAGATAAAATGTCCAGGCTCTATTATCTTTTTAACATTCCACTAAGATGACAAATATTATTCATGTCTTGTCTCATGACAGATGAGTTACAGGCTTACCACCATGCCTCGGACCCTGAGAGCTTGGGAAGGGTTCATTTTACACAGGTGACGGAGTGCTTCTGTTCTACGACGGCCTCCAACACTTTCCTCATCCTGCCGTTCACCATTCTTAATCAAGCCTCTACAGACTAAATATCCAACAGGAGGCGTTAGTAAATCTGACCTTTCCAACAGAAAGTCACATATCCATAAACACAAAGCCAAGCCATTTTGTTCGGCTCACTATGATTTATTAATGCAGCTACTCCAAGAACTGGTGATTAACACTGAGTAGGACAAACAACGAAATGGTCTTCCCCCTCTGAGAAATTACAGCATCTTTGTAGATTTACACATCATCCATTTATTATTTATACTTCATCTAATACAACCTGTGCATCTGGCAGCCCTAGAGACTGAAATCTTACTGCAGGGTACAGGATACTAAACGGGCAATGTCAATACAAATCTTTCACATCATAATATGGCTCAATCTGAAGGACAGGTACTATTAGCAAAGCTAGACCAGGTTCATCATCCCAGTCATTCACTGCCTTTAAAAAGGTGACCAACAGATGAGAAGCTGCAACATGCACACAGCGAGTCTAAAGTCAGGCTGCAAAAAGGGGAGTGAACGTGATGAGAAGGGGAGGCCTATCAGCATCTCTAAGCATAAATGCATTCAATTACATTTCATAAGCTAAGCACTCATCAGTTCAAATACTCAGAATATATGGTTTAGCCTAGAATGAACTTCATTGCTAGAAACTATTTCAAATCTTTATTTTTAAGCTGGACAAGAAGAAACTAACTCACCCTCATTAAAGCTATCAGGAACATTGGCCACCAGGAGGCAGAGGAACCAGGCTCCATTTTTGACATGCAACAGAGCTTCTGCTACATCAACTATGGGCAACAGTGACGGCAACTCTGGATAAAAAATTTTAGAAGTTACAGAGTTTCACTATGAAACAAATAAAAACTTGTATTTAATATGCTGTTAAGTAACATATCAAACCAATGAATGAAAAAAAAAAATCTACCTGTGGTTTATTCCTCTTTCAAAAAGCTATACAGCTGAGATTAACCTTAAATCAGTCATGACAGGTCAAAAAGTTTTGTTTTCTTTTAAGTTTGTACTGCTTTTGAATTCATAACTTCTTACAACATTAATACAAATGGAATATATTTGTAGTTTTTATATCTATATATATACCTGCTTGCAAAATACAGAGAACATCTGCTGCCTCTTCCAGATAGACAGGACTCTCAAAGAGCTCCGAAGACTTGAGAAAAAATTCTCCATTTGATTCTGACACCTGCAAGGCATTATTTATCATCACTGAACAAGTTTTAGGAAACAATTTGTCTGATCAGACTTCCCTAGATTGAAATTCAATAGATTTGATCTATTAAAACTGCCAAAAACATATAGCTAGAAACATCGAATAGTCAAGGAAATGTTTAGAGTAATAAATATTTACTAACAGAAGTACGTCAATACAAGTAGCGTTATTGTTTCTTTCTAGAAGAAAAACAGCTGAGAATTCTAAAAATACATTAAGTTCACACAAGGAAAATAAAATACAGAAGAAAAAAATACGAGAAATAGGGTAGCTAACATACTGCAATAAGAGTAAGAACACAATTTCATTTTCAAATATAGTTTCTGCACTGATGCATCACAAAATCGCGTTATATTTGAGTAAAGCACGTTATGAGATACACTGAACAAATATTACTTTAGAAAGGATTACCCTTATTTGTTCTGAGGAAGAAAGACTTCCTCTAGGACGTTGGGTTCATAAGGAGTTTACTCACAAGCCACTGTTCGATAAAATGGAAACTGTAAGCCTTGGAGCACCAGGTAAGATCTGGAGAAGTGTACTCACAACAGCAGTAGCAGTGGTAACATAACGGGGCAGTACATCAACTTATTAAGAACAAAGCCTTCTGGCTTCTTTGTCTTGCTAATATAAAATTCACAATTACCCAGAAAGGAAGAAATTTACCTTATTCATAATTGCCAGTAATTCGCTGAGTACGAGCCGGAGCCGGCGAGGCGAATCGCTATGCTCGAACTCCAGCGTCAGGCCGTGCTGCAGCTGCGACACCAAGATGCTTTCTCCACTGCCTCCTCCTAGCTTGTGCCTACCAGATGATTAAAACACAACAGTTACCACATCTTTTGTATGCACTGGCAGCTTTTCAGGTCAAAGACAATAATTCCTCAAGAATTTCTTCTATCGCACTAAAGATTGGACTGTGGTACCCGTAGAGCGTTAGACAACCTACTTAGGCGGATTAACGTGGTGTATTCAGAAAATACCAGCAGAATGACCAGGGTCTGTGCTCCCCACAGCCCAGCCAAAAGCCCAGGCAGCTCCTCGGCCCCTCAGCGCGTACCGACCGCCCCCAAAAGCCCCGAATATATCGAATAAAGCCGCAGGGAGGCCGCCGGCAGCCACCCGGGGAGTTACCGGAGCTGCTGCTCTTTGCTGGCGTCCTGCTCCAGGGCGTGAAAGTCGACGGAGAGCAGGGCCACGATGGAATTGACCGCCTCGACGCCCGAGAGGAGCCGCAGGATGAGCTTTTTGTCCTGCGCCCAGCTCTGGCTCTGGTCCGCGGGGGCGCACAGGGCCATACGCACCAGGCAGGGCAGCAGCAGCCGCAGCTCGGGGTCGCTCAGGGCGGCCAAGCGCACCACGTCCACCTTCTGCATTGCCTCGAAGGCGTAGGGGCTGACGAACTGCAGCCCTGAGCACTCGGCCATGGCGGCGGCCGGCCCCGGGTCCCCTCAGCCGGGCGCTGCCAACGGCGCGAAGCGATCGCGTCACGGCCCTGAGGGGAGCGGCGGCGGCGGGCGGGAGGCCTCGGCCCGCCCCTTCCTCTCCCTCCCTGCTCCCCGAGAGGAAATAAGGAAACACCGCAATCAAGGCTTCATGAATAATTTATTCCATTTGATTTTTTTTGTTATTTTTTTTAAAAAGTATAAACCTTTTTTTTTTTTTTTTCTCGTTTCCTCAATCACAATTTGTACAACTCAGTGTTTATGGCATTCGGCAGCAATAGTGTTTGTTCCTTAATCACTTTTTGTTATGTCATGATAAATACGGCGGCTTGGACCATTAAGTGTCACGGCTGTGAGAGAACGTAAATTAAAAAAAAAAAATAAAATAAAAAAAAATAAAAGTAGAAGACAACCCTCCCCTTGGCGCACCCCGCGTGTGGTGAGGGGGCAGTGAAGGTGACATGGCTCCCAGGTGGGCACCCGGCCCTCACGTCCAGTTCGCTCCGAAAAACCTCAACGCTGGAGCACAACGGCCCGAAACAGTGACCCTGAGGAGTGTGGCAGGTCCCAAATCCAGTTCTACTGTAAATTAAGCTCTACACCACTGAAAATGGAAAGTACACCCACAAACAATAACGACGACGAGAATAATAATTAAAAAAAAAAAAAAAAAGTATAAGTATGAAGCATAGTCCTGGGTCCTTTAATTAGTTTTAAAAAAGGAAAAAAACCTTCCCAGCTGGAGGTCGTTGAGACAGTAATGTCAGACCACGTCACCTAATTGAGAAAAATTCTCAAAAGAAACCCAGATCAAAACATTGTTTATGCAGCATTAGTATTGAAACAGACTGATATGCTGTGCCATACTGTTGTGCAGCAAATTATATGGTGCAATAGCATTTTAAAAACATTTTACTCTTTCTGAAAGCTTTAAAATAATGCAACATAATATTTTGATATTACAGTATTAACAAATAGTGCTTGATTAAAGACATCTGCAAGTCTTCATAGACACATGAAGTTAAAATTACCATTGGAGGTAAATATAGAAATACAATAATCTGCGCCATACTGACAGCTAAGTAAGAACATAGCTGAGGATTGAAATATAAATTCATTTTTAATTATTTCAAGAAATGTTAGAAAGATCTAAATGTTAGAGCTACTTTAAAATGTAAGGGTTGTTTGCAAGTACAGTGGTGGTCTGCTGCTCTAGCACAGTGCTCTCAAATTAATTCAAGTAGTAGCAAGCCAAAGGTGACTAAATGGCTTAAGTACAATATAGCTACATTGAAATACATAATTTTAATTGGAAAACAATAAAATTAACTTTGTGGACACACAAAATGGAGTTACATTTCCACAGCTACTTAACAGAGCACTGCCAGGAACAGCATTTTCTTGCAAGACCACTTTGAGAAGCCAGAGCTGAAGCTTCCAAATCTTTAAGATTGTACTTGCTAAAACACCCAAGTTATTGGCTTGTGGCAATTTTACTTATAAATCAGCAATTATGTGCACTTAAAATAGTTAAATGAAAGTAACTAACAAAAATGTATGCCCAATGTAGTAGTTGGTTCCACGGTGCTGGCAATTTTGATATGCACATTGCCAGCTGTAACTATCATTTCAGAAACGGCCCTCCTAATATTTTTTAGTGGTTGCAATATTTTAATTTACTTATAATTTACTTTAACTGTAGGGAAAGAGATAGGGGGAAAGGGAACAGGGGTGACCGCACATGGGAAACTGACAGCTTTCACAGTTGGAGAGTTTCACAGGGAAGGCTGTGGTCCAGATAACAGAACACAGTTATATCAACGTTCAGGCAGCTGATTCACTTACCTTTGTGAACACAAAAAAAAGCCACACCAAAACCCAGCCCTTGGAACTTGGCTAACTGAGCCAGGGTTAAAAATGACCACTTAAGCAACAAAACTTCCAAAAAAAAAAATAATCTAGGACATATGCTTAGAAAACTCCAGTTTTAGAGCACTTTTCCACTTCAAAAATCTCAGCCAAATGAGGAAAAAAACCACCTTCAGCAAGATAAAAAACGTGCTGCTTAATCTATGGTGCATTGTCATTATCAGGATAAAATAACGGTCAGACCCAGTTATTAACTCTATTTATCAAAATATGCTCACTGCTGATTGCACTCATGTTATTTTGAAGAAATGACTGAAAATTTTCATCACCAATTGTACAACTTCTTTATACAAAAACAAAAAGGTTGCTAATATTGTATATACAAGATTCAAGGAGACTGTTCATAAGAAAAATTCTCAGGCAGGTATTTTGCATTTACAAAACCATAGTTTTCATTAACACAGTACATTTTGTAAATGCAAGTGATTTCTTCCTTGTAGAGGATTAACAGTGGGTGCACAAATGGATCTTAAAAACTTGCTCCTTTAAAGGTTTAAACCAGCCAGACGGACAGTGTTAAGACCCAGGACACGGGTTATCATAACGGGCTCACGTGAGCACTGCAGGAGTTAAGTTTTTAATCTGGCAGTCGGAAGATGAGGAACCAAGGAAAAGCATATGCAGTTGCTCTTCAGCACCCGTAGGGGCTATTTTAGAGCAGCATCAGACATTTGGCATGTGCTAGGAGAAAGGAAGGAAGCTACTGAGGAAAAAATGGTGACTTAATAGGAGGAGAGGTTTATCAAAGCCTTGTGATTTGTCAGTCCCTTCCTTAGGGAGGGCTAAGCCTCCTTGGCACATGCCCCAGTCTGAAAAGGGGGTACAGGGAAGGCCATATACACTGATACCTGGTACCTTCACCACAGTGCCAAAAATACATGAAAGTGTTCAGGGTTTTGTGTTTGGTTGTTGTTTTTGTTTTTTTTTTTTCCTTTTTTTCTTTGTTTTGTTTTTTTTTTTGTGTGTTTTTTTTTTATTTTTTATTTTTACTAGTGGAATAAAATCTGAATACCAGAATTCACTGAGAATCTATATACACCACATTTTAGTTAAACACACACCAATCTTAAAGTCAAGATTGACTATTTTTGCATTTGTAAAATGGCTAGAGCTGGGCTAAATTTCAGCCTTACAGGAGACTTTGGGTAAAAAGATTTTTCTGTGTGTTCTGCTTCAAATTTGGTGTTTTATCACACATGTGAAAGAAACTAATGCAGTCGCCACAGTGCCAAGAATATCTAGGTAACAACAATGCACAATAGATATTCTTGTAATAATAAAACTTGTACACTGGAAACAGATCTGAGAATCTAGCCACAGCCCTGAACCATAACACAAACTTCAATTGAAGAGTTTATTCATTTTATTCTCACTACAAGTTAAACCACCTACAATATCACTTATATATTGCCATTGTTACTCTGTAAAGGTGTGATATAAAATGCTGTAAGACCCGGTACCTTTTCAATTTATATAAACACAGTGAACTTCATTACTGTACATGTACTCTGCAACTACAGCTTAGCTGTAAATCCCCCACACACAATGGTATGGACATTAACCCCTCTATCCCCATTAAACTGTACATCAAGACAATACAAATTTACTGTCCCCACCCCACCCCCTTACAAAAAAATAATACTCTAAAAGCAACCTACTGCAACTTTTAATTAAGACGATTACATATATTTTAGACCAATTGCTTTAAAGCAAGAAGGCAGTATAAACCTTCTAGGAAAATTTTTATAAAAGAGGTTAAGAAATATAAGACAATTTATACATTTAAAAACTTACAATAAATAAGAGATGCAGGCATTTTTGAATACTAGGTACTATAATCCAATACAAGAACATCTTGATGTTCTGAAGCCATAGGTTGAAACTTATTGTTCCTCATGTTTCTTCTCATCTCCATGCTTTTAATATTCATTAACCATGACTGGGTACTATGGCTCATTACTCTTCACAAATACTGTGACTGGGGAAAAATGGTTAATTCTGCTACTAAAAATGTTATAATACACTTTCTGATCATCATTCTAAAGCGTCCCCCATAGTCAGTGACTCAAAGACAGCAGGGTAAGTAGGTACCCCTCTCACAAGTCAAAACAATATTTGCTGGAAGTAACAAGATTCATACCCCACCACAAACAACTTGCACTGAGAAGAATTATAACTTAGTCCTGCAGTGAAATATCCCTTTTCCTCATTTTTGTCTTGCAAAATTCAGATGAAGATCACAGCATATTCATGATAAAGTTATACAACTGATTCAGCACCACAAAATGAATTGGGAGACATGACCGTCTGTCCTGGGTTGCAGGATCACAGGTTAGCCAGGAGAGTGCATTGTACTGTTCCAGAACAAACCTGAAAAGCAAAACAAGCTTCCATTAAGCCAACAGATTTTTCTCACCAGTATTTTACAGTCCTAAAATGCTAATTTGTTTGGTATTAGGCACGTATGCTTCCCAACGTGCTGAAATAACGTGCTTTCAGAATTATTACAAGCACAATCAATTATTACAATTCAGAATTATTACAAGCACATCAAAACAGAAGATTATTTCAGTAGAAAACAGTCATTTTAATTGTTGATGCTCCTTAACGTAGAGGTTCATGTATTAAAAACACAAAGGAACCTTTTTTCAGCGTCCTATGTTACATGACTATCTACACTCTTGTACTTCAGCATTTCAGTATTCCCACGACCCATGCAAAATTCTGGTTTAAGTATAACCATCTTCCACTCATTTATACACTGTTTTCTGGTTTTGATGAATTCAATATTTTTCAAATATTTTCAGCTGTAATCAACTTGAATTAAAGAAGGGCTTAGTGATCTTTGTATTTAACTGCACTGTCCTGTGATAAAGACATCTTTTAATCACTCAAAGCACAGCAGTTTATTGTGTTTGTGACGTACTGAGGACATCAGCAAAGAAATAACAGCAAGAAAAACAAATATGTAGATCTATTGCAGCAATATTAAAGATGAAATGCACAATATTTTTGCAAGTGATCAATCATAAATACCTGAGCACATCAGAAGTTTGATTAGAATCAAGTGGATGGGAGTGTTTACTGTGGAGTAGCTCGTCTGATTGCACTGAAGGCACATGGAGGTGCAAAGAGGCCTACGAAAGGAAGAAAGATGTTAGCAGTTAGCATCTGATTAAACTACTACTTTCTTCCCTTTGTACCACCGACCCCCATCTTGCAGGAAGTAATTACATTACTTCCCTCCACCACCAGTCCCCCAAAGGGATCAAACATTGATCAGAAGTCTGTCTAGAAACAGAACGGGACACCTATCCTTACAAAATACTTTAGCACAGAGCCAGTAAGAAAAAGGTGTCAGGATACTCTGAAGAAACCATCAGAAAAGCAGAATCCTTCAGACTATTTGCTACCTTCCATTAATCATTTTTCTTCCTTTTCAAAAAGCAAACATAAAAAGCTAAAGCTCAAGAACTCCAAACCCAACCTCTCTTGAAACAAAACCAGACATATTCCAGAAGCTGTGCACTGACTCTTTAAACATAACAGTTCTCCCAATTCAGATCCCTGCACGTTGCACAGTAGTGTGTGACAGACTGTCCACAAAGATGGCTGTACAGCCTGACGAGCTTACCGTACCTTAAGAAACAAGGGACACTGATTTTGTGCTTGAGGACATGCTGACCAAAACCAGTCAGGCAATGGACCTGCTTTGGCAGTTGACACAAAATAACCAAGGGCCAATGGCTGTTGCAGTATATTTGTTACTTCATCATGAGATTCCGTTGAAAGCAATCGATCTGTACCTTGACCCTACAAAACAAGCAATAGTTTAATATTAGAGAGCACAAAACAGAAGTCATCTGTCACTTTCAAATCACAAAGCATTTTGAAACATCCAGGCCATTACACAAATTTTGCAGACACTCCACTAGCCAGTTAATTCAAAACATTTCCTAGGAACCTTCCATTCTACAGAGGACCATGAGCAGATGCAGGAAAACAAATGAACAGAAACCACATGCAGACATATACTCTTACCTTGCCCATATCACCTCCATGGGGGTAGTGGGACCCTGGAGAATGTACAGGGGATCCAGTAGGGGATGCAGGAAGTATATTTATAATATCAGGATCAAGATCATCTCCAGTGTCTAACAAGTCAAAGATCCCCATTCCATCTGCTCCATCTTGAAAAAGAACAAGAACAGTCAATTTCTGCAATTTCCCTACCTATGGGATATGACAACACATTCTGAAATCAAGTGATTTTCCACATAAATCCTGCAGTTCAGTAGAATAAACAGTCTTATTATAGGGGGAGTGATGAGAGAGCTTTGGTTTGTTTTTAAAATAAGAGTAAGTCCAATCTACTAACCGTTGTTTGTGTTGAAGGCCAGATCCAAGTTTTCAGTGGTATAAGTTGACGATGCTACTTGCACAGAAGCAGATGTGGGAAACACAAGTATGTGAGTGCATGACGTGTCCTGTGGGGTATTCAGCTGAGATGTCTGCATATTTAAAGTGGTGCTGCGTCCAAATACAGAGCCAGTCGATACAGAATCTTTGGAAGACAAGTCAAGCACTTCCTTAGTTTTGCAAGAATTAACTATGAGTTCCCTCTCCAAAACATAGTTTCTCAAATACCTGGCATTATGATGAAGGACCCCTGTGGTTCCATTGCTACCAAACAAGCACTGAGAATGCTGGGAGAGTCTGCAGCAGAGATGCCACACATTCTGCACATGTCTTTTAGTCTCTTACTGAGGGACTGAAGATTTCGGCGACTCAGCAAACAACTCCAATCTGATGATAAAAAGGACACAAGTCTGTCTACAAGAACAGCGCTCACTGCAGAATACATATTCTACATAAAACACTGTGTGGTATAAAGTTCACACATGTTAGGTGTACAAAGGAACTCTAAAGTTATATAGGTTTTCTTCCAGAAGCAGGGACAGACACTATTATTAAAGATTAAAGCTCCAAATAGAGTTTTAGACTCTAAAATGCTAACATTACCTTTTAATTCCCCATGTCCTATTCTTCCTAAACGTCCTATTACAACTCTCCAAGGCAAAGAGCTCATCTGCACAAGTCCTAAGCACCATTCCCAGAGTTTCTGAAGACCAAGCCTGCGGGCAGAGCCCTTTTTCCTGCGAGCTCTAGAATTAAAAAAAAAGATAAAATCAGAACCCATTGACAAGAAGTTTCTCTAGCTGCCTTTGGGACTTGCTTGTAGTAACCTGAACATTAGCAGGAAACAATAATGTTAATATTGTAGTACATTAACTGCTACTTCAAATTCAAAAAAGGAGGCTGGTTTGTTTTTAATTAATCACATTCTAACACTGACATCAAGAAACCAGAAGGGGGATGTAGCAGGAAAAAACATACAACAGCTCTCAGGAATCTAAATAGCATTCTAGAAATTTTAACAATATACATATAATACTGAAATTATCTGTTTGTTTTAATTTTACTATATGGTGAGTCTACGTAAGTCAGAATTACTCTTACATTATCATAAATAAAATAATTCTGGGGGAAATAAAGAAAATACACATGCTAAAAATTAAGAACTCATTCTTACCTGTTTGGTACATCAATATTAATTATGCAAGTCTCTAACTGTTCTCCATAGAGATCTGTACAGGATGCAAGAAGCCATCTTTGATCATGAGACAAACAGTAGCCTACAAAAAGTACGTTATACTTCTGGCCAGCTTCTCCAAAAGTTTCTCCTAGTTCTGTTTGCTTGTCTTTTACAGGAGCCAATATAAAAGGAGGGGTGTAGAGTCGAATACACTCAGGTCTCTATAAAGATGACAGAACAGAAAATGAACTTTCAAGAAACGATTATTCTTAATTCTGGTTAGTTAATGTGAAAGACACTGCTGATAAAATAAACATTTTTCCCTTTGATTCACATATTTACAGAATCACATTAGTCTTGAGAATACTCACATCAGGGCTCTTAAGAGCAGTTTCCATGGCTAAACCTGGACCAAAGCCAGTTAACGTTTTCACATTGGTGGAAGTTGGAAGAGGTCTCCGACACTGAGTAAATGCTGAAAATGCCAAAGATTTTAAATGCTGAGTATAAATCTGCCGGTCTTCGTGTTTCACGGGCTGCAGAAGGTACTGACATGGGACAATCTAGAACAAAATACACAGAAAAATAAAGTTACTGTTTCATCATTACTTTTTTTGAGATAGTATTTGGGTATGTTGCTTTCAGCATGTCAGTTTACAATCATTTCTCTGGTTCTCTGATATTTTCTGCTACTCCTTCCAAAGCTATATGGGACTTCAAGTAATTATGCTCATTGATCTTTTCTTCAGAAAAGAAAAGAATTTGGTTAGCAGATAACCTTAGTGAGTCCTCCAGAAAGATGCCCTCTGATTACTACTTTTGCTGCTGATAGTGTTACAGTTGGATACTTATCACAAAGAAGCCCTAGTCTAAAGCCCAGCAGGGTTACGCTGGCAGATTTTGGTGATTGGACAAAGCAGTTTTCCCATACTTCACTCATTACTGGAGTGGGCCAGTGCATTCCTCTGAGATAAGACTGAGGAGTTAGGAAACTACCACAGGCTTTGGCTTTGACTAATAACACCCAAACTTCTCTAAAGACCATAATCTTATTAATTTAATAGCTGCAGAACTGTAAACAATGTTCACAGAGCAAACAGAACTTCCACTTTGAGGGCATTATCATCTCCAAAATACAGCTAAAACCAAAGGAGGTACTTTGATCAGCGTGGTTCTATAAATGTTGGCTCACCTGCACAGAAATTATGTTCTTGATGTTGGGAGGAAGAACCTGAACCATCTCTAAAAAGCAGCGCAGAAGTCCAAGTGTCCACAAGCTAGACGAGCTACTGTTCTCATCCTTTTTTTCATACGTAAAAGGATCAACTATGTAAACTACAATTGCAGGTGGATAGGTGATAGCGTGTGAATCTCCATCTGTAGGGACTCCAACTTTATCGCGATCCATAGTGCTGGAAATGAAATTTTGAAACCCATTACTAGATGGTAAGCTTTATAACAATTTGTTTTTACTTACATTAAAACTAAGCTCAAATCAAAGATTAATCTGAAAGACCTTTGAGTTAACTGTGGTGTAAGAAACGGTCTTTTTATTTCATTTTTTTTTGTTAGCTTGTCAACAACTCAGTATCATACTTGTCTTCTCTTTAGCCTTCTTCATTACAGAAGCTCATCAGCACATAGTTTGATTGGTTCAACTGGGGAACAAAAACACCTACAACATCAGCAATGAACATACTTCTTACTGAGAAACTATGACTTCGATAACAAAGTAGAATTTCAAGATGATGCCAGATATCTATTTCTCCTTCCACCTCATTTGAAAATACAGAGGGTAGATAGTTTGGCGAAGTTTTTCCTCTTTAGATAAATAGAAGAAAAAAGTTTATTTTTGTATCACAGCAAACACTGAGATACAATTAGAATTGCAGCTAGGATATAAGTCAGAAAGTTAAACTCTACTATTAATGAGCTTGCATTCTCCCTAAAAAGCAACTTGGTGACTAGAAAAGAAATTGTTTGTTATTGAGGGGACAAGCGTGCCATTAATACGTTCACATTTGTTGAGCTGCGGGTTTTATGTTTTGCTTTGGTTTACTTTTTTTAACCTAAGAGGGCTTGAACATACAGTTCCATTACCTTTCCGAAACCTCTGGATGGGGCTGTGCAGGTGCTGAAGTAGTATCCGCAGACATCCCTGCTGCTTGCAGTGTCGGCTGTTGCTGCTGTCCTCCTGTTTGCCCATTTTGGACTGTTGCAGCCTGAGTGGGCAGGGAAGCAGAAGTGGTATTGTTCATACTGCTAAAAGGTGGAAACGAAGAGGGCTTGTTTGTTGGTATCCCACTGCCTACATTAGCAGAAGAGGATGACGTGGCAGTGGTCGTCAAGGTTGAATTAGCTGTAGTAGCTGCAGAAGACATGGCACTAGTTGATGTTGCTGTCATAGTACTACTGGTGGGAGCTGCAGGAGCAGACGATGGAGTGTTGGGATTTCCAGCATTAGCTGTCACTGGGGGCAGAGCAGAGGCTGGCTGGCTGGGGGGAGGGATCAGATTTGTTTGGGAAAGCAAAGAGTTGTCCAAAGGCTGAGAAGCAAGATAAGGACCTAAAACCAGAAAAAAAAGTGTACATTTAGTACTGTTTATTATGAAGACGTACCTAAACGTATGGTTTTTCTGGTTTACTTTTTTCCCCTACCTTAAAACCAGAAAACTGTAACAAACAGTAAGACTCAATGAATAAATACAACGATTTCTCTTCTACTGGAATGGAACAGGTGGCAAGTATACAAAATAAGAAGCACTGAAAAAAAAGTAATCCATACCTAGTTCATATCTGCAAACTTGGGCGTATAATTTCAGTTTGGAAAATGCTTCATTGTTGGCATTAGCTGTCTGTGAGAACCATTCTGTGACCAACTTCTCAGAAAGTTTCTTTGAAGCAGTAGGTCCAACTCTCATGATTCCATCAGGCAGTAATTTACAGATAGGCCTGTGCTGACCCAGTCTGCATGACTGCAAAGGCAAAACATAAGATGCAAGGTAAGGAGTTAAAGTAAGATATCAAGCAAAGGAGCATGGAGAGAGAGAAAGACTCATGACATTCCAAAGAAACATTTTAATTCTAGAAAACTACACGAGTATGAAATACTGTATAGTGATTTTCATGTTTTCCTAAATGCAAGAAAAACAGATTGATAGATCATCCACTCTAATCCTAATCACAATCCAAGCAATACATGCACTTAATTCATTAACAAGCTAAAACAATTGAAGTGGTAATACTCTGCTTTACCACTGAGTGGCGTTTTATCAGACAGACTCAAAACAGCTACTACTAGAAGTAATGATGAGCAGTGCGAACAACCCTTGTCTTCCAAGTGCCCATTCCTAAAACCCTTTCCAGCAGCTTTCTGATATAGCATTCCACACAAGCACTTATACCACTGGAGACAAGCCTGATAAATAGTTATGAGTATGTATTAGAAACAGTTTTTCAAAAATCCATTTCACTGCTAACTGCCATAAATAATGTACCTCGTATATTGCAGTCAGATCCCTAAAGAAGCTTTTTGCTCCATTTAGCAGAGCCTCATTCTCAGGGCACACCACAACATAAGCAACATCTCTCTGAGATCCGTAAGGTTCCAACATCAGCCTCTCCCAATACGGCAATGCAAATGGAGACAGCACCAGAAAATCATAATCGTATCCCAACAAAAATGTTGGGATTGGCAGTGGTTCTGGGGACTCATCAGTTCCTGGAAAAGCAAGATAGATTTTCCAATATATTAAGCAGGAAGCTTAAAAATAACAACCTGCTTCTAGAAAACATGAAAAGAAGAAACACTAGCATTCCCAGCATCTAAGAAGAAGTAGCACTGATTATAAATGGAATAGTTATTTTAACAGATACAAATGAAAAGCATGCATGCACAATCCAATGCTCCGAGAAAAAAAAAAAATAAAAAAAAATCAGCTGAGTATTCTCATCTGAAATCTCTCAGGGCCTAAAGAAGTTACACAGTTGTTTATTATGTTTACCACTATACAATCAGGAACAGATCTTCACCATCCAGGAAGCCTTCCCCACAGAATCTAAGGGATCAGTGATCAAAAAAGAGGGGGAAGAAATGTAAATAGTCTAAGCAGATACATGAATGACCACAGAAGGAAAACTCTCAAGAACATGCATTTATATGCATCTTAAGTGTATAATTAGGATGTTCTAAATATTACAATAGCTACTAATACCTGCTGGCAAAAGGTGACCCCTTTGTATGTTGGCAAATGAAACAATTTCACATATGCTAATAAAGTCAGAGTTTAAACCTTAAGTTGAGTGCACAAAATTTACCTTCTATCTGTAAACATGAATCAGGTGTAGGCTACTCCAAGTATGTATGATACAACACACTGGATGATCTCAGATGTTCAACATAATTTTGAAGCTACTGATCAATAAAGCACACTTTTCAAGCATTTCAAAGCTAATATTTAGTAATTGCTCTGTATTTAAACACAAAATCCATTTTGAAAATTCAGTCTTTCACTATGATAAGTGTCAGGTGTACATAAACAGCGCAATTGTCAATTTTAAACGCAGATAATTTTGATTCATTCAGTGTTTTTAGAATATTCTGTTTCTGCAAAGAAATCTCCCCTGCCTAATGGCTCTTGTTATTTTAAAGAAAGGTCCAAATGCTGTTTAGAATAGCAATAGGCTGAACAGCATCCAGACGCTGAGGTTTGGTGGCCAGATCAAGTACAGATTAACAGACAGGAGTCTACACAGCAGTTTACCGTAAGAGCCTCTGCCAGCCATTTTGTGAAACTGTTGCCACGTGAGAGGGCCTTGCACACCCCAAGATCTGACTGTTCGCTTCTTCTGAATTGCATCCTGAAGAACTGGCTGGAGCGAGAGGAGCATGCGCAGGATGTCCTGGGAACACTGCATGCTCACATCCAAAACTGAAAGGATAAAAAGTTGTTAAGGCCTGCCACAACAATAGGATAAAACAAAGCCTTCCACAAACAACCCTGATCCTAAGCTACCTTGTTTTTAAATAAGTCACCTTCTTCCAAAATTTACATGCTGTTCATGCAGGCCATCCAAAGGCAGATAGAAAAAGTTAAGCACACAGATTTAGAGTTCTCCCTCTCCCCCTCCTAACCAGATAAAAAACAAACAAGGAAACAGAAAAAAAAAAAAAAAATCATCTGTAGAGTTACTTCCTGCAAAAGCCTTAACATCTTAATATTTTTATTTCTTAGACTAAGTCACCAAAAAAAAATAATCAAGTTGTGCAAGTTTTAAACTGCAGAATTCTCACCTCCATGTAAAGGAAGTTTAGGCAGACTGCCACCCAGTGCTCACTTCAGAGAAGTCTCAAACACTCAGTCCATTTCATCAGCTTCCCACCACTATGCCATTTAATGCACCGTGTTTAAGAATCAAAAACTGACGCAAAATTTGTCAGGGCTATAGTTTCTTTGCCTTCTTCTAAAAGTCATTTTCACATCTTTTTATCCTAAGCATCAAGGTCACAATTATACCAAGTCTTCTCCTGTGTACCTGAAAACATTGATTTATCCAGAGCCTAGGCTTTTAAACGTACAGCCCCATCAATACACAGAAGCCTAGCTTTGTTCATCTTCTTCAGCCTCACTAATGACTATTAACTGTAGTTAACTTCTCAAAGTTCCATGTTTTACTGTTTACGCACCTATAGTTGGTGCTTGAAAAGACTGCTACTGAGAGAAGAGGTAGGTATGCAAATACACGCAGGCAGGAGTGTACCGTGAGACAGTAAATCATTAGCCAAGGCCTAGAAAGAAAACTCCAAAAATCTCTGGCAGATCCAACACACAGCAAAGGCCACAATAAAGCACATTTACCACACACCCCATTAAACTACCGCCCCCTCTTAAAGAAGGGGGCAGAAGCCAATTGAATCATACATCTTCTTGAATTCTACCACAGTAGCCTTTCGCAGTACAGTCACCATTTGAACCACCTACACTTTTTCTACATGCGCTCATTCCACAGAACCTCTGTGGATGCAGTCACCAAAAGCTGCTTTAAAAGAGTAAGTCTAGGAAAAGCATCTTGAACAGTTACTGTAGTCTTACATTACACTTCCAACCTGTTAGAATTATACGGTGGTATATGGTGTTCAAGGTCTACACTCTTCTTGCTGTATGGTACCACCATAGAAGGTAAAAAGAAGCGTTATTTTGAACACTGTTAAAGCAGACGTTTATGAAAGCATGCAGGTGGGAAAACGTTTAAAGCATCCAGTACTTGAAACCAAAAACCTTTAAAAAAAAAAGTAAAAATTCAGAGGTAGAAGAGCAGCAAATAAATTGTTTTCAGTATTTACCATTTCTTTTTGACCAGTGGTGCAAGCAAGTCGTTTTCACAAGTGCTTCATCAACTTTTCCTCCTGACATATTGTCCATGAACTGGCGTCCATGTTCCAAGGCTAAGTAGCAGTCATTGCAACAATCCCTTTCTTCTACACGTACCAGGTTGCTAACTGCACTGACTTTGGGGATAGGATCTTGATCTGCTGCTCCAAATGGTGAGAACAAGTTGGTGCATTGATCTTGCAGCAACAGTATTAACTCATCAGGCAGTTTCTCAGGTTCTTTCAGTCCTCCACTGCCATGTTCGACAGAAGTAGCTCTGAGAGCTTCAAAGCGTTTTTCTGCTTCCTTGCCACACTCCGTATTACGTCCTAAAATATCCAATTCATCTTCAAGAAACAGTCCAGAACTGTTGCCAAATTTTCTATTCATAACAGCACTGAAACCACAGGTACACCTATACTGGGCCTCTTGTGTTGGATCGGGAATGTAAACTCCAACATCAGCACCTTTGATGTTCATATTGCAAACACATATGCAGCAGCTGTCAAAGTTACAGTCTTTGAAGAGATTCATTACAGACTCTGAAAGGATGAGATTCACATAAAGACTGTGTGCCTCTGGAATGGAAGGCACAGTTGCAGGTTCAACAGAATTAAGCGGTCTACATGTTGATGGTGTGGAAGCTGGTGAGTATAAATCAGAGTTCTCGTACTTGACTGAACCCTGTGCACTTGCCGGTCCACCAGCTCCACGAGGTGTCCGAGGAGTCCTTGGTGTTCTAGGAGTTGGGAAACGAGGGGTGGAAGGAGAAGGGAGAATTCCAGCTCCACTGTTACTGGGTGGTGCACTACTTGGTGGCATCCCAAACGGAGTATGAGTTTGTGGTGTGTACGCAGGGCCGTACTCTTGATCCATAGTGCTTCCATCACTGATTGGAGCCATAAGAAGAAAGAAATAATTTAAACAAACTTCAAAACCAATACACCACGTAAGTCTCAGATTGCTAAATAAGGGTCTTCCTAATTAAAATTTGCTTATTTGAACTAGTCTTTCATAATCTACAGAAATAATTTCATTCCCTAATGAACTTCAGGAGCATTTGCTCTAAATGACTTTGCAGGATTCCATGTATGGATTCTGCCAATAGCAGATTCAGCTAGATTTATGAAATATCACCTGGAAATATTTAACGTTTTTTTTCTAAGCAGCTGAATGTTTCCCAAGACCTGTAAGGCTGATAAGACCTGGGAACACGTTGCTTATAAGCGACCTAATAGAAGCAACATCAGTATTTGCAACAAAATCAGAAACACTGCAACTTTATCAATAAATACACAGCCTCCTCATTGCCTAATCTGTCTATAGAAGCTACTAATGCAGAAGGAGGAATAAATATTTCCTTCAAGAACTGCCAGCAAAACCATCACTACCAAACACAGATTAAAGAAATGCTTCCTGTAATACTCCTGTTACAAGGCAATATCACTCTAGGCATAGCTTCCAATAAAAGTAATTTTCTTTTCTAATTCCAGTACAGATGAGATTATTACTACTTAAGAAAATAATTTAAGAAACAGAAGCACCACCTACTAAATCCTTACAGTAGCTATACCACCACTGCAAAAAAAAAGTCCCAGGTTTACGTTTATCTTGATTGTTACCATCTTCATTACTTATTAAAACTGGACTTGCACCATTAAGCTTCCCCAAGAAACCTTTAAATGAGACAACAAATAAAGTGTATGCACAGTTAAGAAGCTATTTCAGGAGACACTCTCTTGTAGTAAGGTTTAATCAAAGATTGTTTGAAAGACTTCTGTCAGTTGTCTAAACAGTGTCTTTATAATTTTTTCTCGTTACAGGTTTATTAAAAAAAATAAAGCTAAGGAGTACTTTATTGTGTAAATAACTGAAAACCGTAAAAAGCTCAAACATTTGTGGCATAAGTCATACCCATCTTTGATGAATGGCATGGCAGGTCCTGGAGGAAGTAAATCCAACTTTCCCACAGTCCAACTCTGGCGATAAATGCATTCTTCTGGCAGCTTGATGGGAGGGAGACACTGGCTAGGAAGTGTCTTCAGTGGTGCAAACATGGAACATCCCACTAAGGCTTGGCAGTTCTCAGGTTTATAAACATAAGAATAATCCTAGAAGTTATACATGGTAAAGCATCAGCATGCAAATTAATAACATTACATCAGCAATAAAAAGGCTTCTTAAAAAAATAGAACTGAATAAGAGTTCAAACAGTAGCTCTTTAATATTTAATCCAGATAAAGCCGTACAGTGGAAGTTAAGATTTACACATACATCATTGGCGCCCATCAAGTGATATGTCAATACAAAACAAACCATGAATTATCAAAACTTTATCATTAGTTTACCAATGGGTAATTGATATCAATGGGTAATTGATATCAATGGGTAATTGATATATCACTCTTTAAGTTTATGTTGTAAAATAACACATTACTTATTAGATGTATGTTGCCTACATCAGTATAATACAGGGAAAAAAGTTACAAATTGTACTTAGTCTCCCACCAATCCTATTCAGGATTAAGTAATAGATTGAACAATAATCAATAGAAACATATCAGAACTATCAGCACTACCTACCTTTATTTCAGCAGGTTTGGGGCTGCAGAAACCCTCATCTACTTCAATTCTGAACTGAGCTCCCACACTAGAGCTATTCCCTTCAAGTACTGTTCCTCCAAGTGTAGTGTCCATGCTGCCATACTCCTTATTATTCATGTTCATTGGTGAAAATCCCATAATATGCTGTTCCAATGAAGGTGGAGTTGGATACATTTTATGGAGATCCGCAGTGCCTAATTTCAGATTAGAAGTAGGCTTTAGAGTATGACAACAGTTTGAATTGCTTTCTTTCTCCTAAGATTTCAGTAGGGTAAAGGAAGCATGTTTAAATGTTTAAAACTAGTATTCTATTTAAAGAAGAAAATAAAGCTTACTTATGCATGACAGCGGGTCTAAATTCCCTGCTTTTGCCTCTTTGCAGTTGGATTTGTCATCAGCACCATTCACTGTTCTTTTAGATCCAGGCTAAGAAAAAAAAAGTAGTACTCTATTAAAATCATTTTAGACATGAACACACATTCATTTTCCCTGATAACAGGAAATTTCATGTACAGTGGATGTAGAAGGATGAGACTTTATATAATTTTATGTAATATTTAGAAAACCTATAATAAATCATAAGTTTGATACTAGTAATTGGTGTCACCCTTGTCTTCCCTTAATATTTGTACGTCAGAATACTCCCCCGTCAAATCATGACGCTATTGAAATGAAAGACCAGTTATAAAGTAGCTCTCAGCCCGTTAGCAGACACCAAAAAAAGCTAAATAGGGCTGCCCACAATCTCTCATAAAAAATACACACTCCCAAAGCCACGCTAACATTACTGATGTTACCATATGAACGGGAATAGAAAGAGATAAATGCAACTCCTGGAACAAGAGTTAAAGGGAAGAAAAACTGTTTAAATTAAGAGATATTTTACAATGTTTAGACAGTACTGTAGTCTACAGAACATAAGAGTCTTCGTGTTTAAGAGCAAATAAGCTTGCTTTATGCTCTATATAATGACGACCTTTGATGGCCATTAAGATCCTTCACGCCTTTACTCAACTACCGCTCCCATTAAAGTTGATGGGTATTTTGTCTGAGTAAGGAGATTTAGGTTTATGCATGGAACAAAGTCCAATTCAGAAAAGACAACTGATTACCAACAGTACTGAGACAGAAACAAGAAAGATAATGAATTCAGAGCCACTAGAGACTGCAAAAGAAACTGTTCCAAGACAATAACTACTGCAATGAAACAGCTCCGTTGGCAAAAGGTCCGTCCACGTGTTTAAATGCTTCTTTTCTTCCACGTTTTTGTTTGTTTTCAGTATTACCTTCATTGACTAGCTAATTTATTAATTTTAGCTAGAGATATATTCTAGCATATACTGTCTGATTTGCGAGGATATGCAAGATCAAAAGCTTTTTTGTATCAAAAATGATTGCATGAGCCAAACAGAACAGCATGTCTGTTCTAGAGGAGTCACAATACTTGCTTGCAAGTTCCCCTAAAACCACCAAAACCACCCACAAAACACAAGAACACATACATGTTACTTGCAGTTTTTTGTCTAGCAGCTGCCATGCGTTTTGAACATCACTTACTGTTAGTTCATCCTCATCAGAATTGAAGAGATTGTCAAGGTCTGTATAGGAGACCACCAAGTCTGTTTCATGGAACAGGCTAGTTGATGCAGTGCGAGCATGAGCAGCAATACGTTGGGCATCTATAAAGAAAAACAGATTACAGAAACACTGGTGATGTGTGCTTTAAAAAGCCACATTTAAAGGACTATTTCAACAGCTGAAAATATACGCATGTTCTCAGTTCCATTCAAGTGTCTTACACATAAGTGAGGTCCCTTCAATTTTATTACATTTGGATTTTATAGCC
This sequence comes from Netta rufina, assembly GCF_964035555.1. Lineage (NCBI taxonomy): Eukaryota > Metazoa > Chordata > Aves > Anseriformes > Anatidae > Netta > Netta rufina. The sequence goes on along the minus strand of NC_140145.1, from coordinate 9,325,163 downwards.
ACCTTTTATTTGCAAGGTTCAACAAATAAAGTGCATTTCCAAGATGATCCTGAATTCTGAAGATACAGGGTAAGACACAAAGTAAAAACACAGTAGCCTGTTGAGTCCATTGACTATTCAAATGATCATTAATACACCACAATTTAAAAAAAGTCTTTTTACCTTGCTTGACAGAAGGACTAAACAGAGACATAGCATCCTCTCCTTCATGAGATAAAACTGTAACACTGGATGCACCATCCTCAGCCTATTAACAAAAAAGGTAGAAAAGTTCACTTAAATCAATCTGGGAGAAGGACACTATTTCCCTATGGAAATTCTTGTATGCATGGGAAGGATCAGGTTCTCATTAGCCTTCTAGCTCAGCAGGGTGTAGCCTGGGAGTCTGGTTAGTGGTATCTGCTCATGGAGAAGGAGGCTTAGAATACAGACAACATGCCACCAACACACAGAGTAAAAGCATGGATAACATACATCTTAGGCTTTTGTGTTAGGGATAAACACTTAATTTAGAAATCAAGCTGTGGATTCTTGCTCTAACACTTTATTGAAAAAAACATTTATTATGAAATGCTATACATTAGCTATACTGGTAATTATTAACAAAACTCTCAGTACAGGAGTGTAAATGTACAGTAGTCCTCCTAATAAACCAATTTATTTCATATACAAGCTCTCAACGAAGTTAAATTTTCTTCCTTTTTGGAGGGTGGGTGAGAGGGGAAGTGGACAGGGAGTCAGGAGCTTGGTACTTCTGTTTTAAATACAGCCTCACATAGTTGGCCCTGGTTAAAGGACAAGGAAAAAGTGCAATTCACTGTCCAGGCAACAACTAGTCAGAGTTCACCTCCTCTTCCCTCAACCTTTCCACATATGCACAGAGCATTTGCTTTGTTTTTACAGTCTTCCACAAGTATATGCTGTCACCCATTTCTAGAGAGAGGATCCTGAGCCAGATGGATTTTTGTTCCGATCCAGCAGCATTCTCCCAGAACAAGCCATAAGGGTTAGTGCAACAGCACCACCAGTGTGCCAAAAAATAAAAATAAACTAGGTGTGTAGTTACTGCATGAATGCTGCATTCTTCATTTATTATTTCTGCTTGAATCATTTTTAGATGTACTTCTAAATACAGAGAAGGATTTATGTTATATTTAGTGACTAAAGCAATTTGTTTCAATCTCATCACTGATTTGTGTCCTCACTTCTTCACTCACCTTGTGTTTCTTCCCAGCTTCCCTCTCGATGTTCTGCCTATCTTTTTTACTATCAGGAAATAAGAATTCCACATCACCATCAACAAAGGCATAAGGATCAATTTCAGGTTCCTGGTCAGCTTCTGACACTACTGCTGCTAGGTATTGGTTTTTACTCTGATACTGTTGCACCAGTTCATCCGAAACCTTTAAAGGCTTTCTACATTGCACCATTAATCTGCACAGGAGAAAAAAAAATATCACAAAATATTATTTATCACTTACGTGGAAATAGGTCTGCTATCCCACAGCCCTTCACAAAAGCAATTTCATCTTTCCTTTCCCTTTTTTTCCCTTCCACCCCAGCTTCAGAAAACTTTTTGGGAAAGAGATGAAATCATTAGTCATGTAATACAGCCTCCTTACACACGTCAGATACAGCACTGTGACTCATTCTGACTATCTCTCCTCAAGCATTGTCAACCCAGATAAAGATTAGTAATTCATCCCAGGCCGTAGCTGTCATTTATTATAAAGTACAAACGTATTAAGCAGTCTGTAGCCACTAAAAGAAACTCACCGGGTTAAAAAATTACTTACTGCCATTCCCCATCCACGTTCAAACAAATGATCAGAAAGAAGTGATTAAATCTGAATTTTCTATATTTTAAGAATTTAATTCATGAGCGTTTAATTCAGCATAGAAAGGCAGCATGCCAATCCTTCTAATACCTGGCTGTGTCTAACACAACACAGACCAATACACTGTTGCACACTAAGTCTGGCTATGCAAAAAGCCCGTAACTACACAAATGCCACCACATTTAGCAGTCATTTAAATCACTTCTATAAATACCAGATGAAGGTCACAACACACCGATACCTAATTTACTAATGGGAATAAACAAACATACATTTGCTATTGTCAGCATTTTTCTTTTCATCCCATTTGGAGTCAAAAATGGAGTTGGAAGTACATAAATTATGTTTTTGCAACATTTACTGGTTTCTCATGTGTAATATTGCACCATCACAAAGATTTGTGATTTATTCTTTCCCTTTTTTTCTCATTTATTCTTTCCCTTCGCAAGCCACTCTCCAAGAAATGCTATCCCATAACAAACGGATGTGCCTCATGATGAGCAGGGCATGGTTTTTACAGCCTAGATCCAGACACTACCTGGAGTTTAAAATAAGGCTTACATTTCTCCTCTGAGAGACCAGAAAGCAAGAAAAACATGATACAGAACAATTCGAAGACTTCAGCCTTGGAATTCCACATCAGTGCAGTGATTTCTGAGGAGTTCTCCTTGCTGCCTTGCCTATCCCTGCCAACACAAGTCATATGCAAAAGGACAGAGGCAGGTTCACTCTGTCAAGCCTTCCTAGAAATAAGCTTTCCAAAGAAACATCTCACAGCCAACAAGTGTTAAATCCATCTACGCTGGTCATGGTAACACCCTCAATAACACCTTGCATTAGCCATTAATGCCACCATCTCCACCGCAGACAATGCTGCAACGAGTGTGGCTTTATGTCAAGAACTAGTGGTATTTATACGTGGAGCACCACTTGAAAAGAGCTGAAGTCTTCCTCTTTTCTAAATCCCATAAAAATTAACATGGGGGTGGAGGGAAGAGATAGAAAAACAACTTTCTAGGAACAAGGAATAAAACACCAGTAAAGACACACAGAAATTGCTGCTCGCTTTTGCTATTATTTTTTGATCAGCAAAGAAGAGAAATTAATAGCAAGATGCTCTGGTGGAAGAATGTGTAACATACATACACACACTCTCAGTAAATTTCAGTGAATTGTTAAATCAAACTGTAGCCCATACAAGGAACAATCATTTCTTGAATAGAAAAAGAGAAACCTGAAGTAGAGCTTATCTTTGGCTGGCTGAAATCAATTCAAGGGGAAAAAAATGCTACAATCCCGTAAATGCACATCTTGAAAAAGCTGAGATTCATTAGCTAATGCAAACACTTCAGCAACATTAACACGACAGATAAGGCTAAGAACACGAGTATGAGAACAGACCAACAGCTATAGGATATTCATTTCTGCTCACAGCTTTCCTACGCAGCAAATTCAACGCAACTGCTACCAGCGGCTTTCCACGGCTAGGAGTTAAACTAAATCCACACAAAGTTCCAGTCCTGTGAGTAGCTGCTTCAACTCTTCCAACACAAATTAAGCACACTACGTCCAGGGGAGGGACAGGACACAACTCTATAATGTGATACTGGTCACACTGAGAGTCTCCTTTCACCTGAATATAAAAAAAAGTGAATCAAAAATAATTGACAGCAACTTGGCTGACAGATGCAACTCTTGGTGCATTCACAGTGCATTTTTTTGTCCACGGATCACATCCGTAAAACAAAGTTTGTCACCTCTGCATCAAAGTGCCAATCGTGTTAAGTTTACCCTGCTATTAACAGCCCTGTCAGCAGCACCTGTTGCTTCCCATTACCATCCTTCTCCTGCTGCTTTCCTGCTTCAAGCTAGATGTCCTCACAAGGAAGGAAGGTAAAAGATGGACACCAGAAAGAATTTCTTAAGCAGTACAGCTGCGAAGGAGACAACCCAGAGGGCCAAGTGGTTTGGGTTTGTTTATTTTTGTTTTGTTTTTGTGTAGGTTTTTGTTTTTAATTTTTGTCAGTGGTGGTGTTTTGTTTTTTTTTTTTGCCTTTACTGGGAGAGAAAAACCATATTGATTAATTCTGCAGTAAAACAGAACTCAAACAGCTACCCCTGCTTTGACTCAATCAATGCAAGTTTTAACACCAAAACCACTAGTGCTATTTTCCTCTTTTGCTTCTAAGCTTCACAGTTTATCAAAACTTAAACAATAAAATGATCAATTTTTATCCTGATTGAAACAGTAGCAGAGAAGAGCATTTTAAAACCTGGTGCTAGATAACACTAGCTTTCAGAAATAAATTCAATTTATTCAACAGCAACAACAAAATTAACTTAATTTACACATACTTCATTTCATGACAATCATATCAGCTTAAGTACAAAGAATTTCAAAATCTCAAATACATTTCCTGTAGCTTAAAGGCTTTGGTTCTAACGAGGAACGAGTCTGACTCTCTCAATTTAGACAAGCTTCATTTAATGAATGAGGATCTCCCATCCAATCTAAATTCCAAGAGCAGTTAAGAGTAGACACACTAGTCACTTGTTTTCTTTGAATGATAACCAAGTCCTTGCTGTTGAACAGCAAACTCAGATCACAGAGAGAATGCAACATGTGCAAGAATGCCAGTTTATATGCTACAGGTTCCCAAGAGAAATTCCTGATAATAGAAAATAGCCATGGCCCACATTAACTTTGATGTCTTCTAGGAAGAAAGATTAGTTCCTTCACTGTTCTCATCAGTCATTTAAATAAACAGCTTTCAAAATTTAAGAACTCTTCCGAATAAAGACAAGAGCAGAACTGAGGTAGAAGGAACTTCATCTCTAAAAGGATAAATAAAGTACCACTTTAACGGGGCAAGTTTTAAAAATAGTTTTTAAAAAAAAAAAGTATTTAAAATGAGAATATAAATGAGAAATATATTTGGGTTTTGTTGTTATCGTTGTTTGGGACCATAAGTCCCAAATAGGCACAATTTGGCTACAGAGTAATTTTAGAGTAGAAAAATAATATTCATTACCATCTGCTAATGCAGAGTGTTAATGAAGAAAAGCTGGAAAGTCTTACTACATATTTGACTGTGCTTCACGCTTGCATATTACAAGTATTGTCTTCTTATGTATGCACAGCACAGATAAAGTTAGGCTCACACTCAGCAACACTGCTCGAGCTGATGAGAGCAACATTAAGTGAAAAGACTGTTTAGTGAAAGACTGTTAAGTGAAAAAACTGCCTTTGTAAGGAGTAAGGCCTTTGGCCTTTCAGTTTCCTCACTTTCTCACATTACTGTAGCACTGCGTATTACTTACTCTGTAACTGATGTTATGTTTTCCTGTTCAGCAGGTATTACTGCATCATCTCTCAATTTATCACTTGGAAGCTGAGGTGGTAAGAATTCCACATCCTTTTTCTTTGGAACTTTATAATACTTCCAAGTAGTATCTGCTTCATCTTCCTCCAAATTCACTGCAGTACCAACATACATTGTAGGCTCTATAACTTCAGGAAATTGGGCTGGAAAAGGCTGAGATAAGCCATCAAGTCTGTCTTCCATTGTTTTTGTGGGAACCAAGGGATCTGGCGTTGGCATCTGGTAGAAATGTTGAGGAGAAGAAGGAGCTTTGGTTACCCCTTCATCAACTACATCACATGGGTGAGGACTAAGTGGTGGTGGTTGAGGTGAATTTGCCATTTCAGCATTATGCATCTGAGGAGTCTTTGCTACATCATTAGTTCGGATATTTGAAAATCTCACTTGACTGTCTGGTGCAGTCATCACAAGCCTCTGACTTGCTGAATCTGCCTCCATGGCAACATCATCACTGATAGATACACGATGATGAAAAGGAGTCAAAGGGCGTTTTTGTGGCTTATCCCCTTTGTCTTGCTTCTCATTTGTCTTGTGCTTTGGAGCTGCTTGCTGTTGCTGGCCCACAGGTGGTGCCTGCCCCTGTTGACCTGAATTTCTTGGTTTGAGATTTTTGTGCCTGCAGAATTAACATAGGGGAAAATACTTCACATTAATCTTTCAAATATGTCTATCACAGCATTTTCATTAGGTAAGAATCAGCTTCTAAGTCATTAAACAGGTGATTATAGAAGTCTGATACCATTCTGAAATGAAGCTGCCTCCTCCTGACCATAACTCAATTTAAGAACAGGAATAACATTGTAATATTTCAGAATACTATTTAAAAAATTGAAAGTGCTGTCTTATGAGGCCAGAATCCACATTATCCTCAAAGGCATTTATAAAATACTGTCTTCGGTTATCAAAAATAGATAGCCATATGAGCAAGCTGCTGCTTTTAACTTCTACCAACACTGCTGAATCAGTACAACAACATAAGAATTAGCAAATGACTTCTTGGATTCAAGGATCAATACTAACCAATAGTGTTGTGCAAGTCTCTGTGTTAAAGAGTTGAAAATTAACATCAAGAATTTAGAAGTCAAGCTGTCAGTCCTACAAAGCTATAAAATATTCTGTAGTTGTAAAATACCTTTTGCAGCTATTTGCCTGCAAATTTAGCAAGGAAGAGTCAATGTCTCAGCTGCATTAATATAGTTAGGTTTTGGTGGGGTGGGGGTGTGTCCACTCCCCTTCCCCCCCTCCAATAAATGCACTTGAACTTAAACATTTTAGCTTGGAGCTGAAGATGCCAGCTTTCTAGATCATCTAACAGAACGAGAGACACTAAATATCAAAGCCTGAAATGAAACTCTTAGGATTAAGCTACTGAACTGCACGTACATCCTTAGCACCCGGGTATTCTCTGCTGTTCTATTAGGAAAGTTACAAAGTACACAGCTTGCATTAAAACCAGGATTATGCAAGAATAAAAGGTAAGAGGTATCAAAATCTATTTTTACTTTATACTCTCGTAAACATACACGCACACTTCTCACTGCTTAGAATTCAAAGCATAGAGAACAATAAGGGCTTTGTTTGTTTGTTTAAAGTCTTTGCAATTTCTCTTCAGGGAACTGCAGATTTCTAATACATACCTCATCCAGTTAATTGACAGTTTTCTCTTAGCTAGCACTATCAAACCTAAATTCTCCTTTAGGAGAAATTCAATCCCCCACCTTCCACCAGCTCTTCTCATGCCACTAGTATTTCTAGAGAACTTAAACATTTCAATGAAGGAGAAAAAACGTAGTTCTTTCAACATGCTATACTCTCCAGACATTAATTTTGTTAATATTCTAATATTCAAATTGCAAGGTAATCAGTGTACCAATTGAAATCAGAGAAGTGTTTGCACCTTTGCAACACTTCAGTCACCTAAATGTTCTATAGCAAGTACAAAAATGAAACATTAATGTTTCCATTTATGTTAAACAATTTTAAACAAGCTTGTTTAGGACAAACTACTACTGCACCTGCCCATGGAATGCCGTATTTCACAAAAAGTAAATGCTCCTCAAGACAACATTCACCCATGCAACAATGATCTTGTTCACTGACAGCTTTTTTCTTTTAAGACTAACACCACAGCCCTCTAGAACAGGTTCTTAATAAGTAAGGCTTCCCCTTTCCGTCACTGCCCATGAGGTAGTTTCTACCCTTAAACAGGCCTACATAATTCCAGACCAAGCCTCAGAAATCGTCACTGAGCTGCCATTAGGTCCACTCAGACAATTCACATGAATAAAAACTTCACGTTATCTTATTGGGCAGTTTCAAGACCTAAAATCGCATGTAGGATGAGATACAAGTATGTTTGTTTTTAATGACTTTCTTATAAGCAGCTGTTGCTTAATTAGTCACAAAGAAGCCATCATGAGCCCTCTCCTGAGCACTTGAATCTCAGTGTACACTGCTGGACTACAGGTCTGACAATTACTGTACCTTGAACAATTGCAATTTGTCCTCTGCGTGGCTTCAACAAAATCCCAGGATGCTACCTTGTCAGCTGTCTCTTCATCACACAAGCCATTTGATGTAGCAGAATATTTCCGCCTGTGATTCAGTATTGGGAGAGTTATTTGGGATCAACACATTTATATCTAAGCCTCGAGAGCAGTTTTGTGACACAGGATTCAGCAAAGAAATCATGAACAAACTTTTGCTAACACATTAAACTGAGAAATAAACAACATACTAGTTAGGATCCAAATTAACTTCTTTAAAACACGTAACTAAAACACTTTCTACTAGCAGTCATAACATCTTTACCAGAATTATTTTCTACAACACATACAAAATATGGTATTTCTTTTAGTTTCCTAAAGTGAATACATACTTGTTCTGTGCTCTGTTCATATTGCATTCTTGCCAAACTCTGTCCACCACTTGATTAGCTAGTTTTCTAGGTATTTTGCCACCATGATGGCTAGTACTGTCAGAGATAAATCCATCAGAAACCGAAGAAAACTTCACCCATTTCTGGGCAGATTGAGCATCAACTGAAAAGCAGCACCAGAGGAAACAGCTTTAGGCAATGAGATAATACACTCACAACCACTATGAGTCCAATTCAACCAACACTGATTGAACATCCCAGAAGAAAAAAGTACCTTTTTAACTCAATGTCAGGCAATAAAAACAGAAGATTTACATATAGTAGCAGATTATTAAAACACAGCTCCATCAAGTAGAGGGGAAGAAAAAAAACAGAAATGTTTGTTATAACTGGGCTAGCTATTCTTTATTTGCCCAGGAACTACAGGCCTGAAAGAGAAAACAACATTGCTCATACATCAGGAAAACTTGAGCAAAACTACCTGTTAGCAAGTTTAACGGTTTTGTTTGTTTGCTGGTTAGTTTTGGTTTTACATTTTTTGTTGTGGTTTTGTCATCCCTGTCCTGTGTGTCTTATTTGCCTCCCAGCCCCCCAGGTCTTCTGCTACCATCATTTGAAGGAAAAAAAAAAAACAAAAATACGAAGAACCACTTACCCCTTTTTTGCACAAAAAGAGCTATTTATAAAGCCATAGGAAACTACTACTGAGCCTTACCTGCTTTGACTTAAAGCAGTATTCTATAATAATTACTCACTTGGTTCAGAAGGCTCACAGCCTATAGGAAGTCAAGTACAAAGAAGCTTCCTGGGACTGTGAAAAGGCTGAAAACATCACCTTGCTTATCAATAACCAAGATACACAATGATGTTTATAAAGCTACTCCAAATACATACGCACATTGGCAGGGGGACAACACAAAGACCTTGACCACAGAAATGTAAAGTACTGGACTACAGCATCAGATACAAAAACAGTCCTTACTTTACCCATTTAAAAAACATTTAAGTTAATTTTGCCCGAAAATGAAGAATAAAAATTGTGTTTTACGACAGACTCATTAATTTTTAAAAAAGTGATTTTGTTAACAAGTTAGTTGTACAGTGAACATCTGAAACCTTTCTAAACACTGCTAGATTTTAAGCAGCAGCGGTTAAAATGATTTCCCGCATGTAGAAGCTAACTTTACTATACCTGTTTGAACTTCCTCTGGGGATGTCGGTGGAGTCAGAGTTACTGAAGACATTGCAGGATCGCGTGTGGAAGCAGGCACTTGGTGGACACCCAAGCAAGTAGTTGAACAGTGAGACGCCCCAGCAGTACTAGGAGTAGGGATGTCTGTCTGAGGAACTAGAACGAAGCACGCTGGATACACCATTCGCACGCCAGCTGAAAAAATAACAAACTTATTTTACAGTTGTTCACCAACAGTTTACATTTAAAATAGTCAACAAAAGGATCACCTTACCAGTTGCCTGTAAACTTACCTATGCTTTCTGCCTACTAAATCACTAACTGTGGACAAACATCTGTTGTCATCATTACCTTAAGATTTGTTTTATACAGAGGATTTGGTTGAATGTATGAAAAAGGCTTTTTTTTTTTTTTTTTTTTACAGGCAGAGGCAGCCCTAGCCTACACATACTACTACTCGAGTCTATTGTTTTGGTTTATAAAACAAACTACTGACATAGCTTTTAGTACCATGTAAAAGTGACAATATTCCTATCACTGTCATCAGTCTCTAACCATCACTGCAATACAACCTTGCATCACTTACTACAGAGAAATGATGACATTAGTTGGCAAATCAAAGGTCAGTAGCGCTCAACAAACAAAAACTACTGTGTCCCAGGAGGTTAGATTTTAGAAACAAGAGGAGATAAATGCAGTGCCTGAGTACATTAAGTTCTTCAGGTTTGCGGTTTTGAAGAAATCCCTGAAAGGCACATCTGTTCTGTTTGAATTTGCACAGAATCTGAAACAGTACAACATGCTTTTGATGCATCTCAGATGCCAACAGTGACAGTCTAGTGTTTTCGTTTTAAATATAAAACAGTCTTGCTTCTCAGTGCACAAAGAAAAATGCCTTATCTAATAGGTCTGTAAAACCCAATTTAAGTAGCCACTCGTTTTAGATAGGCCCAGTCATTAAATAGAAAAAGAAAAGACCAACAGCTATTGCAAATGGCTGCAAAAGAATAAAATGGGGTCACTTCCACATGCAGAATTTTGAAGACCTAACTAAACAGTTTCAGTAATTAGAAGAGAACACATACCAACAAGGACTTCAACAGCAGCTAAAGAATCATCTTCCCAATCCATGTCTTCTTGCTTTTCCTCAGACCCCTCCTTCAAGTTAGATGTGACAGGATAGAATTGTTTCCATTCACCAATCAGCTTTTTTGTTGATGAATCAGAAAGCTTGAATGACTGCCCTGTGAGTGTGCCATTTAATCCAAAGGGACTTAGAATAACTAAAAAAAAAATAAATACAAGTAAGTTAGAGATTATATCTAACCAAAATTTGCACTTCCCACTGAAACAGCATTAGTGTTATTTCAGCCACACCAAATAAACAACTTACCATTGGTAAGTACACCCTGATCACATTTTACTATACTGCACAAGTTGGAGGCAATAGGTACACGTTGTTAAATGTACGTGTACTGTAAGAATCAAGGTATCACAATAACAATTACCTATTAATCTGTTTAAACAAGCAACAAGCACGTTTTCCACTGGGCTAGCAATGACTCTGCAATATACAGGTGGGATAAAAGAAGACCATTTCAAATCCCAACAGTTACGGAGTTTCCCCATCCTTTCATTCTGCTTGGTACAGTTACAACAACAATGCTACATATATAAAAGGAAGTAATCTGTTTCGTGTTTAGTCTTGTCCATATTAGAAAAGCACAGCTGCTGTTAAATTGCATTCAAAGAAAGCAAGTTTGGACACTGAGCAGTAATAAACAAGGGCAATGCATAGTCATGCAGGAGAAGTGATTTCTCTAGCCAGCACAAGTGTGTCTTAGACAGGGAATGATCAAACAGCCCACTAACCAGACTCAGGCCCCATCACTCCTTTGTCTTCGAGAGCATAGCCTGCATCTGCTGGTGGAACCAAAGGAATTTACAGGCAAGGAATAGCCAAATAAAAATGGGAAAGGGGAGTGAATAGAGTGAAAGTATGTCAAGTCAGAAATTGATTTCTAAAGGAGAGGTTGAGGAAAGTATGTGGCGGTTATAACGCATGTTGAAAAAGCAAAATATTTGAGTCACCCATAGGACAGTACTCAGAAATAAAGTTTACTGTATCGTAAAGTCACATTATTGGGCAACATGCCAAAAAGATGAATATGGAAATCATCCACCTGCAGAAGATCCAAAATCCAACTGGCTTCTGACTGGCTATGTCAAGACAGCAGATGTTTGGGTAGAACACGCAGTCAATGCAAAACAGAATGCCTCTGCTCCCACTCCCAGAAATCTGTACCAGAAATCCTCACACTGAACACCTACAAGGATTGATTTTAATACACACTAGAGACCAGTAAAACCTACCTTGAAAAGGGCTGTTAGACTGCTGGGCAAGGGTGAGGTGTTCTTCACTAAGCAGGTACACAGGTTGATGCTGACTGATCTCCACGCTGGTACAAACATTGCTGTCCCCATGTAAGAAAAAGGTGAACGAGCAGGACAAATGCTCACTGGGGAGACAGAAAACACAAATCCTAAGTAGAGATCTTACAATGGTAAGTTAATAGTTTTCTCACTATTTTGAAGGGATTTCATTCCAAAACATTCATTAATAAATACTCAAAAATCCATTCCATCTAAAAAACTAAACGCTAAATATATGTTTCCTTGAGGAACATACCATGTACTGCAGTTTAAAGACAAAAAAATCAATCAGGAGGAAAATAAGAGACACTAAGATTTCTCTTCAGATTGCGACTTTGTATTTTAATGTCTAGAGGAAATTTAAACATTTTTCTTTTTTTTGCAAATCAATTAAAAGAAAGTGTGACTTAATATTTTATAGTATATTTATTAAAAAGCTATAAGTATTGCTGAACATTCATTAACTTTAAGGAGGTCATATCTAGGTTCTCCTGTCAGAGATTCACTAAGCAAAACTTATATTTTAAGATTTATATTAAATATTTGCCAACAAGTAGCTTATTTAAAAGCAGAAAGAAAGGCAACAGCTTTGGGAAATTGAGATTTTGTTGTCAGGGTTTTGTTGGTGGTGGGTGTTTTCTTTTGTTTGTTTTATTGAATCTCATCTCCGTGTTCCTAAAGCCAGTCAAGTAACTAAAACTGAACTTCCATGCCTACAAACAGGAAGATATGAACAATTTAAGAAAAAGTCATTGTTAATCAAGTCATCAAAACACATATCAACATTTACTAATCAGATGCTTCACTGACAGCTTCTCAGTCTAGACTGATTGAAAAAAATACAGTCCTGTACAGGAAAAAATATATATATATATATCTTTCATACAACACTGAATTAAATAAACCTGGTTTACATAGTGCTTGACATAGCCAGTAACTAGTTAGCAGCTCCATGAAATCTTCTACCTCCTTCAGAGACTTCCCAATATTTGCAGCTATGCTGTGTTTTGTTACAAACATATAAACACCTGCAAGTACAACTAAGAAAATATTTTCTGTTACATCTAAATCATTTTGATGGCTCGTGTGAAATGTATTTCACCATTTTAAAGGGCAGGAAGAGATTGGGAAGGAAATAAAAGCAGAACCCTGCCAGCATGCTGCAGGAATAGTACATTTCAATACCTAATTCCATCCGAAAAATCACATTTTCAATAATTAAAAGAAAGTTGTACATGCACAACGATTTTGAGTTATATAGCTACAAGTCATCTCAAGTGTCAGCCAGACCAATAGATTCCCATAGGAAAGGAACAGATGTGCAAAAGCAAGATGCTGTTTACATTGGACATTAGATTAGGTCCAACATTTCTGTAACAGAAGAATGAAAGTCAAGGAGAACCTTAGAAATACTTCATAAAATTCTATACAGAAAATAAATCCTTTTCTATAAGAAGGGCAGCATCAAGCACCTGCTCAGTCTCAGGAAAAGAAATGAAACAAGTCAAGGGAAACAAGACTAAATGAAGTGAGTCAAAATAGCAGATGCTAGTGCATTTTTGCAAGGTCAAATGGAAGAGACACTCCATGAACTACCGTAGCCTAAAAAGACCACATCAATGCAACACCACTTTCTGCCCCAAGAATAAAATTAGACCCCATCAACACCAGCACTGCGTGCATACTCTTTGTGAAATTTTAGTCTATAGACTTTTTAGCGAGAACAAAAAACAGATTTTGCATTTCTGAAAAAGTAAAAAAAATTGTTTCTGGAGCTGGCACAATCCATTCAATCTATGGAAACAGAGATAAGGTGGCTTCCGGACTCTCACTCTAAAGACTCAAAGAGCAGCCACCAGGGCGGTCACTGCAATGAGAAGAAAACTACAGTGTAAAATACGTGGCCTCGACTACCAACAGATTTAAAGTAAGGGACCTAGAAGACTTCAAGGATGAGAAAGCCCACAGAGTTGAAGGCAGAACAGAAGTGCAGCACCACGCTTTTTATTACAGTATCTTAAAGCTGGCCGTGAAGAGAACTCAACAGAAACCGCTCTGGAGGGGGTGGCCTTGACTAGACCGTGACAATTTTCAAGGTGCTTCAAAAGCCAGTGGTGCTACACTGATCTGCTCTTCAGTTTTACTTATTTTATTTTTAAATAACATAAAGAGCCAGGATGCAGAGATACAAGTGAACTGTCATACTCACTGACCACTACTTAGCATAATTATTCAGTAATCTAGCTCAGGACGGTGTGTTCCCTGCAGAGGAAGTAAACTGCTCAGGCATCTCAACAACAGTGGTTTCCAAAATCTGGGAACGATGGAGCTAAGCATCTTGTTGATGATTTCAAGTTCGAGCAAAGTCACACAGTTAGCAAACACCACGAAGTTCCTATATAGAAATCTGATTAAACTTTAATCCCTGTGCAAATAGTTAAAGACTCATCTTGTCAAATTGAATTTTATTTTCAAAATATTGCGTGGTTTAAGGTGAAATAGTGGATGGTGCTGTTGGCTCCAGGTGACAGATAGCAATGCAGAAGCTTAGTATGAGGAAGAGTTAAAAGCACATATTCTTTAAAGACACTTTAAATGAGATTAAGCTATGTCTCTAGTTAACGCTACATTATTGCGCAGATAAAGGGCAGACATCTGTAGCATAATCTGAGAGAATTCAGATAAACCAAGACAAAGAGAAGCATCAGCATGATAACAGAAGCATGTCAATTCACTGCACTGCACAGCTACTCCTAAGTAGTAGCAAGGAAAATTCAAGGTCATCATGCAAAAGCCAAATCGAAAAAAAAAAAAAAAAAGAAGAAAATAATACAAAAAAGACATCTCCCCTCCCCCCATTGAGCAGGAGGGAAGTTTCCAACAAAATAATGAAGTAAGACAGTGGCCATTGTTGGCACTGACATCATTCAAACAGCTTTAGCATGAAAGCTGCAAGCGCACTATTTGTACCGGAGGAAAGCAGATCCACTACGCTACAATTGATTTGAAAGTCTCAATGCAGATTGTTCACTAATTCTGCGTATGAATTTAACAGAAAAATCAGGCACATCACCTTCAATTTTCGTTTTGGTAGGTGCAATGAAGTCATTTTATGCACAACAGAATGTGATTGTTTCGTAGTCGGAACACACAGCGAAATACTGCTGTCCTTAAACTCAACTGAAGGGAAAAATTTCCACGTGGTACATCCTGAAAACGAGTCATCTTAACTAAAGGTTAGCAAAGGCAAAACTGATATTTTATGAATTCAGACACAGCATTAAATTTCATCTAACTAGTCACGCTCAGGAATTGTTTCTTCCCATTTAACACCATCAACCCTGTGTTACAAAATTAATGCTTATGGAAAAAAAAGTCCCCACGAATACAAGGAAGAATTATTACAATAAAAAAGCAGAAATATACCAAAGCTCTTTGCAAAGGAATGAAGGAAAGGTGGTAGGAAAGGTAGAAGCAGAGCTCTAAGTTACTAGCTGTCCCTACATACACTATTTTATGGACTAAGCAAGAAACCCATAAACATGTATGCTTTTTATTACGTTTATATTTCTTTTTATTGATACATTTGCACATTCTCCAGCTCTCTAAGTTTCCAGAGATTCACTGGTAGCACACAATACTACCTCAAACTCAGCTCCGGAGAAATTTTCTCAAACCTTTCCAAAAGCTATTAAATTCCACCACTTGTCTAACTTCCTCTCCTGTTCTCAATGGCTCACACTGCAGACAAAAATCCTAATTAAGTAAAAATGACAGAAGCCCCTTCAGAATTTAGCAAGTCCACTTAGTTGGTCAAAAAGCATTTCACTTCAGGGTAAATAAGCAAATTGCTTTCACAATTTAGTCAAGTACACAAACCCAGAAAATCGGTGATTTCCTGCCTACTAATACAGAGTTCATCCTATGCTTTTATTTGGGGACTTTTTTTTTTTTCCCCAAGTACCTCGGAAGATCACTAGATAATTTGTGCAGAGCGTCTCATGACTGCAGTATAAAGAAAACCTATACCACAATGCTCACAACTTTTGTCGTACATGCACAGGGGTGAGACAGATGCCCCTCCTAAAAAGCCTGTCTTAAAGGTACTATTGATTCTCCACTTTTTTTTAATGTTTTTTTTTTTTAGTTCTACAGTACAATCAAGTATTGTAACGTGTGCATATTGAAGAGCAGAGGACAAAATTTTAAACAGAAAATTCTGAAAACGAAACCATATTTCTCAAATATATCATTTTCTTCCCCAACTCTAAATATAAATTGATTTCATTAAAGGCCTAACTACAGACCTTAACTATCAAAAACCTAGTGTCCAACACTGGTAACTGATCTCTGGATACAAACGTTATGAAGTGTTACCAGATTGAACATTCTGTATGAATTTTGATCTGAACACACCAGAACTCAGTGAGTTTCAACATCAAAAAGAAAAAAGATCCTTCAGAGACAAGAGATTACAATTCTATGTGAAAAGGAATGGAAACCACTGTGGACAATTTCAATAAATTTCTTTTTCTACCTTTCTAAGAGAAACTGAAGTGAAGGAGGGGAAAAGCACGCTGAAATTTACATATACATGAGGTTTCTGCATCTCCATTAGCAAATCTGAAAATGCCTCCTTGATAAAAAGATAATTAGGTCTGTTGTTTTTTTTTCCTTCTCCACATTAGTACTTCTGTAGAGCTTTATGTCTTCGAAGTGCTTCACAAACATTAGCTGCATTAGAACCTCACTAATCCACACTTCACTAGATTACACACTTCAAGTCAGCACCGCACTATGGCTGAAAGGCAAGGAGACTGCAGCAACATCAGAAGCAACAAAGGAGTCTGCAATTAAAGAAACCTTATACCACATTTGATAGCAAAGTCAAAAAAGCATTCAAATGCCTCAAAGAGAGAATGTTTCTTTGTTTTTATAGCTCTCGCATTTTTTCCTAGATTGTCTGCAAATTACTTCCAAGTTGATCCGAGTGGCTAACCAAGTCAGAGCACCGGCAATCATAACAAAATATTTACCATATTCTCACTATGTATTTTTCTATTCCCATTTCCTAGAAGAGGAAAATGGACATTGCAAAGCTAAATTATTCTCCCAGAACTAATGACTTGCATAATTACTTTTCTACCATTTCCCTTTCAATCAGGCAGAACACTTCATTTAGGAGCACCAACACAGCAGAGATAAGAGTTATAAGTCTTATTAATACTGTTCACTATTTCTGATTGTTATAAAGTGTTTGCTAAAAGCTGGAATGCATTGGCCAACACCCTGAATCCTTTGGGGCATTTTGACCAAGAATCAATATATATCATGACTGGCTGACAACAGTCATCATCATCATCAATTGACCTGACAGCTCCCAACTGATGCATCGCAACTGCCCAAATAAAAGCATCTCCAAATAGTTCTTCTTCACTACAGCCTATTACAGGCAGTATATTATCAAAAAAGTTTATTTTTAGAAAGGTGACAGTTGCCTTGTCTAGTAAATTCTTGGGCTGGAAAACACAGTCTTACAGTTAAATAGGTTCTTCGGGAAAGAAAACCCCTTCGTGTTCAGTTATTCACCTGTACCCCCCCCCCAACCTGTTTGAAAAATAACACTATAGCAATGAGCAGAGAATAGCAAATAAAACAACTGCCAAAGAATAAGTCTAGAGGAATTCCATACCTGACCGCATGCTCAACACACGCTGCCATCATCCTCTGTTCTACGCTACGCTCTACGCTTTGTTCTCTGTCAGGCAAGCCTTGAGGCTTTTCATCATGGAGAAGAAAGAGAGAAGCTGCCAAGCCACTTGAGGCTTTCTGAGCTAACGGAAGAAAAGCAGAAGCAACTCCCTCAAGACAACCCATCTACCACCTTTTCTTTGTAAGTGCTTGTTCAGAACAGTTCTTTGTGACTGCATCCATCTTCCAGGAATAGCCAGAACACTGCAGTGCGCTAATGAAGAGCAGCTTTCTACGCAGCCACCTTCACACCTGCACTGCTTCACCAGCAATTTTAAACATGGAGTCTTCAATCTCTGCTCACCGTGCCATAATCCTCAATGACGAGACTCCACAATCTTCATTCAGACTAGAAAAGAACTGGAATTTAAATATGTATTTGCCGTAATAAGCAAAACATGAAGATAAGGAAAATGCTAAAGTCAGATCGTTACGTTAATGCGGCATCAAAAAAAAAAAATGTTGCCAGGAAAAACATGTGGTGGTTTGGGGATTTTTCTCTTGTTTCTTTTCTTTGTTTGTTTGTTTTAAGAAATGGAAGAAAAAAAATCAAAAGGCAGGTACACAAATTCTGAAATAGTTCAGGAGCTTTGTTTTTCTGTTTGTTTTGTTTTGGGGTATGTGCTCTGATTTGTTTGTTCTTTCAAGTGCTATGGCATGAGTTAAACAGAATAGGAAGAACATGCTAACACACATACTCATTATATTGCTGCACGACTTTCTGTGCTAAGAGTTTGAATCGTCATTAATCAATTCACAAACATGCCTTTCTTGCCGTTGGCTACAAGTTTCCCCATAACATCAGGGTTTGTATCAGCCCCTATCACAGGGTCTGCACTTCATGCAGACACAATGGCATTAATATCCTTAACGGGAAAGCTCAAAGAGATCTAACCAAATGCACATCTACATTTTTCTAGCAAGTTACATATTCTATCTTAACATGCTGTAATAGTATCTCCAAATACAGATGCTTCTCTAACTACTGACAAAGAGATGGAACAGCAGACATTTTTCTAAGCATCTCTGAGTAACTCCCTATGGTCATGAAGGTAAATATAGCAGAAAGCTGATTTTGATGATAACACAAAGCAAAAAACATAGCTAATAGCAAAGTAGAAAAACTTCCAGTTCAAAGCACATCATTAATGACTACTGTCAAAGGCTCTACAAAATATTTTTCACATAGCTAAGGATATTTTGAAGTTCGCTGGAACAGCAAGTTAAAAAAATGTATTTGTTTATTCCATAACCAAGTTGTGTGCACTAAAACAAATAGAAATGTAGTAACCTGTATGCCAGAACATTATATTCACCTAAAAGGCTTCCACATTTAGTTATTGCTGTCATTGTTGAGCTTAGTTTCATCCCAATAAAAACAAGGTTGAAATAAAAATACATATTTTTGCATATTAAAACCATATAAGCAAAGCTGATTCTTTCAGAATGCAACCAGAACTTTAGATACATCTATATACACACAAAATTGTGCGTATTTCTGCAGATACAACAATTATAAGAAATATTACGAAAAGAATTGGCTTGTATTCCTGTATCTCTGAACTCGTATGAGACTAATAAAGCTGTCACCTTGTATTTTACCAGCCTTTCATTATTCAGGATACAAATCTCAGTTATCTGAGCTTATGCTTTCACAAGGAAATACACACGTGCTATAAAGAATAAGAATCCAGAATATATTTGGAAAACTGATAATAGCTAGAGATTAGTCTATTTCAAAGCAACAGTTTTCAATTTATGGCTCTGCCCCATTCTGAAACGTTTATAAACGTCTTGGTAAGCCAGGTGTTTTCAAAGCTGAAAACTGAAATGCGTTACAAAACGTTCATTTAATAAAATTTGACCTATCTGTATGGTTTTAGTGCTACCTTGTTGCTCAGTGAACAAACAGCATAGATTCATTGTTACAAGCCAAATATCACTTTCAGTTTTTCCTGACGAATCAACTACCACTGTAACTTAAGCTAAATAAGAGAAAACTGCTTTGTGATGTAAAGTGCTAAATTTGTCTGCTTGTAGTCTCTGTAGCAACCCAATATTCCAAAGAGACAATCATGTGATCAATGCTCTCAGCTCCTGCTGTTTATCCTGCACTGTCCTACTTACAGCAGCTCTCAATTCCAGCTGTCTACAGTAAAAGGAAAAACATCACCTGCTCTCCTGCCGGTACACGATGCCAGAACAGCCTCATTAGAGCTGTTGTAAAAGAAAAAAAAATGTTGACATTGTTTGATTTAAAGACTAACGTAGGTAGGAAATTTACACAGCAAAAGCAGTTGAGCAGACTTCATAGATTACAGAAAATACCCCAACAGTATCAAGGAAGAACTACTTGATTTCAGCTATCAAGGTTTCAAATTAAATATATAGAAATAAAGGCAAAGCCCATGACTACATGTACTTGGGCAGTTAACTCTCAATCACGAAGAAGTTTTGAGCTTCAGCATCCAGGAATCTCCTCATTCTGTTCCTTAAAATAATAATAAAAAATAACTCAGAGCATCCTTCTAGAGGAAGCAAGAAAAACCGTGTCAATTCCTATCAAAAGACGACCCCCTGGGAAATAGGAAAAAAGTAGCCAAACAGCAGGATGAGGCAGGAACGTGGGCTTAAGACCCAAAACATAATATTCGCTTTCTCTTAAGGGCAGCAAAGACCAAACAGACAATAGCCAATCGTTCAGGGTAGCTGCTGTTACATTATCAACATAAACATTTCTGCAGTAGGCAGTAATTACTACGTCCCTATCAAGAAAAATTTGCTCACACCCCCGGCCCCAGCCATGGCCATTTGATACTGAAGAATTGCCAACACACTCACAAAAGGAATCCACTGTGGATAGTTTTACCTCTTCCTCTTGGTAAGATAAGGTAGAGAAAAAAACATTTATATATACATATACAATATTTTGTGGGTGTCTGTATATTTTCCAGCAGTCATTTCCCTTGAAGTCATGTACTTGCATTATATAAGCCCATACCTAGGCTAAGGTTAAACAGCATTACTTGTGAAACTTGTGCAGCAAGTTTTATTCTGTAAGCTATGATAAGCTTATCACTTACAATTTTCCAAGTGTTCTTTTTTTGTGTTTGGGTTGGGGGGAGGGTTTGTTGCTTTGTTGTGTTTTGGTTTGTTGGTGGTGGGTTTTTTTTGTTCTGTTTTGTTTTTTAAGGAAACAGTTTTTTTTAAAGTAAACATGTAGTTACCCAGAGCAGCTCCTTATTTCCTATTTAAAAGGAGGAGAAGAAAAAAAGCAACCATACAAATAATGTAGTAGTTCTTGGAGTTCTGAGTTTCCAGTCTTCGATCAGATCATCCCACCAGATCAATATTGCTCAATTATTTGCTTACCAGCAAATAATTGTGTTAAAATTCAGCAAGTTGCACTTATTATCTAAAAAACTTCAGCAGACATGCTCCACATAAGTCCTTGGTACTTTTATTTTCATTAGGAATATCAAACTTAAGCTTTATTATGGAACTTTATCTACAATAGTGTTTAAACTAACAAGTTCCCTAATCATATTTATACTAGTTATACACAACTATTTTATCATCCAGCTGGCAGGAGGCAAAGCCTCATCCAGAGGCCGCCTTTGAGCAGTCTAAGCAGAGAAGGGAGACAGTTGGATGCAGCAGATCACGGTCTCTGCCTCTCACATTCAAAGCGTGGAGTTTTGAAGAAATCACACACTGCTATTTCTGAATGTTACAACAACACGATAGGTTGGAAAGGAAGAAAACTTTGTGATTTAGTATGTTGTTATTTAAACCACATTATGGAGCTTCTGTAATCCACCTTACTTTAAGTGATTGACAAAAAATGTGTCAAATATTGTGGCAATCATGTTTTCCCTGCTTGGTTAAAACTAAGGCCATTAACAAAACCTTCTCTTTAGTCTTTTATTCTGCCATCATCCCGGCTGACCCCCATCCTGAAAACTTTGAGAATCACCTGCTTAAAAATTAAGAACAATACAGAAAAAAAAAATAACACCGTGCACACACTTCTTGGAGTTCCCTACTCCATTCCTACTCCCTCTCCAAACAGAAGTGGAACTAGCGTACTCAAAAACCTCAGACAGTTTCCTCGGGCACGGCAACCGTGACTTGTTCGAGCAGATCAAGTTTCACCAAATACACGTCTGTCTCACTTTTCCCAACGCTGGTTTTAGACTGGGGGAAGTAGGGGGTGAGAGGGAGGGAGGGAAGAGCAGGTCATGGTTATTACCTTGCAGCCCTGTCAACATGCAGCATGTGACTGCAGAACACAAACATTCAAGGGGGTTCGGTGGGGCATTTTGGTTTTGGTTTGGTTTTTGCCTCTTCAGTAAAAAAAAAAAAAAAAAAAAAAAAAAAAACACATTAAAAAGATTTAACATTAAGATTAGATTAGTAAGTTTTAGTAGTCACATCATAAGCATCTTTGAAGAGTGACCATCTAAAACCAATTAATTCTTACTTCCTTGGTTATTTGTTCACATATCACGGTGGCATCAGCTCATGAGCATTATGGACTGTCCTCTTAAAAATTAAAAAAAAAAAAAAAATCGATGGAAAAATGAAGAAGTGAAGGTTGTGGTGTGTTTATATTTAAAAAAAATCTTACACAGGGAGAAAAACAAGAGAGCAACAGACAGGAAGCCACGGCTGCCTGAGGACCTGTCATCCCAGCCAAACACCCATTAGAAATCACACCCTCATGTCTCATGGGCCTCCTGCTCCGCCACCCCACGTGTGAGGTGAGCACACCGCACAGCACAACAACAAACAGCCCTTTAGTTCCCTGCCACACCACCACACGCACAAGAAAAACCCAACGCTGCCTTTTGTAGCTGGGACACCAGGAAGCCTCACGCAGGCTGAAGCCACGTGCTCTCAAACTGAACTCGGAAAAATTCAGATGGGAACAACTGCAAATGAAAGAAATAGCTCCATTTGCACATCCTTCAGAGAGAAAGGAAGTGAAAAAGTGGGACTGAGGCTCTGCACAGCAGTCACCCACAGCTCCAAAAAGCACACTAACAAGTTCCCTTCGTAGTCAAGAGCACTGACTACTGAGTCTCTAATCCAAGTCTTTAAGATTGCCAGCAAGAGCAACCAGCCTTATCTAAATCTGTAGTTATAACAGACAGAAAGGCAATCTGCAGCGTAACTAGCCAAGTCCCAAAGTACAGGGTAGTATAAACTATGATCTGAAGTAGACTGGTAGCAGATTTCATACCCAGCATAATAAGCATCTCTAAATTATATAGGCATGCGAGTTCTATACTCTGGGTTTCTGAATGTTAATGCAAAGAACAGCCCAAAGAAAACAAAGCAATCCTAACTACAGGATGAGCAGCCACTCAAGGTAACTGTAACAAGGGCTGAAAGGAAGCAAGGCACCATTCATTCCCTTCCACTACAGGGAAAATCCTTCCTACTCTTGGGCATAGGCACTTTCTTCCTATACTTCCACCGCTATTTAATATTTCCTAAGATGGAAAGGAGGAATAAAGATACGCCAACATCATCACATCGTAATTTTTTCTTCCGTAAGAATGATATACGTTTAATCTGCACAGGCAATATAGGGAAGTAATTACAACCTTTCTGAACAAAAGTCTTTCACTCCCCGTGACAGATCCAATACCTGCCACATTCATCTGTGGCTGCCTCCACACAAGAGGAGCACTACTTTCCTGGGAAGGAAATATTTATATGTAAAATTAAAATATAACAGAGGAAAAAAACAAAGTCTTCTGAAAAAGACTATTCTTCCCACATCAAGAAGCAAGTACAACATGCTTATGAAATCAGCATTATGAATCACTACTCTTATTACTAGAAAGATAGAAAAATAGAAAAAGTGCCAAAAAAGACAAAAACGTAGATTCAAAAGTGTTCTGATTCTTAAAATAAGCATATCCATAATCACATACAAAAGCATGGCTTTGTGGAGGTGTTGATAGTGTGTTTTTTTTTTTTTTTTAATTAACTCACCACACCTACAGAAGAGATGGACTTAAGATCCATTTAATCATCAAGACCAATACTAAGAAAGGAAAAAAAAACACAAAAATTGGTCTAAAACTAACCAAACCTAAACAGCTCTGACACTCCTACAGAGCCTTAATGCCAGCTGTCTACTAAAAAACATATTAGGACCCTAGGTGCAACATTAAGGGCATTTTCCAGGCTGGCTGCAAGCCCTTTTATGTTGAGCTAGCGCCTTGTGCTCTGCTGCAGTGTCATGCTTAACACTCAGTGAGAAATGTCCCTTTTGACTACAAGAGCCTCTGAATTCATGCAAGAGACCAAAATCCACCCAAATCATTCCACCTGACACTTCTTCCTCAGCCCCAGAAGCTTCCCAGCTGCAGGGCCGGTATCACAAAGCAGTTGTTTCAATCCCTTGGGCTCCACTCTGCACAAAGTTGCAGGGAGCAACAGGGGCCTGAATGGATCCCTCCAACCAGCCTGAATTTACAGAGAGCATAGATCAAACTTCTAGGAATATACGTAAGAGGCAAGCAAAATAAGCCAGGAATATGCACATCTGTTAACTGCTTCCCTCCCTTTATTTCATACAAATCACTACTCAAAATATCAGCTGGTACCTGGTAGGAAACAGCTTTCTCTACAAGGAAGCTGTTTAACACAGATCTGTCTTATCTTTCTACCTACTTCTCCACTAGTTCTGGACTACTTATGATGAAATTGCGTTGAAGGTAAGAACACAATTCTTTTAGTTATTCCCATCAACCACCCTGACTTTGAGTTTTTTTTTTGTTTGTTTTGTTTTTTTTTTTAAAAAAAAGAAAAGAAAAGAATGAATTATAGTTTCCAAATTAAACAAATACTGCTATTTTATTTTAAAAGGTTTCATCAGCTTTTCCAGCTGTTGCTGCGAGCTTTATAGAATTACTGTAAGAGATGCCATGACATAACTAATGCTGGTTTCAAATGGCAATTTGGAAAACCAGTTCCTCAAATGAGGAAAGCCCAGAGCGTGCCAAGATGCTATCAGTCTAAATAGTTAAAAGTAAACTCTTTACTATTGATTTATAGCACCAACAAACAGAAGAAATGGATGGGCAAGGACACCCCTGAGAGGAGACATTTGCCCCGAATAGGATGGAGAAAGAGATGCCTAGAACTAAAGGACAACTTTATGTATAAATTAAAAGCAGCAGTTCACAACTAACAGAAACACACACAAACATGTGCTTCTGCTTCTTTTGCTCCAAAACAGCTCTAGCCCTCTTTCAAGTTAAATTTATTACAGAAGATGCCAACAAAGGCCAACTCCACACCCAAAAAGCAAAGCCACTGATCTCAAAATTTCCTGCATGCAAGATTTAACACATACACACAGACACACACAAAAAAAAACACATTCTCTAAGCTTTAAATTACTTTGGATTTTAAAAGCTGATTTGGGAACAGAGATTAAACTTGTTCCAGCTAACCTAGTTTTTATTCATTTCATTATTTATTGCTAGGCAACATAGACCGTGTCAAACCATGTTAGAACCATGCGAAGAAGTTCTTCCAATCTAGATCAGAAATTTGCTTCTCGCCCTCCTCCCCCTCAATGTGGGAGCCATATGCATTCCTCTAGCACCAGTGTTCCCAGATGCAACCTGCTTTCTGACCAGGAGCTGACAAACTCTCTTCTCAAAGACTACTGTATGATGCAATTTATCTAAACCACACATGGAGCCTGCAAATAGCTCTCTAGACCCCGATTTCTCAAAGAATAAGTAGTATTTACAATCAGAATTAGTCCCCATCACTATACAGGGAATTTCAGAGCAAGACTCTCCTCACAGTTACCCTTTTCTTCATTTCTAGAAAACTTTAGCTTATTTTCTGACATCTCTCTTATCCATGGTCTGTGTAAGAGTATGAGTAGAGGAGAGATGGACTATTAAGTGCGGTATTACCTCCCTTTGTCATAAGGAAGTTTTGAAGAACTCCGAAAAGGCAGAAAAACAAGAAAGATCAGGGATCCAGGATCTCAAACAAGCCATACATTGAGTGCTCTTAATTAAAGATTTCTTCTAGCACGAAGCTTAAACAAACCCTACAGCTTCTTTAATAAAGCAAAACAGAACATCCTACCTTTTGTTTATAGGTTTTTCATCTTTCTCATAGGGCTTCACAAACCATTTCCCAATGCGCACAAAATTCCGATTCATTAAGCACCTCTCCAACAGGTTGTGAACGGCTTTGAAAAGTAGAGTGCGACATTCATAAGAAAGTCCGTTCTCCCAAACACCATCTTCCTCTTCTACAAGGCAAAGGAGAAAAAAAGAAGTTAACATTGAATTACATCCTATTATTTCGTGTACTAGACATATCATAGAATTCTTTCCTCTCCCACGAGCTCTTAAAATATTCACAGCATAACAAAAACAAAAAGCCTGTAACTTTCAGATAATTCTACTCATGTTATAGATCTCCCCCCCCCCAAAAAAAAAAAAAAAAAAAAAAAAGATTCAAGGCTGCTGGTAAACAAAAGGAACAAGTAGCACCAGTAAGTTACATGTTGCAGTCTGCAAAAACACTGTATCTGCTGATCTATTTGCAAGGTGGCTCATGTTTTGAGTGGTCTGAGCTACGTACATGTACCTGAAAAGTTAGCTGATAGTTATGCTTTAAAAATATTGCCCAAAGCCAGATTTTTAATATATCCTTATGTCTTTAGGTACCATTGACTGAAGAGCCAGGCACATATATCAATGATTAACTGACCCTTAATGGTCATCCATTTGCTAATGAGGAAGGGGGGGCAGTGGGGAGGGAACACCACCCGGCTTCAGACAACACTAGTAGGAACAACCTAAACCTTTTCCCCAGAAGATATGCACAACTGTATTTATTATTTTAGTTATTTTTTAAGACCCAGAACAAACAAAATAAGACACTTATGCATGTAAATAGAACAGCGAGCTGAAAGACAAGGCCCAGTTCATAGTGGTGCAATTCTGAAGTGAAACGCTGAGATCTTATATGCCCCACAAATCAAACACAGGCCTGAAATCCAACTTACACAAGCTAAGTTGATTTGCCAAATCGGAAAGCGAGATTCATTACAAGATGCTGTAATCTCTTTAACCACTCTGGCTTGCGATCAGAATTCGAACACGGTCTGCGGGCCCTAGAAGTCCATGCACCGGCCCAAAGAATTACAAAGGCAGCCACAATACGTGAGTAAAGTGGGGGACACTTGAAGGATCCTGTAACCTCTCTCAGTGCACACATGGTGTCATTCATTCCCATCAACATGGGAATTTGGAAGATAATATAAGGAAACTCAAGAGCTTGTCCTTACATTATTGGCAATCAGGCCTTACCTTTGTGCCTACGTTCCTCGTGCATCACGTTTGACGCATCCCTAAGGATCTCCTACTGCTCACCTTGGACTAACCTAGCACAGTTCTTCTTACACCGCCATCACTTTTATACTCAGTAACTGCAGAGGCTACCAGCCTGCCTGACATAGATAAGGAGACGGATTTTTACTTCAGTCTCTGGGTAGCCACAGAATGATTTAGGCTGAAAGGGACCTGTGGAGGTCACTTGCTCCCACCCTCACTCGGAGTTCCAAGTTAGAACAGTTACTGCCCCCGAGCCTTCTCGCCTCCAAGGCGTGAGGCTTGGGTTCAGATTTAGTTCCACATGCGATGTCTTACAACAGCAACCTGCCTGTTCACCTCCTTCAGAAAGCATTTTGGTTCTAACAGCTTTCCACTGGTTTGCTTCATGGTCAGAAAACCCCAGTAATGCAGCCAAGTCCTTGCATTTTAAATCCCCCTTTGAAATAAGCCCCTTCACCTTTATCTGGAAGCCACTTAGAAGCTTAAAAGGTTGCAATAGTATTAAGTAAAGTCTCAATATCCTTAAATTAGAGAGCATGGAGAAAACCAAACACCTAAGAGTTTTATTTAGAAAGAAACTCTACAGATCATTACAATAAACAGTGTCTAGGATGTCAGGGAAAGGAATTTCAGGATGCTACTGCAACTAGAACGTGGGGACCATAACTGCATATTGCCAGATTCCAGACAAATAAATGTACATTTCCACACCAGATTTCTATTGCGAGTTATAGAAAATTACTCATTGTCCCAGAATCCTTCTCTGAGGGATAGAAGCAGCATAAACAGACCTGCCCCATAATTTCTAAATGAAGAGGTGCACATCACTGCAGATGAATCATGACATTAAATAATTCTGGTGAAGACACGGAAAAGCAAGGAACTGCATTTCCTAGGAGACCTCACCCTGAGTTTCCCCTTCCACCCTACTCCACTGCAGAAGTTCAGCCAAAGCTTGTTTTTCTAACTGCAAAGCTACACTATCATATAGTAACTCACTACAGAAACAGCAGAGAAGAAGCTTGCAACAAAAAGCAACAAAGGTCCAAAGTCAAAGGGTATAAAACCCTGGTGCCAAGAGGACACCTTCTCCCCAGCTCAGAGATTTGTAGACACACACAAATGAGCAACCCTGTCCTACAGGCAGCTTTGCTGCTCAGCACATACTGCTCAACTGGTGGCAAACAAGCAGCTCAATAGAGCAAACATTAACTACAAAGCTTAATGATATTGGACTTTAACTGCACAATAAACTCCACACCATTTCAAAGGTTAAATAGTTGGTTTCTGTATGGCTTTTGCAATTTAAAAAATGATTTTAAGAACATCCCCTGCATCAACTGCCTATAATGGGAGGAAAGAAAGAGCTATTTCCAGACTTTCTGCCTAATTTTGTTTTGACATATTAGTATATCAATGAGAGGAAAGCTGCTGAAGTCGCACGTACACCGAAGCGTAACTCACAGCTTGCATTTTGATGGTCATACAGTGGACACAAAGGAGAAGTTTCAATTTTCAGAGGATACTACAAAGCACTAAGCGTTGCATTTAACATTAATAGTTGTGCTGACAACCACTTTACTAACAAAAGTTTACGTGCAAGAACTTGCCACAACATTGTTTCAGCAGTAAACTAAGCTAGGAGAGCCCTTAGGAATTGCAAAAGATGAGCACGTTATGTGGGGTAAGTGTAAGGCATTAGATGGAAATTACAATTAAAACTCTAGAATTTAAAAAGACAGCATGCTACAAACACGCCTGCTGATCAGGAAGAGCATCTGGAGTCCAAAATATCAAGCTGAAGTGCATCTTGCTAAAGAAAGGGAAGGTTGAATAAGATCACAGTTAAAGATACCCTCATTTCAAAACATTATTCAAATTCATGCAGAAAAATAACAGTAAGAGTTCTACGTCTTTTTGAAGCCTGTTTAGTGACCAGCCCCAGCCCAGCCCCCTTTTTGGTAGGGTGGTGGATGGAAGGGGAGAAATACATCAGCTCAGACCTCCCAAATATTTGGCTTCTTCATTTAAATTATTGTTTCCCAACAACCGAAAGAATCCTCCTACTTAATACAAATTGTGCAAAGTAAACCATTAAAAATCCTTTTATGTGAGGGAGAGGAAGAGACACTTTTGTCTTCTAATCTTTTTTAAACAGAATAACGGTAAATGTTCAACCTGGTAGTCGTAATAAACCAAAACGAGTTGCTGATTCATTTTAAGAAGGTGATAAGCCACAATTTCACTTCAGACGAGTGATATCCACAAAAGTGCTCTGGCAACCTGGAAGTTACAAATATTTTAATTTTGATTACAAACATTTTATTTTTGATTAGCCTTCTTAGCTGTCCAAACTGGCCAACTAGTCTGTGGCAGAAATTTGTGTAATGCATTAAACAAATATATACACATTATCCTCCTATAAGGAGTTTTCCTCCCTCCCTCTTTACACCATATATGAAGTGGAGTTTTCCTTACAAGAACCTACAAAATTAGGAGAAAAACTAACGGAAATATACACTAGTAAAAATACCATTTTCAAGAACACTTTGAAAGAATGTCTATTTTCTTCCTTCTTCCTTTTAACATCTAGGTGCCCATACCAGCAAGATACCAGTAAGCACCACCTACTGAAAAGGCTGAATATGTTTTCCATGCCATTAAAAATGTCTTCCTAATGCACAACGAACCTCTAAAAATAACCTATGCAAAGGAACAAGTCACAGACAAGCCAGCACTTTGGATTACTCCCCCCCCCCCCATTACTTCAATTACACAGAGGAAAAATCCATTCCTTGTATTATGACTTAGAAGCATCTTTAAAAAGTGTTACTTACTTTCATGGGCTTTCTTTCTGTCATCACTTGACAGCAAGCCAGTTATAGGAATAGACTGATGCAAAATTGATTTATACAATCAAATTACACTTCCTATGGAAGCGTCAGATTACGAGGGAAGTATAATAAGCAAAGTAGTGTGAAATTGGTGCTGTATACAACACTATAAAAATACAATAGTAGAATAGTAAATAAAGGTCTCCTTTAAGGGAAAATGAAAGATTTTTAAATCCAGATGCTTTATATTAAATAAAGTTGCTCAAACTGAGAATTATTCAGTTAACCTAATGAAAGAGTTTTACAGTTTTAAGGGCTCATATCCCTTATAGAAGTGAGAAGCAGCATTTTGTGTTTATAAAGTGCTGATTACAGTTCCAAAATACCAACTTAAGAATCCAAGCCAGACAACTTCCACTGTAGGGCTGTATCTCACCCACATTCACTGAAGAGACTTTAGCTACCCCAACTAGTCGCAAAATGTCATCAACTGAAAGACAAGCCAAAACAGGAGCTACCATCCAAAACACCATCCTCCAAATATTCAACGCCACTGCAAGTTAGCTTTTGCAGTGCCAGCCCTTCACCAGCATTGCATGCCATGTTTTTATGCTTTCCTCTACCCAGCAGACCTCTTTTTCCACGTACTAAAAACCTACAAGTATTACAATATAGTAAGTTTGTAACTGTGCTGGCTTATGGGGATAACAAGGTAACGAGTTTCCTTCAGTACTTGCAAGCTCTGAGTTTCACTGGTGTGGAGCTCTTTTACTTGGCCATAAGGAAAGAAAAGCTGAACAACTTTTTCACTGCGTGTTTCCCTAATAGCCTCCTGCACGCTGCCTTTGAGTAATACCATAAGCAGATACCTTGTTCCAGCTTATCCTCAGCAATCATGGGCTCATGGCTCATAATGAGCAGGTACATTACGCATGTGACATCGTACCTCACACCAGCATATGACACGAAATCCATTCCTATGACAAAGTATTTTTCACCTTACTCCACGTATGTTTCACATGCATGCTTGGCAATAGAAATGGGAAAACAGGGAAAAAAAGTTCAGCACCTCCTTTGAGCTGGTCCTCATACCAAGTCACAGAAGTTTTACAAAGTCTGAGTCAATAATTTTTGCATAACGCTCATCAGCAGTTTTGCTGAAGAGGACACATCTCTCTCTGACACGGAGGACAGAAGAATGCCAAACACCAGTGCCCCACACAGCAAGGAACACCCTTAATGCTTTCTTATTACACATGCAGGAGCATTGGCATCCACTACAGATGAGCCAAGCTCCCTGTACTGAGCAAGGCCAGCTGCAAAATTACATTTATCCCTCCCAGAAGTGTGAGGAAGACCATTCAGCAAACAAAAATCTGGTTAACTTGATGTATGACAGATACAAAGAAAACTCTTTAAAGTAAGTTAACAGGATTTAAGAGACACCAGAAGGAAAAAGGCACCTTATAGCCCACCATTTAAGAGATGCAACTTGAAGGTCAAAGACACGCTGAAGCATTCCCCTATCCGGGCATTCATCAAAACGTAACCAGTTCCTTGGGACTGTCTTGTACATAATTCATACCCAACTGCTCTCAAATCTGAAACTATCTACTAGCAATATAAAAATGTATAGGTAGTTAAAACAAACCAAAAAAAAAAAAAAAAAGGAACTCATCTAATAAAACTGTTGATCAGACCAGAGAGAGACCATTGCCTTCTGAAATTTGATGAGATGTCCTACTTTAAGGTCTGAGCTGCAGAAATTACTATAATCAAGCCTCACTGTCACAACAAAAACATAACCTTTGAGATTGTTGGAGGATAAAATAACATTTCACTAACTTCTGCCTGCCTCTAGCTATGTTGAGAGAGAAATAGACTTATTGTATGTAACTCCAAAGAAAACCATAAGTCTCTTCCTAGGGAAGGAAAAAAAAAATGATTGAGTGAAGTCAATATTACTGATCAATTACCATCTCTGAACAAGTCTCCTTTTGACATGCCCCCAGGCAACAACAATCCCTGACCATCAACAAGGCTGTTATCCAAGGCTGGATACGAGGATTCAGATATAGCCACTAGCACTCATTCAAACACATCTCTGGGGCAAAGACAGAACTTCTAGAATGCACAAGCTGAACTGAGAGAGACAGGTGATAAGCATAGATGCACACCTGCAAAACCTTATGTTTTCCCTTTTAAAAGTGATTTTGGGAAGACACTTCTGCACTTGATACAGAGATTCTTGAAGGGTGCCTTATTTCAGATCTCTGAGGATTGATGACTGGGATATGTTCCAGACACTGAACGTCCATTATTCATTGAAACTACAAATCACAAAAAAAATTAACAAAAACCGTCCAAATACTGACCTCTCCCTAACAAGAATAGTTTCACGCCAAAGGAAGCCAGAATCAAAGTTGTTAACCCCAGCACATTTCTAACTACAGCTCTTCCAAGCCCCACTTCCCTACGAGAAGCCTGCTGGGGGCTATGAAGGCCATGCCAGCAGCAGGCTGCTCTTACCCCTCTGTGCCTCCCTCGCTCAGGTCTTCAGGGCAATTCCTCACCTACTGAGGTAGCAAAGTTCTAAATGAGGCAGCACCTCAACCATCAGCAGCAAACAATTTCCAATCAATTTTGCAAGTAACAAGCCTCTGCCAGGAAGTAATTTATCTTTCCCGTTGAAAATGAAACAAGCAATCACGGGGAGAACAGGGCAATGTGAATTGCTAGCAGAAATTGTCCACCAATGAAAAAAATCCATTAGGTCTATGACAAAGGTCAGATAACATTGTTTGGGTTCAGCCATAATTCTTTCTTATATTAGGTCCACATTAAGATTTTGTGTAACAGGAAAGAGAAAAAATGCAGGTGCAGGCACTCCTCAGCCATCTCCTCCACAACACAGCCGATTAATATTTTTATCAAATTCTGGTCATATAAGAACGAAGCAGACTAACATGCTCTAAGAGATTATAATGTCCCCTTTTAATTAAGAGGAGAAAAAACCTGCCTGCTAAAACCATGACATCAGGTACATCTACACACAGACGCAGGTAACAATCTCATGAGCAGTAAGTGTTTCGGTGGAAAAATACTTAATAGCAAGACACGCAGAGCAGCCTCTCTCTGGAAGTGCAGACATCCACAGGTGACCTAACAAAGAAAATACCCCAAACAATTGCAAAGGCATGTTTGGGAGACTCTAATCCCCTAGTAGCTCTCCCTTAGACACAAGGAGAGGTTAAGAGTTGACACCCACCTAGTATGATGCTTGTTTAGCTACCTGTGCGGAAGTGTAAACCTCTAAAATACAAACACACACTGATCTGAAAGTTCAGCTACAAAACGCTGCTATTCTCAAGAGGCACCTTCGTACTAAATCGCTACTAGATAGATTCAAGAAAGAACGCAAAGAAAGTTGTTCAAACAAGACTTTGATGGCCAGCTAGAGCAGAAAGGCAGTCTCCAAATGGCTTAACTTGTATTTGATCTTAAACACACACACATAAATATGGAACATACTCGTCCCATTTTAATCCCACCGGCCAACAGTACACAAAATTTACACAGATGCCTTCACACAAGCGTTGGTCTTTGCTTAGGCTAAATGCTATTTTGGGCCTGGGCCTGCCCTAAGTCACATCTCAGCCATATAAAGGATGTGCCCTGCAGGTCAAGACTGAGGTTATTCATAGGGCAAAAATAAGGAAACCATAAATGCAATAAAATATCAAGCAACCTACAATGTAAGTAACATTTCAGATGCAAAGTTTTATTTCCAGGACAGACAGGAATACCAGAAGCATCCCAGTTTTGAAGTCAACTATTCAAACAAAATAAACATTATTTTACTACGTCAATTCTTTTCCAGATCATACTGTTTTGTACAAAAATCCCACACGCTATTAAATTGTTTCAAGTCAGCTTCCTCAGTGGCACTTCAAATTTGTATTTGTTCTTCAGCTTATCCACAAACACAGACAGAGTTAACAATTTCTGGTTACCAGGTCACCAAACCTGGGTCTCATTTTACACTTCAGTAACCTGAATACTGTACATTATTTGAAAGGAAATCAGAGTAATGTGACTTTTTTTTTCCTCTAGAATCAGCGTAGTCTCACCGACAGACTCACACAGATCGTTCAAAAGCTTAATTTCATAACACTGCAAGTAAACATTTTCAAAATAAAGTGCCAAGTTTCAAACACAACAATACTGAGAAATACAAATATTGCCAGTCTTTCAGAAGTGGCAAGTTTAGGTTTTAAAGCAAGAACAGGTTTGGAGCACAGGAAAAGGGAGAGATAAATCATAAAAGTACAAGGGTGAAAGACTCTTGCACAAAACCAATAAGCTAGTTTCAGATGCCTCCTTTTGAGGACTTCTCACCAACAACTTGACTTCCAATCTAAACAACTCCACATGGTTCAGGAGCTGCCCGGTTCTCTACAATTTTTATTACACAGTAAAATGGGGGTTAGTATTTGAAAGGTCCAATTGCCCAATGAAGGAGATCTGATCAAAATACGTCTAAGGCATCCTTTTTGAATCATAGGCACGACTTTGGGTGCAAGAAGACTGAATTTGAGCAGCCCCTTCTTTAAAGGCTTACTTGCTTGGTTGTGTTTATTTATTTATTCCCAAAATAAAAAAAAGCAGAGAGCAAAAACTTGTTTCTTGATAATCTAGCAGCCCAAGACCACCTAAGCACAGACAGCAGTTGTTTGATCAGCGTACTGCTGTAATAATTTGGCTCTTCTGAGAGTTCTTTCCACTATCACCATAAAAAATCAAAGTTGTAGACTGTAGGAATACATTTATCTTATCTCTAGACAACGGTTTATCTCGTACAGATTTTTGTAACGGCTGGCAGAAGAACGTCCCGAGTAACTGCATCCTTTCACTGACTAAAAGGAGTTATTATTTCTTCCTACCTGAGAGATCATGATGAATTAGGTCAGCAAAGTTGGGGTCATCACCCCACCAAAATATCCATAGCTCCCTGCGTCCCGGTCTCTGGTCTCGCCGCCAAACACTGAGTACATCCGCCTTCAGACAGCGACTGAAGCTGCTCAGAATAGGGTCCTCTTCCGTGACCGGGAAGAGAATTGGGGCAGACGTTGGACCCTGCCATACGTATCGCTTCCATTTAATCCCAGTTAGATCAGCCTGTGGGAAAGAAGAGAACAACTGTCAGACACTGGGGTACGTTCCCTACAGAAACACACAGCTATAACTAGAAGATGGCACAGGAAGAGGCAAATGGAAGGAAGGAGTAAAGGATCAGTCCAACAAAACTTAACAGTAATTGTACTTGTAAGTTTTCTCTACCTTAGAAGATAAACTGGAAATAATTGGGCACCTTGTTCTAAGATCTCTTTTAATAACTGAAGTAAAGCAAGAGCTGTTCATTTTCCCTTCATCTTTAATATTACAGAGAGAAAAGTCAGATTTGATTTAAAACAAAAATGAAAAATGAGTGACAATATAATTATTTGCAGACTACAACTGCCCAATCTTTTAAGCACTTGCCTTAGCAAATAGCTTCTCATTTTATGCCTGCTTATCCATACACAGCTTTTTACAATCCAAGATATCTAAGGATATATGGGGAAGAGAGCAAATCTAACCCCGGCATACATCCTTCCAGTCACCTACTAGTTCAGAAAATTTCACAAGTTTCTCCATTGTAAAATGCTCTCTCCTGCACAGGAAGCTTCTTAAGAGCACTTATTTCACTCTGAGCTACCACGCTTTTCATTTCTCACACCACATTTTAAGAATTTAAATCCTGTTTCTCTCATTAAAATACACATCATTGGCTATGATCCACTAAATCCCCTTCTGGGCAAAGATTCATTTGACTTTATAAAGTGAAAGAGCTACCACCATACCCAGTGGGAAAGAGACGATTCCTGGATTATCTACAAGCCAATACTGCACTGAGTTTTAATATGAAGTTTTTTCCACTTGAGCGCAGGCACCTTAAGGTGCTTTGGGGAGGCATCATCCCTTGGTTTGGCCTGAGAAGGGAGACCGAGCCCAGCTGGCATTTGCTAAGAAGTCACTGATTTTTTCCTCCTAATAAGCACACCTAAGATCACTGCAACATTTAAACCTAACATGGCAGCCTTCCTACCTTCAGGAGAAATGTAGAGGAAAGGCAGGGAGCCTGCAACAGTTGATACTCTAGAAAGACTTGAAGGTTTAAAAACGCACCAGTAACATGGAGCTGCAGGCCTGATGCAGTCTGCAGACATGTTCAGGCTGTCCAGATTCCCCTCCCTCCAAAAATACCAGTACAACAGCTTGGCACAGCTTTTTACTTATGACGAGAATAACAAATACCAGGCAGTCACCTAATATTAGTTAATTTGCATTGAGGGGAAAAAATAAAATACTGATGAAGCAGGTCGGCATGGCCACCAGAAATCGCATCACGGTGCGGTTGAATCGAATTTAGTTTGGGAGCTACCAAAAAAAAATAAATAAAAATTTTAAAAATCGTCCATCCGAAGGCTTTCGCACTTAAGGCTACAAAATGGTGCACAACAAAACCCAAGCCACCAGTGCCTCCCGGAGCGTACCACCGCCAGCACAGCTCCGGGCTGGGAGCAGGCAGCAAACGAGGGGGCCCTCGGAGGCGAGGGGATGGCAGCGGAGGGGATGGGGAAGGGGAGGGGGGGAGAAAGTTGGCCGAGAAAGCGAGGAGAGGCGAGAGCCGGCAGGCTGGGCGGCGGGGCTGGGAAGGTTAAAGAGAAAGCTGAAAAAAAAAAAAAAAAAAGAAAGAGAGAAAAAAAAAAAAAAAAAGTTGCGGGCGAGGACGGGGAAGGCGAAGGCGAGCGGCGGGGAGCGCCGAGGCAGGAAGAAAGGGGAGGGAGGGGCGACGGGAGACAGACAGCGGCGGCGGGGGGGACCGGAGGGGCATGGGAGAGTTGGCTGCTTCCAGGCAGGGCCTACTCCGAGGACTCATCCAGCAGAAGCTCTGCTAAAAATGGCTGCTTGGCTTTGCACTGCCCCTGCCCCCCCTTCCCCCGGCCGCCTCCCGCTCCCACTCGCGGCCGTGGCGCGGCGGCGGGCACTCACCAGGCAGAAGAGGTTGGAATGGCAATCCTCCAGGCTGGCCCCGTTCGGCACGAAGCAGGAACTCATCCTCACAGCCACAACCCACACGCCATTATCCCACAGCCTCCGACAAGAAAGAAAGAGACAGACAGAGAGAGAGAGAGAGAGAGGGAGAGAGAGAGAGAGAGAGACAGACACTGCGAGGGAACGGGGGGAGGGGGGCGAGGCACACGCACAAATAATAATGCAATTAAATAAGGGATTTACATACGTACACACACACACACGCACACGAAATAGGGGCTGGGTAAATAGCCCGGGAGGAGAGCGGTGTAAGAGAGAGGGTTTTTTTTTTTTTTTTAAATAACGATTTTTTTTAAAAAGAGAGAGCGAGCGAGAGAAACTCGGAACGTTTTCTCTTCTTCTGGATATCAAATGGGGGGGGGGGGCAAAGCCACCACGGAAGGGGAGACCAGAAAGAGGGAGGTGGTAAGTAATCCAACGACAGGAGATTAAGATCAAAATCCTCCCTGTTCCTCTTGTCTTCTCATTCGCATAAGGAGGGGAGGGAGAGGAGGTGAGGTGAAGGGGTAATTGATCCAACAAGAGAATAAAAACGGGGTAATTAATCCAGGGGGCTAGGGGTAAAAATCAGTTGACATCCCTCCTTCCTCTTATCTCAGATGCCGAGCAAGAGAAGTAGGAAAATAAATAATCCGATGGGGGCAATCAATCCATAAAAACCTCCCTCCTCTTCCTCCCGTTTCTTTTAGTGATCAGATGAGAAAGGGCAAACAGCAGAATGACTGGGAAGGGTTGGTTGTGGGAGAGAGAAAAATCCAGGCTCGTCTCTTCGGAGTCCGAGGGCAACAGGGTGGGGGGGAGCGGATTCTTCTCCCCCGCTCCAAAAAAATATTCCAATAAATTAAAATTTTAAATCATAAAAACAAACTTCGGGGGCCTGAAGCAAGGCAAGTCTGAAGAATTCGTAAAGGCCGGACAAGAAAAAAATTCCTGGGGTGTACCCCAAAAACCATCTGCGGGGGCAGGGGAGGGAAGGTGTTCCTTGAGAGAAAAAGGCCGCAAAAGTCTCCTCAGCAGCCCGGCGGGGGGGATTAAATTCCCCCCTCCCCGAAAAGGAAAAGGCTCTTCGTCGAGAGGGTAAAACCAAAATATCCTCCGGTGGGTAAAAATCCTTCCGTGGGGAAAGGAGGGAGGGGGGCGAGGGCTGGCAGGAGGAAATTGCGGGCGCCCCTCGGAGTCTCTTCGGGGACGGCTCGGAGGAGGCTCCCGGAGGCCGATCCCCAGGCGGCTCGGGGGAGGAGGCAGGGGGCAGATCGCGGGGTGTCTTCGGGGAGGCTGCGCCCCCCCCCCAGCTGTCCTCCGGGGCCGGGGGGAGCCCCACAAAGTCCACGGGGCCGGGAGGGTCTCTTCAGGGGGGCCCGGCCCCCGCCAAGTTACCGCCGAAGCCCCTCAAGGACCCCCCCCTCGGGCTGAGGGGAGAGGAAAGGGGAAAAGGGAAAAGGGGGGGGGGGTGTGCTCGGCGGGGAGGGCCGCCTTCAAAAGGGGCTGCCCCCTTAAAAAATAATAATAATAAAGGCGAAAAAAAAAAAAAAGGAAGAAAAAAAAAAAAAAAGAAATATAAAAACGAGAGTCTTCAAACGGAGCGGTGTCTTCTGCGGGGGGGGGGGAGCGAGCCCCGAGGGCCCCCCGGCGGGGCAGGGCAGGGCCGGGCCGGGCCCCCCGCTCTCCTCAGGCGCCGGAGGGGGGGCGGTGGGCGGCGGGGCCCCCTCCTCGGCAGGGCAGGGCGAGGGGAAAGGGGAGGGGGGGGGGGGAGGCGGCGGCCGGGCCCCGGGGTCTCGTCAGGCGGAAGGGCGGCGGGGGAAGGGGGGGGCAGCCCCACAAAGCCCGGCCCCGCTGAGGCGGCTGCTGCTGCTGCTGGCGGAGTCGGTGCCGCGAAGCCCCCGCCGGCTGCGCTGCTCTCCTCGTCCTCCTCCTCCTCCCTCCTCCTCCTCGCTTCCCCCTCAGCGGTGCCTCTGTCGGCGGCTGCCCGGCCGCGGCATGGTGCTGGGCCAGCTCCCCCCTCAGCGCGTCTCCCCCATGTCGCGGCGGGGCGGGGCGGGGCGGGGGGCGCGGCGCGGCTCCTGCCGGTTAATTCCGAGCCCCTTTCGCTTTAATGGCGGCCGCGGGGACGAGAGTCGGCGCCCCCCCCTCTCCCCTCCCGCCGCCGCGCTCTCATTGGCCGCCGCGCCGTCACGTGGGGCCCGCCCGGCCATGGCCGCCGGGGGAAGGGAGGGGGCAGTGGCGCGGCGCGGCCGCCAGGAGCCTGCTCGGCGCTGCCGGGCCCGGCGCCTTCCCCGCTGGGAGGTCGCCATCTAGCGGCCGTGGCGCGGCGGGCTGGGCCGCGCGCTTGGGCGCTGAGGAGGCAGAGAGGGACGCGGGTTCGAGGCCCGCCTCCTCCCACAGACAGGCCCTGAGGTGGCTGGGCCCGAGGCCCGGCTCAGAGCTGAGGGTGTCCCCGCTCCGCACCCCCCGGTGTCGGTGGCTTACAGGGGGTGTGCTGTGGGCATCCATCGTGTCTGAGCTACAGGCCAAAGGCCGTGGGCTCTCACCTCCCAGAAATCCTTGTCTTGGCTCCTCCACCACAAATTTCTACCCCTTGGCAGAGTTTTCCTGAAGTCTGCACTTAACACTATCCTTCCTCTTTGCCCTGCAAAATTAATTCCGTACGAAGGATCCTAGAGCCATTCTAAAACACAGGCAAAAATTTAGGAAGCTCGCAGTAATATTTAGCGTCAACATTAATGCTTTCAATAGCCCCCCAGACATCATGCTTTGTGGAGCAGAACTGTACTCCAGAAATCAGGTTTTTCACACAGCTACATGTTACGCAGTTTATGAGGACACAGTAGGTGGCTCCTCTGTTACTATATGCACAGATTTGAGATTATTCAGACTTAAGATGCTACAGTGTCAGTGAAAGCTATTTTTAAGAAACACTTGGAAAGTATATTGCACTTGCTAATCCTCTCGTATTACACATTAATTTTTCATGCAATGGTTTGCATGTAGAATGTAAAATTTTAAGTTACTATATGCAGATTTTTTTGACTGCAAACTTGGAGTGAAAGTACAAACTGGTGTAAAGAGCCTAAAGTAAAGACTTAAATGTCTAAGCTAACATGACATTCACATTAAAATGTGATATGTTCCTGCAACAGCAGCACATTGCATCACAACTATGCAACAAGATGATGTTTCAAAGGCCCTGCAAATTATTTCAGGACTCATGAACAAGATGAGTGGCAACCTTCTGCCTTGATAGAGTGGGAGGAAAGAAGGACACTCTATAAATAAATTTGTATGGCAAGTTAAAAAAAAAAAAAAAAAAAAAAAGTGAGGCTAGATATTTTCACAGAGAAAAACTTTGAAGATTTACTCACACTAGGACTATTTTTGTATGTCAGTGTAGGCAAGCAAGATTCTTCTTTTTATCTAAATAGAACCAGAGTATTTTTAACACAGGAGATTCATTCCCTCACTGCTCATCGAACCACAGCAGCTGGGGCCAGAGCTGGGATGCGGGGGGAGGGCGAGTGGAACCAAGCCCCTTTCCAAGTGGAACAGATGGTTTTCTCTGTGGTGAGGACCACGGTGTGAGAGCGATTTGCTCTGCAGTGGCACTCAAAACCCTCTCCTCTGCACCACCGTGGGCACCGAGAGGCACACGAAGGCCCTCTGAAGTTTCGGTGTGACGCTTTGGTCATTAGAGCAATTATCTCACTGTGCAGAGAGAGTTGCTGGCAATGTTAAGTCACACCTCCCTAAGGAGAAATCCAACACTTTGAAGAAAATAAAAGAAAGCAACATTCGGCACTAGTACACAAGAACCAGTATGGTTTTCTCTTTAAGAGGAAAAGGCATCTTTTGGTAAAACTGGGATTTGGCAGTGGGAATGGAAATCCAGTCAAATGACACAGTGTGGGCTAGATGCATAACAAATGTACTCTCGTGTCTTCCCCTTGATTTCAGGATGACACCAAATTTTCATTAGCTGAGAACCCACCTTTTTTGCCTGAAACAGTACAGTTCAGTGTCTCAAGGAGAAGATTAATCTAGTGTGTAACACAGGTTTTGGCACCGATTCACTTCACGGTTTTGAGGAACCCAGCTTCTAGGTCTCATTTTACCTATTTGTAAAGTGCATTTTGAGATCCGGTTCATTAATACTTACATATTAATCACAATAAATACCTATGCAGGACCTCAGCACAGTCAAGCACAGAACATAATTTCTCCAGTAAACATAAATACAGCATGATGAATGAGGAAAACACTGATGAAAGAGGAAACAAAACTAACAAATCAACCAGAGATTTGTTTTAAGAGTCATTCCCTTCCTGTGTCATATCTGAGTTACAGAACCTTCAAGTCACCAGCTTTCCTAATTACACGTGCGGCACTAAATAACATTAAAGACACACCAGATAACAGTCATATGCATTTATGGAAAATTTTGGACTTGAGACATAGCTTGCCCTTTGCCTACAGTACATGCTATTTGAGAAATAAAGCCTCCTTAAAAAAAAGAGGGAGGAGGCAAATTAAAAAAAAAAAAAAAAAAAAAAAGGAAAAAATGTTATTGAAAATATGCTTTCTATTTTTCAGATAGGTTCTTACATAGTTCTCATCTCTGCAACTTCCAGAAGTGCATTAAGCTGCATAATTAGCATCTGTCACATGTAGCCTTTTCCTTCCCTCTTCTTCTCCCTAGAGGCGAACTGCATGAAGAAAATTTAATATAAATTTTAGTATATACATTGTGCGGTGCATTCATATTACGAATGATATAGTCAAGCGAGTTTGTGCTCATTCTTAGGTTAATCTTTCTGTAATATAAACTTTGCCATTAAAAAAAAAAGCTACTGTTCCAATTTAAAAATTAACTAGTGTTTTGGAAAGAACGATAGTGGGGGCGGGGGTGAGATGATCAGCATTGCATCAGATTTAAACCAATGGAATTGTTGGGAACTGGGCAGTTAACGCTGTAGTCACTCAACCTGGCATTAAATCCTTACACTCTTATATATATAGTCACACTGAAATATATATCCCAAAGTAGCAAGGGATGGATAGTTTTTCCCTTTAGTCATACGTATTTATTTTGACAAGAATGTTATTTGAAAAACAACAAAATAAAAAGCAGGATTTTATACATAGTTTGCATTTCTAATCTCTTCTTGTTTGTATTGCTTTTTCATTCACACTGAAAGAGACTCCCCTGTTGAATATGAAAAGTCAATGGTCTACAGCATCTCCTAGTGAATCTCTCTGTGGACAAACTTAAAAAGAAAATGCTACCTTTTAGAAGTAAAGACTAAAAAGAAAGAAATGCAGCTTAAGGACAATAGCAACATGAAAAACAATGACATTATTTAGCCTCTGATTTCCATTCAGACTCTCTCCTAGTTTTTCACAGTATTTATTTTCTACTTAATTAGTTCAAAGAAAATTGAGATTATAGGATTGAACATATTGCCAACAACCTGAGGTATGAAGTGCAGACTGAATGCTTAAACTTCAGCTACTGAGGTGGTAATTACTGTAATTGGTCCATGTGAAGCAAATACATCAAGTAGTATAGAGTTCAAACTCATGCCAGCCAGTCTCCAGTTGGCACAGGGAGTTCTATCAGGAGGATACAGCGGTCTCAGCAGGACTTATTATTGGCAACTGTTCAACAGTTCTCTTCTGCAAATGGTTTCAAGGGGACTTGGGTGGGAAGAAAGACAATTTTTAACAAATTAAACTACCTAAAAATGGCTGGATGCCCAGAGCCACCTAGTCTGCATTAGTCACTACTACTAAACAATTTTAAAAAGAAGATTAAAAATATCATTGCTGTAAAGAAACGTCTATCAGGCTTTAACAATATGATGAGATCCTTGCAAAGTTACCCAAACATGATGCTACAAGTACATATATAACTGTGTCTAGAGAAAAAGGTACAGCAGAATCTTTACACAATGTGTGTTTCTCGGAAAACAACTAGCTCAAGTTACTGGAATCCAAGTATTCCTATAAGGACACGCCATATAGTTTCAAGAAATTAGAAGACCAGTTACTTTTTAATTAAAAGTGACAATGGCGAAACTCCCGCAGGAGATAAGATTAGGGGGACTGTTTATTTCTCATTAGTCACATACTCACAAATCTTATAACATTTGTAAGTTGTCCATAATTGTAGTGTAAAACATAATTTAGATTTGCACTGAGAGTTTTCACAGGAGACTCTGCTCTGTGCTATATTGATGTTTGGCTGCTTTGTTTAGATATTGCAAAAATGCTTTTTTCAAATGATGAATATGTCATTTTTAGCAGAGGCCTCTAAGAGAAGATTTGAGTTTAACGCATGGCAATAAAAAAAGAGGAATATGAGAATTCTTACTCTCTTTAGTGTCAGCTTTGGTTAAGATGTATGAATGCACATGAATAGTCTTGTCAGAATCTCTGAGGCTACCGACATTCAAGATCTAACATATTATTACTTCTGACCAGAACACTAGCTACTATGCAGTAAGGAGAATGGAAAGAGAAAAAGATAGGCCCACTCCCTAATCAGACAGAAATTTTTATGTATTTCTCTGCTTGGAAATCTCTGAACAGAACTTCGCTGCTGTGAAAATACTACGCTTATTGTCTCCAATCTGAGATGAATGACTATACATACTCTTTAAATCTGCACCAGGAAAAAATAAAACAAATCATCACTGCATGCCTGATCTTGCATCTTTTACTCACGGAAAGGATTCTAGTTAATTCATTTAAATCAAGTATTCTACAACCAAATATTACATCCTTGTAAGGGACGTCTGCTTGTCAAAAGAAAGATCCTAGCACTTCAAGCTTCAAAATCTATTATTTACCAAAAAACACTGAAAGTTTCTTTGACTTACCAGTGTCTGATAAAAATAACCTAACTATTGAATTTAGTTAAATTAAATCATTTTAATTCAAATGTTAGTATATATCAAGTCTGGATACCACTACAATGGACAGGTTCATTTGCCAGAAGCAAAAATCTTACAAAATGCTTATGGCTGAGCTAAGAGAAAATCTATTTCAGACTTTTTTGTTGTTGTTATTGATAATTTGTTGCCAAAGAAATTGAAATAATTCAAAAGCACTGAAGTTAGTTTAGTCAGAATGTTTGTCTTTTGAATTCGGAGATGCAGAATGACTACCTTTCATTCACAATGCAACGAAAGAGAACATCCTGTACTTTGCAACTGAAACTACCTTTAGTCCATATTCACAAGTTATACCATGTCAGATAAAGAAACTGATTTGTTTGGTGCAAAAAATAAAAGCAGACCTTTACATATTTGAAATGCAACAGATGGTCTTCCAAGAAGAGCATAATGACTGGCAGACAGTACACTTCGTTAGAGTGGCTTGGAATGTCTTCAGCAATTACACAGAGAGTGCTTTGCGGGGGGAACCCCTGTCAGCTCTATGATTCTTCTCCTGTAAATAACGGTGATTTCCCCATTTAGATGTGAAAAAAAAAAAAAAAAAAAAGTATCTGATAAAA
This sequence comes from Netta rufina, assembly GCF_964035555.1. Taxonomy (NCBI): domain Eukaryota; kingdom Metazoa; phylum Chordata; class Aves; order Anseriformes; family Anatidae; genus Netta; species Netta rufina. The sequence goes on along the minus strand of NC_140145.1, from coordinate 9,280,797 downwards.
CAAGACAAGCTAGCCAAAGACCTGGAAAAGGAAGCACCTTTGGTCCTCATAAAACTATTCAAAATGAGGCTCCAGAAATTCTGACACCTGAGAAAAAAGATGCAAATAGAAAAAAAAAATGCATTAAGAGGAAACAAATTGGGGCATGTAACTGCAGAATTATTCATCTATAGCCAAGTATTCCATGGAAATGTAATTTAGGAAAAAGAAGATTTAAAATAGGCTCCTCCAGACTTTTAGAGCTGGTAGGTCTACAGATAGAACATGCACAGAAGAATATAACAACATATAAGAATATAATAATAATTAGAGTTATAATAAAGAATAATATAATGCTGATTTTTAATATTACTTATGTGAGTCAGAAAATTTAACTTCTGTTCCTCTCCCTCCCCTTCAATCCTAGAATTAGTATTTTTTGTTACAAAATCTTCTCCACCAAATTCACCCTGAATAAAACTTTATGTGGCAACATAAACACAACCAAAATGTGTCCTTCAACAATGTAACTTAAATGTTGACGGAATCATAACTGCATTACTCCCTCTCCAATTAGCAGCAGCTTTCTTTATGTTTGCTTATGAAGCGTAAACTGTTCACTTGTCACTACAAAGACCTTCTGTAGAGGACTTAAAAAAACAGCCACAGCAATTAAAGTGACAACAACAGAGGTGGACTGGTCACATTATGACAGAAAATATCCAGCTGTTTCTTTCCATAAAAAAAAAAAAAAAAAAAGATGCACCAACTATCTGAAATATTACAACAAAATTTTGTTACTCTATGTGATGCTGATGGATATTCTGGCAAAAACAGAGATTTCCAAGAAAGGAATACGCTAACACAGAATTAGATCAAACCTCACAGACCAATTCTTTTTCCACCTAATCAGAATTATCACTCATCCTCCTTAAGCATGCAAACTTCCCTTTTTGCTATAACTATAGATACACTACCCTGTCAGAAATTCTCTGAAATCTAAGCAGAATTGGCTTGGTTTTTGTCACCCAAAATAAGTAAGGCAAAAAGTAAGCTGATAGTGTGTGGACAAGTAAATTAGATTTTTAAATTATTTACTTTAGTTGTGTTGAAAAACATTGTACGAGTTAATTAAGACCACAAGTCTTATTACACCCAGGCTATTACTTATAAAACACTAGCCTCTGTTACAATAACATCTGTCTATGCTTCTATGCTGCTGGTTCTTGCCTGTTATTTAGATTATTAAAAAAAAAAAAAAAAAAAAAAAAAGAAAAGTAAATGTTTCAGGTTAGCTTCTCATAATTGAGGTTACAGGGAAGTGATCTGAAGTGATCACATCTGAAGTGATAAATAGGTTTGATTTCTAACACAGGAAGAAAGACAGTGAGAAAATAACTGACATACAGAACCTGTCATTCAGGGTGGGGGGAAACACGTCTGTAGAATCCGCCTACAGTTCTTGGAGAAAAACTGATGAGAAAATTATCAGGAAGATTTTCACTGCTATTTCTTTTCTGGACATTTTTGCTTCTCATAACAGCACAGATATGGCAAGTGATATGTATCAGAATTCATCCATGCATTATATTTTGCACATCAAATTAAATTGGTTACCCATGACTTTTTAAGCAAATACAAGAATGCAGAAAACATGACAGCTGTTTATATATAGAATATATGGGCATCTCACTCCTTCCCTCACATTTAGGAAGAGCAGCAGATAATGAGCTCAATCATTATACTGAGAATAAATTTTATTTGTGAGTTCAGAAGTATCTCTGACTCCTTATCTGTTATGTGAACCAGAACTTACAGGTAGCTCATAACATTTGTCTTCTTAGTTGTGTTTGTCTCCAGAGTAATAGCTGTAAGTGGGCAAAAGCTTTAATGTCTTCTTTATATCTTCAGCCATAATATGTTTCATAAACTGAGAGCTTGCAGAGTTAAAACAATTCCTGCAAAATATAGAGGAGAAGAAGAACGAGAAAAAACAATCAAGAAAAACAAAAAAATGCCTTTTCCTTTCCCTTCATTCCCAGAATTCATCTTCAGATTTCCCACCTATAAATTAGCTAAAATAATTTTAGACTTTAATATTACTCTTCCGTATGTTTCATCTGATAGAACTGCTTGACAACAAGCATCTCTCTCTCTGGGAGTATTGTGTAACGAATTTACTCACATCAGGAAGTATGTTAGAAAAGCATCTAATTTTCAAGTTTTCAAATTTTCAAATTAGACACCAGTGGCATACACTTTGGTGTGATAGCATCAGCCAGACACCACCTTTAGCCATTCTGCACTTTTGCAGCCATTGGGACTACCTTTTCACATCAATAGCCACAAGAAACATAAGACTGCCAAAAGTTCTGAAATTATCAGGTTTTGACTAACCACTAATAAATCCCGAGAAATAATAATAGTAATAAGAAAGTATGTTCAAGAAATATCAAGCCTAAAGCTTTACAATAACAAGCCAGAAAAAGTAATAACTGTACTTATGTTATTTTGTTTGATGGCTAATTCACTCTTATTTGTCTCAGAAAGGGCAACTACCCATCACCAGGTCAGAAGGGAAAGTGCTGTAACAATTGCTTAATAAGATAGATGCCCATCGTTCCTCTGAAGCCCTAAGCTTTCATACACTCAGGAGCTAAAGCCTTGAGTCACTCTTGTTAGATACCCAAAACCAACTGGGTTTAGAAAGCATTAAGTACTAGAAATACTATCTGCTTTCAAACACAATGGACTGTTCTGTTTGCAGCAGTCTTGCAGGATTCTAAAATGAAATATAAAAGAGTCCAGATGTTGAAGCTGGTCCCAGAATGCCTGCAAAAGGCAAGTGAAATGTTAAGTTGCAACTGCAAAGTAGACATAGGGTTGGAGTACTAGCTGGAGGTTGAATCCTATCACCACTACTTAATGCCATGTTAAAGATAAGTTAGAACTTTATGATCCAACCAATACAAACCTGGGTTCTACTTCTTCATGTATCAAAAGCTCTACCATGCTTAGTTAAAAAAAAAAAAAAAAAAAAAAAAGTCTTCTTTAAAAGACTAACCTCCTGGAAGATTCATTGTTGTTTGTAAAGTATTAGGTACAGTCTGAATGTTATCGTATTTCACCAAAGCGTAACTTTGCAATGCAATTCCAATAACATTGCAGACCCTGTAGAACTTTGCGTAGCATAAAACTAGGGAGAAGGCAAAACACTTCTCATGCCATAAAGACTTAAAAGATTCAGTGAAGAAATTGATGGAAAGTGCCCTTCCCATAAATGCAGATAACTGCAGAGTAGCAGTACCTGCAATGAAACAACCAGAAGGCTGTAAAAATTACAAGACAATACGGCGCTGTAGAGCAGGACATTCCACTTTACATATGGATCCTGAAAAAAAAAAAACTTCTGCATTACAGTATCTGGAAGGACAACAGAGAATGAAAACCTGCTTCTGTCAGGTAGAGCAAGAGCCTATGTCAACAAGAATGCTGTGTCACATGCTCATATTATTACTCAACAGATGTACTTGAACTAGAGAGATAAAAGGGGTACTTAAAGAACACATGGAAGGTATGTGCAAACTGTTTTGCCTCTTGTGCAATCATTTTCATTGTAGAAGTGCGCATTAGCTGGGATTCAGAATACCTTATTCTGCAGTAAGTGAAGAAAACTTAGCAAGGAAATGGTGTCAGTACACAATCATCAGTGTATTCCGAGAAGACGGAAAGACAACCTTGATAAAGCACAAGCACAGATAAAACCAAAAACACATATAAATTAGAATACAGTAAGTACACTTACCACTGAAAAAAAAAATGTAAGTAAATCTCTCTCCTGAGAAAGGCTTTAAGACCATTTGCCTTTTTTCAAATCTACATAACAGTGAAGTTCAGTAAGTGAATATTCTCTTGCAAATAAAGTGGTCGTCTTCTTCACATTTTGGCAACTGCAGTTAAGAACTGCCTTAAAAAAATCTTGTAAGTAGGTTTTATTCCTGTGAGTAATATCCTCAAAGACTAAGGAGAAAACATGAGCTGAAATTACTTGCACAATCATGTTTCATAACTGTGCCTAGCCAGTGGCATTGGTCCTTCCCTTTCCCAAGTGCAAAAATGCACGAACTTTTCTCTCCGTTTAACTAAGAGGAAAAAAATCTGCTTATACTTGGATACTTACAGAGTTTGGAGGAGCTCAAAACAATGGAGCACTGTGTGCCCCACTCATCACATAGATTCTGAAAAAAAAGTAAGGAAAAGAATGTACAAAGCATGTAATTACTGTTTCACAACATAATTTCATTATTAATACGTCCCCTAAGACAGCTTGCACACTACTGCAGTTTAATTAGATGTTAACTGGAAGGGGTTTGAATTTATGAGGTAATAAATATATTTTGGACTAATAAACTCCAAGACTGAAGTGTTTATTTATCTAGAATATAAAGATTATAAAGTTGATAGGAGACAACCTCAGGTTGTGCTGAGATACCTATTGTTTATGCGTTTTGAAACCCTCAAAATTAATATTTTCCTCCTTTTGAGAGCTAGACCAGAAAGCCAAGATGGTTGTGGATGTTCCTAAACAGTACTAGAAACTGTCCAGCTACCATAGGTTCTCAAAGGCAGGGATTTTAAAGAAATTTAATACATTTCAGAAGACATCACATTTTTAAACTTCACCTTTTAATCAATTTGTCATCTCCTGGACTATTACCTCCTGCATATACACCTTCTATGCTTCTGACAGCTGTCAATGCCTTATTGTGATGGGAAGAAAGAAGAGGTTCCCTTGTGAGATAACCAGAGCCTTTAGTAGTCTGATAGATCCCCTGAATACTCCATCCTGTCTGTTTTCCTGCTTTTAGATTCACCTGCAAGAATACAGCATGTGGTGAGCATGCACATCAATTTTAATATCTCATTACATTTTTTCTTCCCTCAACATCATTCTATGAACTTTTTGCCGAGTATAGCACATTAAAGATTTGGAAACTAACCGTTCACCACTGCGAGGATTTATATCCCAAACAGCTGTGCCAAGAAGTCGGAGGAATCAAACAGCATAATCTATTAACTTGTCCTCGGGTAGTTACAACTAGAGCTTTATAAATTGCCTGAGTCTAGTCCATTTAAACTACATTTCTCTGTTATTTTAAAAGCGCCAGTGTGCCACACAGGCAAGACAGAAGCCCAGATTTAGTCCTGGCACAAATGTGCATGACCAAAGTCAAAGACCAGGTTGCTTATGCCAAAGCTAAATATAGGCCTGAGAGAACTATGGAGAAAGAAAAGGGAAGAAAAGCCGGAGGAAATGTTCATGGCACACTCTCCTTGCAAATGAAGCAATACTGACAACTGCAAAGGGAACCCTGGCTGCACGACTCAGAGTGAAGACTGCTGTGTCTGTAAGGGACAAAACCATGGAAATCCTGGGTGTGCCAGAAGGACCACAGCACGCTGGGGAGGACAAGAGCCAGACGCACCACATCTTAGCTCTGTGGGCAAGGAAAAATCCTGCTTTTCAGAGCCTGTCCACGTTGAGTGATAGCAGTGTGAAGGTTGTATTACTAACGGCTGTAAAGACTTACAGTTGTATGAAAAGATGTTTATTAATGAGCTTAGGTGAGCCAAACATAACTGGCTGTGGGTTCAGACAACTTCCAGTCTGGCTCCGCGGTTTCAGAGCAAAGGCCCCAGCACCAAACCTTGAGAAGACTTACACAGATCATTAATGGAAGACGATGATGACAGTTGTTTCCAGAGCCCCTGCTTTTTAATTCCCAGGCCTATATACTCTCTCCAAATGAACCAAGCAACAGAGCTAACTTTCCAATATTAAATCTCCAGGCAGTATGTTATTCATACAGCTTATGTAGATGTCTTTACCCTCTGGAAAAACAAAGTTTAAGAAAAATGGTTCTATCTTTGGGGAACAGTTTAAGTCTCAGGATAACTACATTAGGAAATCTAACTCTATTACTTTGTATCTTACATTTTATTACTAGATTGGTAATAGGAAATTACCAAATAAAATTGGTATTTTACTTGGTAATTTTTTTCCGTGGGCTTCGTCTAATATGAAAGATGGTGATCATCAAATTTATTCAAGTTTTCCTGTCAACAACATCATTAACCAAATCCCTCAATTTCAAAGTAAATAAAAGCATCTGGGTTTCTCGCACAGCAAGACTGACTTGCATATTTAAGCCTCATATATAGATGAATTTGCACTGGACCAAATTTGCATATTAATGAAGGACTAATTGCTCTTTGCAGTCAATTTTATGCAAATGAATTTACTCCTCTCAGTACAATTTTCATAATGTTCAGAAAAAAACAAAAATGTAAAACTTTTTAAAAGTACACAAATGTGAGACAATCAAGGAAGAAATATCATAATGACATCAAACAGCTTTACATTAAATTGTATATAATTCATCTTTTATATTGTTGCTTTATTTTAACAGCCTCCCACAAAGAAATGAACAATTCATAGAATAACTTCAGCCTATTTCCCCTCCTCAGTCTCAAATTTTAACAGCTTGTAACACCCGCTATATTCTTTTCTTTCCAGCTGAAGGATGGAGCCTGAATTTTTAGAGGAAGTTAAATTTGCTAAGCAGGACTTTATTTTCTCTCAGTCATCTCATGCCACAGATCAGTTATGAGATACCCTTTCCCCCTTGATTTTAAGGTAGTTTCCACCCAGTTCTGCATTACTAAGAAAAAGTTCAAGGCCTTCTTCTAGTCTCTCCCTCTGAGCTAAAATACAATACACTGAGAAAAGGGCAGGGAAGTATAGAGAAAGACAGATAACAACAGATGCTGAGAAAAGAAACGGTGAAATTAGGAAAGGGAAAATATGAATACTGAATTAACAGAAGAAAGGAAGTAGACATGGAGAAATATGATTACTCCATGAGTATATTCAAGTCTAAGAAAAGGAAAATTGAAGGGCTTGGGAGAAAGTTCAAGGCAAAGTAAACAAATGGAAGAGAAAAAGGCAGCCATGAATGTACCCACAGAAAAGTAAAAGAACAAGAAATATAAGAATACAAGAAATAAAGTGACATTCAAGGAAGAACAGAAGATAGATAGATAGATAGATAGATAGATAGATAGATAGATAGATAGATAGATAGATAGATAAAAAAGAAGATATGAAACACGCAGTTTCCTTCTTCTGGCAGAACATAAGGGCAGAGTTAGTGGAAATGCATTAGGAATCTGAATTTGCATGTACAGCCTTCCTCTCTCCAAAGACAAAAGCCTTATTTTAACCGTGAAGACTGATAACCATCATATTTATATATATCATAAAATCACTTACAGGAGACAATTTTAATCAGAAAATGAATAGCATAAAAGTTATACCTTTAAATGACTTCAAGGCCTTTTCTAGGTGGAAACACATGTGAATATGGTTCGGTCTCTTTATCTGCCATCTTTGATTGCGCTTGTTGCTCTTCTCTACAGCTTTTGCTGTTTTAACGTATCCTTTTCAACACACACAGTACTCAAGATGCAGATATATGGTGTATTTATCATGGTATCAAAATGTTGTGTGTGCTTTTTTCCCCCCCTCTCTCTTTTCTGATTATTCCTAGCATCCTATTTGACCCCTAGGCACCACTGCATTTAGCTAACAGATCTCCTGGAATGCCAGAATTTTGTCCCTGAGAAGTAATAATTTATAAACACCAACGTGTTTCATGATCTGAACAAAAGTCTTCAGATGCAAGGTGGAAGGAGCAGAAGTACTGCTAGAAGGTTGCTTTGCAGTCTCTCCTTTTGGTCTTCCCAACCTTGATGACAGAAGCTACAACATTTGGAGCATTTGTTAGGGATGTGCTCCTCCCATGAGTGATCAGGCAATCATTGTACCTAGGCAAGACCTATCCATAGCAAAAAAAGACAGACTTTAGGGCAGAAGGATTAGCAGAAAGGATCAAAACCAAGAAGGACAGGGAAAAAGAAGATTTCACTAGCATAAAAATAAATTTTAAAAAAGGCCACAGAAGAAAGACAAATAGAGTTATAAGATAATAACAGTAAGAACTGAGAAGAATGAAAAAAAACACTGTACCAGGAAAACATTGCAATGCTACTGCTAAAGAACTTTCACCAAGGAAACAAGACTTCAATTTAGCTGATCAGCCTGGAGGACTTGCTATTAAAAGTTATTTGAAAAGAAACTGCAGTTCTTTGTGTACTTTGAAAACACAGCTTTTATTCTGGATTATGAACTCAAAATGTCTTCCTATTTTCCTGATAGAGGAGAAGGGAGGAAAACGCAGCCTCCTTTATAACTTATGCATATGTCATTTGAAAACCTGCTATGGGCACTCCCCCTTTTTTTCTTTTTCCAAAAGATGTCTGGTTCAAGTGATTAATGCTGTGTGAATGTAAACAAAGATAATTATTCAAACAAGAACAAGATGTTCCACCCAAAATGATTAGCTTTTTCAGTGGATGAGATGCCTACTTATAATCATCAAGAAAGGTTAACCTGACCAGACTTAATTAGCTACTTAATACAATAATAAAGATGCATACCTAATTGGTGAGGAAAAGACTGCAGAAGCAACACTGAATCCAAACAAAATATCTCCATCAAGCACAGAGCCTGAGAAATCATGAGCTGTTATTACATGATTACACTGTTCCAAGAATCCCCAAGTTTTTATAAATAATTTTGCAATTGTCTATGTGGAAATTTGCTTGATTAATAATAATAAACATCATATATAAAACAAATGAACAAAAAAGCAAGAAACAGCATCCTTAAAATTCAATGACAAAATTAACCCAATGGTATTTTTTTAAACACTCTGCTTCAAATTCATAGATGAAGTCAGCCAGTTTGTACAGATTATTCGAGGAGTACAGCCTTTAAGTGAAATAAATTACTCGTTTCTTACAGTCAAAAGAACACATTAATCGTTTTCTTGAAATCACGGCTGCAAGGCTACCAAGCAAAGTTCTGTCTGAATTAAGAGACAGTTCTCCCTGGTTAAGTGTATTTTAATAGCTGCTTCTCTGCAGAACAGATGTTTTCAAGTTCGGTGGATATCATAAATATTAAGAACTGAGCAATACATTTTAGAAGGCAGTTCTCATTGATCTGCTAGTATTCAATTTTTGAATGAGACAGACTAGGTTTTAGAATATATAAGGAGATATTTGGCAGATATTACAGACAGTTGATTTAGTGAAAAAAGTATTGTTGTTATTCTCAAATATTTCCCTAATAATTAAATGAAAGCTTTCTATTACAATAATAAAACAACTTTTAAGTATTTAAATGCTATATATATTGGGACTACTTCAAAACATATTACATTTCAAATAACATTAGGAAAATTTATTAGCCTAGTATCTCTGGATAATGTGTGGAGCACTTCCAGCATATAGTTGAAGCAGGCTGTTTCTCAAGGTGTTACCAAATAATGAGTTTTACAGTGGAACACTGGGCATCAGACCTCCCATTCCTGGAGATAACTTTGTTTTTTTCCCCTTTTGGTAAAGTTTAAACACCCCTTAAAATAAACAATTCAGTGCAAGCCAATGTATCCAATATTGATTTATTCTATTCATAAAAAGTAACAACATAATGGTAAATTCAATCCATTCAATGAGAAGTTTATGAGATTAAATATATCAAAAGGGCAATGAAAGCTAATATATAGTGATTAAATAACAATCTGTGAGAAAAAGACACACAACTTTCAATTTCATTATATTGAAATCATATACTGACAAAAGCACGCTTCTGAATTGATTCAAAGGAAGCTGCAGCCACTCTCCTTTTATAACAGCCTGGAAGTTCATAAGGAAAGATTAATTCATCACTTAACTGAAGTATATCTCAAAGTTTTTGATTAGAATCTACACTTCTGAGCCTTCTGGCAGTGCCAATATTGCTGAAACAGGGCATCAGATGCAACACCAGCAATTCTGGAATGCAAGGCCATAAACTGTAAATCAGTTTTGCCCTACTTAAAAATTGGTTTAACAATAAAGGAAGAACTTTAATGATTAATATTTAAGTAGTATAATTATTCCTTTAGAACTAAGTCCAGGAGGACTCTTCATGGGTACACAATGCAAAACTACAATGAAGAAAATGCATTTTTGCTATACCAGGAGTCTTTAATTTATAGGACCCAGCTGAAAGGTACAACACAATTTGTGTGCGCGCTGTGGAAAGAGATCCCACAGAAACTCTTTAGAAGGGGAAATGCTCTCCCATGATGAGGATGACGCCAGTGGATCCCTGGACAAATTGAACAACAAAGCCTAAATACTGCTAAAGCAGAGAACTGTGAACAATATCCACTATGCTTGCTAAAAATCATCACCAGGCAGCTATGCTGGTGCCTTGGTTTTGAGAACCAGACAAGGGCTGTTTTCTTCATCATTACTTTTGAAGTGCAGATTTGGGCAAGCAAAGTCTCCCTTCCTTCCTCTTCCCCTCTCTCCTGCCTTTTGTCACTTCAGGATGGGTGAACACACAAATACTTAGATTTTGGGGAGGAATTATGTAATTATGAGCTAAATACTCTCCCTAACCATTTAGTGAATTAGTGATGTTCAGATGCAAAACTTATTCTGCCCTGGAGGATGGTTAGACAGAAGGTAAGTTCTGCACCTGCACTACAACTAAGGAACAAAGGAGGACTATAATTGCAGCTGCCAATTTTTGCCAACCATACGGGACACCAGAAATGCAAAAACATTTCCCACTACTTAAATAGATCCATGCACTACTGTAAATACAGACAATTCTCTGCCATAGCAGAGTAAACTTCTGTATATTCAAGGAAACAGAAGAGAATTATGTCATCCATTTTGACTCAGAATGCTGTTTGCCAGATAAAGCAATTTACAGAGTTACAGCCACCAACAAAGGATGAGAAAGTGATAGAGGGATAAAGGCTGAACTATGACTTTGTGATGCAAGGAAAGATTCAAAGTAACAGGAGCTTCTCTGATGCAACAGGCAGGCTTTACAACATCACTTCCAGTGGGGGGGATCTCATCAATTGCCTGTGCCTACCATACTCTTAACCCATGCCATAACGCATGGCAATTCATCTACACAGTCAGAGCCTAAGAAGGCTCCACTAAGCACATACATACTGAACAAGGAACAGACAAACAGAAAGATAACTGGCAGCCACTCTTACTAACACGGACTTTGTAGTCCCACCATCATCGTTAAGAAATGCTGCTAAAATACAAAAAAAAAATATATACTGATAATTAGCATCATAACATAAAAATTTATACTGATTAACATCTGAATACTGGAAAATAGTACTCATCATTAATAACAATTGCAACCTTGACTTATTACACTGTATTAAGTTTGAGAATAAGGAATATTTATACCTGAATGCAAATAAAGACATTTACTTCATCAATAGAGTTAGAAAGTAGCCAGGTAATGAAAAGAAGCTGGATTGTCATTCCATATTTATTATTACATTCTTATCCCTTGATCAGTTTCCAAGGGCCACATAGTAGCTAACACGGTAAACTGAAACAAAACGAAATTATAAAACTAAATTGCAAGAAGCAATTGCTGTTTGCTCAGGCATCATTCATTATTTATACTGTTTCAAAATGAAAAATAACGCTGATTTTTTCCTGTACCTTGTACACATGTTCAAACTTGGATATTTTACGTACACCCAATTATTCTTAGCATTTAGTGACTTCAGGCCAGAAAGCACATGCATACATACAACTAGACAAAGACCTACAGATTACAGAGAACATTACAGAGAACATATGGATAAAATACAGAGTATGAGTGCACATATGCAGGCATTTGCATGCAGCAAAAGTAGAGCGATATTTACTACCTAACGCAGATGGAGAAGTTCACTTTGGAGATTTCTGCAGACTTGTGAAGTCTGGGTGATGCATTTGGAATTCATCCTCTCCTCTCCACTGCTGAGGTAACTCAGGGAAATGCATGTTGGCAGTTCCTTTAATGAGTCAAACTAAGACATTTTACCCAATATCCTTCAGTTGCATTAAACACAAACATATAAAACAGGTAGCACAAATACTAAAGTCTAGATTTTTTTTTACTCACATATACAATACACAAAGTCTGAATCATTTTGCAATTAAATCTTAAATAAAATAATTTTTATACAACGTTGGATTGTTCATGAGACAAATTAGTTCTTAGCAACTGAGTAACGGCAAGTAGATCAAGACGTCTCTAGACCTTTTGTTTCCCATCAAATCAATTAAAATCCTGTCTCCTGGGGCATTGCGAGACCCTGCTCGGAGGAGCTCTGTCAAAGGCAGAGTGCAAGTTTTCTGTCCAAAAGGACCGCCTTATTCCATAACTTGGAATGAGCACCTGCCTCAACACTGAAGTGCAAGGTTTTCTGACTCCTCGTCCATTAATTTATTTGTTGCTGGGCATAAGAAAGGTTTACATCACACCTCTTTGAAATACTAAAATAAACTAATCTCTTTCCATCTAAATTTTAATTCACCGCACAGCTTACTTCAGCATTGCATTTATCACCACAAATTATTTGAAAGTAGAGGCAATAAAGAAACTCTATTGAACAAGTGAATGCAGGAAAATGAATACAAAAATATTTATGTTCAAACTTCTATTTATTTTTCTCCAAATTGTTTAAAAAAATGTTTGGTTGGTAGAAGTGATGTGCAGATATTGTAAGAGAAATATTAGGTGACAGTAGAGAAAGGAGCAGATCCTTGTGAACCAACTCCATTTTACCAGGCACATAAGACTAAACTCACCTCAGCTCGATGCAACTGCTAGATCTCCTATATGAATGTTAGACATGAAATAGCAAAAAAGGCTGGCTAGCCAAATTTACCTTATCTTCTTTTTATTATTACTCCCCTTCTACATATTCGATATATCCCTTAATGCTCTTTCCTTTCAGAAGGAAATCTACATCTCTCAAAATAATATTTACAATCTCTGCTGCAATCTCCTCCATGGTAATTCAGTCTGGATGTTTGTTACTTTTTGCGGGGAATAGTTCAGCCCGAGCTCTCCATTTAGAACAAAACAATTTTGTTTTCCTGATATTCTTCATATTCAAATTATTCCAAAATGTAGTACAGAAAATGAGTTAGATAAGGGCATAGGGAAATGTGTGATCCATACGTAGGTGCCACGATGGGCTTACCAGTAACGGATATAGCCTTGAACATTAAAACAACTTTAATGAGATGATATTGACCTAAATGGCAGTTATCTTCAGTACAGAGAAAGAGAGTTGAGTTCCATTTCAGCAGCCTCCACTGACAAATGCTTTAATATCCATTTCTGATTTCCGCTTAAAATACCTTCAGATTGCTACTTAGATACAAGGGAATTTCAGAAACAATCTCCATCTTACTTTCCTATTGTCTTATCATCTTTACACATTCTCTTTCAATTAATTAAAAAGAAGTCCAACCCCCTTTCTCTTCCTCCCTATTCAAAGACAGATATAACACACCCTATCTTTCGCTGCCTCCTCTCTAAATTAGTAACAATATTTTTGTGCAGCCTTTCATAAAGATCCCAGACAACAATAACAGCATCCAGTGCAGCGGGTCTGTTGGCTTATTTCAGGTTATTGCTAACACAGAACCAGAAAGAATTCTTTCTGTTCTCCACCTCTATGTTAGAGGAAGAAGTGCAACCTGTGAGTACTCAAGGCCATGTCTGAACACCAGGAGCAAGGCAGCTGCGGCAGCACAGCCCACAGCCCCTGCCCTCGCAGCTTCCAAGGCACTGCAGCCCATGGCAGGTGGCTTAACACGAGGTCAGCCTCCCTGTGCACGCTGTAAGCACATCACACTGCTGCAGCAACGCTGCATATAGGAAATGGTAACTTCCACGATCAAGATGAGCTATCAATAATCATCTATTTTTATGTGCAGCATGCCATAAATCCTCCTAATTAGTAAACTAGATGTCATCTTTTTAGCAACCAGTCCCCAGCCTACTTCCTTATTTATTTTCTTGAATTCAATTATATTTGCCACCTGCTGGCCCAATCACCTAAATGACAGATTCTGGATGTAAGGTAGGAGCTAGGCCATAAACAATAATTTCATTATAGTTCGATTTAAAATATTTGCCTGCACCTATTTTCTCTGTTTTATGAAGAATGTCTGTGCTACTTCCTCCTCTGGGGCTCTGCTGGCTGTGGGACACTGCATTCCCTGCGGGAGACCCAACAGCAACACCAGCAAGGATGCTGCACAGCTCTGTAGCCTCCACCTCCGAGCCCACAAGGAATCCAACCGAGATTTATCTGGACACGGGGGACCACCAGAGGCTGAATGAAACGTGGTGAAGTGATTTCCAAACCTGGACAGAAAAGCAAAAGCTGATGGGGTCAAAAAATACAGTTGGTTGCTAAAAAGGACCTATGTAAAATAAAGGTGAGGAAATATTTATTTAGAAGATAAAATAATAGAAATTCTTTTGACATGAAAAGAAATGGAGGAGGCTGTAATCCTCCTACTGTTATTTAGCTGTTGTGGAGCTCTGAAAATTCATCTACTCCACAAACCCAATGATTTACATTTCTGAACACTTCCCAAACAAAATCCAGCCTGTAAGGTGCACAGCTTGCAGGCAAACAGTTTAACTTGAAGCCTGAATTCAAATGTTTTGTTCAGTGTAACGGACTGCTCTCAAATTTGGTAAAAGTAAATGAGCACAGAAGCTATTCATTGCCTTTAAGGATTAAATGATGAAGAGACTAGATTGCTATCAAACTGTGAAAGCACACAGTCCTATCGTATATGAGCAGAAGGAAAGATCAAAGACTGAAATCTGTTTTTGTCTGTTTTGTTCTTGACCAGAAACTCAACATCCCAAACAGCAAGGCCCTATAGTTGAGGCCTTCAAAGACACCCACGTTTCCCTCCATCACCTTTTGAAATATGATTTACAAACCTATCTCCAAGAACTTGCTATATCCAGTCCATGCTGAAACCCTTACACCCGCCTCAAAAAACTACCGAAAACGTGGGAAAGCTGCCCTTCTGAAACCAAGTTAACAAAACTCTACGCTGTGACAGGGGACAATAAAAGCACTGACCCAGATACGTGAGCATTTCCCTCACCTCCCACTACTACAGTACATACGTAAATCCATGCTGCTTCCTTTATACTTCCAGAAACTTTCTCAGTTATATTTTCTTATAGCTAGTTAAAAACATGTATAAGTACAATGTATAACCAGTTATTCTCTAGCAACTCTTCTGTGGTTCTGCATCTTCTACTTGGCCAGTCCTTTCCCAGGTTTAAAAAATTAATGTTTTTTCCCAGTTCGAAAAATTAATGTTAACCCAATATTGGATAAAATTACAATTTCACCATCATTATTTTGCAATAGATAGTAATTTGTGTGAGTGTGCAAAGCTGCATTGTACATAAATGAACACATTAACCAAACCGGAGGCATACAGTCAGTTAATGCCCTAATAGAGCAGCCTTGGAGTGAGAAACTGCACAGCATTTTTATGTAGCATTTGGGAAAACTGTGCAGCATGGGAGTTTTGAACATTAATACTGCAGCTGTACTAAATCTACTGTGTCAGCCTCTGTCTGCAAGCAAACTAGATTTAAGGAAGTACATTTTCACTGCAGCATTGGAGGCTGAAAAATGGTAAACTTGGTTAAATTCAACAGAAACTTACTTAAAAAGAATAGACATGAATTATGCGTACCTGTTAAACAGTCACAGACAAACAGTTCTGTACACAGACGATTATGTGACTTGTATAAAGTTTCGAAATATGAATGAAAGAGTAAAGCATTTTACAATTATATTTTAACATCATGGCAATTATAGAGTGATAGAGAACAATTACAGTGTCAGGATATAAACAATGAAATATATACACCATTTCCATTGACCACAGTTTCACTGGTTCATGTCCTTTATCTGCTATCACATCTTTCTCTGAATGTACCATAAAAAGTTAGATGGATATCCGAGTGACCCTGGGCATGATCTGCAGGTATTATTTTGTTGCAGTGCTTCATATTTTCTTTTACATTAGGAAGAAAAAGGATGTTCTGTTGCACACCGAAATATACACAAGAAAAATGCTGTTATCACTGTGATACATTTAAGAAATTTCAACAAATATGCCAACTCTTCTGCAAGCCTTGAACTAGTTTTTCCATCAGCACTGAACATAGCGTTAGCCTCACTGAAGACTGTGCAGAAGACATTCTGCAGGCTCTTTCTGACAAGAGGCACAGAGCAATACCCTCTGTACAGAGATGTGAAGTTGTGCAAGATGGGATGCCTGACCGGGAAGTCTGGAGAAGTATGTGCCCTAATCCACACACACTGGCAAAAGCTTTGGGCATCTGTTATTTCACAGCTGGAGTTCTAACAGAGCTGTAGCATGCTAAATTTATAGGTTCATTTACCTATATCCATCCGCCTTTCCTGATGCTGCTGTTCTCTGTAGCTTTCTTTCCCCTCTCACTGGGCTGAAAAGAATCTTTTGTTGGTCTGAATATACCCAACCATATGTTCCTTGTCCCTGCTCACACAGTTGACATCTCCATTTGGTCTTCTCTTCTACAAAGCTACTGTCAAAAATATAACCATGATAATTTAAAAACAAACAAATACAAACACCCAAGCAGCATGGTGTGATGTACTCGGCATCAAAAGGAGAAACAGAGTAGTAGACCAAACTTTTTGAGTTTGAATGCCTGAAGTTACACATCCAGATCCTTATTTACACATATTAGGAAATCTTTTCCGCAGACAAGCACAGGTCTCCAAGTTACAAGGGCTTTCTGTATCACTCAAAAAGGAGCCTTTTTACATATTTACTTATCTCAGTATTTCTTACCTAACTTCAGGCAATCAAGTCCTACAATTTTCACTTAAACCTTGGTGCTTCAGTTGCCATATCAACAAAAATAAGTCTGTTAAGGTGCTAGAGCCCAAATGGCCTTCAGCATTTTGTTTGTACTTTTGATCTATGAGCACACAGCTGGCCGAAACTGATGGGCAAGACAGTCATTTTCTAGTGAAAACAGGGGAGACAACATCACACTTGGAGTCAAGCAAGCTTACGTGCTTAATCATTGTAACATCTTCTGAAATAAGTTATATAAGAGCCTAAGATGGGTAACAGTATTCCTGCACCAGTGTTTCACCTTGTAAGCAGTTCTTGGGTAAGCAGCAAGTTCTCTTGTAAGCAGTCTTGCATTAATTCTTTCTATTAAAGGTGAAAAGTATTGGGTAAGCTAGAACAGAAGGATATTTCCTTAAATTACGACAATGCTTATCATAAATGGATTTTTATTTGACAGTTTTGAGTGGTATGGGAGTGCTATGATTTAGTTCAGACACTTAAATTCATCTGAAAACTCAGCCCATAAGATTTAATGAATTAAATAGTCTCACCCTAGTCTCAAATTGTATAAATCACAAAATCACCACTCCAAGGAACTGAGTTGGAGGTCTTTGCAAAAAGATGCTAGTGTTGTTTCTTGACATAAGTGCAAACATATTGCATTTTTTCTACCTACTCAAAACTGGTTTAAAGTATGCCACTGGAAGAAAAGCGTACATTACAGCAAGATAACAAATGTGACTTGCTTAACAAACAACAGTGTTATCTCCTTTGACCAGATACCAGGGAGATGGCACTATCTCTTAACCATATGTTGCAGACAAAGCCCCTAGCAGGTTGAAAGTCAAAGAGCATGTGCTACCACATATTCAATTATACTATAACTAAACCACTACAAAATAACCATGTAGCCAACAATGATACAAATACGAAAGGCACAAGGGAAAAATTCTTCTGTGGAAATTAAGTGTCACATTTGGAAACTTGGAGTAGTCAGCTGTAAGGATCCAAAGAGCTGAGGGAAATGGTTTAGTGGGGACTGTTAGCGTTAAGTCAGAGGTTGGACTCGATGATCTTGAGGTCTCTTCCAACCTAGAAAATTCTGTGATTCTGTGTGAAAGGTCATCTACATATTTTCTCCTCCCCTGTGCATCTGATTTCTATCCTTCCTTTGACTTTACTGAAAATTTGCTGGCATAACCCATGCCAGTTTCATCTGCAGCATTCAGTTCAGAAATGTGCTGCCTCTTCACCAAGCTGTTGAAGTCTATACCCGATTTTGTAGTAACTAGGGGCACATGATAACTGTAAATTCAGCAACAAGTAATCCTGTGTTTTGCATAATTCAGTTACTAATTTTTCACTTTCCATGAGCTGCAGCATTACCATGGCATACTATGCTACTGGCCACATGAACGCCTGGAAGCGTGCTCATTGCTGTTACAGTCAACCACTGATTTAAACAAGGGCAAGGATGAGAAAACTATAGGCAGGAGTTTCTATGTGATGCGTATCATAAGAAATTATGTAATGAACAACCATAATTGTGTGCATTATATAAACATCAATATCTCCTCTTGAGCTAAACTAGTTTTATCAATGAAATCAGAACAGAGTGAGCTATGTGTGGGCATTAGCATAAGGATTTCCTAATGGCAAAGCAAGTATTTTTATTTTTATTTAAAGCTGAGGTAAAGAGGGCCTTCCTTGACCCAACACCCTCATGCAAATAACTTCATGGACAAGGAGTTCCTTGACTCTAATGCAACTACTCACTTATGTATACTAATCACATACTCTCAAAGGATTAAGTCCTAAAAATTACCAGAGATAGATCAGACTGCTGAAAGCACAGACAAGTTTCTCCAGAAGCTACTGCTACACATCTGAAAATATTTTACTTGCTCTTTGCATATTCCATTTTACCTGTTATTCCGACAAAATCAAGGAAAATTGAGCAGAGCATCTGAACGTAGTCTGAGTGTTCTGGAGTAAAGAACAAAACAGTGCTCACCAGCTGTCAGATAAGAACCTTCAGAAACACTTCTCAGGATAAATTAAAAATTTTAAGAGAAGCAAATATGAGAGCAATAGCATCATGCAAAATATCATAAATAACTATGAAGTTTTTTCCCTACTTGTTTCTTTTTCTTCTTTTAATATATTTGAGCATGAAGTCCAAACTTACAACACTTAAAAAGGGAAGGGAAGAAAAAAGACAAAGAAAAAAGAAAACAAAAACCAAACCACACTAGTGTCCTAGGGTTCTTTTGTGGAAAGCTACAATATGCAAGAAATTATGCACTGGATATTGATGACAAGGATTTGCTTAGGACATGTCAATGATTTACCAAAATTTAACTCCCAATGACTTTTCTATGAGCCAAAAATCTACATGCTGTTTCTGAGGTTCTCCTTCAGTCTAGTTATTCTATTTTATGCAAGAAACTTAAAAAAAAAAAAAAAAAAAAAAAAAAACTAAACCATCAGTTAATTGATAATGGCACTTTTTTCCTTTATGAGAGAACTTGACTGGCACAAAACAAGTATAAAAGTAACCAATGTGCAATTTCTATTTTACAGCTCTATACAATTATGTTTTAATTCAATAACAGTTAGCCATTTTACCTTTTTTTTTTCCCCAAAAATATCCTTTTATGTTTGTAAGATGTCATACACATAATCTAGTTAATCTTATTATTTGATGAACATGGCTTTACTTGTGGGTAACACTTCCTAATAAACTAACACAACTGTTAATATAAAATCTTTTTTGTTCAAAAAGCAGTAAAAACACCTTTTGTATTGTTAGAAACAGAGATTTTGTATATTGTCACCAAACTAAAAACAGCAAGCAAATATTAACTTTGTGAAGTGCAAAACAAGCTTTATTGACCAGCGAGGTAAATATTGACTGAACCGAAGCAAATATTTAGGTGCTGACGTTAATGGGACAAATCCCATTCAACACAACAAATAAGATCTTGCCTACTATATTCTGTATTTGTATTTATTCCGAAAGTTCTGAAAAAGAAATACCTGGAAATCTTTCTACAATGACAACGCTTCTTAAAAACATAACTGTTTTACCTTAGCAACAGATATGCATTCAGAGGGCCAGAATATTTTAGCATTGTACAAGATGGGGGTTTAATGAATTGTTTTCAAACAGACAGAATGTGTTAACTCACTCACTAAAGTCTGAGCGGGTAACAGCTTCCAAGACCTCTGTTTAACTGATCTCTAAAAAGGTAAACAGAAAGTTAGTCAATTTTCAGCCACTCTTAAACCAACATTTTTCTTACTTACATAGTGGTAACTAATACCAGAATAGAATTTCTCATATCATTTCAGTTATACTTCATTACATATAAAAATTTATGGCAGACAATCTTAATAATTCAAAAGAAAAGCAGACTTTTTTCCCCTGTGAGTTAAGGACTGCCACCCTATGGGAACATACACAGAGCAGTTACATAAGGACCTACAGGAAGCAATACGTCATCCTGAGGTACGAACAGCCTCAAAAACACAGCGTTCGCTCCCATCAACGTGTCACAGACCCCCTCCAAAGCCTTTCCCACCATAAACCAACACAGATTAACCTAGATTAATAATCCAATATAACTTTTAAATATTTCTATCATATGACACGTTAGAACATTCACTTGTCTTTTGAACCTTAAATATGCTAATTTCTACCAAGGAATATGAAGAATAATTAAGGATATAACTGTAAGCAGATACTATAGATCAAAAACAAATTAAACAAATCCCTTCCTAGTAAACCCACACAGAGCAGGGTTTTACTTACATGAGAAGTCATTATTCAATAGAACTATTCACACAAGGGTTCACACATTCAGATTACCACATTAGACAGATTGGAAAAAATAATAATTTTGAGAAACTTCAAAGATTCTATTGAAAATTCTGGCACCTTTAAACACACCCATTAGAAAATACCGATGCCTTACACACAGGATGATCATTATAGTTCGTCTTCTGACCTAAATACCTTTGTAAGCAGCTCTCAAAGCAGCAATTAACGTTCACCTTCTAAATTCCTTAACAGCTGAATATTTTTTGAGTAATTGTATTTAACAGACCCTTCAATGTCACCACAAGAAAAGACCAGTCCAGATGACAGCTTCTCCACTTCAGTCTAATGACCATGGGAATCGCTCTTTCTTGCGGATAAAGACAGAGGCTGAGCACCCTCCTGTGCAGTGAGCAAAAATTACAACTGCCCTTTGTGGTTCTACTGTCTAGGTTTCATTCAAGGCTCTATCTATACACAAAACCCAAGACTCTGGGATCTGATTCACCAGTCCTAAAGCAATTATATGACACCATTTCAGTGGAATTACTCTCAGTACAGAATGATTTAACAGAATTCAGCATGTTGCTGTACACAGAGGGCTAGTCAGATTTCTGGAAACCTCAGGGAACAAGATGATGTCACTGCTTTATAGAAATGTCTGGTTAAAATTCCTCAGAAGTCTGTTGGAAAAAGCCTACATAATCAAACTTCAACAGCGAAATTCAGATTCCTCTGCAATCACTCAAGTGATGGGTTTTCAAAACTGGTCTCTATTCTGAAGTGCTTTACATACAGGAGCGCAGGAACTGTTTTCCCGTGCTCAAAATTCAAATTGAAGTGAAGGTTGTATAATTGCAGCAGCCAGTTTTTACAGGGATTGAGCACCTGAAGCTCAGGAAGGATTCAAATTGTAAAGATCATTTGAGCCTCCTGCTAAGATTTTCAAATCCTCCAAACAGTGTAAACTAAACCCCCTTAATTTTACACATCTTCCATACTCATGTAACATTTTGTGAAAAATGAAGTCAACCAATAAAAGCCTCTGAATATTCAGGACATTCTGCTATTTTACATACTCTAGCAAGGAAACAAATTTTTACCATATCATTAACTACAATTTCTTTCCATGCATCTGAGATCAGTTCCTACTAATTTCACCAAAAATGTATGCTGTACACTGAACTTTAAAGGACCGTAGTTCCTTCCTCACCTTTTCGAAAAATAGTTACATTAAAATATATTAAGTAGAAAAATTAAGATTAAGATTGTAATCTCCTAATCTGTTCTAAGAGGGAAGCTTTGTAGAGCTCCATCAGGAATTAGGATGCAAAATACTTTCTTCTAAAATTTTTATGCATAAAACCAGGTAACTTTTAGTACAGAGCAACTGTTTAAAAGGTAAGTAGTATGCTGCCAGGGCAGCACCAGCAGAGTTCCACGAGGATCAGTGTTTGTTCCAATATTGTTTCATGAATTTATTAACAATGATGGGAAAAGTAGGTATAAACTGACGAAATCTGCTGATACCATCAACTAAGGAGGTACTACCTGTACCTAGGAGGATGGGAAAGTCTGGGGATACTTATATCTGTGTGCTTCCAGACTGTCTTCTTTCCCCACCTGAAAACATGCCTAGACAGCTATTTGTCTCCGTGTGTGAGATTTATGGGCATTCTAGGAGGCGAGTCAAAAATACGGATTGGTAGATTTATAATTAAGCATTACATAACCCAACACATGCAATACCCATGGGAAGAGGATTCAGAATTTATGTTAATCTATGAAGTCTATCTTGTTTTTGAGGAGTGACTAAATCCAGATGTCATTAATAGCATCATGAAAAGATACCTGTTAAATAACAACATCACTGAAGAGCTACATACCTTCTAATGAGTTGTGAATTGGAGATAAATCAGCAAGTGACCTGCATGAGCAAACACTACTGATTAATCATTTGCCGTTAATTATTTTCGTATTTCAAGTGCGTGTAAGAAAGTTTAGAAAAATTTCAATTTAAAACTACATTCGCAATTTAATGCATTTTATAATTACAAAAAAGGAACAGCTGAACCAGGCTTTCTATATTTATACACTTTCAAAGCATGTACAGAAGGCATGCATAATTTCCAGCCATTAAATACTACTTAAAAATAAGATTTATAATTGTTCTTCCTGATATGACAATTAAGTTAAGATAGACCACATTGTCTTTCATAACCCAAACACTATGAGAATGACCCAGTGAGCAAAGAGAGCGAACATAAGCATAACACAGGTAGGGCATCATAAAAATATAACAGTACTGTTACAGGCTTATAGCATAAGATGGAGATACAGCCATGTAATTCTCAGAGTGCTTCCAGCTGAGCATCTGAAACCTACATTGTTGCTGCTCCTGAGAAGTACTTAGATAATAACTCTGTACAAATTAAAAGGTCTCCTTAATTCAGAGGGCCTACAGGAACAGGAGGCTTATTTAGCACTTCAGCATATTTGTCGTAACTAGCCCCAGTTTGGCTTTATTTTGATTCCAACACATCATCTGCAGCCCAAGTGAAACGCAAAAGCTAATCCCTTCCCTCACAGGAGGGCAGAAATTTCCAGTCCACAAATTCTGAATACAGATTCATTGGAAGGTCAGCAATAACATCACAAAGGCAGGTAAAAGCGCTGCAGGTGCCCCCTTCAAACCTACCTCCAACAGAAAGAGCCGTGTCCAGCGTTTTCAGCTGCTTCAGTCCTCAAGTACAAAAGAGGTTTGCTGTGGGATGGCAGGAATTACTAGACAGCAGGCCACTTAGCTCCTCTAAATACTTTTTCTGCTCGTGAGGTGTGATGGCTGAGTGCCCGTCCCTCCCTCTCCCAGGGTTACTGACCCCACAGCCCACAAGTTGCCCTATTTTCGTTCTGATTTTCAAAACCGCTCAGGTACCGGGCACCAGCTTCAACGCGAGCTGTGAACTAAACGCGTGCAAAAGTACGAGCCAAGGGAAACAGATGCCATTTCTGGCCGCAAACTAATTTATTCAGGAGCACATTTTGAAAGAAAAAAAAAAAAAAAGTATCTATTTAATTCCTACGAGCTACGGCGGCACTAACAAGGGCGGCATTTTCCTCAGGTCTCCTGGGAGGCGCAGCCCGTTGCCCCCAGCAAGGTTCCCTGTGGTGAACACCGGACTTCGGCGCCCACACGGCCGCCCCTTCATCTCCTTCCCTTTTATTGCCCCCCCGACCCATTTCAACAAAAAAAACCACCGGGAACCGCAGCCCTGCCGCTGTAGGGGGCTTCCCCCCCGCCAGCCCCCTGATGGAACGAAGGCCTGGAGGAGCCGCGGCCGCCCGTTGCCACAGCAACTCCGAGCCTTCCTCCTCCTCCTCCTCCTCCTCCTCGTCCCCTCACGGCTCCTCCTCTTCCTCCCCCCGCCGCGCCCTCTCCCGCCCACTCGGCCTCGGCGATGGAGGCGGCGGGCGGCCGCGGCCTGGGCAGCAGAAGCAGCGGTGGCGGCGGCGGGCGGGAGGCGCCGGCCGCCCCCTGAGGCACCGCCCGCCCCATGAGGAGCCACCGCCCCCTGAGGTACCGCCGCGGGGCCGCTGCCTGGGCAGGGGAAGGGCGGGGAGAGGGGGCCCCCGACAGCAGCTAGGAGCGGGGAGGCGCCTCCGGGCTCGTTCCCCTCCCGTGCCGGGGCTTCTGTGGAGGGCGGTGGGGAGCGGGGGAGCGGCGTGGGGCTGCCCCGGCCCCATCCCGTCCTCCCGGGACCGAGCCGCGGCCTCCAGCCGCGCCCCGAGCGAGCGGGGGCAGCGCTTGGCGTGAGGGGGCTTTAAAGGCGCTGTCAGAGCTACTGGGGGGGGGTGTCCGTGTGGAAACACCGAAACACAGCCCCACCGCTTCCCCTCCGAAATACAGCCCCGTAACTGAGTTCCTGCAAGTTTGTCAGGCAGCAGCCTGTGAGCCTCGGACAATGGGCTCGCTCGGTTTTTTATTTTAATCAGTGCTCTCTCAGGTTTTGCAGAAGCAGGCCCTGCTTTTACTAACCGAGGATTGCTAATTAACGTTGTTTTCCCTTTAAAAACAGCATTCGTGGCCCAAGCCCGGAGACGTGCTGTTTGTAAAGTTAATACTATTTCCAGTGTATTGGCTTTACTCCTGCATTAAATTACAGAACATGAATTCTGGCTGCGCTGAAGCATGATGTAATCTTTGGCCAACAAAAATATAGTAGCAGCAGCATTTCTAAATGGTAGTAAGAAGTTCTATTGTATAAATTTGTGCAACTTACTTATCTCCTATAACCTCAATTTTAGAGGCTAAAGACTCTCAGGTTTGTGCAAATACATTAAGAATTCCTTGCTGTGCAACATTACCTTTTCATCTTGCAAAATAGCAAAGCAATGTTGCTTTAACCAT
Organism: Netta rufina; assembly: GCF_964035555.1. Taxonomy (NCBI): domain Eukaryota; kingdom Metazoa; phylum Chordata; class Aves; order Anseriformes; family Anatidae; genus Netta; species Netta rufina. The sequence goes on along the minus strand of NC_140145.1, from coordinate 9,255,691 downwards.
TTGATATCCCCAGTGAAACTAACTGTACGTGTATGCTACGCTGTGGCAAAATTAATTTCAAAGAAGAATCGGGAGGAGCTTGAATTAATGAAAAAGGACTATAACATAATTCTTAATATTTTGATGATGTTGCTTAATAGTGATGACTACTGCAAAATCCAGCATCAGAGCATTCTCCAAAGTTATTACTATGATACTGCACTCCAGAGAAGTAGATGTATGCAAAGACAGACACAGAAGTGAAATACTGTCCGAGAAGACAGTAGAAGGATGCCAAAGGAAAAAAAAAAATCCTCATTTGGGTGGTCTCACCCAGCTCGCTAGCTGCACTTCTTTTTTTTTGACCTGAACCAGATGGTCCAGGCTCTTTCAAATGCTTCTTACAATATGGACTAAACCGGGTTCTGCTTGCTTACCCAGACAGGGTAATCTCTTGTTAATCTTATAATGTCCCTCAATTTTTAATATGCACTGTCTTTTGACTAGACTTGTCTGAACAAACACCATTTTGTGCATGCATGTAAATGTACCCTTTGCTTCCTTCCCATCACTGTTTGTTCATTTTTTTTGGCCTACTACTGTTACTATTTTTGTGAAATTCTGCAGCACTTCTGAGCTCTCTTCTGCACCAGCTAGTGTTGGTCTCCAATTCAACAGCTTTCGCTGGTCTCATTTGCACTGAAACAACCTCAGATTTTGCCAAGGCAGCCAGGTTCACTGCAGGCTAGAAAATCTGCATCTGAATGAAAGGAAGTCATTTAATATGGCACACAGAAAGTTGCCCCTTGATGACAGGGTGCAAACCCAGCATGCCAGCTTTAAGAACGAAGAGAGCCAGGATCTGTTAAGAGGACCTTTACTTTTCTTCATGCAGGCAATCACTCAATGCAGTTTACTGTATCTTTGTGCTGTGTTTTTTTCCCTGCATAGTTGTACTCTTCCTTCAATGACAACTTTTTATTTCCCATTCCAGGAGACAAAGTAGTAGGAATCTGGACCAGAAAAAAATCCCACCATGCAAGCAAACTGCAGTCATCTCCACAACATCCAAGGGAGTGGTGATGACCCTTCACCTTCTCAAAGCACCCACGCAGCGAGGTCATCAGGAGAAAGCTCGTGCCATCATAGCGGAGATGTTCGCATTCAGCTAAGCACTGCTGCAGGAGAAGGCAGAGAAAATGCGAGTTCTCGGCCTTTGAGGCCAGGTTCCCAAAGTCGCTCACACGGACATGCCCACAATGAAGCAGGGGGGCTTGATGACTCCGCTCCAGACTCAGAGGAACACAGTGGCAGCTCCCTCTCAGAGCTCAGATACCTCCTCCAGTGGCTGCACAAAAGTCTGCCGTATATCTTGATTCTGTGTGTCAAATTGATCATGCAGCATATAATTGGTAGAGTATAACAACACACGGTCTGAGGGAAGAGACCCTCCCCCCAAACAAAGATAAGCTGATAACCATGCCTGAGATATAACTTGATTTATTTTTAGCTTTATTTTTATTTGCTTTGTTCATCAGAAATAGAGATGTACTAAACTACATTTCAATAGCTTCTGTTTCCTTTGCTGGCACACACACAAAATGCTTAATTATTCTGTCTTGATAGTCTGAGCTATTAATTGAAATCACAAAGAAGTACTAGAAACGTGTTTTTTTTTTTTAATTTCTTGTGTATAACTGACCCTTTTTTCCTAATAGGCATTTCTCTTGGAATTGGGCTGCTAACAACTTACATGTATGCAAACAAAAGCATAGTAAATCAGGTTTTTCTAAGAGTAAGTATCACCCTATGCAACAGAATTCTGTGTTAACCAAGACCTTTATACATCGATTCTTGAAAGAAATGTGAATGGAGATAGCATTATTTGGTAAATAAAACTAAGTGTAATACGTTTCAAGACAGAAGCAGTCTTGTAAATCGTAGTGCTTTTATACAGTGTAGAGCTTCTCAGATTAAAGTTTGCAAAATTCAGATTTTTCCTCCCTTTTTGACTATTGACTTCACTTAAGTGATACAGTTTTTTTGCAGTGTATAGAAGAACTTAACCATGTTTGGAATCAAATAGCAGTTGAGAGTTTAAACTTCCAGCAGTCTCAAAGGAAAACTTGTTCCTTCAGAGTGGGGTGGTTTTTGGTGTGTTTTTAGGAAAGACCTTGATAGACATAGAAATTATGTTGAAAACACTAGAATCACTGCTTTACTTTTCTAATGAGTTCTACAGTTTTATCTGACCTAAAATCAGTATGAACTAGTATGGAATCCTCTAGCAATAACTCTGTTTAAATATGATAGACTTAGTGCTTTGGAGACAAGCACCAAGATAAGGGCTGTAATTTGTCTTAACGATTATCTTACAGGAACGGTGCTCCAAGGTGCAATGTGCTTGGTTACTAGTATACTTAACTGGATCATCTCTCCTCTTGTATTACACCTTTCATTCTCAGTCACTGTATTACAGGTAAGTACAGGAACATCTCCCATCAGATCATAAATTAATAAAATATTAACTGGAAACACTTTATCTGGGCAAGAGCTATTTTTCTTTAACTGTAGCATTGATTTCTTTCATTACAATCTCCATTCCTCCTCCTCTGCTAAACTGAACAAGTGCTGTCCTTAAAAACATGATGTTGGAATTTGTAAAATTGGACCATGAACTCAACTTAAAGGCTGTACTATGCCATGGGGGAAGTGGCAGGGTTTGATTCCCAGCTTTGATCCTACCACCTTGCCTTCAGCATACTGAATACGTAGCATTCTGGCACTCTGGGGGGCTTATATCTGCCATTTATTTTTTACTGTTACTATTCTGTAGCTACAAGCCTTGGTTGTAAATCAGTCAAAGGCTGTATTGCAAAAATGGAAAAGAAAGCCCATCTCTAGGGACAAGGTTTGCCGTGAAAGAAGGCTCAGAAATGGAGAGATTGCCAGAGATCATAAAGGATCAATTTATAATAAAGAGTTCATTTTCTTAGCAAGTATTTTTCTCCTCTATGTAAACCATTTATTTATTTATTTAAGCATGCTGTGATATAATCTCTGGTTATGCTTTCCTCTAAACAGCGTGCTCCAGTAACTTCTGATACTTTATTTTTTTTGTAGCTTAATCTTTTTAAACCCTACTGTGGATTTTAAGAACTTCTGGGAGGTGCTTTGGATTGTGGGAGTCACAGACTTTATTCTGAAATTCCTCTTCATGGGCTTCAAGTGCTTTATTCTCTTGGTGCCTTCTTTTATGATGTCCTTTAAATCCAAGGTAAGAAAATGATCTATATCCTTATGAGCATCCTTTTATGGTAAAATTAGCTAGTTATTAAACTTTACCTAAAGGAAAGGCTTTTAAATTAAAGGTCTGTATATAATCTATCACTACACTGGGCAAGAAAACCCTGTGAATTTTATATTCTTCCCTTCTTGGTGCTAAGGAAGGTTTACAGTCTGATCTGTAACAATGGCTTGTATTATTTCATGGAATAAGTGGGCTTATTTCTGCTGTAAGTGGTAGGATGAAGAAACCTTTTATTTGCAGCAATGTAAGAACGTGTACACAGGCTGCTAGCACGGACCAGCTGATGTACAGTAAATCTTGTACTTGCTTGTCAGTAACTGACATGGGGAGATTTTAATACCTGTGTGTGTAAATGGCTATTTTTTCTCTTAAAAAAATAGTTCTCCTTTTGTTAATTAGTAAAATTGTCAGACCAATGAATTTGATTCATAGCTTTCTTTCCTCAAACCAATGAAATTTAATGATTTTTATAGAAGTCTGCATTGGTTGGTGGGTATGTATCTTTATCTGCTTCCCAAGGTAAGACATGCAAAAAAATAATGTGTTGAAATAGAACATACTAGTACTAGTTTAAAAAAATATATATATTATATATATAGTTAGCATGTGATAGCATTTGAGTGTTTTTGTAGGTTTTATCTTTTAAAATGTACCAGAAAAGTATTTCTCAGGTACATATGATTTGGAGCAATAGTAGCTTATAATCAAGATCTCTGTACCTACAACTACTGATACAACAGCCAAAAATTGGAAATTCCATTGCACCAACGGTGACCTAAACTAGCTAAATTAAAGAAAGAATCTGGTCAATAGCGAGAAATCATGCCATTTTCCTGTCAAATTAGTCAGAGTACTTTATCCCCTGTTATTAGAACTAATATCTATGATTAGTCAAATACACACGCAAACTTAATTGTTAGAAGCATATAAATGTGTGTGAACACAGCACTCTGTGAAGGCTACTTGTCTTTTGCAGTTACTATTCAGTAACGTTTAGGGCATTATTGAACTCCGTTTACCTGCTAAGTCCAAGTACTCTGTTTCTTTCTCCTCCTGTCCCCACCTTTTTCTTATTACCCTGTTCTATATAGGGGTTATTTATCACAAGAGAAGCCTTTTTACACAGGCATGAAATACATTAGAAATGGGTTTCCTCTAATCATTATGTTTGTTAATAAAGAGAGAGGCCTGACTGTTTTTTAATCCTAAATGGTGAACACAACTTGTAATGACAAGCTGATCTGTGTCTTAGCTTCCTTTTTCAGGTAACTTTTTCTTTTTTAATGCTTATGAAAGCAAGTTTGATAGCATTGTAGTAGGTAGGTATCCTACAAAGCCACCCTATTTTAGCCTATTAATTTTTCTCCAGTACAGCAATCAATTGTGCTATTGTTGTTTGTACAGTTGTGGTGAGATTTATCATCTGGTCTTCGTTCTTCTACTGTTGTCCTTCATATATACTTGCTTCAAGATCTGATGAGGGGAAGTTACTCTAAAGAATGCTAGCACATCTTTTCTATATATTTTAAAAAGCATTTGTATTTTAAATCTTGAGAGATTCTTTTACATGTCTTGCTTAGGGCTACTGGTACATGCTGTTAGAAGAACTCTGCCAGTATTACCGTATGTTTGTCCCCATACCAGTTTGGTTCCGTTTTCTTATTGGCTATGGGGAGCCTGACAGTGTGCTAGGCTGGACCCCTGGGATATTGCTGGGCCTCGTCTACCTCATCCTAAAGGTACGTAAACCTTATAGTCTTCTTAAACTATTTTACAGTAATTGCCACTGGAGGGGTAGAGGCATATAAGCTAACACATTTCTGAACGTTTCTGTGTTTGAACTAACTTGCAAGTTGATGCTTCAGTTTAACCAATACAACCTTTGAAAACTGATAGCACCCTGAGCCAGGTTTCCTAAACCTTGTCTATTTCTGCACCTGTTCTGGGAGACCGGGGTTGTATATCAAAGAACACAGTTACTATAGGACGCTTCTAAAATCAGACTTTGATCACACTGTCATCAGAAACTGAGAAAAAGTGAGAAATAAAGATGAAATTTATGGCTAAAAGAAGTCAGCATTTTCCAATGAAGGCGATCTCTTCTAGAATTTCCCTGTGATGCTAAACAAGTTAGAGAAGTGTTTAAAATGGCTGTCTACTTTGGTTACACTTGGGGCAGATGAACTCTTTAGCAATCTCAGTACAAATTCTGCTTGAACATGAAAAATACTTTATCATACTATGGTGCTTTAATTACAAGTCTAAAGGCTACTGTGTATATAATAATAATGCCGGTATATAATACTGGTATACTTGCAATTGAGTGCTTCATAACCTTAACAATATTTTTCTTGTAAAGAACAGCCACCTATTGGTGAAAAAGAACTTTGGGATGAATTCTGAGTTTGGCTACGCACGAAGCAACTAAAAATAGGGTTGGTCTGAACTATTGCTTTGCTTACGTTCTTGCCAACATCAGATTACAGTGACACTTATGCTACTGGGATTTGCACAGAAACTTGGAAGCTTTCTTTAATTCACAAAGAAAGACTTTCAACATAACTCAGGTTTTCCTTCCCATTCCAGCTTTTGAGTTTTTTTGGACAATTGAGAAACTTCAAACAGGTTTTACGGATATTTTGTACACGACCAGTGAGTATTGAATGCTCTTTTGACAAAACAGTAGATCTGATTTAAATGAAAAGGCTTCTTTTTGAAATATCTCATTCATGTATTACTTTGTATAGTTCTAGAAATAGACAAATGCATTTTTAAAGGAATCCCTCTACACACTCCCCCCATTTCACAGTCTGAGTTTCCTGACTATGTAATTATGGGCTAACTTGAACCAAAGAAAACTAAACCACCATTATCCTGCATGTATCTTCAGATAAAACTATATGAAATAACCTATCCTTGTTTTCCTATTTCTTAACTGGAATAAATATTGGTTGGATATAGGTAAAGCTTTATGCAGAAATGTAAATGAAAAATGAAGCTTGCCGAAATAATTGACATGCAAGTAATATCTGATAGAGTTTTAAAAGTTCCTCAATCTTTCTCTATAGTAACAGGTATAGTTATTTAGTATCTGCTATTTACGCAGTAAAACATATAGAAGACTTTAGAGCACAGTATCATCACTATCTCGATAAAATTTAAGATGAAATTTCAAGTGTTTTGCTTGGAGGCATCTTAAAATAAAACTATTACAGATTTTTCCTACAACTATTATCAGGGGAATAAGCAATAGCCCCTAAAACAACTGTTGAAAAATCTAGCAAGGTTTTAGATTAGGAACTGGATATTTCTCCTGACATGTATCTCCTGACATATCCTTATTCCCAATTCCTTTCTGTCATTTTCTTTTTCCCCTTTGAAACTATTATCTGCTGAAAAAAATCTTGTTTTACAGCATTATGGGGTGATGGCTAGCAAGAGACAGTGTTCTGAATCAGATGACATTTGTCCTATCTGTCAAGCTGAATTTCAGAAGCCTATTCTGCTTATCTGTCAGGTAATACACATAATCAGAATTACTTTTTGCAAATGTTTTAAAAAAACTGGTTAACAACATAGATTAGCAAGTGTATTTCTTCTGATTATCTTTAGAAACAAGACAATGCAAATAATAGACCTTCTTACAAGTGGAAGAGCTTAGAAGCTCTAAGTTGTCATTCTTTTCATTACAGCACACATTTTGTGAAGAATGCATCTCTTTATGGTTTAATAGAGAAAAAACGTGTCCACTCTGCAGAACTGTTATTTCAGACCATGTTAACAAGTGGAAGGATGGAGCTACATCTATGCATCTACAGATTTTCTAAAGCATGTTAAAACTTGTTTTACGGTTCATTTGTACAAGCTAAGGTCTTCCAGCTCACTGCAGGTGAAAGTGTAGGTGACAAGGAACGAGTTTCCAAATTCTAGATTATCTAGGATTTGATGCTTCTATGAAATATCCCAGTATTTAAAACAGTGCAGGAAATGTTAATTTGCCTTAAGTACAGAAAAATGTTTTCAGAATGAAAGGAGAAAAGCCATCATTGCTTATCTCGTGATTCTTCCAGGAAACAATCAAATCCTTAAAAAATGCTGCATTGCTGCTTGCAGCAGCTTCTTCATTCAATATTTTATTTAAAAGTTTTTAAATAGTGTTCCAGACCATGCTAAATTTTATTTATCCTTTTAACATTACTGAAACCAAAAACCTAGATTATGAGCAAATTTTACACTCTGGATTACAGTGGGAGTTAAAGCTATGTGTCACACTTGACATTAAAGATCCTTTAATGCTAGCTCAACAGATCAGATAAATTAACTTCTTATTCATGCATCTAAAACAGCAACTATTTCTCACTGTACCTGGAGACAGGACACAAGAATAAGATGTTTCCCCTTTAGGTTCTTGCAGATTTCTAATTGATCTTAAGCTTAATACATAAATCAATCACTGATATTAGTTTTTTACTTGCCATTTTATGAAGTTGGTATTTTTAAAACAGATCTTTAATACTATATTTTCTTGTCACATCAGGAACCAGATTTTCATACAGGGGAGAATCTATTTTATATTATATATGCAATTTGTGGTATACATAAAAATCAGAGAATAAATGCATTTAAATCATTTTGTTTGGTGCACATTGAATAAAATAACAAGTTTCATTACTGTTTCAGTATTAACTTACATGTAAGTACATAGTAACAGCTCACTGCTAGGCATACCTTGCTGGTTAAACTGATGTCTTATGAGAAACAAAAACACAAATGCTCCGATTTATTCATGACTAGTCTTTATGCTGATTATAGATCTAACTTACCTATCTTAATTCCTTTTTTTTTCCTGCTTGTCTTTTCTCACCTTGCTATTCAGAAAATACTAAAAAACAACAAAACAACCGTTTGTTATTCTTACAGGCAAAGCTGAATTAAGTTGTCATTAACTTGAGTTTGTCTTAACTGAATATCTTTAGGAAACTCCTAAATTAGGAAAAAGGAATTCACAAGTTAAACACTTACTTGATGAATGATGTAGCAACTCAAACAGCCAGGCAGGGTGCCCAAGTACTGCAAAGTTGCAGCAGAAGCAGACAGATTTATAGGGCTGACAGAGCATGATGGGAGAGTGCTTAAAGGTACAGCTAAAGTATAATACTAGTAAGATTCACTATTCTGAATAAAATCTTAAGGAAAACTCAAGCTAACAGGTATCATTTTATGTCAGCCTGGGTTTTTCTATAGCATACTAAATATTTGCTCATTACATTTGTTTGAAGTTTACTGCAGTTCAGATAAGGGTGCTATATGGTTGTTCCACCATGGAATCTGAGTGACTGGGAAAAGGACTCCAGCTTAAAGAAAACAGGCAAAAGCTTCCAAGTATGTAATTGGAAACTTATGTGAGTAGAAGAGACTGGTTCTCAGGGAGGCCTTTCCCAGCAGGTGAGGTACTTAGTTTGGAGAATGTGCAGCTGAATGGTGTTAGTGCAGGCCAGAGGGTGTCAGGGAGAAATTAGTGCTTGGCCACAGCCTGAGCTGTGCTATAATGGGCTAGTGCTCATGCCTCCAGTACTGGCAGAACAAACTGCTCTTTGTTTCCTTGGAGAGATCTAGCTGTGCCTTAGTTTGCATTTAAAGCTGATACAAGATCAGGTCTCTGTCATCTGAATTTCATCTATGCTAATGCCCAGACTGCTGCTGCAGCAGAACTTACCTTGAGTGATAGACAAGAACTGAATCTGTCAAGGAACAAAAGTGAGTAGGGGGAACTTAAGGTTGGATTCTGAATCTGAAACACCCACAGAACTTTGACAGCTTATGTGGCTCTTCAGACAGTTATGTAATCATATTTGGACTTTTCTAAACAATCTGAACATACAGCTTACCTAAATGGGGTTCTAATTTGTTGTGGTGTTTTTTTTTTCCTTAATACAGATATTGTATGAATATTGTGTAAGTAATCTGAGTACCATATTTAATTTAGAAAACAAACAGCACCTACAAAAAAAAAGCTTTGTGTGAATAAGCCTAAGACATATTTGCCCTTCTCTTAAACTATAATAACCAACTTGCCTGGAAAGGTAGGGAGCACAACAAAATATGCTGTAAGTGTTTTAAGTCAATCTTGCATTGTTGTTGATCCTTTGTTTTTTGTCTGCCACATACTAGTAACACTACCTTACTAGAATAAGGGTGAATATTGGTCAGATATAGAATCAGAGAACAGTTTGTCCTATTCTCTCTCCCAGTTAAAGCACTTTCTTCAAGATACAGTGAGAATTATCCAAACCCAGTAATATTATCAAACACAGTTTATTAAAAAACAAATAACTTAAATGATTTATCAGCCATGTTAGATTTACATTTCATAAATGAAACAAGATAAGTCATTCTCATCTTAGTTACAGAGAGGAAAGAAGCAAGTAACTTACATCCATGAGCGACATCCTCTCTGATCCGCTTGTCTGCACCATGCTATTAAGATGCAGCTCTTCCTCATCAAGCCCACTCAGGCCAGGGTAGCAGCACTGCTTTCCACACAGACACCAACACCCAGCACTTGTGATTCTGCAGGAGACAGAACAGAGGATGACAAATGGCAATCAATACCCTCTCTAAGAGCCAAAGAAACTAGGTGAAGGTACCAACCCTTGGTAAAGACAGACTGAGCTGAACTAGCATCTGTCAGGTCGTTTAAGTTCTAAGCATAATTCCACCTCCCTCCTTTTTCCTTCAAAGCTGTCATGAAAGACAGTTATACTTAGGCCCTACCTACTTCCTAAAAAATAAAGAAAATAGGTCACTTGGATTGGCATGTGTTTAAATTTTCAGTTAATTGCTATTCACATCTATCTTATTCTGCAGTGTATTTAGCTCCAGTAAATTGTGAAAGATGAAAAACAGAATACGGATTACCTTTTTTTTCCTACTAAGGCAGCTGAAGTTTGTTTCTTGAACACAGCTACAAAGCCAAGTTAATCTAGAAGAGAACAATCTGTAGAAGTTCATACACAGAAACCACATACAGTAAATCATCAAGGACCTAGAGGAAGAATACTGAAATAATTTGCCTTGTTCTTAAAAACTTTTTTTTTCGCCTTTACTTCTATGTAAACTAGGAAATGGAGTGTGATTAACAGTGAGAGCAGTTTGGGAGTTAAAGAGAATAAGACCCGAAGTACACATCCACCATATAGTGTGGACGCATATTAAATGTTCTCCAGCTGTTCAGCTTTTGGATAGTGAGAAAAAAAAAGGATATTCAGAAGAACAACTGACTCATTTATTTTTATCTTTTATTATGAGCTAATACCAGGATGACATTCAAATGTCAGATGGCACAATTAAGACAGTCTTGGTAGGAATTATTCCAGCATTCCCAAAATTACAATTTAGTACACAAATGGCATCAAATGTATGTATCACTCCCACAGAGAAAAAATGATGAAATTCTGAGTATCTTATACCAGAATAGCTTCTGCATTAAATGGGAAAAGAAAAACTGCTGGTAACACAGCTGACCTATAAACCTTTTGTGATAATGACCTGCAGAACAAAATACTCCCCTATTTAACATCTAGTAAAAAAAAATATGACTTTTGTTCAAGTTTAAGATTTAATACTTTTATATGGTTAGCCAAAACAGGTATTAACCTCAGTTTTACTATATTTTTGTAATGCTACAAAAATCCTATAAAATCAAATTATAGTGATTTTTTTCAGTGATTATAATTAAAAAAGCGCAGCTCATACAAAATAAAAAAAATAAGATTCTATACTCTAATGAAAAATTTAAGACATTTTTAAATGAACAAAAGAAAGCACTTGTTAAGCTCTCCAATATTCAATGCATTCTGCACTTATCTGAAATAGCCAGACAGGAGCTAGAACTCCACTCCCCTTAGGTCATGACTAGTAATTTTGACACTACTATATATATATAGAGGATCTATGTCTGATATTTTTACAAATAAATACAGGATAAACCATATTGCATAGTGTGTGCTTGCTGTCTGAGTCACACTCCAAAAGTTTCACAGTTATGGTAGGGAATTAAACTTATAATCTATGGGATGAAACATTGACAGTACATGAAATTTACTTTTAAAAATGATAAAACTGTGTCTGTAATTAAGCAGTGAATTCAGACAAACAACTCTTGCCATTCTTGCCAGCCATACTAAACCAACTCTACTGGACAGCTATATCCAGCCAACCAAAAAGCAACTGTTAGCAGTAGCTAGGACCAAGAGAGATTTGCCTCAAAAAAAGAAAAAAAAAAAAGCTTTAAAGTCAGTAAACATGTTACGAAACCTACGTTAACAAGTGGCACAGAGCAGGCATTGCTCGCAGTGTTGCCTCTTTGCAAATCTGTATAATACATACACACGTGAGCACTCTGATTGTGGTTTCACAACATGTCACCAGCGGCCATATTACCAAATTAGAAATGGTAACCTTCCAGTACAATTTCTATCACTAACTTGATTTTCCTTATAAAGTTAAAAACAAAAACAAAAACCTCCAACAAAAGGCTTATCAGGAAGAAAAAAGTTCTATTTTTTTTGTCCAATCATAAGTATATTTTTGTTGGTTCTTCATTAGTATCACCAAGATATCACTGAATCCTTCTGGCTTGCAAGTTTTAGAAAACAGCACTCTGATTGGATTCAGCATGTGTAGAGTTTTATGGCTTGGATCCTATGGCTCAAAAAGATTCAGTATACACAGAATAAGCAGAATCTATAAAAAATCCCTACTGTTGTGAAACGCTAGAAGTAGACTTTGCACAGTTTGACTAAAGATAATGCAACATGTGGCAGGCAAAAAATGACAGGACTTGTATGCAGTTGCATGATCATATACACACGCACACACCATACACACTCTTAACTAGTGTAAAGCTCTGCAGATATTAACCCTTTCACCAGCTATGTTCATGGAAATGCTTTCTTTAAGGCAGGAAGTATTAAGTAAGGTAAAGTTACCTTTATTTTATTCTTTGTACCTGTAAGTCATTTGTACAGATTATGACAATTTCAAAAACATAAATAGTGTCCTTAGAACATGTTTCCTAAATTAAGTTGCTAAAGTTCTGACCCACTGTGGAAGACATTCACTGAAAGGCCATATAACATTTTTTTCCCTCATACAATCAGCGAATTTATTGCCCCAGCATAGAAAAAAAATTAGTAAATTTAGAAATGTATAATGACAGGGAACTCCCATAAGCAAAATTTTATTAAAAAAAAATTTTCCTCAAGTTCTTACCCATTGGTTACAAAAAGATTTATTTGCTTATACTGTGTAGAACTTGCATGTGTTTCCTGTGGTAATATATCCACATCGACTGACCTTGTGTTCCGATGCACTTTTTCCTGACCTTTTATATGGGTAAGAATCTCGGTATATTCAGCTGTCTCCATCTAAGTGACTGGCATATACAAAAGTGATGTTTCCCAGTGAAATGTCTGCTGAGGACAAGGATGAAATAAGCAGGACGTGTATTTGAGCCCATGGCTTCCAGTTAAGCCTAGAACATAGCAGCACTGTGATTTGATTAGATCCATTTGTCTTTGCAGGAACAGGTATTTCAGCTGGGTAAGCAAGTGAAACAGTTCTTTCCCACCCCGCATTGCCAAGCTGGTAATTGAGTAATTTGCTTATTGATTTTTTGTTTCATGAGGAGAATCAGAACTAGAGCCTTTGCTTTCTTCACAGCAACCAATTATTTTGCAGTTTAATTTTGGGATACTTTCCATAATGAGCTGAATCAAAAAAATCTATTTGAAAAATATATATTTTTTCTTATATATATAAAAAAACTCATTAGGTTTTGAATGTGAAATACCAATTAATTTTATCTCTCATCTTTGATTCCACCCCATTGCAGGAAACAGCTTAACCAAGCTTGCATGCTAATTATTCCTCAGACGCAAGCATATAGGCATTTCATACTTTGCCTAGTGAAAGGGCTAACCCTCCTTGACACATTCACAACTAGACCAGTGATTCTGAAGCAACATCCTGACCCTTAATACTGTCAGTTTCAAGCTACCAAGCTGAAAAATCCTTGATAAGGTGAGAAGATGTCACTGCGAATCAGTTAGATGATGTGCCTAGAGTTCTGCAATACCATTTTCTAAAGTTTTTTTATGCACCATTGATTGACAGAAAAAAAAAATCCATTTTTCTTTGCTTTCCAAGTCGCTCTGTGCAAGGACTGACTCTTTGATACTGTCACTTTTTAAAAGTAAACCATGCAAGCCCTCATATTTCAACTTCAAGGGGCTTATGTCCATTCTTTGTTTTCCACCTTCAAAGGCTTAAAAAATTGTGTTGTCATAGATTCATGCGCAAGTGCTCTGGTCGTTTGGAAATCATGGGAAAAGCTTGTTTTTTATATGGCCCAGAGTTTGGTTGCCGGATTGGAAGTGGTGCTGAGGCCTCTCCACAGACTGTCACATCCATTTGTTCTATTCCACTTGTCTCCATTGGATATTCCACAGGTGTCTGAGTATTTGATGCGCTGGCAGAAGCACCTCTTCCCCAAAATTCCCCAGGGGAAAACTTTACAGGGCTTTAAAACAAGAAATATAAAAATCAGAGGTGAAGATACACACAGCACAAAGGTATGTCCTTCATTCTGCAAGCGGCCGAAATGAAATGTCTGTTGAGAAGTATTTAATTCTTCCTTCCACTTCCAGAAGTTTGAGAGTTTTCAAGTCTATAATCTACTGTGGCCTCTTGTAAAGTAAAATTCTCTCATTTGATTTATTGGGATAAATTTCTAGATGATTGCAGAATTTTCTATACTAAAATGATCCTTGAGCAGCACATAAGCACTTTGGATGTTCTGAAAGTTTTACAGGAACAGTGTACCAAAGTCACCAGACTGTGAGGCTGTACCAGTTTTGTATAGCTGGCAATTAGTACTTCCTGTGCTGCCAAACACCATAAATTTATCTCTAATAATATGTTTTGTAAAGTAACACTTTAATGGAAGTGATGGGGTTACTTAGAAGAAAGGCCATATTTTTAACTACTTGCCAAAAAAGTGTATTACCAAAAAAAAAAAAAAAAGAAAGAAAAAAAGAGGTACCTGACTGGTGTCCTAGGGCTACCTATGAATCTGCGAGGTGATCGAATTTTTGGTTCAAAAGAAAATTTCTCTTTTACACTTTCAAGTACAGATGGAGCCACGTATGTAAAACCCTGCAAAACACGAATGAGTGCTCTGTAACATACATGCAAGATTTACATTTCTGATCACTTGCACAGTTATTACTATCATGAAATGAAAATTATAAAAATGGCAGTAACTGTAGACACATGAACTTCTACTCGCTTCCTGAAGCAAACAGCAGGACTTTAGGGAATTCCTTACTTGGATGCCTGCTCACCCAGTATTTCTACTCAGATCACAGATTCACAGAAGCATGCTCCAATTAACTAATTGTGATGTATGGAATGGACTGTACCTGTGTCTATGAAAACAATCCCATCCCCACAATTCTTAGTGTGATTTCAAGTAAGAACACTGACATTTCAGAAAGTAAGCAATGTTTGTTGGCTGTGAGTTTTAAGTTATCTATTATTTCAAAAAATGTCTGAAACAATCAAACTAAAGTATATAAAGTCTGCAATCATTGCAAACCTGTTGCAGTATATGTATTTAAAACTATGATAGTTTGCTTCAAGTATCAGATGGTAAAATTCTACAGAATTAAATTACCTGAAATGCCCTACTGTTTCCAAGTAACACTACATAACTCTCCGCAGTCACCGAACACTTGTCTGGCTCACTTACCAGAAAGACCTGGTTGGCACTTTCACTGAGAGTAGAGTCATCTGGGCTATCAACAGGTGTCTGACGTGTAAACTTTGAATCAAACTGGCTCACATCCTCTTCAGATTGCTTTGCAAAAACAAAATGATTAAGGGTTTATATTACAGATATCAACCAAATGGCTTAGCGGTGATCAGTGTAGCCTCTGGATGGAGTTCATTCCATAGGTTTTTGGCAGAGCTCTGCTGTAGTAAAACCCTGGAGTGGTGTCGGAATCCTGTCGCTGCCAGTGGGAGGTCACTATGGGCACTGACACTGAGAAATAAAGGCAAGGGGGAGGGGCAAAAATTATGGATCAAAAAGGAACACAAATTAAAAAGATGCCTTTAAAAAATGTCAAATTACAAACAAAAACTTTTAGAAATACAATGCCAGTTTCTTGCAAGTTTAACCCTGGCCACAACCAGTATAGAACAATTGCACATAATTAGTTTCTGGAAGTGTCTCTCCAGATAATTTCATCCCATTTTTGCAGATAGAGAAATGTTTATACTGTAAGGGATGAATGACAACTGTGGAATAAAGGGCTATGAAGAATATTCTTTAATTTAGTCAAACAGACATCATTCCAAGATCCCTCTCTCACTCCTCAAGTGTTACTGAAAAGGCAGATAAGAATGTGATTTGTGGAGACCTTCATGCAACCATGGAAGTGTAATTTTAAAAACCACCTGGTTAGTAACAACAACTTGCATAAAATTTCTTAATAACAGACAAGAAAGCTATCTTCAGATACTTGGTTTGGAAATAGCAGTCTTTCATGTCATTCTGGATTTCATTCAAAAAAGGAGAGGACAAAAGGCCTGGAGTCCCCATACTAGAGTATACCCAACATTAGCGATGCATAAGTCAGTTCAAAGTGAGATTTTTAGTAGTCAGTAATCAGGGGTACCTATGCCCTTGCTGCTGTGGCTAATCGGACCCAGAGCAAAAAAAAAAAGACATGTCATGTAATCAAAATATAAATTAGATAAATTAGGATAATACAGGCTTATTCATGACATCTTTGGTTTGAGGTGAACTTTAATTACTGCCTAAATGTGCTAGACGCAGTATAAATATTAATAAGCAAACATCCAAAATACTTAATTACATGACTTCATTTACTTCTGCCTAGCAACTATCATCTTACTTACTATATAATGTTTAGAAGAAGAAATTCAGAAATAACTGCACTTCCAAGACTGATTAATCTACAGCTTGGAAGCAGGAGGAATTAAAACTGAAGTAGAACTTTCTTCCTTCAGGAGCCTGAACAGATGGATAAATTAGCTCTTAGCTGATGTTGCCACCTTCTCACATAAGCAAGATTATATTCCAGTGACAGCTGAATACCATGACTGTAGAATAAGACAGAAAAGCATGAAGGAATGTTTTTGTTTCTTAAATGTTGATATAGCATCTCAGGAAGAAAAAAAAAAGAAATCTGCACTTAAAGTAGTTTCTCCCTTTAATTTGAAAAGGGTCAATCTGAGAACCAGTAAACTAGGGTGATACATTTAAGTTTTAAAGTTAACAGAAAGCAATGGTATTCTGGTTTGTAAGAGTGAATGTTTCTGAGCTTCAGATACCACATTGTTTAAGACCTTTCCTAAAGGTATAGGAGGAATATCTCACAGTACTCTTGAGTACATACCAATAAGGGTTTAAAAGGAGGTTCCACCTTTCGTGCCAACAGCTCATCCCAGTTAATGTGTCTGAAGAACGGGTGAGCCTAGAAAAGTTAGCAATAGCACAGTCATGCACCAGCCTTCTGAGTAAAAATTGCAGAAATTTAAGATTAAAAAGTTAAGATCTAGATTTTATCTTAGGGTAAGATCTTCCAGAAATAAGATACAACTGTTTTTGTTAAATGTTACTGTTAAAGCAAATTAAAACAAGACCAAGAATTAATAAGCATGTTCTTTTCAGCCCCTCCCTGTGGTGTCTTTCTGAAATCACAGATAGGCACAGCGTAATATATCCTGCAACATTACGTCAGATTAGCTGGAAGACCTGAAAATTGATACCATACCTCCTAGTCAGACAACATATGTCCCTATCACGTTTTCATTAGAAAAAGACAGTTGATATGCTAAACACGTCAACATTTTTCAACTTTAAATGTTAGATATCTGAAAATAATGATGAAACACTTTATTAATGACAACTTATCAGAACTGTGGAATGACTCTATAGTAGGTTAATCTCACCACAGAAAATCAAGCTGGAAGAAATAGGAACTAGGCTTTTGCTTAAGATTTCACCGTGTAACATTTAAAGCCAATTAGTTACACTTTTCTCCTGAGAGTTGTACTAAATGTAAGGGCTGGCGGGTTTTTCATCAGATTCCTAGAGTAACATCACTTACATGGTTGACTGTCAAATTCAGCATTGTGAAACTAGTAAAAAAGATCTACTGGAAGACAGAACTAAAGAAGGAAAGTTATTTTCCAAATCTCAACTGCTCTTTTGTTAAACTTCAAAGATTTCATGTTTCAATCACTTGTCATGCAGAGTTGCTTTTTTGCTCGTTACACTTCAAGAGAAACATTCTCTTCCCCTGATGTACCCACTAAGCTACTGTATATTTTCAGTGAGGTAATTTAAGAATTCTTGAGTTAGCAAAAGTTACCTGAACTTCTCCAGCATCTCCAGGACCAGCTCCTAGACGTGAGGCAGCATTTCTTTTTAGCAGCTTAATGAGAAATAACATCCCAAATTAGTTATGCCATTATGATTAGACTAGTCCTGACAGAAATCATCGTGAATGTGTACCATGCAGAATGAATATGGAACAATCAGAAAATCTGCATTCATCAGAAAATCATATTTTCAAGGAAAATCACTTTCTGTGCCACACAAAACCAAGACTGACTTAGTAGTCAAAACAAGCACGGATTGAATAGCCACAGTGGTATCATTATATTCCTATTTTCTACATACTTGTGTAGTACTGACATTTGTTAAAATTGTACCTTTTTAAGCAGATCTCTGGCTTCTTGTGTGAGGTAGGGAGGCAAGTTGAGTTTACACTTGAGAATCTTGTCAATTGTTTTCTTTCTGTTCTCCCCAGTGAAAGGAGGCTAGAAAGCACCATTGTAATGGAAGGAAAAATACGATTTGTTTAGGTCTCTAATTTGTGCACACAGAACTCATTTCAGTAATTTATAAAGCAGATAAAATTACTGCAAATGGGACTTCCAGCTAATTGTTTGGATGAGAGCAGCTCATGACTGTAGTCAAAGTATAGCCATATTTTAGTTATATTTCTTATTTGCAGCCTCTACAGTTATATACATATTTATACATGCAATTGAATTAGAATATGCATAACTTCAAAAGCTATAAAGAGAAATACATGCAATTATAACTGTGCACCTACTGCTCCAGTCAGCATGTCATACATTAATGCCCCCAAACTCCACCAGTCCACAGCACGATTATGCCCACTCCTCATCAAGATTTCAGGGGCCCTATAATAAGAAAAATTGAAAATATGAAAGTATTTTAACAAGCTTAACTAATTCTGCTCACTGCTCATTTTCAAGTAAAATTTCCATGACTGAACATACGAACCACCAGTTAAAAAAGGCAAAATTTAACCACTACCCCCAGCCCACAGTAATACTTCTACGTTTCATCTGGCAGCTCACATGTATTCAATTGTTCCACAGAATGTGTGTGTGACTGTTCCGTCATGAATAGATTCTTTACATAATCCGAAGTCAGTCAATTTTACATGACCTGAAATCAAATAAATAATATTTAAGAACACAAATGCTACTATTCTGACATATATATAAGATACATTTAAAATATTGTTAACATCACTATGCTGTAACTCTGAACTACCTCAATTGTCTGAGGAAGCAATACAGTTCTAAACCAGAATGAGGTAATCACCCATAAAAATAAAGAATAAGTTGTTTAGTATAACATGAAAATCCTGTATGGTACAGATTGCCAGGCTAAATCAGTGTCATACAGTCAAAGTAACTGTGCATTCAGGAATTGCTGCTAAAATGTCAACAGCTCCATCAGTCATATCAACTGCAGATTATTTAGCATCCTACCTAATTTGTCCCTTCCTAGCTAATGTCTTCAGTTATCCCTGTTACTGAAGTATCAGTAGAGGTGCAGTGGAGACACAGATCTTTAAGTAGTTTACAATGAACCAGTAGAATTATGCTCAAATAAATTTCAGAGACGCAGAAGTAGCAAATCAACCATTCAAAAAGTGCCTGGGTCTATATACATAGAACTTGGAGCTTGCTGGATCCTCTCCATTAAATCTGAGGAAGCGACGTCTAAAAGCAAGCAATTAGCTTTCGCAGTTACACAGTTATATCAGGAGTGATAACGAACACACCATTGTTACAAAGAAATTCTTGTAAGAATGAAGTGTTGTGACCTTTAAAGAATCACTTTCAAAAGACCGACAGTTTAACTATTATTACAGTTTTACCTTGATGATTAAGCATGATATTTTCTGGCTTCAGGTCACGATAGATTATTCCTTTTTGATGCAAGTGCCCCAGTGCCATTGAGATTTCTGCCAAGTAAAAGCTGGAAGAGAACACATGCCACACAATTAGACACATTCAATCATGCGAAGCATCTTAAGCACTAAGGCTACTATGTACACAGCAATGATTCTTTGAAAGTATCATTAGAAGTGCTGGAGAGAATAAGCTAGAGAAACAATGATGCCTTTGAGGTTTGTTTGCCAAAGGGCACAGACAGTCCAATTGAACTACAAAATTACACCATTAGCATTAGGTTTATCTGCTCGGTAGCTACTTTATTATCTATTTGAAAGAATCTGAATTTACCAGTTACTGGGTAAAACATGCTTCAGTCTGCATTACCACATCTAGATGTCAAAGCTGAAAAAAAACCCTAAAGCTAAGAGTGCAACCAGCAGCACCCTGAGTGCTGTCTGTGGAGCGGTACTACAGCCTCATACGCACTTCAAAGCTTTTCTAAGACATTATCAGCATGTGCTGTGGGAAGATACAACCATATTTAGTTGTGTGAAACCTAATCAAAAAGAGGTAACTTCAGCTTGTTTATATGTAAAATATCACTACTCAAAAGGCTAATTCTCATTCATTAGAATAATTACCTTTATCACTTCACATATCTGATCACTAGGAGAACACAGACTCGATAGTAATTTGTCAGTAATTGGCTGGTAAAATTGCACATGGATCAAAACCACAAGCGGATTCAGAGCAAGTCTTTCAGTCTTTTCCCCCACATCCTTTACCACAGCCCTGTGGAATGCAGCCACACTCAGCAACCAGCAGCAGACCCTCTCTGGCAGTAAGACTGTAGTTCTGCCAGCACAAACTGGTAAGCACAGAACACACACATCTTCCCAAAGCCCAGTTAATTGCTGTTTTCTCTAGACGATGAAATGAATGAGTAGTTACAGTTCTCCCAAGTTAGAACGAACAATTTAAGCACTCAAAAAAACCCTATTAGTTTACCAAAATAGTTTCACTTACCAAGCTGTGTCTTCCATAAATATCCCTTCTCTCTCTAACTGCATAAATAGTTCTCCTCCTGTCATGAGAAAAGTTAGAAGTTAGAATACTCTATTAAAGTGCATTCTATTATTTTAGCCAGGGAAAAAACTGTTTTCCAGGAAAACTATTAAAAACAGTTAATCTATACTGCTCTACAAAGAGTTGTTTCACATAAAATGACAACAAATTCTAGGTATTCTTAATGCTAGCCTACTGTGCATTTTTAAGATATGATGCCAATAGTTAGTTGCCCTTTTATTTATCATTAGAAACCCAAGTTCTAGGTTACCTAAGATACGAAGAATAAGGTAACAGAACTTCATATACTGACCACTGAGATACTCAAGGATGAGGTAGAGTTTTCCACCAGTCTGAAAGGCATAAATTAAGTCTACAATGAAGGGATGTTTCACTTCCTCCAGTATATTCCGCTCCGCTTTTGTATGAGCTGTATCTTTTGCATTCCTTACAATCATTGCCTATAAAAAGCAAGTGAGTACAAGAACAAGCGTGTAAGTACAAAAACACACTAAACAATTCAGACTTTTATATTTAGCTTCATTCTGAGTTTACTAAATCACAACACTATGTATGAATCAGAAACAGGATAAAAATTTCCCCATATCAACATAACATGACAGGTTTCTTGCCAAAGTTTAATTCTTTATTTATTTAAAAGTCATAGAATACTTTAGATTGGAAGGAATCTCTTGAAGTATTTAAATTCTCCACTAAGAATTTAACAGGGTAAGCAATTTAGTTAGATTAATTATAATTTCAGCTATTTCTCTGTAGCAACTGTACACATCACAGATAAAGACTGATTTCAGGTATATTAAATAATTATATAACTGTAACAGCTAAGCATTCACATTACCTTTTTAAGAACTTTCATGGCAAAAATCTTCCCAGTATTTGCTCCAGTTACTTTTCGTACTTGAAATACCTACACAACACCGATACAGACGTTACCAGTTATTATTATTATGAACTGCATTAGCTGTCAAAAGTTAAAAACAAAGATCTCGAAAACAGATACAAGGTCATCTGCAAACTGCAAAGCTGCCTGATGGAGAAGAGCTAATTATCTGAACCTGAACTACTTTGGAATACTTTGTACTGCCCCCAGCTGGTGAGGCCCTGCCACTGACCATGGTCCCAAGACCCCAACCTTGGCAGCCCTGAAGGTTACCTTCAGGGAGGGTGAACTTTTCAGAATACAGGGTGGTAAGACTAGACCTCACCAAAGGCAGCAGGTGAGTACTTTGTCTGACTTCAGTATAACAGATTTATTCTTGCAGAAAAGAGTTCCTTACCTTTCCATAGCCACCTTTGCCAAGTACGCGTAGTAACTCAAAGCACTCGGGTCGGATCTTTTCTGGACCTCTGTTTACACTAGTTTCTGAAATCTCAAATTTTTCGCAATGTTCCATGCCACTGGATAAAACCGAAACAAGAATATAAGACTACCCGATACTTTAAAATAATCAAGAGATAGTAATCAAGCAAATTACTTACTGCAAAACTTAGAGTATAACTGACATAACTGAATGGCTGCTTTGGAGATCTGGAGAATTCTTAGCATCAGAAATTGTATTTAGGTGTGTGCAAAGCAGTAAGTAGCACCTTGCACAAAAAAAGACCATTCCTTCATTTTAATGCATAATAAATCTTTGTGTTATACCAGAATTAAGTTTGAAGGACCACAGCCTCAAACTGACTTAGGTATTTCCACAAGATCTACAGGGCTATAGTGTGTTTTAAATCACATTCAACAGTACCAACGGTCACGGTAAGACTTCTGTAACATAAATAACATGCAGAAAAAGCTGGAACAAAAAAAAGTCTCACTACTCTGAACATGCCACAAAAGAAGACTGGACCATAAATTAACGATGCTTCAAAATCACACATTTCTGGAAAAACACAGAGCAAGGCCAACACATTGACCCCGCTGAAGTAAATGTAACTGAACTGTTTTAACTGTCACTGCCTTCTTCTTACAAGGGACACTGAAAACAATCTGGAAATCTATACATGAAGTCAGCTAAGTGGTAGCTGTCTCATGAACTTTAAATCAGAACTTCTGAACTCTTGTCTGCTTCAGACTGCTACGCAAACATGCACTGTAACCTTTATAAAACTGACAGAACATACAATGTTCTGCAAACAGTGCACTACATTCATAGTGCAAGTATTAGTCATATCCAATAGGTGTGTTAGGAGAAACAAGGATTAAACACAACAGCAGGTTTTGCCAGAATTTTTTTTTATTATCGTTGTTTTATTTCAAGATACAATTCACAAATTTTAGCGTTAAGAAACAACTAGAAACAACTCGAACAAGAATGACAGGATTTTCTGTTCAACTTAACAATGTAATAAAAGTAGAGATCATATACAGTTGGCATGAATAGTACAGAACATTTCCTAGCAGCAACTTACAGGTCATATTGGCCAACTCCTCCATGGTCCATGCTCTCGCTTAATTGACCCTGGGGACGGGAGGAGTAGAAGGAAGATTAATTACAACATAAGAAACACAGCAGAGTGAAAAATAGATGTACTGATGTATTTTACAACTTCTTTACATATATAAGAGATGAAGTTATATATATGTGTATATATATATAATTAAACAAGTTTAAATGTCATAAATAATGAGTTACCAGCAGAAGATAACAAATCTACGAAATCCTGTGCAAGAGTTGCAGAACTTCAACATATCTCAGAAAAATGACACAGGGAAACACTGTTTTACCTGACTGAATGATCACCCAATTATATATTAGAAGTAACAATTTCATCCCCCAAGTGAACCCTAAAAATGTTAAGGCATTTCATTATTATTACTATTATTATTTACAGTTGCTCTTCTGTAGGAATTTTAAATACCTCCTACAGTGCTATGCAAATTAGAACCACAGTAAAGCCTGAACTGATAAACTAGGATTCACATGAACTAGAAGCAAATAATGAACCGAGGCAGCTTTATTATTCTATATTGATAATCAAATCCCAATAGTGATGAAATAATTAAGGCTGACTCTGGTGTTAAACACCTTTTCTGACCAATAATCATTCAGACAGATTAATGCATAAATACTAGCAAAGAAGGCTCTAGCAGTTCAGCACCAGGACAAGTCACCATCAAGGAATGCAGCTCAATTTCGAAGAGATATTTTCTTCGAAGAATTTTCAACTTGATCCCTTATGCAAGAGAATGCCTTCCTCTAATTATGGCTCTAGATGGCAAAAGAAGCGCAAACCAGGCAGACAGCTGGAATGCACACAAATAGAATTGAATGGGCAAGCTTCTAGTAAGCTTTAGACTATAGTTTACAGTTTTAGATTTATAAATACGCACACGAATAGAGATGGCAAGTTAGTGAGAAACAGCCTGGAATCTACAGACTGAATACAGACATTATAACGAGTGACTTGGGTAATTCAGGGAAGCAGAAAAAAAAAAAAAAAGAAAAAAAAAATTGCAAATAGCAGACCAAGATATGGAGTGTATGTTAAGATATCTGGTTAGGCTTTGGCTTACAAAATCATATTATAAGCTTTCCGTTGCTTCCAAATCATTTAACCATCAAAGCTTACTGAGGCTGCTGTATTTTTTGGGTGGGGGGTAGTCTAGAGGGGAATTTAACTCCTGGTGCCACCCACAAGCAATTGCCAAGTCCAAAAGTTCAAGTCTGTTTCCAGGTCAGAGATATGATAGCTCCCGTCCTCTCAATATCATTTATTATAGAAATCCAGCCAACTGACATCTGTTTCACAATAAAACCTGCTAAAGCTGCCCTTGACCCTACCGTTAGACGACAACAAACACAGAGAATAAACACCCATCACGTTCCCAGAACAACTTCTCTTCCCAAGTTACCCAAAGGTTCTGGCAAAGCCCGTACAGATTGCGCTTGCTGCTGTCAACTATGGTTTTCCTTCTCAGTATTAATGTGAAGAAAATTTACTTTAGACACCACTCAACTATTTTCAGGATTTCTTCTTGTTTCAAAACCAAAAAATGCAACAGCATTCCAGCTGGGATGCTAGAGGCCCTTTAGTTATTGTTTCATTTATTACAAACTATAAAATAAAGGTGCTTTTTTCACCATAATAATTTGTGCAAACAGCTGTACATTTTATGAGTTACCACTCCATTTAATTGATTCTTCAGGTTTTCTAGAACAGCCATACCTCCTTAAAACTACAACTGCTCTGTTCTGGATGCCACTAGGCTCACAGCTTTCAGGCGGTGCTGTGGCCCAGCACCACTGAGATTAGACAAAACACCACAGGCTTTACATCTTGCTCACTTTCAGTTTAATGATCTCAGCTGCTCTGGATGCAACCTCTTTCTGATGCTTATAACACAGTTTTTCCCTTACGCTTTCCTAAAACACTTTCCTTTCTTTCCTGCTCTGCTTTTCCCTACGTGTCAGTCCTGTTTTAACATCAGGTCCATTCAAATCTTCACTTAATTTAACCCAGGAACCACATCAAGTTGCCACCGTACACTCACATTCACAGAAACTGTGCCAGAAATATTTCAGTCATGCCATCTTTTTCAAAATCCACAATAGCTAATAAAACATTTAAATCATCTCTCATGACTGAATTATTAGAATGTTCTTGCCATCCCCTTAGAACCTGCCCTTGGCAGCAATAGCGGTGTGATGCAATGGACATTTTTAAAGCCAGACGCTCTATTGATTACTGAGGTGACAAACAGTGCTTTTCCTGCAATCTTGAGGCCTGTTCATGCCTGCAGCTGTCAAACATCTCCACAGCTTACGTGCGGTGTGGGAATTCCAGCTGTGACAGCGGGCATCCCAGAGACTCCGAGCAGTGTTTTAACAGCATAAAATAAACGTGGCTGCGGTTCAAGCATCTAATATAGAAAACAATTATTGATAACACTTTTTTAGTACCACAGCTGCTTAATGGAGATGCTGCAGTAAGACTGCTGGAAGTTTTGACATAACCCACGGAGCTGTTACAGGGCGGCAGGCTGGAGATCGCAAGGTGACCCGCTTGGCAGCGCGGCCGGGGACGTGAAGCAGCGCTACAAAGCTCCGCTTTTAATTCTGGCGCCAGAGCAGCGCCTTCACACAGCCCCACACAGCCCGGCGGCCCCGCGCTGGCGCTAAAACGGGGCAGGGTGAATAAAAAACAAACCCAGCGCCGCGGCAGCCGGGCCGGAGAGCGCGGAGCTGTCCCTGGGGAGGGGCCGCGGGCAGCGCCAGGCGGTGGCGGCCGGGGCAGGGCGGGCGCGGGGCCCTCACGGCCGCGGCCTCGCCCTCCCCGGCCCGGCCCCGCCTCGGCCGCGCTCCCCTCAGCGCCGGCCCCGGCCGGGCGGGAAGGCCCCGAGAGCCCCGGGCCTGCCCCGGTCCCAGCCCCAGGCCCCGGCCCCGGCCCCGCCGCTCCCCTCAGCGCCCGCCCCGCGCCGCCGGCCCGCGCCCGCCGCTCTCACCCCCTCCTCCAGCTCCTCGTCCGAGCCCGCGTCCTCGGGCTGGTCCAGGTCGATGTCGAACACGCCCGCCATGGCGCCGCCGCCGCCCCCTTCCCGGCTGCGCTGCGTGCCCGGGGCCTGCGCCGCCTCATGGGCCCGCACCCCCCAACTCCGCCACGGCCGCCATCGCCGGCTGCCCGGCCGCGCTGCGCATGCGCCCCGCCGCGCCGAGCATGCGCGGAGAGGGACTCGGCCGGGCGGCCGGGCGCGGAGAGGCGGCCGGGCATGCGCGGTGCACGTCCTCCTCGCTCGCTGCCGGCACGGAGCTTGCGCAGAAAGGGCGGCGAAGCCACGGGGAGAGAGCATGCGCAGAGCGCTTCGTGAAGCCGGCAGCCCCGCCGGGCTGCCCGGAGTGCCTGGTGAGCATGCGCGAGGCGGGCTGTTCGAAGGCGCGGCTCGGGCCGGCCCGGCGGGGAAGCGGCTCCCTCAGGCGGCCGCTCGCGCATGCGCCGTCGCTGCCCCAGCGCCTCAGCGCAGGGGGGGCGCCGAGGTCAGCCCTGAGGGGGCGACCCGGGTCGGGGCCGAGTTTAGGGCCGGGACCGGGGCCGGCACCCCGTGAGGGTCCCGCTCCGCCGGGGGGGGTCGGGGGATACCGGGAGGGAGGCGGCGGCGAGGAGAAAGGCGCCGGGAGCGGGCGGAGGCCGGGCTGTGTGAGGGCCGGGCGGCCCCGCCAACATGGCGGCCCCCCGGGGCGGGCGGGGCCCTGTCAGCGCTGCGGAGCCCTGACGGGAGGGCCGGGAGCGGGGCCCGAGGGTGTGAGGGGGGCTGAGGGGGCCGGGGGGGAGCCCTCAGCGGGCGTCGTGTGTGTGTGGGGGGGGTTATCGGCCCCGGGCTGGCCCGAGGCTGGCGGGCGCCGCCCGGCAGCAGCGCCGAAATCGGGCCCGGGGGTTAAAAATCTCACCTACCTGGCCGCAGCGGGGGCCGCTGGCAGGCGCTGGCGGCGTTCCAAAGAATGCTGGTGCAAAGTGCTCCAGCACAGCTGGGGTGGTGGTGGAAAATAGCCCGGAATAACGGAGTCGGTTTGGAAAAACAACCAAACAAACTGTTTTTTTTGTATAAATAGAGAAGTGCAAAAACAGCTACTGCAAAAAGCTGAGTGGGGGAAACGTCAAACATACCAGTACTGTATCAAAAACTTTTATCTGCGTGGTGGAAGTGTAGGGAATCCCACTGTCACCTCAGCAGATTTTGGCACCAGGCGCACAGCAGTGCAGGACTGGAAGTAAATGAGACTTGGGGACAGGCTTCATGTTTCTTAAGCCCTATGGCACTTACTGTGTTTAATACGCCTTTAGAGCCTAACCTAGAGCTTTGTTGGATTTATAATTAGTCACTTCTACCCTGCCTTATTAAGCAAACATTAGAAAACTGGACTCTCCTTGCCTAATGGTTGACCTCAGCCCTGTAGACAGACTGATATATTGTCAAGTGCCACCTGCATTCTTTTGACACTCAGAATAAAACGCTGACAGTCAGTATTTCACCACAAATAGCCAGTGGTTATTGCATAGGTTTTTCATCCTCACTAGAGGTTGTCAGAAATCACAAAAGTGATCAGAATTCCACTTTGATAAGTGGATTTTTTTTTAGCTTCTGTTTTCCACAGTTACTGAAGGCATACTTTTCTTTTTAGGATTAAGCACAAGGTGAATAAGCATGTCACTAGTGACAGTCCAGCTCGGACAGTGTGGTAATCAAATTGGTCGTGAGGTGTTTAATGCTATCTGCAGTGATGTCCATGGCACACACGGATTGTGTTCCAAGAAGGAGAATGAATCCTACCATGATGCATGTAAAGAACGCTTTTTCATCGAGGCAGAATCTGGAGGTATGATGTTTAAACATTTTGTTTCCCACAGAGGGTCTGGTTTCCAGCCTAATGCAGATAAGAATGCAGAAATAATAAAAGTTTTCCCTCCAGTTTTGAAGAATTGTTGCAACCCTCTGCCTTCATGACATTACTAACAACCATGGAAGTAAAATCACTGCACAGTAGAGTGCCTGAGGCCACAGAGCAAGTCTGCCAGTAATGCAGCTGGAAACTGAACACGTGTAACTGACCTTCCCTGCCAAACACCTGCATTTTCCCCTGTAGATAGGTAATACCTGGAATAGGGCCTGGATTGTCTGAATCTGATGTCATCAAACAAGAGATTTCTTTCCTGAAAGATCTGTGTCTATAGGGTTCA
Source organism: Netta rufina (assembly GCF_964035555.1). Classification (NCBI taxonomy): domain Eukaryota; kingdom Metazoa; phylum Chordata; class Aves; order Anseriformes; family Anatidae; genus Netta; species Netta rufina. The sequence goes on along the minus strand of NC_140145.1, from coordinate 9,227,331 downwards.
GATCCATCCTTAGAGCAATCAATGGTTCTCCAGAAATCCAGGACACTGCCAAGTTGTTTTCTGTACTAGGTCAGCTTACATGGATGGAAGGAATACATCTCGGTCCATGATGCAATTCTATCTTACACAACAGGTTGTAACATTAGCACTTAGTTTTGTTTTTCTTCCTATCCAGTACCTGTTGCCCGGGCTGTACTTGTTGACATGGAACCTAAAGTAATCAGCCAAACTTTGTCAATAGCTGCCAAGTCTGGCTACTGGAAATACGATGATCATTCGCACTTCTGTCAGAAGCAAGGGTCTGGGAACAACTGGGCAAATGGGTATGAACTCTCATTTCCAGCTTCACTAACAAAACTGTAGAGACTAATGAGCTGTCTGCACTCCCTAGGAGTGATACTCTTGCAGCTGTGTGAGGTACAGAGTATGTAACAATTTATTTTTAAGGTAGAAGAGCAACATACATTACAACAAAATTTCTACACGGCTTTTTGCAAGATAAAATTGTTTACAGTGAAAATGTAAGGTTTTAGAATAGAGTGGATATATTTAAGAAGACGAAGCGATAAGTGCAATTTATAAACAGATGTTTTGCAAAATAAATATCGCAGCAGAGGATTGTTTGCCACAGACAGAATGGGTGACATAATTCCAGGTTACATAAGTAATACAAAGAAACATATCCTTTTTTAAGGCTGACCTTACTGTTTTTATTTTGCTAAAACCTGCCATGTCTTGCTCTTTTTCCTTTTAAAAGAAAGAAAACATCTTGTTCCTTTTCTCCAACAGTTACACTGTTCATGGGCCTAGACACAAAGAAGCAATCATGAATCTGGTCCAAAAAGAAGCAGAGAAATGTGACCGACTTGGTGGATTTTTCACGATAATGAGCATGGCTGGTGGTACAGGATCTGGTTTAGGAGCATTTGTGACGCAGTGTTTAAGAGATGCTTTTCCATCCTCGTTTATACTAAACCATGTTATCTGGCCCTACGGCACTGGTGAGGTGAATGTCATTTTTCCCAGAGATACTCTGCAAGTTCATAATCACAGACATGGAGAGAGCAATTTAAATAAACTGTTTACTTTTGATGAGCAAAACAAAATATCTGCAAGTAAAATAAACTAGAAATGAAAAACAGTTCACTTTTTGAACATTAAACTTGACAAAGTAACACAGCTAAGAAATTGCCTAACATTTGGTTATGCAGTTTCACAAAAAAAAAAAATCCAAATTTATCAAAATCACTAAGATCTCAAGCTAATAACAACAAAACATTTAAGGTTACTAATATAATTTCTAAGGAACAGTGCAGTTTCATGAGAAGCTCTACAAGCTAACTATACGTTTCCTGTTACAATAATATCTGAACATTATAATCACTTCCCAGACAGATTCTATTCTGAACTGATATGGGTAACATGATTTTCACAGGTCTTGTTCTCTTTCCATCAAACAGCTGTGCTAGCTCCTGACCTCATTCTGCACTTTGGTAAAGAAAATGAGTCACTTCCTAAATCATAATTGAGGAAATGACAGTAGCCAGAGAAATATAAACTAGAAAGAGATTAAGTTGTTTGACTCTCATTTGCGTGGTTTTGTGTGTTTTGGTTTTTTTTTTTTTTTTTTTTTTTTTTCCTGTTCAGGTCATTGTTCAAAACTACAACTCTGTTTTGACTCTGTCACATCTATATCAGTCATCAGATGCTCTTCTTGTTCATGAAAATGATGTCATCCACAAGATCTGTGCTCAGCTGATGCATATGAAACAGATCTCCTTCAAGGATGTAAATCAAGTCATTGCACATCAGCTGGGGAGTGTTTTCCAGCCCACTTACACAGCAGAAAATGGCATACACTATAGCAGAAACCCATTAGGTATCTAACTGTAATATAGCCACCTAATGCATTCTCATTTATCTTTCTGTACCCATTTCATTTTGTGAATTTAAGTTCTTCAGTTTCCTTCCTCAAGTTTTTGGATAATTCCCAAGGCTTAAGATAAGAAAAGTGAAGCAAAAGACTAAGTTATTTAGAAGTTCAACCCCAATTTTGAAGCACAGTCAAAATTAGATACCCCAGCTTCTGGTTTCATTCTTTACCAAAAGAACCATGTTTCTCGTTTTTCAACTGACTACAGCCACCCTTGTACCTATTTGCATTTCAGAGGAAATTTCTGCAGGACGGTAATTTTGGACTGAGTTTTTACATTTTGCATTAGGTTAGAAGTAACCAGTTTCTCTTCTGTTGAAGAGAAACAAACAATGTCAGTTTTGTGAGCAGCTCAGAAGACAAGCTAGCGTGCAGTTTGGTAGCAACAAGCAATTGGCTGACATTTGGGATTAGAGAAAGGTACCCATATTGCCAGGGGTCTGCTTGTAAAATTAAAATTTCTCATCTTCCTATTAATCTTTTCAGCAGTGTATAAGGTTTTTGAGATTTCAAACCAGGCTATGAAGCAACACAAATCGCTTTAGAATAAGTGTTGCCAACTTGCTCGTATAGAACTCGGTAGTAAGTAGGAAGAGTTTGCATTTTGTCTGATGCGTCTGTATACTTGTTAAATGTAACCTTTATATATCTTGTTTTGTTTCTTAAATTACTAGATCTTTGTAAAATTCCTCATGCTCTTCTCCCATTTTAACTAGCCTATGTAATAATTTTGTCAAATATGAGCAACTGTTGTGTTGGTTTTTTTTTCCAGGAGATTTAATGGAGACATTAGTTCCACATCCTGAATTCAAGATGTTGGGTCTTCGTAACATACCTCAGATGCCTGAAAATTCCCTTGCATATAGCACATTCAGTTGGCCTGGACTCATCAAACATCTAAGGCAAATGCTTATTGCTAATGCTAAAATGGAAGAAGGTAAATAGCATTCACTCATCTTCAGCATCCATCACTCTTGAAGCATACATTTTTACAGTTAAAACAAAGCTTATTGTTTTCTGGAGCTCACTGACTAACTTTAGTCAGTCAGTTCAGAAACAAGTTGCTGCCCTCAGACAGCAGGAATTTGCCTCTACATAGCCAGCTGCTTCTATAACTACTCAGCTGCCACAGCAACTCCTGGCTTGCTTCTGTTTTTGCTCCCAGACATCTCTGTTAATTATAACTATTGAAAATATGCAAAGCAAACCAACAGTTTTGGTCGTGTACTTAATTTAAATGATACATTTGGAACATTCTTTGGATCATTAGTTTTGCTATGTTTTTTTCTTGTTACACCTTCTACTAATAAAAATCATATGCTTAGCTTTCCCATATCATTTACATTGAGAATTCAGTAAAACTTCCAGTTATGCAAAGAATGGGCTGGCAGACTGCTAACTATAGAGACAAGTATCTATTTTCTCTGGTAAGACTAGTGACTGCCAGACAAATAGTGCTGGATGAACTCTGTTTTTCTCTGAGAATTGTGTAATTGCTGCTTAACTAACATGTAGAAACTACAAACCCTAACATGATCTCAGCTTGGGGCAGTGTTAGTTAGCTAACGCTCATCAGCTAGTCTGAATCCGTACTTCATGAAACATTAACTTTATTTTATACCTTGTTTGCTAAAACCTCACAGGCATTGACTGGCAAGTACAGCCGCCACGTCCAGGCTCCTCTGTTCCCTCCAGCCATTCCACAAACAAGCTGCTGCATTTCAATACTTCCATTGCCAACCTGGTTATCCTGAGAGGAAAAGATACGCACAGTGCAGACTTAGGTGAGAAGGAAAAGAACAATGTCATAGCGATTCATTTCACATCTCACTGTTTCCTTCACAACCATTTCTGATGAAAGTGAGGAAAAAAAAAGAAAACTAGCAGGGCCAATATTTCCTCTAGAAAGATTTTAATGTCCAAGGACATGTTGTGTAATTGGTTAAAGCTGTTGTATTTACGACTTGGATTTCTGTTTTTCCTAAAGCATTCCAGGGAAGGAAGAAGAGACTGAAGTCTGTATACATGTTAGAATTCTTAGCTATGTTGTCTGAAAATATATTTATTCTGGAGCGATGAGCATAGTTCACATATGAAGTACTGATACAAGAGTACACTCCTAGATAACGTAATGAATCCGTTTAAAGCAGTTACATTTGCAACAGGCTGACCAGTCTGCGGACTTTTTCAAAGCCTGGCCTGAGCTGTCAAACCTTGATTGGGTCACCCAGGACTACTGAGATCAAGAAACAACACCTTGTAGCTTTACATTTATCAAAATGGCTTTCTTATTTCTGCTACAGGAAGTTTCCGAGATCCTTCATTATATACGTCATGGTTAAACCCTCAGGATGCTTTTAGTGCATGGAAAACACCAAGAGCATTTAATAAGTATGAAAAGTCTGCTTCTCTGGTTAGCAATAGCCAGTTCCTGCTGAAACCTCTTGACAACGTTGTACGCAAAGCTTGGAATATGTTTGCTTCCAAGTAAGTGAAAATAATTGTGCTCATTTCATTTAGAGCTGTTGTTATCTTCAGAAGTAGCAAAATCACTGTAATAAAACTCTCTTTTTCAACAAAGTAATTGTGAATAAGCATAAACACTATTCCCACACTTTAGTGGAAACATTTTTATGCTTGAAACATGATGGCAGGGTGCTTACCTTACACAGAACAGAGCTTATGTTCTGTGGATAAGCAACAGTACATATTCTAGGGCTGTCAATTTGACCATTTTCTCAATACTAGAGCTCCCAAAATTTAGTGCGTTCCAGACTGACCATTCTAAAAATAATACACAAACTCTTTCAGTGATCATGCAGTTTCTAAATTGTATACAGACATTCTGGACATTCCAGGAAATAAGTTCCTAGTTTAGTTCAAAAATATTCTGTTACTCAGGCTCCAATTCCATTAGTTTGATTTTTCATTAGAAACAAGAAATCTAAGAAATAATTGACTCTTTACTTTGATCACCATAAACCCAAAGTTACCAGGTGTCACAGCAAATGTCTACTAATTCTGAGTTTCTAGCACAGGAATTCTATGACTAAAAGTCAAAGGAGAAAGATTGCACCTACTAGCTGCATTCCTATTTTTACCACCTACTACAAAAACACCATTGATGAGAACCAAGCCATCCTGCACACACAGGCTTAGGTTTTGCATCTCAAATCTATCAATTATTTTTCTCATTTAATAATCACAGCTCCTTCCATTTCCCAGTTAGGCCCATTTTGTTAGATGCAATTTTGTCTCCTCAACCAGTATACAAAGTAATAAATGCTATTAGAAATAAGTCATGACTTATCTGTAACTATGAATTACAAAATGAGTTCAAGAGAGCAAGGTAGAAACCAACCATCATTTGAAGTTGTTACAGTAACTATACGGCCTGATTTCATGTGTCAGAGGTTTCATTCATCTCTAATGTCTTACCACTTTTCTGCTGTGACCTCCCACAGAGCCTATGTTCACCAGTACACTAAATACGGAATTGAAGAGGAAGACTTCTTGGACAGCTTCACAGCTCTGGAACAAGTTATCTCCAGTTACACCATCCTTTGATTTTTGAAATGGTCTCTTCCTGAAAGAATCCAGCACTGGAAGACCTTCCATCAGTTTTCTAAAGTACATAAATTACTGGACTATAACTATTTTTCAGTCTTATGAGCACTGTGTGATTGTGTTAGAATAGTAAGAACTGAATGGGAACTGAGTATATTCATATGGGCAGATATTATTCATATTTAATATATATAATAACTATTTTTCAATACAGTTATCTGCTGTAGCTAAATCTTTGAACATCATTTTTAGTACTTGCATATTTATTTTATGAAGACTTTCTAAAAGAAAGGATTTTTCTCTAGGCATTCTGGCTTCTCCCCTTCCAACTTTTCATGTTAACACTTTGTCCTAGAATGCTTCAATGTTAATAAAAATGCGCAGTATTGGAATTATGAATCCAAACTCCATTTGTGTATTATTCAGAAGCCAATAGACTGCCACTTTGTCTTTTACAGCAAAGTAAGGCCTAAATTCTACTTTAAGGGCCTTAATCATGACAAAACACTGGAAATTCTGAGCCATCTGAAAAAAAAAAAAAAGAAAAAAAAAAGAACGGGGTGTTCATTTTCTTGGTATCTTCAAATAATATTAGAGATTATAATGAATTGTATGCTTTCCTGTCCATTTTACTGTGCCATGTTTGTGCTACCTACTACTTTAAAACAACATATATAGCATATTGGAGATCTTGGCCATTTGTTACAGGTTAACTATAGGCTTAACAGAGAAAACTACAACTTTTCTTCCTATGTTACAGAGTTAGAAGCAGGTAATTTATATCTATTTTTTATTATTTAAAAAGACCTAGAAGGAGAATTGCTGGTAGACTCCAGATGCAAGTCCCTGCAATATAGTGTAACATAATGTATAATTTCAAAAGTTGATTTACGAAACAGTGTTTTGTTTTTATTTTGACAAATTTTACCACGACCACAAGGTGGTGCCACTGCAAAGCTGCAGCTCGCAAACATCAGACACATCAGCCAGTTACAGGAGCAAGAGACTGCAATAGTACATGGGGGATGTACTGGAAGCCTTTAAAATAAAGACTTTTTTTTTTTTTTTTTTTTTTTGAGAAATGGACAATATCATAGTTCCCCTTTAAGTCTGTGCTATTTTCTGCCAGGCTTCATCTTTAAGTAAAGGATGAGCAAGCCCATAGTATGGCTAACAAAGCCCACACAGAAGTCTTGCCCTGTTAGAAATTCTGATTTCGATTTTAGATCTTTAATGAATTAACACAGTAGCAGATGCAGAAGTGGCTTTGTAATTCTGCTGAGCTTCAGTTAGTGGGCAGCAGACACCGTACATTACTCTTATCTTCATTTCCTTTCCTGGTTTCATTTATTTCTTCACTTTTGTTCAGGCCAGGAACAGGAGCACTAAACCCACCCCAGGAGCAACTGTTCTTAAAGTAGCTCTGGCACACGAGATCTGGAACGGCAAACAAATTTGTTGACAAGATTCAAGTAACTGTACAATTGAACCTGAAGTAAGTAAGTACCGGAGCTAAGTTCAGAATTGCTCAAATACAGATAGAGCAATAGCTGGTCACTGGAATGGTTTAGTTTCAGTGCAAGCCACAATGGATTCTGATAAATTTCATGGCAGTTTATAGATAAGCAATATTAATCTCTTACATGTTCAAAAATAAATTTCAGGAGCCTTTTACTAGTAGGGGAATTGTCAGCACACAACATTAAGAGTTGAGCCTAGTCCATGCAGAAAAATTACCTGTGTAAATTAAGAGCTATGTTAGTGCTTCAGTTCAACATCTGACTCATTAGAGGATCGTTTGTGGGTGTGGTTGGGGTTGAATGCAGGAGAGAAGGAAAACAGGAGAATGCAGAGGGGGTAAATATACCTGGTAACTTTTCATATAAAAATATAAAAAGACATTTACGTTTATGACAAGAGATTTTGAAAATATTCTTCTGGAAAACCATAGTACACAATCCAACTCAGTCCGGTTTGCTTTCTGTTTTCACTCGGCTGCTTTAATTCCTGTTTTAGGAACACCCTCTCAAAAGGGGATGACACAATAATCATGGTTCAACTACTCAGACATGTTTCAGGCCCTATACTGTTCGGAAGTTTAAAACTATTTCTATAATTACATTTTAATATACAATTATTTATGATTATTTCATATTTTTTCACTAAACTACTTCCTGGCAGCTCAGAGTTAGGGGACTGTTATGATCAGAAGGGCTTCTCTGGTCTTGTATTTTTGTCAGTTTAAACCATTGTCTTTAATTTCAGCATTTTCACACAAGAAACTGGAGGAAAGATTGCATAAGACATTAAGATAAACAGAAGGGGCAATTCAAGTTTGCAAGGAACAAAGGGTCAGGAAAGCAGACAGTATGGTGAGGTTCTCCCTCTTTCCTCCTTAAAAAGGCACAGGATGTTTAGCAACATAGAAATAAATTTCCTTAGTGTTTTCAACAGATAATGCTATCAGACTAAGAACTTCTTCCAGTATCAGAAATGAAAAATATTAATTTCTGAAAAAAATAACTAAGACCCAGGAACACATATTCTTCCTCAGTGTTACACTGGATAGGTAAAAGATTTTAAAAAGCTTATACAAATAAGTCCTTCCAGAAGTAAGGAAGAGAGCAGTAAGTTATTGTACTACTATATCAAGCAACTTTATTGCACAAATAATTTTGCATTATCTCTATGTATTTATAATTCTGAGCATGAAGCAAGCAAAGCAGGCACTTAGTGCAGCTGTGAACAATGTAGAGCCATTTATCCATTCTTTATAGCCACATATATTATTTATGGCTTATATCACTTTCAGTTAAAAGAGCAGGATATTTAGGTTTCCTTAAGTTTGGCAGAATTTGGGCCACATCAGGAAACACAGCACACAGCTGAGGCTTATATCCCTAAAGCAAAAACAGGGATTTCCTTATTTAATCTCAAGTTACAGCATATGAACAGCAAGGAAGAAAAATACTACAGCTCAAAGGTAGCACTAGGCCAGCAAGTTCGTTACTGCTTAACAAGGGTAATTCTGCAGGAACTTGTTCACAATTAGGATTCAGGGAAAATACTGCTTCCATGCAAAAACAACAATTTTCAAAGCAGCAATAGAGGCTAAAGCCCATCAGCCAAATTTTGACAACAGACTTCTCAAAACTACAAGGAAACTAGAGGCAAAAACAGAACTGTAACTGTTGTATTAGCTGCTCTAGTCCCTTTTGCTGGAGAAGAGATTGTTAGGAATTATTTTAGGCCTCTCTAGGCTTCTTCCTGTCAGTGTTTTTCACTGCTGACCTCAGTTTTGAAATTCTCACACCCTTTCCCAAACTAAGCCTTCATTTTTTGATCTATGGCTGGATTCCTCTATTTTTTCCCCAGGATGTGGAGAGGAGAGAGGGTCATAGTGACAGGAAGTGAATAACTATTACCAAATTTTCATTATCTAAAGTTATATTAGAAGGTAAAATAGTCCTTTTCTATTTTATCGAGAAAATTAATTGTGTAAAGGATAGCCTGAGCCTGGCAGAGGGCCTTTATTTCATTAGAAATGTAAATCAGTGAGGTAATCAGAGGTCAGCACAAGCCAATGGCTCACCGAGGCAGGGACAGCAGAATCAGTGGCCTTGACCTACCCAGTTTTAGGTGAACTACTCACAGGATGTCTATAAACCATGGAACAATGCGTCAAATCTCACTATTGTTTTTTGTAATGGACAGGTGCAGCACACTTGGAAGTTGCTTGAAGGACTAACTATAGCAGAAATATTTAATGAATAGGGTAACTTTTATTTGGTCGCCAACAAACAGGACCAAAGTTTAACATGTTACAAGTTCTTAAAAGGCAGTAACAGGCAAGTGACAGGGCCCTGATATAAATACCATTTATTTGGACTTACATGTCAGTGCTTATAAGGTAAGACTAATTACCAGTAAAGAAATGACAGAACTTTACTGAATATGTGTAGGGGCTTTTAAGAGGATTACCTGCACTAATTTACCAGACAGGAACAGTTCTAGATTAAGGGCAAAAACTTGTGGTTTCCACAAAGACCAGGACTCTATCAGTAAGAAAGAAGGAAGTTATGTATGAATTACCAGCCAATACACAACTAGGAAACATTAAGGTACAAAAGGGCATTGAATGAATAATTCATTCCCTTCTGCATTTGTTAATAAATTCAGTATAGGTAAATACTATGAAACAACAGACCAAACATCCAAAAATAAGTATTCTTTGATGTCAGAGTGTCCAAGTCCAAGTTTTGCTGTACACCACCTTAAAAAAACACCTAACAGTCATCAGGAACATGATTCATGGGTCTGATGTGTTATGAAAAGCTTCAAAAGGAACTGAGCTGCTGCCTTTCCTCTACTGCTTTCAAGGGCAACCCAGACACTGCTTTACCAATACAGCAAATTCCAGCATAGGCTTCCTCCACAAGCCTGCCTCTGGGCTTCCTACCCCACCTCTGCCCACGCTCCAGAAGCATGGCTTGGACACTCAGACAGCCTTTAACCCGCCTGGATGTAGAGCTGATAATCCTGAATTTTAACTATAGAGCCTTTCCGGCTCTTTCAGTCGAACTGGAAGTTCACAATGGACCCTTCTGATTTCACATTGTATGAATCCTCTCCCTCTAGACAGCCACTTCCCCTCTGTCCGGGTGGGGGTAATGAGTCACCTACCTCAGTGAATCAGCAGAACCTGCTTAACCCTTTCCCAGAAGCACGAACAGCTGCAAGTAGGGTGGTGTTTCCAACGAATTTCATTGCCAGTTATACAGGGCAAATTGGAAAGGCTGAAGATAGCCTGAGATAAGAGATAAGAGAGGCTGCTTTGGCTCCTTAGGAACCAGGAAATTTCAAGGCAATTTTTGTGTGTATGTTCCATGACAGCACTCATGGTTGCACTACAGTGAATAAATGGAAGAAGTCTAAACCTCAACCTCATGGCTCATACATGCCTGAGAGATTCTGAATGGTGACTGCTAAGAGAGTTTAGCAGCATAAAGCAATGTCACAGGCCTCCGTATGGAGCCATGTGAATAAGGTTGCAGAAAGTCTTGTCTGCTTGTCTTGGAAGCAGTTTTTTCTTTTCTAAATATGGAGTGTTACACATAAGAGAAAAATAGGCAAGATGAGGACTTTCTCTAGGCCAATATTCCCATTTTTAAAGAAAAAAAAAAGAAACTAAAATAAGCCACCGGTTAATAGAAAAAAGACAGAAGAAACATTTCTCAGCACTTCTTGTTTGAGCTTCAGTAAGCTGTGAGCTCGTTTCCCTAATTATACATGATGAGAAATTAATACCACTTAAATGGTATATGTGCATTTAAATGGGTGCGTTCTCCAGAAATGATTATTGTACATATTTGGTTACACATACAGTGTAATGTTTATTCAAAGGCTCACAAAAATACACTTCAGTTGCCTGAGAATGGTGTAATTGTGGTCAGATGGCATGATTTAATTTGAACTTTTGCCCAGCAGGCTCCAATATGTAATAGATCATTTACTGAAGCATGTAAGCAGAACACCACTGGAGGAGCCAAATGGAAAGCAGCCTTATCCCACATGCTGAAGGTGTAATAAAATACTGACTCTGTACTTCTTGGTTGGCAAGGGCAGCTGTAGGTTCATTATAATATCCTCAATAAGAATGGTCAGAGCTGGGCAGTAGTTCAGAGCTACTGCTCTCCAGATGGCTCAGAACAATACCGAGTTCGAGAATACGTATTCCCTTGTAAGCCTGCTTGCTGCTGGATGGCATGCATTCTTACCACGTGCAAAGAAAACACTGGGAAATTTCCTCCTCACCGCACTTTGAGCAACTTCAACCTGTATTACAACGTGACTCTGAGTCACCTGGACAGCAAATGTTTCATACAGCTATTTGACACTGTAAGTTAGAAATTCTCCTTCCAAGGCTGAATTTTGGTGGAGAAACCTTATACTAGTGTTTGGCAACTGATGAACAGAAATCCAATTAAATACTCTTCTCACAAGAAGAAAGCTTCCATTCCCTCCCTACTACTCCTTAACTCATGTTTTCATATTATTTTCCTCTATAAAGATTTAGTCAGGCTTCTCCACAAACCCAGTATTTTCACAGTGAAGTATAATTGCATCTAAACCTAATGCAGACTGTGAAAGGATAGCCTATTTTTCAGTGCATAAAGGAAACTGAACGTGCTTTAGTACACATGGGATCCTGCTCAAGTCGAACAAAACTCCAGTCAACAGTCAAGCCTGAACTTGTCCAAAAAGTGTTAAGCACCAAGGACAGTCAGGGCTACAAGAAGAGCTGAGCAGATGAGCCACAAGTAACCATGTTAAGCTAGGGCTCTCAGGCTCAGGTCTGCCAAATAGTTAAGCACTTTCATTAGTCATTTAATCAGAACGATCATCTCGCTCAGAGCTGAAATCTTTTGCCAAAGCCCCGCACAGGAGACTTCCACACTTCACTTAAAAAACACCAGGCTCCTGGTGAGCAGCCATCACATTTTTTAGTTCGTGCAGAAGTGCTGCAGTGTGATTTGCCACATGCAGAAGTAGTTAAGACAAGTTTACATACAACTGTTAAGTGAGCCAACAGAACTAGGATCACCAATTGCATTAGCAAAGGTCTAGTAGAAATACTGCTTTGAACTTTTTTTTGTCAACCTTTACTTTGAGCTTAACTAAATACTTGCTTCAGGCATCTTAAAAAGTTTCTCTTCCTGCTGCTCCCCATCTCGAGTCTCCTTATGCAACAGGCACGGGCACACGTGACCAGGTCACAAGAGGTCATCTGGACTGAAGTGAGACACGAGGATCAGGGAATCAGAAATGCAAAATTTGTTTTTATGGAAATATCCTGAATATTACAGCTATCAAGAAAACAGCTGCAGCAAATGAGAAACACGGCAGAGTTTTTGTGAACACGGCTGTACAGAGTTGTAATCCTAAAGGTTCATTTTTCCTTTAAGCAAGTCCAGTTTCTTTCAGATGCAGAAAAGAAATGCCAAGCACTCAAAATTGCTGTTTCAAGCCTTTTTCAAGGCTTTTAACAGATGGAATGAACCTAATAAACACATAGTCTCAGGAAAGACAAATGGTCCCTTAAAACTCACATGGTTCCTACATGCAAGTGTGAGCCTCAAATGAAGTATTTGTGGTTTAGTTAGCATGAGTTAATTTTGCAAGAGAATTGCCAGTCTCTTTCCTGACATGTCAGAAAGAAAACAGAGGTACCACAAAGTCACTGCATACAAACAGAACAAGCTCTGGGAAAAGCATCTGATCTTAAAAAAAAAAATTATTAGACTTTGTCAAATGGTTCAAAGCAGATCTTAACCTTCCCAGGCACACAGGCCACTGGTGGTGCCCAGCTAGCTTGGAGCTCTGGCTGACACCTGCCGTATCAGTGCTTCCTTCCAAAGAAAAGGCTTTAGATCTTAAATTTCATGTAGGTTGGCCAGTATCCAAGAAAGTTCACGGGTGACTACCTTCAGACTGATGTCAGCAATCCTGTGATCGTGTAAAACCAGGCTGACACTTCAGTGTTGATAAGTTTCCCTAGATTTGAGATGCCTTAAATCACCTGCATCAAACGCAGTCCTTCCCCCACAGGATCCCTCATGGAGGAGGAACACAGGAGTCACCAGAGAGAAGACACCTTTTACGTGGACAGAAAAGCAGTTTGAGGCCACCAGGAGATGGGTGCGGTTTGCAGATCAGCTATCGGAGCGGGGAACAATGCACTGAGCTGACAAGTCCTATCTCCTGCTTTTCATCAGGAAATAGCAGCTAGTTTCCTTATTACCAACTGCCTGGGCAACTCATTTAAGCTTCTTGGAAAAGCAGAACAATTAAGCCGGCAGTAACTCCCTTGAAACACGGAAGATGCAGCACCCTTACAAATCCATATCTGAACAGCTCGTCAAATGAGGTTTAAAGAAAGGTGACCTTTGATTTAATGCTAATGTAGTCAATACTCTTTGAATCATTCCGTGAGTGAATAATAAAAAACCCCTCCAGCAGTAAAAAGGTCAGCAGTAAAAAAAAAACAACAAAGCTTGGGCCATTTAACAGGTTCACAAGGGCATTTCTTATTTTTTAATAACACGGCTGAACATCACTGGCAGTGAATGGGCTGAATGAGTTCAGAGCCCAACAGGCTCTTCAGTTTGGATTCAACACAGAGCCATACTCAGCTTTTTTGACCAAAATACCCTTTGGCTGAATTCCTGCTGCATGCCAAGAAGCCCAGCACAGGTTGCTGGGCAGTTCCTGTCTGCTTTTACCTGGACAGCCTTCAGACATTCGATGACAGTTTCTGCACTTTGACAAGTGGCCCAGGTTGTCCCAGCCTCTCCTATTCACGCTACTAACAAAATATTGCTGTGCTGCCTTTTTTATGAAAGCTGAGTGGATGAAACAGATAAAGAAATGCCAGGTTGCTAGCATTCTGTGCCCTCAATTAGAAACTTCAATGACAAAGTCACAGCTCAGAGTTTTTCTGCATAATCCCTTTAAAAATGAGTTTGCAAGAGCATATGCAAATATTTACCCTCTATCTGGTTCTGAACACATTAGTGGGCTGTTACACAAGGAAAGAGATTGCTTCACTCCGTTTCCTGAAGAGGTTCCAGCAATCCACCAAGGTTCCAGCAATTAAACCCTCACCTGGACCAGTCTAGGGCGAGAGCCCAGCAGGAAGGCCTCCCTGGCTCTCCCCCCTTCATGCTCCACTTAATGCTGCAATCCAGTCAAGGCTGGGTAAAGTACTTACTGCGTAGTTTTTTCTTCTTTCCCTCCAAAGAAACAAAAAATTAAAAAATTACAGAAAAAAAAAAGAAATTTAAATCCCAGAAGAGCAATTTCAATTACTGCATGTGATTACATTGAACCTTTTAACTGCTGATTACAGAGCTGTTTTTTTAACCATGTGCTTCAAAGAAAACTGCAATTATTTTTACCTCCAATGAACACACCCAATCACCACTTATTTCTACACCTGCAATAAATTTTGTCCACTAACATTTATATTTGTGCTTGATGATCACAGAAACATCCACAGTATTTGTGCTTGCAATTAGCGCTGCCTGCAGTGAGGAGGAGGCAGATTCTAACAAATTAAATAATGAAATCCAAAAGCACAGCAGGGAAGGACGTTCAGGAACGGCATTAAGCCATCTTCAAGTATTAGTGACAAGCATCTCTTAGCATGACAGGCAGCTGGGTGATTTTAGAGGGGAGGGCTTTAACAAGCAGCAGTGTGACACTGGGGCGGAGGGAAGGACTTGCAGGCAGAGACAGGGAGCAAGTCTCCCAGGGGCTTTTATGGAGCTAAACGTGGTGTGGAACTGGGCAATTCCATCTGACACGGCCCGTCCCAGTCTGCTGACCCAGTGCGACCGTTCCTGCTTGGTTTACATCAGCACAATCCTTCTTGCCCTGATCGGGTACATCGTGGCTGCCCCAGAGGGGAACATGCCAGCCAGCATGCTCACAGCTCAGCCAGCCTGCGGAGTACATCGAGGAGGGACGAGTGACAGGTCAGGTGGTAAGGGTGCAAAGAGGGGATCAGCTGTGATCCTGTCTGACCTCAGCTCTGATGCACTGCGGGGAACTGCTGGCCAACTTTCTGCTTAGTTTCCTATTTACAGGGAGTGCATTCGTGAAAGCAGAGATTTAGCCATGTCCCAGAGATAAGACTAAAATATCTAACACCTCAAGGTCATCTTTTGCTTGTTTAACCACCCATTAGTTGTTATGAGGGCTATTTACTTCTGTGTGGTTTTTAATTCCAAGAATAATTTATTATTCAGTGTCTAAACTGCAAGAAGAATCAGATAAATTACAGTGACACGTGCTAAGGTTGCTGCTCTTGCAACAGAGCTCTCTTTGAATCCTTCTCTCACCCATTTTAAACTACCTGAGTGACTGCTTCCAGTGTAAAATTGAAAATATATACAATGAAAGGAAACTTTGGGTTAAGGGAGCAAAACACATTTTCAGCAGAAATGCTAAAGGCTCCGTCTTTGAAGCCACAAAACGCAATTACTAATTTATCTTCTATATTCACACTCACTAGAGAATGCTTGAAATAAATTTCACAGCACAACAACCGAATTCAATATACAAAAACAGAAAAAATCCAGCTGAAATAAACACGGGAAATCAGTTATTTGTTTATTTAAGCAAACTTAAAACTTTCCATTTTCAAATCTCACTAGGTTTGCATAACTTCCATTTCTATTACTTGTTACCTTTTACCAAAATCACACTCTCAGTGACCGAACAGGCAGAAGCAAGTAGAATGAGCAGTCCCTTGGTTAAATATTTTTAGAAGCTTCAAAACAACAGCATAGCTCATCAGAATGGATGCATACAAACATGACTTGCAGAACAGTATGTATATATTTCTCACTGTATGTGTGTAAATATATGGAAATACAAGTGAGAGGAAAGCTTTCAGTCTGTCTAGCAATTTTTCACCACTAATCGGTAGGCAGGGAGGCATAGTTATAACAAGACTGCTAAGGCATTTAGAAAGGCATTAGTTATTGGGTCAAGCTTAGAAAGTGTTTTTTTTCTCCCTTTGTAATTATTACAATTTCCCCATCTCAGGATGACAGCATACAGGAACCTAAATAAGTAAATTTCATTTACTCTCACAAAAGACCATGAGACACTACTACAACTGTGAAGTCAATGCCAGTGTCCTTGGGATGAATGGCAGATTTGAGGAAAAGCCACTGCCACTAACACTGGGGAAGGCTGCGAACAGCTGTTTCGTTAATCCAAACACCCTGAAGAAAAATCAAAGAGCTATGAACTGCTGGCACGATCTATTACAACGTGCCAAATTAACATTTTAGTAGACTGAAAAAAGTAAAGTATCAAAAAGAGCTGTTAATTTTTTTTTTTTTGAATAGGTACTGTATTAGAGTAAGTTCTTTGCTACGTTATTGTCAAAGACCTTATTTAGGCCAAAAAGAAAAAAAGCTACTATGGCTAAGAATTAAGAAATACTATTCATCTTTTAAAAACCTTTGGGGCAAATGAATGGCCTTTATGCTTTTAACTATCTCACACTGCATTCCAGCACTTGGAGGTTTAGATATTTAATGTAGTCAGCAGCTCTACTGAGAAAGTCCATATTACAAGCCTCCCCATTCACTCAGTACGAATGTTTAGAGTTATACATGAAGCATACAAAATAAACATTACAAACCTTACACACAACTGAGATGAACCTTGGAAAGATACTTGATGCATACTGCTGCACTGCGAGACTTCTGCACTCATTTCCACCGGAACTGAAAACATTTATATGCTACTGATGTTCAATGAAAACAGTTGGAGATGGATGAGCAAACGGTCAGATGAAAGATACCAAAATGTCAGACAGCCTACCGACTGTTGTTGCCATGAGATCCAACAGTCAACATCAGTCTGATAAGCTATCCGACAGGATGGTACAGCCATGGAGATGTCACGACGGTTGGCAACACAAGAGGACATTCAGGCAGGATTGAACATAATACTTATTCTCTCACCTTGCTCAAGAGCTGCCCTACCCTAATACAGGGATAAATCTGACCTAAGCAAGAACAAAATCTAGCTTCTTTGTACTCATATTCCACCTTTTGATAACACTAATTCAGTCAAATTCTTGGTAATGCCCCATAGGATAAAAATGAAAAACAATAGTTCTGAAGTTGTTAGAGTTGCAATACATACACTGTAGCAGTGGAACGGGCATCTACTTACTAGACGGAAGAGATCAGTTTTGGTATGGGTTATGTTGCATACATTACAACTGGAACACACCAATCATGTTCTATAAATGTCTGAATTTTAAAGCAGAACTGTAAGGTTCTCTATGGCTCTACACATCATTGCTGGGTTTGACACCAATTCTGTTCTCAGATGGAATCTTTGCTCTTCATTACTCGTGGTGCTGTGATCAGTGGCAAATGTCTACAAAGGCTTTGTGCTAACAAACACAGCTAACTAGCTAATTTGCCTGCGTGAGACATACTTCAAGTTATTACCAGTGAGCCATACATCAAGTTATTTGCTTTCTATTTTCTTCTGCTAAGTAAGAAGTTCTTAAAGAAAAAAAACAACCAAGAATAAAGGGCAGTTTCAGCACCATTTGTGCAGGAAGGATGAGTAAAGCATGCACTTCATGGGATTAAGGCTTAATAAAGAAACTGAGTATACAAAAGTGGAGAGGAAAAGGAACAGTTTAAAAAGACTGACACAAGAAATTCTGGAATGATCAAAGATGACTTTATAAAGTTTTATCTTAACTTCATTCTAAATATACAGAATAAAAAATGCCAGCTTCAGCATTTTGACATCAATCATCTGTTAACATCATGAAGATTAAAGGGTGGCTTTTCCAACCGAGAGCACGTGCAATGCAATGGGACACTGGAGAACTGAGATGGAATAACCTTACCATGAGGGACATGCAACAGTTTTTACCCAATCTGTATTCATTTATATACATTTTGATGGTCTTGAAAGTTAAGGAAAAAGCAAAACAGCCACCCATCAAAATAAAAAGTTACCCTCAGGTCAGTCTGAAGTTAAATCAGGAAATATTAAATTGGTTTTGGAAGTAGTTTGGATGGACAACATCTGTGTTAAACATTTCACATCACATTGTCCATTCCATGTGTCCATAACACAACCCAGACATGTAAAGCATTTATACCTTACCTTAATATCTTTAAGTTTGTCAATGAAACGTCTGCTCTAATAGTCAAATTACTTTCAAAATAAAATAAAAACCTGTTATAGTTGAAAATTGATGTTAAAAAGTTTTTCCCCATTTTGAATAATGCTGATTTTTAAATATATGGAAAGATGTGTCATTTTTCATGTCTGTTAAAACCCAGCCCAGGGTTTTTTTTTTTTTTTCCAAGCTCATTTGGTTTTTTCTTCAGAGTACATCTTCTGTTGCAGTCGTTTGGCATAGCTTTGGGCCATGGAGTTGATTATAGATAAGATAAAATAACAAACCATAACAATCACCAATTTTTCAAACATCCACGATAGCCAGTTTTCCCCCTGAAGAGACAAAGACAAAACAGAAAAAGGAGGAAAATGAAGATTAGTGGACAGCACAAAGGCAAATTCTCCATTTTATGGGTGAAAGGGAAAAGCCCAAACATTTTTTTGGATTATGTAATTTATCAAATTAAAAACAGGAACCAAGTGCAAGCTGACAGGATTCCTGCAGGTCCCTCTCTAGAGCTGACTTTAGTCCCTTGAAAGACAATGCAGGAGGGGTTGCCAAATACACCGCAGGGCAGACGATGAATCCTTGATCATTACTCGTGTGCTAATGAAGTGATTTATTATTCCTAGCATTGTTTGGACTTCGCTAACAATTCATAGAGTTTAGAATTAGTAACCCCTGACTGTCATTCCCTGTCATGTTCAGTGCAAGGAAAACAATAAGGTCATTGGTTAACAATGTTTTTTTTCCTAAACTGCACACACTGTGCTATCTTCCAATTCGGAGCCAATTCTTCTTCCAGGAGTTACCGCGATGACCTCTGCAGTCCCACTTTGAGCGTTTCCACAGCTACTCGGAACTGTGGGCTTTTGTCAAAGGAGGGCAGCACCGCACCGCACAAAAGTCACTTCAATGCTCATATAAGGCGCCTGAGTATTTAGTTCTTCCTGACTGAGCCTCCCTAATTTCATCTTTCTATTAAGAAACAGGCAAAGAAACATTTACAAGGACAGCTACGGGTATTAAATGTGAAGTGTGAGATTAATGGACGCTACCTCACTCTGCCTTTGCACCCTAAGGGAACTCTCGTTGAAGTTACAACATACCTCTGTCCCCACTGAAGATTATAGGGGGAATTGGACTTAGAAATTGAATTGAAATTTTACTTTTTAAGTACTTTGTGTGAAAGGAGACTTCTGCCCCTTTGTACCAACTCTAAGTACCGTATTTTCCTTTTCCTTTTGAACACTACCACTTGGGGATTTTGTTCCTTTACTTGGCCATTAAAGCTGCAGAAGCCACCGGCTCCTGGAGCATTGCTGCTGCCCGCAGTTCACTATCACTTCACACGTAAATGAGACTTTTTTTTTCTTTTTTTTTTTTTTACTTAAGTTTCTCTTCCAAAATAGGCACACTAATACAGAGGCACAACGAGCCCCTGATGTTGTTTTAATGCTTTTTGTATTCTCTAAGAGGTTTCAATCCAGTTACATAAAGTTACGGTATTGTTTTTAATTCCCAGGTTCCTTTTAAAATTAAAATTTACTAATCCCCTGGGCCACTGCAAATCTTTGAAAGCAGAATAAAGAGTTACATCAGTAAAACTGACCAGCCAAAGACAGAGCTAAAGGAAAAGTTAACTGGGGAGGGAGGCAGAGAGGCTCTTACCTGTGGCACGCCACTGTCAGATTTGTGGTGAAGTTTTATCCTCTGAGCTTCCAAATATTCTTGAAATGGCTTCTGAAGAGAAGGACCTAT
Organism: Netta rufina; assembly: GCF_964035555.1. Taxonomy (NCBI): domain Eukaryota; kingdom Metazoa; phylum Chordata; class Aves; order Anseriformes; family Anatidae; genus Netta; species Netta rufina. Next base: position 9,207,334 of record NC_140145.1, on the reverse strand, counting down.
ACTTGGAATAGCACTGATGCAAAGTTCATCCCAGAGAACAAGACAAAATAGGGGAAGAAAAAAAAAAAAAAGAAAAAAAAAGAGATATATGTATATATATATATTTTTTTTTATAACTTACCACTTGACCCAAACAGAACAAAGTTCAGACTGAGCTACAGCTCGGAAGGGTACTGCTACTTGGGAAATCATAACCACAAAAATAAAGTGAATTTTATCTTTTAGCTGGTATTTCAGAAAGGGACGTATTTCCCCAGATCCTCAAAAAGCGTTTAAAAAGAAAAATATTTCAGAGCAAATCAGCGGTAATACACCGTTGGTAAGACAGAAAGAAGCCGTGAGCTAGAGCATTTCCTTAAAGCCCGGGAGAAGCCAGCTGAGGCTGTGCACTGATGCAGTGCTGAGAATAAAATGAATGACTTCTCAGAAGTCCCACATTTATCACCAGCAGTTCCTGTAAGAACTGGTTTGAACCGATTAATAAGGAAATGACTTGTGCTTGTGTCATCCCTCAGTTAAAAAAGAAACTGCTCGCCCTATGACTTGCCCCTATCTTCTCAAAGAAGACGGCCCCTTTCTCAAACTAAGTCCTTATTAGGACAATCTGTGCGTCATCCTTACCCAAAAAGAATGCATTAGCAAATTCTGCAGGCACCTCCCACAAGTCAGTGATTAACAAAGGAACAAAGAAAGAACTATGAACCCTGTTCTGAATCATTTCATGGTTTATGGCAGATGACTTGCACAAAAGCTACAATACGTTACCAAACACCTTGTTCTTACACTAACGTATAAAGATCACCGATAGGCTTGTGGCACTAGGAGCACTCCCGGACCTCCAAAGCAAAGGTGTTAACGCGGGACAGGCAGAGCAGCCACCACGTTCCAGCCTGTGAACACTGCAGCCGATCCAGACCCCAACCAAAACCAACACAGGTGATTTTTCTTTTGATCTTCACACCACACTATTTAGCAGGAGGCGCGAGGAGCTTTAGAAATTGCCCCGGCACACAAAAAAGCTGAGGTACTACACAGAAGAAATTAAATTACCCCCAGCAGCAACGGGTGGTGTTGATGCAAGTGCTATCTGAGAGCACAGTCCCAAAGTTTAATCCACTTTTATACACCCAGCGCTCCTAACAAGAACTAGGGGAGATTCCCCATCGCTAACAAACACCGTCTGATTTTCCAAGAGAACTGGTTTGTTGTTGTTTTTTTGTTTTTTTTTTTTAAAAAAATATTATTTTAAAGAAATTAATTAGATATTCTACATTTAAAAGTCTCCTTAAATTTCATTGCTACAGTTCTCATTCTATTATTTCAGGGAGGACTTAGGATTCAGTCACCAAGACATACACAGACAGGATTACAAACCCATCACCTCCTCTCTGAATGGCTGCTATTGCTACGTGGGGCTACATCTCAAATTATTTTCCTCAGTCTCCTGTTCTGACATGATCTTAGCTGTTCCATCCTATAGCCCAATTCAAAAGTAATGGCTTCCTAATCTTAAAAACTTATGAAAACGCACAGATTCAAGAAACAAAACAGCTCACTGAAATTTATTTCCTTTACTACAGTCGGGGCAAATAATTTTTTGAAAACATTTACTAGACAAAGAGCGTGTCCCTCATGATTCACCAGAGCGATGATACAAATGGGTGAGTAAATTTTGTGCCTGGAGTGGTAGATTTTCAGCCAAAAAAAGTGTTGAGACTAAAGCACGTCTAGTACACATTTTACATAAAAACACGTCAACTTTTTACAAACAATTTCCAGTTTTGCAAAACCCACCCTTAAGAATCCCACTTTTTTTTGTGGTAAAACACTCTCCTGGTGACTCGCTGATCAGAACGAGTCACGGCGTTAAAGAATTCTGGTCTGGGCTTTCTGTTCTTTTTTCAAATGGCACTTGGAAGCAGGAAAAGCTACTGGAGGTAATACTTCACTTCTAAAATTTTACATGGGTACAAAGTGAGGAATATTTAAATTATGAGAATAGTGATTAACAGAATACTTATTCAAAATCCTCCTTTTTTTCTCTTTCTTTTTCTGAAAACTGAACCAAGTCAGTGCCCAGTGAGCATTAAACAACAGAACAAAAACAAGAAAACCAAGTTCAGATGGCTTGAAAGGATTTGGGTGTATCAATGCTCTACTTCATTTTTTTCCCCACTAAAAGCATTCAGCATCTTCTCTTTGTGAGCATGATTAAAATTAAGTGTATGACATCCATTTTATTATAGCTGTTTTGAAGAACTGTGAACGTAAGGACCTTCATTTCTAAAAATCTGCATCACTTTGCACATTCACAGACATCTAATACTGAAAAAAAATGCAGAGGTTTAACTAAGTAAAATTAAGCACAGCAGCGTCTAGAAAATAATCTCCTCTGTGCACCCACAGTATTAGATATAAAATTCTCAAACTCCCAGCTCAGAGGGTTAGTTCTGGTTACTTGTACCCTTTCAACAACATTCTGTGATTTACTGAACCAGCCAACTTATTTGGCTAATATCGAAGCATAAAAATCATTTTATGATCTGTAAATTAAAAAATAAATCCCCCAGTTTTCATTTAGTTAGTTAGAACTGAGTGAGAGGTTCCCCTCAGAAATATGAAGTTCAGCTCAGCAAGGCATCAAAGGGGAAGGGGGGAGGCTTCAGCCTGGATCTTTAGGTGCTACACTTCAGCCCAGAGGCAGGTAAAATGCAAAAATGCAAAAGGAAGAGATTTGCATCACAATTCTGCGCCACTTAGCACTGACTTTAAGATCAGACTTTAAAAAAAAAAGTCTTCAAAAGGCTACCGCAGTTTCAGGAGCCTCGATGCAAACCACAGGCACCTTTACACATCCGACTTGAAGGAAGATGCTGGAAGATAACCCCGTTGTAGGACAGCCTGAAACTAATTCCTGGCATTTTCCTTTGAAAATAAAGCCTCTTGTCTTTCAAATAAGGAGTAGGAGAGGATGACAAAAGAAAAGAAACTTGACACACCACAGAACTGAGCTCAGCCACGCTTTGTAGTCTCTATCTGCCAAAACACAACACCCCCAAAAAAAGACCCACACCATCCCTGTAAAAACGTAGGTCATAGCGAGCTGCTGGGGGACTTCACCTTGAAGCAAAAAAAGTCATTCACTAGAAGAAGTTATTCAGCCAGAGGTTGTCTGTCAAGCAATGAACACGTTTCCCGAGCTGCTCTCTGGTTGTCACGCAATTTGCAGTTAGCAGCGAGGTGGCTGCACTGCTCCTGTGCTCCAGCCCCTCAGCACAATTCAGCTGCAGAACAAAGGCTGGCGACAGCTTTACCAAAAGATTCTGATTTTTTTTTTTTAATTTTTTTTTTTTTTTGAGAAAAAACTTTGCAGATATATTGATTCATTAGTAACTTTAGAAAAAGTTAAGCACTCAGCTCACAATTTGTTTTAACTCACGTTCATTTTCTGCTAAAATTAAATGCTTCACAAGGAATTGGAAGTTCAAACAGACTTCAAAAATTGCACTAGTCTTTGTTAGAGCTTAAATATATCAAAAACACATTTTAGTAAAAAAGATTATTTGCAATGTAATACACACAAGCACCCATCAAGAATTTTGTTTTCACTGCTGAAGCCTGTTTTCAGATGCATTACCTGGTGCTCGTAACTGAACGGATGCATCTGCTCCTCCTCTCCCCTTGTTATTGTTAATTAAGAGCCGTGATTTCTATCTAAATGAGAATGTCATAATAGTTTTCCACAGATAGAACAAAATTTCACAGCTACCTGAAGCACCACACTACACAGCCAGCAGAGAAGTTCCAGGATTTGTTTAAAAACACACCAAGGGTGTACATATTCTGACAGTATTAGCCCTAAAACTTATCCCACTAACAGTGAAGCTGTTTTCTATAGCACTCTGTGCAATTCAGTAATTTGCTTTCAGATTTAAAAGAATGACTGACAATATTTGAACCGCAAAGGCATGAAGTGGTAGGAAAGATTTTTAGGAAACTGCTTTTTGTAACAGTCTTTTGAAGCACAGGAAGGAATTTTCTCAAACACGTGGACTAAGCACCAAGTCCAGAGGAAAAAAATATTTTTCCTATGCTAAATTAACAAAAATTATCAAGTTCTTCAGTACTCCAGTCAACTCTGCTTTGCTAATATGAAAACTAAACCAATTTGATCATAGTATTTGCACTTTTGAAAGGCAAATCTATCATCTTAATAGATCATAAAGGCTAGAGGTTATCCCCAACTAACAAATTTCACAACCCATACCTTCAGTCTGCGAAGGTACAAGTAATTGCAAGCTGCACTAAATACTGAAGCACAGGTCTGTATCTAAACGCCCCATTTGTGAATCACTAACCACTGCTAACATTTCACAAAATAATCAATTTACAGTTGAGGATACACAGTTTCCATCTCCAAAAACCCCCGCACATGTGCGTGTTTGCCCACTTTTCCAGAGAGAAATGTTAGAATTAGCAAGTGTTTTAAGAAAACTACCAAGTTGCCATGGGTGACCCCCATTTTTAGAAGATGAATATGGTGGCTTGTGCTGCTTTTTTAAAATGTTACTAAAAGTTTCATTTGTAAGAGACAGCAAGCGATTAAGCAGCTGATTAATTTTAAGCAGTTCTTAAACTCCATTTCCTTTGATTGAAATTAAAGATGTCAATAAGACCTCCAGTGGCATCCAGTTCTCAAATTTTTACTCTGTTCAGCAGCTCACGGGAGCGACTGGCATCAGTCCCTCAGTTGTGATGACCAAGACACGTTAAGCTCTGCTCTGTGAAATCCTGGAAATCCCTTTTTATCATGGCAATGACCTGAAGGGAAATCGGAACCGTAAGCAGTGAATCAATGGCACACACACGAGCCATCAGGCTCCCAGGCCGAAGCACACCGCCGCCCTGTTTGGGAAGGTGATGCGGCATTGAATCACAGCCCCAGCCCCGTCTCGTAGACGATCTCCCTAATATCCACAGCTTAATTTGGAAAAAATGTTTAACTTCACACGGGGATTGATTTTGTCAGGCTCTCTGGCTGTCAAGTGTGGCCCAGACTGCCAGGGTCTGGGGGACACGATGTCACTCCCCTTTTGCTAAAGTTTGGCTATTTGGGCTCGGCCAGCTACAGCAAAACATCCTCTTAGGAAATGCCGGCACTCCGATTCAGAATGAAGACAACAGGGAAGAATTTTTAAATAACAGCAAACCAAACGAAGAGGAAAATTTCATTGTGTGTTTTGTCAGCACAGCCCCGCGCACATTCACTATCTCATCCTGCTGTCCGGGAGCGAGCATGGCCTGAGGCCAGAGATTATCTCCTGCTACAAAAAGGGAGTTCAGTGGCGCTGAAGAATGCGATGAACTGAAGGAGGGAGTGTGCTGGGATGAAGTCGTCCCTTCCAGAACCTCCAACTTTGTTTTTTTAAGAAGTATTTCAATTTAAATTGGAGCAGCTATTGACAGCCAGGCCAGGGGACCAAGCACAGGCTCTCACCTTTGAGCAGCTAACAACAGCTGCATGCAAAACAGCAACAACCATCGCACCCAGCACCCATTCCTCCCACACTTTGGGGTCTGCATTTGATTCACGCTTCTGTGTTCCCCGTAAGAACACAGCTAAACTCCATCCTGCAAGCATCATGGCATTAGTATGAGGCCTTGTGTTTGGTTATCTCAACTCTCCGTCCCCCAAGAGAAACTCAAAGCTTTGCTCCAGCACCACCAACTTCTTAAAAGTTTTATAAAGCCTTGAAAAAGAGATTCCAGTGGAAACGTTTCTGTGCCACCAGACAAGTACAAAGCTGATTAGTTTGCATACTGCTCGCTCTCTGAATAGAGCACCTTTCTTCCTGCAAGTTATCTGAACCTGCAATGGTTAATTTTTTTCCAGACAGTGATCTAAACAGGCTTAACGGTTAGTATTTTAATGAGCTGTCATTTCCTGTGCTGATAAAGATTCTCACAGTATTTAAACCATCCATTTCCCTGAGGCTCAGCCAATACCAGGACCCTGCTGCCGTGACTCAGAACGGACCTCAGCCTCCCGGCCTGACTCAGCCGTGACAGATTACGCTGCAGCGAGTCTGGCCGGGCTCCCAAGGTGCCCGTGGCTCAAAGAGAGCATTCACAGCAAACCTGGGCTCCAAAACCAGAGGGAGTAAGCACAGCTCCGGCATCCCCCACTGCTGCTTCGGCTTCAGAGCATTTGGCGACAGCTCGGTGCGAGCTGCGTGCAGCGCCCTGCAGCCGCAAGTCCATCGCCTTTATGGCCAGGATCAGCAGAGACACTGAGGGTTAAGCCTGGCAGATTCACTTGGTTTTACGAGATGAGGAAAGAAAATATCTGACTTGGAGATTACTAAGCTAAAATTGTTGCCCATTTGACGTCATTCCTACCTGGCGCTGTGCTCCAATACCCACGTTAACCAAGCCGCCTGCAAAGCATTTTCCTTGGGACATTCTGTTACGCTAAGGCCAATGCTCTCAGAAGTAGAAATTGCAACATCTCTGACCTGCTGGTTCTTAACTCTGCTCCACATTGCTCTTTGTAAGGAAACTTCTCTGCATTTTAAAGATATAGCACGATTTTTGGACACACAATTTATATATAAAAAAAAAAAAAAGCTTGCTTGTTTAAACCCTACAAGCCTTTTGCAAATAAACTTTTTATAATTCTGCTGTGATCCACTGGAAGGTTTTCAACACCAAAGCTACTCAAATTTCATTCACATCTGTGTCCCTTTCAAGACGCTGACGCCTTTGTTGTGCAGAGCTGATCTATTGTGCAGGGGGTGTAGTACCAGGGCACGGTCCCACAGGTTTCCGATATACCTGTGGGAGGGGAGCCAGTGATTTATGGTACCGAAGTGTCAGGTGTGTTGCAATAAACTTCCAAAAGCACTTATCTCAGGAGATTTTAAAGTCACTGCTCGCTTATCCACATGCTCAGCCATTTCAGGGTATTTTCAATTGATTTCTGCTACAGAGGTCTTAGTTCAAATGCTGATTGGAAACTCTATTTCAAAATACCCTGTAACAAAAACAGGATACGGCCACCGGATACGGACTTTAGGGCACATATGCAAAACAAAGGTCCCCGAAGCAGAAGGTGTGGCTGGCAGAGCAGGCCTGGCCCCTGTGCTGCTGGTGGAAAGCAGAGGGGTGTGAGGCCGTGGAGGTCACCTGGCGGGGCCGTGCTCCGCGGTCATCCCCTGCTGAAGGCCCCCAGAAGGCAGAGGAATTGCAGGGCACGCTCTGAATCAGGAACAGGACTTGTTCCACCCGAGGACATTTTATTTCTGGTGCAGCCCTTTATGACTGTAGCTTCTTGACTTGCTTATATTCTAAAGAAATAACCTAAACTGATACCTTTTTTTTTTTCCTTCAAGAATTGTGTACATCTTGAAGCAAAGTTTCCAGTTACGTCAGTCGCCATAATTCCACTCGTACTCCTTTCCTACAGGGAACATCGTGCTCCTTGCAAGAATCAGCTGAGATTAAGCCGTGAAGCAAAGAACTACGGCACACCAAATAGCAGCAAACTGGTTTGTAAAGGCAAGGGTTCAAGTGCCTGTTACCAAAAAACTGTTTTGCTTTAAGACATGCAATTATTCAAACTGGCAGCCGTAACTGGTAAGCATTAAAATTTGTTCCAGAAAAACACCAGATTAAGAAGCCTTTCAGTACCTCTGATATTCTGGGCAGCTTTTCAGGTGCGAGCTTGTTGAATGAGAGCTCCCAGCGTTAACAGGGCTTACATGTCTCACCCCTACAGCACGGCATTAAAATTAACTTCTAAATCCGTGGAAGTTCACAATTTTATTATTATTTTTTTTACATGCATTTCACTGTCTTGTGCTAAACTTCAAATTACTGTGACGACTCAGTTCATTAACTCATTGACTAAATTAATTTCTACTTCTCTTAAAATTAGCAAAACATCATTTGCTACGGGCAGCAGCTCCCTTCTTTTGCTCCAGGACTTGCCTGCTGCAGCCCAGGATCACTTATCACACCTGAGGAGCTGCTCCAGGCACTATCAGGGTGCTCAGAAGGGAGGCTGTGCCCACAGGGTGTGACTGTCCCGAGGAGATGCACCCACACCACTTGCCACTGAAGTTCAGCTGCTTCTGAGGTGGAGGCCACTGGGTGCCTACTGCTATATAAAACACATTTCTGAATTTTTTAGATTTTTTTCCCAAGTTCCAAAATGATGAGCTCGTTTCCACCAAATACAAACAGACCACGCTGAATTTAAAAGATTAAATTTTTCTCATTCTAACATTTACCCCAAATTGATGGCAGACGGCGGTGTGGATGGTATGCGTGGTGTGAGCTTTGAGTACTGCTTCTTTAGGGAGAGTACTGCTTCTTTTCTGGGAATTCTTCATGTGCATTTGAAACTACCACTTCAAAGAAAATATGTTCGTGCTTACAAGCAACGTGCTTGGTGTGCCTTCATAAACAACCCCGCAGTTGTAGGTAAAGAACAAATTAAGTGAAAAGCCTTAAGAGACAGAAGAAAACCCACAACACATATGATAATTAAACATTTTAAATGAGCTCAGCATCCAAGTATTTTACACGGATGATCAATAAGTGACGAGAATGCAAGGCAGAGCTCTTACATGCCACCCTTCCTCACAAAGAGCTCATGAAAGTAATACCACTTGGGAGAAAACACGATCCTCTTTGAGCATTTTTGACAGCAATAACACAACTTTAAACTATTAACTGGTAGAACAGGTTGATAATTACCGGCCTCGGGTAGACAACCAGGATCTTTGGCTCAGCTTTGATTGCAGGACTCCTGCAAGCTTCAGTTTCTGAACCCCTTCCATGCCCCCTTCCCCTCAGCTAGCACTGACCCCGCTCTATACCACGGCTTGCTGCAGCACAGCTGCTGCTTGCCTTGCTGCTGCCACCACCCATCCTTCCTATCTCTTTTTTATACTGGATAATGCCAATATTTTCTTTTTTTTTTTTTTTTAAACAGCTTCTCAAATTCACACCCCTTTATTTTCCTTTTCTCTCTACATTTAATTAATAGAAAGAGTATTTTGTGATCCTTTTGTATGAAGGCCTAGAGAGACGTAAAATCAAATCACCCTGAATTAAAGCACAGCATCCAGTAACAAACGCAGACAACTACTGAGCTACAGACAAGCTCTACAGGTAAATCATTTTTGCTTTTTGACTAGGAATCACATAGTTAGAGACATTCCCACTGGCTTATAAAATCAGATATTCTCAGAATCCACCTCATATCTCAGCTTAATCTCCTGTCTAGATGCTAGCTGTCCCACACATGAATATAGTTGTTATTTTGAAGTATCATGCTCAGACATTTCCTATTGTGTAAAAGCAATATCTCAGACAAAGGTCTTAAGGCATATTGTTGGATAGAATTTGATTAAAATTAAGTTACTAACCATTAAATAGATCTATATTTTAATTAAGTTTAATGCAAGCTATTGTTTAACATATTCTATACTTCACTCTAGAAAGAAATTGATGAGGTAATGCTAGCAGACAGATTGGGAGAAGTCAAGGATACCGGGACATTCCAAAAATCTTACTGTCTCTCGAGAACATTTTTTAACTCTGACATCAACCATCTAATAAAATCTGAATCCAGCAGAGGTCTTGTGAATGCATTCTATGTAATTGGAGGCAAAATTATCTCCAAGACAGATGAAGTAGGAAAAAACTACTAGTTTTGGCTCAAAGACCTGCAGGATAAGAAATCTTTGGAAATATACCTAGCTTAGTAGCAGTGTTGATTAAAGACTAGTAGTAAATTGTCTGGTGTGATTAATACTACAAAAATCTAACTAATGATTGTTGAAATTAGCCACATTTCTCATTTTCTTCTTTAAAATATTGAAAGCAACAAATCGATTTGGATGTTTGTTACAAAGCAGACGCCCAGTCAGAAAATCAGGAAGTAATAAGGTCAGGATTTGTTTCATTAGTAAACAACCCTAGAACGTTTCTTTTAACGATCCTTTTTCTTTGTATAGCATTACTACTTCAAGTCTACATATTTTAAAAGCAATTATTTCCAGACACTCCTCTCCTGAAAGTGTTCTTGAGGAGTATGGCTTTATTATTATTATTATTATTTTTAATTTGAACTCAGCTATTAAAGTTTGGGTAGCAAAATATCCATCAGTTTGCCCCACGTGACAAGTGAAAGACCTGGAAAAGGAAAAACTCCTTTAGGATTTATTTGTGATACCCATATTAGGTTAAAAAATATTATTGAGATCTAATTTGTTGGATTACCAGGCTTTCACTGTTAACATCAACACTGGATTTGTAAGAAGTGCACAGAATGTGATGACTGAACAGGTAGATGAGGCAGAAGTCTGGCACTTCAGTCTTCAATAATCAGTCAAGCCCATGAAGGCAACATCTCATATATTGTTTTTATATATATTTAAGCAAAAACGCAGCTAATATCAGCTTAATCTTGTTTTAAACCAAGATTTTCACTTAAAAAATAAAAAACAGTAATCAATTACTAAAGAACTCCAGGGAAAAAAAAGACAAGCTTTCTCAAAATTGGCACAGTTTACCCATGAAAATGCTCATTTCTCCTACAAAAAATTAAGTTTAACAGACTGGAGATATAATATTACATAAAAAAAACTTTTCAGCCTGACATTTTATGACAAATTTAGTATTTTATATAAGGCAACTCTAATTATGTAAGATGTTTATCATCATTTTGAGACACTGCAAACATCACAACAGTCCTTTCAGTTTTTGTCATAGGATCCCAACACAACACTGAAAAAAGTCAACAAAAACCAGTGCATTTGCACTCAACAAGTGTAGCAAGCTATAATTAATTGCTGTATTGTATTTTGGGGTGAAAGTTAAATGTAGATATCAGATATTCAGGCCATCTGACCTTCAATGCTATTATGTTTCTCGAAGCACTTGAAGCCTTTCAGGTGAGGAATGAAGTTGCAAAGAAGACCTGAGCTAGCAGTTTGCCAAAGGTGGCACTTACAAGCAAAGCACAATTTTCAGCACATCTGATTTAGCTCCTCCAGTATTTTTCCACTTAATGAGTGAAGGTATTAGTGTGTTAAAGAATTACTCACCCAATTAGGGACACCATCTGCTCCACTATATGTTTGCTGAATGTTATAATAACGAAAAGTTTCTGTAGGAAGGAAAACGTCAGTTAGAGAAATGTTTGATCAAAGGGGAAGCAAAGACAATGGTGTACAACAAATTATGTTCCTTTCCAATCCAACTGCTTCTCCAGCACTTAGTTTTCCCTTCACTTTTCTGTTTTTCAGTACTCTTTTCAAAAATAGGCAGAAGAGAGCAAAGCTATTTACTTTATTATTCTATTTCCTCATAGATCTCATTTCTTGCAATGTTTTTGTAGCCTGTGTTACTAACCATTCGCATCCTCCCCAAACTTAAATTCCCAGAAGCTCAAGGTCATTTTACTCCGTCAACAATGTTTTTAATGGAAAAACAGTCAGCACTGTGCAGAAAAATTCACATCCCATTACACCAACAGACGGACTTACAGATCACAGAGATGAAAAAATGATAGCCCCCTTGTTCACGTGCTTCAGAGAGAAGCAAAACAAAGAAACACCTAGTGAAGAACAAGTAAGAGCCATTGGGTACCTTCAGAGAAGACCAACTTCAGGGAAGATAGATAATCCATTGCATTAGAGAATGATAATTTGAAACAGAATAATTTCAGTAGAAGACAATTCTATAACACATGGCTTATTTTCCACAAAAAACAAGTGTCTGTAATTTTACCTCTCCCTTCTCTTCTGTCATGTTAATTTTTTTAAAAATAGCTTTTGCTAATTCCTTGTGTCACATTCAATAGCTTGTTTGTTTGCAAAGAGCGAGCAAGACTACGTCTAGATGTACCTATACACACAAACAGTTCCCACGGTCTCCTTAAATGAATTTAAACATGATCTAATGAGAAGCGCATTCACTAGTATGGAAATAAGGGATGTGATAACAACTACACAAAATGATTTTGTGGTCTAGAGGAAGAGACCAGTTAAAAGCAGCTCCAGGATGGTCACTGCAGAGTCTGTTACTTCCTGTCTAGAGAGAGGTTTCATTAAAAACTTGTTCTGTGACTGTTACATTTCCTAAATTCCAAATTGCAGCAAGATCACTGAAAAAAAAAATAATCAAGGCTATTGCACAAGAGTACACTTGAAATACAACATCACAGAAAACAGAATTCTAATAGCTAAACATATTACAAAATACGATGATTTACCACCAGTGCAAGAGACCGGATTTTTTTTTTTTTTTAATCTTAAATTTTATCTGGGTGTAGAACATTACGTTCCATAGCAAACAGTCTCCTATCTAAACAAGGCAAATAAAATTAAAGGAATATTATACAAATACTAGTTCACTTTTTCTATGTTGCCAGAACAAATGCTAACAGCACACAAGTTTTAAAGCAGAAAAAATCAGGGAACACTAAACTAAGCATAGAGGAAGTGCTGCTTTCATAGTAAGTGAAAGAATATTCAGATTTATTTGTTACCTTCCGTTTGAAGACTACACAAATAAAACAACCATTTACCAAAAAAATGGGAACAAAGAAGGGGTGGGGATTGAAGTCTTGTTCAGGGCAAAAGAAAGATTTTTAAGCAGCTTGATGAGGGTAGTAGGCAAATAATTTTATACTACTAAGCTTCTGCTTTTTTAAAAAGAGTGACAGCAAAGATTTCCAAGCAACAAACCTACAGGCACTGCAGAGTCCTATGGAGATATTTTAAGCTGAAAAGCTCAGCCTCTAACCATTAGACACATCTAGCATCTCTAACCTACAGCTGAAAGCTCAGTCTCTAACCATAACTGTATCATCAATTATATCACTCTACTTGTACTAACCACGCTGCCAGCAATTAACAATTGTCAGGGAATCAATACTTCATTTTTTATTTGACAAAATGGTGACACATCTTAAAATCAAGACTCAACAGTTTTTAAAGCTACTTGAGATTCTGATTGCCAAATTCAGAACATCCGGTAAGACTGAGTTAGCAAGAAAAATCAAACAAGCCTCTCTGAAATCAGGCCCTTTCATAATAACATGGATTGAACAGACCAAAAATCACTAACCACGCCTGAAAATTGCAGATGACACTCCCAAAAACATACCCTTGGAGTGCCTTCTGCAGGGAGCAGGGCCTGGAAGGAGCACGGCTCTCTCTATACATTCAGCTGAGGGAGCATTTAAAAAGTGCCGCTTAACTGGTAAAGGCTAGTTGCAGTGCTCTTTGAAACGAGTATTTGTTACCAAAAAGGCAAGTTCATTATGAGTACGAAGTCCTTTCAGTCTGGTAAAAACCGTAGGTAAATAACTTGGCTAACCACCAATTTCCTGAGTGGTGTAGGCAGCGAGCTCATTAGTTTGTAGCTATAAATTATTCAGTTGCCTCAGTTTTAAGTGAAGGAGCCTAGCAGATTCTTTATTGTAAATCCTCCGCACCAAATTAATTTCCATTACTTCAGGTCAGGAAAGGAGACTCCAGAATTCATTACGGAGTAACACAGTGTAACAGGAAAAAAAAAAAAAAAAAAAAGAGAGAAGTCTTCAGCCCAGAGCCCTAAGGGACCTGTAGCATCTACTTGCCTGGATGTGCATTTTAATTACTGCTTTCCCAATCAGGGTGGCACCAAAGAAGGTCCAGAAGGGAACCAGAAAGTGTCCACATGTTATCCCGGCCAGGTCAAACAGAGGGTTTGGAATCTGTAAAGTGCAAGGGAAAAAAGTTCATGAATTTCAGTATTTAATTTAGAAGAACAGGAATACTACAGACTCTGAAAAATGTACATTTTCCCCTTCTTCAACTTAATTCAAAACTCTTGTGTTTTAATACTTACAAAAGTATTAAAGTTACACCACATAACTTAAGTCTCGGAGACTTAATGAGACAATGTCCCAGACAACTCCACTGACAGTCCCTCCTCGCCCCTTGACTTTAAAAGAGCTAGCAAAGTTTTCCATGTGAAACGCACAGAAACCACAGTAAAGCCATTTTGAGTGATTTATCAAATTTTCTCACTGACAAGCACATCACTCCTGGAAGCCAGTGTTCAAAATTATCTCCAGTGATTTCCATCTGAGAAAGTACATTAAAAACTGGCATTTATGGTCATATGTATCCAGTTTAAAAGCACTGATTAAATTTTATTAAGCATATGCATTTCATTTAAAATTAGAAGTTGTTTTTTTTTATTGTTAAATCCTTGGCTTGACATTGGGTATTGTGATACTATCTGTAAAATATTTTTGAAGTTAAACCAAGAAAGAATCCAAATTCCAACCTTTCGCACTCAGCACAAGGGCTCTCGGTCTGAATAAAGGGAACATACCCCGTGTGTTTACAGTAGCAGTGCATCACTAATATCCTGCAGCACTTGGGTTGTTTTGTTACACAAACAAACAGGGAGTGTAGATATTTAAGCCTATAAAGAATAATAACTTTGACTGACTGAAATCTGCGAGAAAGCTTACGAGGGTTATACTCAGCTGTTATAGACTAGCAATTCAAATTTATGAGCACCCACAACACCACCTGCATAGGAAGAAATCTGAAACGGTCTCTAACCATGCCCCGAAACGGTCTCTAACCATGCCCCACTGCAGCTAAAGTGATCCTGTACCTCTGACAGCTGTCTTCGGCATAGGAGGAGGCTGGTAAATTATTTACTTATGCCAGAGCCAGATAATTTTGCTCTCCTGAGCCAAGTCTGGTCTAGGTCTCCAGTAAGTTCTTTGTTGGTCAGTTTAGTTTTTTTTTTTCCTCTGGTAAGTTCACAGCACATTTTAATGACTGCATTACTCTCACCACAGAGGGAGCAGCATGCTTTAGGTACAGGTAACTGTGGGTATCACCAACACGTTAAACATAGCACAGTAAAAAAGTTACTTGAGTCCACATTGAGGTGTATCAGCAGGTCAGTGAGGTTTTCTCTTTGTTTGCTTTAAAAAAAACAAGAACACCACATGTGTGCAGCACTGAGAGCTGCCTGAAATGCCCAGAAATGGGAGGGCAAAGTCTCCCAAAACACAGCAAGGATCTCGATCTCTGCCTCGCTCTGCTCCTTCCCCACAGCTGCCTTTACACAGGAATTAGGCTCAAGACAATAACACAGTTTTCTTATTGCCACTAAACATTACATTCAGGTGATTTCACTGGATAAATTCGCAAAGCTTTAAGTTCAATCAGTTTTCACGTAGCATTTAGAAGCCATCCCTTGACATGCAGCTAGGGCAGCCATTACATTGCCACTTCACAAGCAAGTTCTCTTCCCTTTCACTAGTCACAGAAATACTTTCAGCTAAGATACTGTTTAAAATCCAGAAGTAAGAGGGCAACAATAATGTTGGCAGGAAAGGAGACACCTTCTAGCACAAGGAGAAGCAGCAATGAGCAAGAAGAGCCCTGAAAAAGTCCAGAAGCTGGTGGGGAAATGCACAAGGGCAAGCAGCACACATGGGGGGTGCCTTCCTCCTCTACAGGTACAACAGAAAGGGACAGCTTTAAATCCCTCTGCTTGTTTCAGAGCCTCTCCCACACTTCACCTCACCCTTTTTGCTGCTACTCTGCATTTATTCTGTAACCACATTTACAAATCCTCAGGTGCGCTGCAGTGGATCCGTGATTCCCCATCCCTCCCAACCCACAGCAACCTGTGTAAGCCAAAGGAAGCTGGAGCTCAGAGCTCGCTGAAGAACAGGGCACCAAAAGTAGGGAAGAAGTTAAGCAAATACTTAAATAATACTAAGCAGAAACTCTGAAGAGCTTACACATCTCCTCTCATGTCTAGCAACTCCTTTCTCACATTCCCTACTAGCCCACATGTCACCTTGTCTAGCTACCCCAGTAACTCATCCCTGCCGTCCCGGAGCTGTTCTCATTACACAAGACAGACCAAACAGCCCGTGCCGCGAGCGATGTCTCACAAGATGGTGACTAGAGAACAGTGAGTCAGAGCCAGCCAAGGAGCAGTCTCAGAGCTTACTGGACGGAAAGATTTAAAGAACAGCTTGTAACCTACGTGCCCACTCTAAACAATAAGACAGTTCAAAAGATTCGTAAACAGAGGTTGTGTGCCAGCAACTGCAATCAGCTTAATTCTTTCCAGCTAACACAGGTTACTTGCATTTGAGCAAATAGTTAACATTGTAATCTCTACAATTTAGGAAACTAAGAGGGACTCTAGACAAGTGTGGAATTAATACCTCATCAGCTGAGCAGCTGGCTAATGGTTGTGGTTATTCCAGAAGAATGGGATCATAGAGGACCTGCAATCCCCCCTTTACTGTAATCACATCTCTGCATTTGTGTGTGGGAGGGAAGAGCAAGGCACGTCATTCCTACCGGTTTTCATCAAGCTTCCAGGGAGAGGTTTAAACCTCAAACAGTTCGGTATTTTCACACTCCAAAAGAACAGCACTAGCCTACTTAAAACACTAAAATAGCATCAGTGGAGATGCTCACACATCTGTCTTAGAAAAAAAAACACTATAAGTAGTCTGCAGTTCAGACAGCCACAACTGAAATGCTCTCCTGCATTCTGCTCTCCCTGGTTCTTAGTAACCCAAAGTCACCTCCTAAACAGATTTAGGACTACTATGGACAAATATCCTGGTCGGGCTTTGTACAGGAAGTTTTTCCACTCTTTTAATTCATGTATATCTTTGAATCTGAACATGTCAAGCACTGTAAGATACAGGACACGCATCTAAAGAAATAATACAGCTCCAGCAGAAACTAGAGGTTAACAGCCTAGCTCTTGCTGTACCCTGCCAGGTAACAATCTGGGCTGGGAAAGTCACAAGAGGATAGCTGACAGGGGAGCTAGGGCATACAAGCTGATCTGCCAAACACCCACTAACAGAGCAGTGAGCATTTGCCTCTGTTAGAGAAGACATGGCCTCAAACTAACAGCAGGAGCTTGTCTGAAGCAGAAACATTAGAAACTTCTTCAGTTTTAGGAATTGCTTTCTTTCAAAAAAAAAAAAAAAAAAGCCACCCAAGAACTCAAGGGATCCCTCTTGCACAGTAGCACAAGTAGTACTATTCTAAATTCACTGTTTGTCAAGGAGAATGAGTGTCAAGAAGCCCAACGGTAAAGCTGATGAAAGGGATAACAACTGTTAGCTGTGCATTTATGCAGAATTCCCTAGGTTTTGTACTAATCTAGGACTGGAGTTTCTCCATGCTATTGTACTCGCCAGTACCACAACCATCCCACATCCCTAAGCACCACAGAAAACACAGAAATAACAAACAAGATGTGAAGATTCATATGGACTCAAATAAAGCAACCCACAGTTCACAGCATTAACTTTGCTGCAGTACCATCTGTGACTACAAACCCCCTGTTAGTGAAATGAACTTACTGAAGCGCAGGCCAAAATGCCGAAGAACCCAACTTTCTGCACCAGGTTCTGGACAGCCAGTTTAGCCCGGGAAGCAAAATCCTGCCAACAAGAAAACAAAGGCATTAATGAGACAAAACCCCCAAATGAACACACCTCAGAGTGTATGTGCTTGCAACATCCTCCATGCTTTGGGATTTTCTGCTTTGCAGTTGGATGAATTTTTGCAACAAAATCAAAGTCAGTTTGAAGTTCTGGGCTTAGAGGGAAGAAAGAGAAATTGACGATGCTTGGTGTGAAAATCTGACCACCCACATGTAGTGAGTTTTTAGTTTTCCTTACAGATTTGGTTCATCAAAACTCTGCAAGTGGCACTAAGTTCACTTTATTATGGAAACAGGTTTCTAGTACTTCTTTCCACCTATCTCTGAATTGCCAGTGCCACTATTCCACTATTACCTTATTCCTTAACCAAAGAGAGGGAATTAATTCCTTCAATACCATCTACAATGATAAAAAGGTACTTTCTCAAAACACAAAGACAGAATACAATATCCCATTATCTGTTTGCAAACCCAGGTTCTTTTTCAGAACAGCTAACTCTAGGTTCTCTCTAAAGCAGATCTGTAAGGTTCATTAAATCTGTGGAGTTAAACCTAGAGTACTCGAAAAGAAACAAAGGTGGCTGACCATGTAACATCTGAGCTATTCTTTATGAAGTCAGACTATGAACATGTTGCCTACTTTAATTTTGTGATGACAAATTTCAAGCATATTCATGGCAAACTCAAGAGTCTCAAAGTTTACCACAAATAGTAAACATTTTTGAAAAGCAAAAATAAGGATTTCTCACAAGCAGCTTAAATTAATTTGAATGTGAGAAGTGATTTCAGGAGAATAAAATTCTTGCAAAGTAAAACTGTCCAAGAAGTTAAAAACAGGGTCAATGTTATCTGCTCAGGCTTGGCAACAATAGTTACACAAGGCTGAATATCTTTGGAAACAGCTAGCTTTAAAAAGAAATTATTAAAAAAGATTAAAAATCTACCAATATGTAATGAATATCTAATATGTAATGATTTTCCAGGAACAATATTCAATGATTTGCATGTTGTACAAAACTGTTAAGACAAATTTAACAAGGAAATACCACATCAGTAATTAATGCAAGATAACTACAAGATAATCCAGAAGAATTCAATTTATGCAATTTTAACTTTGTTACAATTCTGTTGAAACCATCATTACTCCATACCAGTGCAAGTAAATTACAATTACTTCACATTCCTATTAAATTCTGATCTACAGAACTGACATAACTTTTAATGCCAGATTTAAAAAATCTGTGATAAGGCCATTTGGTATGATTTTACACTGTTTTCAAGTGGTAACTGTTCACCATTTCAAAGCTTTAAAAATAGGTAAATTCATAAATTAAAAACAATTATTATTAATATCAGAATAATTATTTATAGCTCATACTTAAACAAAAAAATAAATACTGTAGCTTAAAGAAAAAAGCCAAATAAACGAGACTTCCTACATCTTCCACTGGGACATTTTTAACCTCAGGAGAATACAAAAGGCTTTTGGAATATCCTCCAAAGGGCAAATTTGCTATCTTCAACCCGGAGTAACAATTCAGGATTACATGATCCAGCCCATGAATGTCTTATTGCAAAATGGAACACAATGAAATATTTACACTGTGTCAAAAAGCAGTTCCTGATGTTATTCTTTTAACTTCTAGGATATGTGCAGTATGCACAAATAACCAAAACCTGCTCCTGGGGGGGCTGATCCCAACCTCTTGAGCTTATGTTAGTACAAACAGGTCTAGGGGATGCCTGCCTGAGACAGAAAGTACAGTTTTAATGCTTTTCAGTTAAGAGTGCATTTTTGCAAAAAATTGTCATTTGTAACAAGAAATGATAGCTTAGCAGTGAACTACATCCAAAGATCTTGCAACATCAAGGGCAGTTCCTACCCAAACTAAAATTCCCTCATCATTATTTTCTAGTTAGTAAATAAAACCACAGCAAGCTAACATACGAGCACAGATAACGGGTCAGCAGCAATGTCCTAAATCCCACTGAGGATTTAGGACATGAACCGAAAAGGATGCGAGACTCTCGAGTGTGATCACAGAGCTCTCAATAAAGGCAATTAAACGTGGCAGACGAAGGGGATAACAGGGATTCTAACTCCTGACCAAGTGCAAAAGCAGAAATACATTTTTAGTTTCTCTATTATTTAGTTTAAAAAGTTATGCTTCAGTGTACTTTTTCAGTACCACTGTCCTTTCAATGGCAGATTTTTTTTTTTTTATTTTTTTTTTTTGCAAAGATGAACTGAAAAAGCAGTGCCATCTCTGTAGGGATTTCATAAGATGTCTCCTCCGTACTAACAGGGCTGAATGTGACCATGAGAGTTTCAGTTCCTACTTTTTTCACCATTTCACAATGCTCATGGGGTTACAACAACATTTGCACTTCGATAAGCCAATCTAAAAGTTTTCACAGCTCTATAAATCTAATAAAGTATATTTAAAACAATACATTATTAATACAAATTATTCAGATACACCCATGATATACTTCAAGGCAGTAGTTTCTAGTCTAATTTTAACATATTTACCCATTATCCTAAGGACTGTATTGCTAGGACACTGTTGTATTAATGCTCACAGGCTGGAACTGGAAAGAAACTCTCACAAGTTAACACTGGCAGCACAGATGGTTTAATAAACTATTTATTATTACAATTACAAATAGATTGTATTAACCTAGTGTAAGCACAACACATTTTTCATCGCATTTCTTAAAAATAAACAGCTTCCCTCATGAGATGTCTAGACTAATGCAAAATAAAGGCTGCCTTAAAACTTTATCTCCAGCAAGACATTTTTTGCTTTGAAAACAATAATGAAAGTGCTGAAAAAAGCCTAACAAATCTGTCTCAAAAAACACTACAATCATTTTTCTTACCTTATTAATTCATAAGTTTTTTTATTATTATTTGTTTTTACCCAGATTGTTTCTTCAAGTTCTTATTATTTTATTTTACATTCATTATCTATTTTGAAGTACTCCATGGAAAGCACAGCTACTGCACTTAAAATTTCAGTGAGGAACTTGCAATTTGCCTTCCTTTTTCAAACTTTCCAAATAAGCCAAGAGAGATAACCTTAGGATTTTTTTTCTTATTTCCCATGATCTAATGTAATCACAGATACAAATAATTTGCATGGCAACATACACATCAGGGTTACAACAGATATATATTTGCAGTCTTTACCCTTACTTTAATGTAAACGAGTTAAGAAATAGTTCTGTTTGGTTGCTTCCTTAAATTTCATTTGTCAAATCTTTGCAACATCTGCAATAATAAAAACCCTTAAAAGTTTCATTTCTCAGAGAATACAATCATCAGTTTCACAACTTTTACCTATTTCACAATATATTTTTTCTGTTTTAAATCCTGCATAGGGAATAATCTTTAATTTTTTTTTTTAGAAATTAAAGCAAAACAACTTTCATAACTTACTGCTTTAAAAAAAATATTAAAAAGACATAAAAGTTCAGCTACTTACAGGCAAAACATATTCCCCCAAAATTAAAGTATCTAGACTGGACTCGACTCTCAGCTAATATGATTCATTCGCTACAACATTTCAGGATACTTTTGCTCACTATGTTCCTTTCAAAGATGATTTGTTCTTTTTTTTTTTTTGGTTTGGAAATAGATTTCCTGTGACTGCTGCAATACAGGCAGAGGAAGGTTAAATGATTAAACATTACTTCATTGGGTTAATCATCAGATCTCAAGAACTGGAATGGAAATAAGAGGCATAAAAAGGTCAGTGCTGAAATACTGATTCACAAGTCTCAGCTGGCGGCTTGAGGAAGCTTGCTTCATATCTGCCTTTAGTAAAATGGCACATTTTATTGATAACAGCATTTCATTACTGTGTTCAAGAAGCAAAAAAAAACTCTCCTAAACCTCCAAACCTAAAGGGATCTAGTAAAGAAAAATTACACGGTTTGCTGCTAAGTAAGGCATACCACAATGTTCCTCCTCTAAATATGCATTGTGATACAGCTTCAAGTAGAGCCATAGTCCTCAAGTATGGACCATTTACCCCCAGAAAACAGTCCTGCTTCTGGAAAGAGTGAATGGACGCACTCATCTTAGCTACAAGGCTTCACCTTGTTCTTCTACTTTATCTTGCTTCCATTTATAATTTAAATCTCTAGTTCTTCTTTCTGCATTCATTGTAAAATAAAATGCACAAGCTTTTCTGCATTTGATGATTGTAAATAATCAAATTAATTTCTGTAAATGATGATTGTTTCACTGGATTTAGTTAACAAGCTCTAGCAGAAAAAAATAATATTGATCCTTTTCCTTTCATAACACTGATACAGTATGAGAACACAGGATGGTCACAATTCACTGTTCACAGAAGTTACTCCCTTGAAAGACTGCGCAGAGGGGTGTAGAACAATTGTGCAATATAACAGCTTATTTTCTAACAAAGTTGCAATCAGTTGTTAGGAGCATCAAGAAAGCTGTGAGTCCAACCAACCTTCCTTGATGACAGCTGTCAGCCTCTGAAAGAGGCAATCCAGAGAGTTTGATTTGTGGTCCACAAGAACATTTCACTACCCATTTTTTTCCTGCTATAAATACATTAAATACTTTACAAATACATTGTAAACATGCTATAGCCACCAATATACCAATAAGGAGGAGGCCAGTAAGGATGTGGAGGTAGTATTGTAAGAACGACGCTAAAATCAATCACAATTTCATACTGCATGTATTCTCTACTAATAAGAGCAATGCCATAACACAGGACTGGGGAAAATCAGTGATGCCAGTGTGAATGCAGTTACTGAAGTAGGATATTAATTACCTTGCCTTAAATGGCAGCCTTTAGAAGTCCAAAACAGATTTCTGGAAGGCTTGGGATGGGTTATGCCAGATTTGCTACTCTAACAAAAAAATAAAATCATGAATTAACATCAAAATGATACCATGACAGAGAAACAGGGATCTGAAGTGAATGTGTTGCACCTCGATGGAACAGGTCCACTACAAACAATGAGAACAGCAAAGCTGCTGTAAAGAAGGGCATTTATCCTGGTGCCAGCAGGCTCCCTTGATGCGAAGGCACAACTTGCACATGAGGAAGAAGCAGATAAACCCCCAGCATTTGAGCCTAATACATGTTATGGATACAGTATTTTTCTTAGCAGAAACGAAGTTTAATTATACAAATAATAATCTTCAGAGGAGAACATTTTTCTCCGAAGACAGAAGACAACATGTGCAGCTACCGTCTCAGATTATTAAAATTATAAATTCCTTAACATTTAAAAAGCTGCCTACAAAGACAGTGCTCCTTTTCATGTAAAAATCTGAGTTATGTTAAAAATGAGCTGCACAATATTTTGTTTCTTCTGGCTTTCTATTACAACACAATGGAATCAAACACAACTTATGGGAGAATGACCATTTGTGGTTAGGCAATGAATTCTAGAATTTCAGAGGACTGGGAAGAATTATTAACTCATTGAAATAACATATTAACTGCAGAAGAGCAGTTTTCAAGAAGGCAGATAGCTACCTATGGGCTGAGAGGTTACACCACACATCCCTGCTAAGAAAGCAGCAGCTCAGCAGCTATGTTTAATGATCAACGCAGGAACCTGGAGTTAAGACGAAGGGAACAGAGACCAAGATACAGTTGATAGCCAGTGCCTATCGCTGCAAATAGCTCATTACTCAGCGACCAGAGAACCCATTCCATACGTCTCCTGCAAGACATCAAAGGTGACAGGTCTGAGTAAGGCTCCAGTAAGCTGCCAAGAGGAATATTCTGACAGCGGTGCACGGCGGTACTGATCTCCCGCTCCCTCAGCTGCGGTGACTCTCAGTGTCTGAATGTGTTTGGGAATGGCTGTGGTCCTGAGCCTCTGCTCTAGCTTTCCCCAAAAATACTTCCAGGTTAATGCAAGTAAGGGGCAAACTGAAAAGGGGCTATTTCCATCTCGATACCTGGAGAGAAGAGGGTGTGAGAAGTAAGGTTTAAACTTACTTATCGCTAGAAACTCTGGGGAAGAAAGGACCTATACATTCGAAAATGAGCTGCCAAAACACAAAGTTAAAAAAGGTTTTCAACAATTATTGAAAGCAGCAAAGGGAAGGTGGCAGAGCAAGCACTGAAGTTTGACAAAAGGTATTTGTATGTGACAAGCACAGGACAGACATCCTGTGGTAGGAGGAAGGGCTTGAATTCTAAGCCTGAGAAAATAAATAAAAATAAACCGTACTTCACAAGACGACTTTTTTTTTCTGAGACACTGAATCTGGACAAGGAATAGTGTAATCATATGGGTAAGTTACAAGAGAAATACATGTCCAAGTTGAAGATGAAAACACCGTTTCAGATATTACAATATGAAGTAGGATGAACAGCAATGAAATGGGGACCTCGCCTTTGTAGGCTTTACTGAAGCACTATGGAAAGACAAAGAGAGCAGTACCTACAAAACTTCTTCAAATCTTTGAGAGAGGCACTTTAATGACTTGAAGTTAATGAGATTTCAAAGCATTATTCAGAATATTTGTATGCAAGGATGAGTAGGTACTATATACAAATCGCAAGGGAAACAAACACACAGGTGAATTCCTCTAGTAGCCTTTGCTAGGACAAGGACACTGAACACACACTGTTGAGGGAAATACAGATCTACTTCCACATCTGCTTGTATTCAAATTCTTGAGGATGTTTGGATGTTAAGAAGGTGACGTTGCCATCAGTGGCAGTTTGAAGGAAGAGGAAGAAAGTTTTTTGTCTTATAATGTGTCCCATAGAGCAGTACCTTTTACCACATCCACTGCCACCTCTCTGCTCCAATCCTCATGCCAGGTCTGTGCAGTGGCATGAAGCTACACATGCCCTGGGACACTTCAGTTTTGTAGTGGTGCGTGAAGGCATGAAATAAAAATCTGCCAGGGAGGCGGCAAAGCCATTAGGACAGTCCAGCTTCAGAACAGAACACCCAGACAGGTGATGCCATCTCCAGCCATGGAGGTTTTCAAGACCAGACTTGGTAATACCCAAGGAACCCGACCTTATCTCATAGCTGACCCTGCTTGGAGCAAAATTTGGACAAAGACTGCCTAAGGTCCCTTTCAGGACGAATTCTTCTGTGATTCCAGAACGAGATAGGAGCAGCCACCTCCAGAGAGAAGAATGAAGCAGCAGAACATCCTATCACTCCGGTTCCCACACATCACACGTTGACCTCTGCAGCCTTTGCTTCTACAGTTGAAAGTGTGTGCTGGCAGTGCCTCCACCAACGTACTGGCTGCCTAAAATACCACTGCAGCTGCACAGCGAGTGCTCGTTTATCTCAGGGCTGCAACTGCAATTAGCTATTATGGCCACAGGTCTGCCAAGCTAGTTACAGTGACATGATGTGTACAGCGCCATGCCAGGATGTTGTCAACTTTTTTTTTTTTTTATTTAAGTTATAAAATCCTATTCTGGGGGGTTTAAAATTCAGGCACTGCAAAAAAAAAAGGATACAAGATGGCTAGAATTAAGCAAGTCACTTTACTTCAGCCATCACCATCAGGAAAGGAAGCAACTTTTGATAACCAGACAAACAGATTGACCTTTCCAATCCCTTACAAAGCAAAGCTGAAGTCACCAAAGACACTCAAAAAGAACACTATATTCTTGCCCCATAGGGAATTTAGAAATAAGTTAAGGAAGAAAGCCCATATATAGAAAAAACACTTGTGTAATAAAAGTGAGCACTTCTAGACACAGCTGACAAATCCTTTTGCACTTGCAAGTCTTCCTACTCAGCAGATGTGCAGCGCTAAGCATACCTCTCGCTCGTTCACCCTGGGAAGTAGCTGAGGTTCCCAGACAGCTCAGAGAAGTGGTCTGCATACCAGACTCTTGTACAACACAGATATTTAAACAGTGTCTGAAGGAGGAAAAAAAAACTTGCTGTTTTCTTATGATACCATAATTAATTTGTATCAGTTATTGAAGGCTCTCCCGGAAAAAATATTCTTGAAGCAGCTCATCTGACCCCAACTTGTGATTGAAAATCAGAAAATTAAGAACCCAATCTTTAATTTATTCTTTGAAATATTTCTAGGCCAACTGCGTTTTAGAAGCTACTTCTCCAGCACTGTAATGCAGCCACTTATCTGTCCATATAAAGTTTTTTTTTTTTTTTTTAAATATATATAACCATGAAATTGAGACTAACTTGAATGTTTCAGAAGAGCCCTATGCAGCGATGTGACAGGAACACCCAAACTTTACTCCCTAGAAAACATGTAGACAACTAATTTTATTTTTCCCCCCTCAGATCCAAATCTCCCATAAAGCCTCACTGAAGCTGTAGAGGTTTATTGAGTAGCTGCTGCTTCTTTTGTACGGATCACAAAGCTGAGAAAATCCCATATGACTCTGAAAGAGTGAAACACAATGGTCCAGGACCAGTTTGTTCCCTTAGAAAGTTGTATCAACCATTGCCAACTCGGGCGAACAGGGCATGCAAACCCAATGGCAGAGCGCTTCTCCATACGCCACAGCTGCAGTACAAAAGCAGCATGCAAGACTTCCAATAAACTTGGTGATAATCTTTATTAAAATGTTAATTTCTACTGCAAAGTGAGGTATTTGTTGGTGTAGAAATTCCTCTGAGCTAACAGCCTCAAACCAAGTGAAAATACTACCAAGTAATCCAGATTTCTTCAGTGGTTTGACTGTTACTGATTTATGTACTTTCACACTAAATATTAAGACAGAGGGACTTGTAAATGAGTTTTAGCTAACGGAGGTATCACAAAGAACAGCTCAAAGAAGAACATGGAAAAAAATCATCTCTAGATTACCATTAGCAAACCCTCGTTGCTGTTTTTTCCTTATCTGTAAGCAGGTGTGCAAATGAATAGAACAATGCAGGCACAAGACTGCCCTATTTTCTTGCCAGTGTCCAAAGAAATCCAGCAAGGAGGTGGCTTACACATTTGTTACTCATAGCTCCTATTGTCTACCCTGTGCCTATCTTAACTCTTTGCTACCCCTTTTCTGAGGAAGTTCCTGGTAACAACAGTTCCCTTACTTAAAGCTTTCACTGACCCGTTCCAAAGGTTATCTCAACTCACTAATTTTGGTGAACTATTTAAAATAAAGCTAATGCTTGATATGCTCACAGTTTATTACATTTTCCGTGAAAAACATCACATTATGCTATTAGCTTACTACTACCAGTCTGCTGTCTCACTCTCAAGCTATAGCATTTGTACGAAGTTTCCGGAGAGAAGCTTCAGGCTTTGATTAGTTTT
This sequence comes from Netta rufina, assembly GCF_964035555.1. Classification (NCBI taxonomy): domain Eukaryota; kingdom Metazoa; phylum Chordata; class Aves; order Anseriformes; family Anatidae; genus Netta; species Netta rufina. The sequence continues at coordinate 9,180,534 of NC_140145.1, read as the reverse complement.
GAGTTTACATTTAATTACGGGCCAAGATAAAAGCGGGGAGAGACCTCCCGTACGTGCATTAACAAAAAGCACCCAGCGAACAGCAGGAACGCCCGGTGTGCAGACAAGCCTCCTGGTGGCCACCCATCAGGCAGCCTAGACCAAACACCGACCTCCTCCTTGTACGGCACAATTAATAAAGAGAGGAAGCTGATGAGGAAAGGGGGTGACTGTAAGAATGAGCAAGGAAAATTATGAACGGAATTTGATGTTGGGTTTAAACAAGTTATTTCTGGGAAAGAAAAAAAAGAAGTCGATGTTTTCCAGTTATTGTACGCGACTTTACCACTTCCATTTTTATCATAACTACTTTATAAAAGCCTGCTTGTGGTCTGCTCGAACTTCTTTTTTCTTCTAAAGAATACCCTTAAAGCCTTTTGATTAAACCAGCCAGCAACCAGGGAATCCTTTACAGGCAGGAACTTATCAGATACTAATTGTTAGTTTAATCGTGGGAGAGATCCATTTTTAATTTGGCGATCTCACTTTACGCTGCTAATTAAGTAACATTTTGCTTATTAGACGAACCTAATCATTCCATTTCAGTGAAGTCACAGTGTCGTGTCAGAACACAGTGCTGGGTTCTCCCAGTAACCATGGCTGGGTGTGGTAGCCTACTTTGTTCTGCTTCTGCAAAGAGAAACCCCGCATTAGGACGTGGAAAAGCAATCCAGCTCAAGGCACAAGACCTTTCAGAAATGCTGGAAAGATGGGTTTAGCATGTGTCTAACTGTCACTATCGCAAAGTTCATCAGTTTAACTCCTTGCAGACAAGAAGCCGGCTCTCCGAGCAGGAAGTTGTTCGGTGGAACTCCTGACGCAATGCAAACCGAAGCAGTTGCAGCTTAGTTTAATACAAACCCTCTTGAGTCCACGTTGACAAATTCTTTAACAAGCCCTGTGGTTACAGGGAAGCTGGTTTCAGTCTGAGTCACTCCTGTTCAAACAGTTTACTGGAAATGGAGGGGAGGGGGAATTTTCAGAGAAGTCATGTGATGGCCAGACAAACCACAACCAGTAAAGGTTCAGTGGAGTCAAAAACAGGTCCCAGCAACAACCGGCATTCAGTGTGCAGATGGCACTCAATCATTTACAACGAGCCCTGCTGCATCCCAGCACTTCTATGGATTTAACCCTTTTTCACGTTTGTATTCCTTCAAGGGCAAGATGCAGTTTGGGAAGTAAACAAACAGCAGCGACTGATAGTAACACAGGCAACTAGAAAATATTTTTACATGGAGATTTGGCTGCAGCGATACTGCACAGAAGCAAAGCCTAATGTGCAAATCATTAGTTCTTCAAAATATGCTACTTAATGAACCCAAACACTTACAGTCATTAAGGCTTAGATATACAGCAGAGATAGTGGTGCATTTCTCCTCTTAGCAAAGCACACCGTGACACTGCACGGGCACATGCATTACGCATTACCGCTAAGTACCTCGAGGGAAGCTGGCATCAAGCTTCATTTTCACCAGAAACCTCCGTCAGCTTTAAGTGCTTCAGCATGACAGAGAAAAGAGGAGAGCACTTCACAAGCAGCAACTCTTAAACGGTCAAAAAGCAAAAGCCCTGCACGTGTGTGTGGAGACATGGAGCTGTGCTAGCACTGTGTTATTACCAATGTGCTGCCCCAGCACTAAGGAGCAGATTCACTTCCCCTAATTGCGAGGTTGGTTTGAACGGCTGCGCTGGAGATACTCCTCCTGCTCCAAGGGCAGCTTTGATGCAAGTCACCATTGCTCTGGAGTTTGACTGGAAGAGAATTAAGAGCAAGCAAATGCCATTTTAAACATGTATAATTCATAAATACTGTTTCAAGTATTAACAAACTGGGCCAAGTTGTTCTGTTTCTATAGCATGCTGGGCTCTGCATTGTGTGCAGCTTGGAGGAAAAAAAAAAAAAAAAGCCCTGCTTGTAAACCGCACTCCTTCTCCAGGGCAAAGTCACCCAATTTTAAAAAGAGCAGCCACAAGGCAAGAGCAGCTCTGGAGCTCACTTTATGTAACCAGGATGGGTTGGTCAGCATGCACAGAGACACACAGAAAGGAGAAGTGAGTGTTCCTTTAAAATGAGGGGCTTTCTCTGAAGTATGCTAATGGAAAGTCCGAGGCAGCCTTACACATCATCTGCAGGCTAATGAGTTTTCTCCAAACCTCGCTCAAGGAGACAGGTCACTTAGATTTGCAATTTATGACACAAAATCCATCACTAGACTCTTTAAAGTAAATAATATTTTACTCTGTGCAATTTTGAATGGCGCACTAAAACTTTAAACTGTTTAATACTTTTAAGTTCCTTTTCTTCCCTATTGTTTTTTAAACTGCCAAGCTAGCAAGCGCATTCCCCCCTGTCAGATCATTCAGGCTGGATGTTAAATTCATAGTCTATTCTCACCATGGAAGATTCTCATCTGTTTCTCAAAATTACCATTGTTTTTGAGAAACAGCAGCAACAAGCTTTCTAAACAAAACACACGCACGCAAAAACGTCAAGCCATTTGGCTTTGCCTTGTAGGCATAGAGCAGCTCAGCAGAAGTAGAAGGGGAAGCTATTCTTTAAAATCTAACACACCCAATTTCATGCCTTTCAAAAAAGGCTGGATGAAGGGAGACCTTTCTACTGAAAGAAGGCTTCTGTCACTTGATGTCAAGCATTTGCGGTAGTCTCCACGGCATGAGACACTTGTCACATCCCCCATTTTCCTAAGCATAAGGCTTAAACTTGGGCAATGGGAGAGGCTGATGTAGGTAGTAACAACTGGTATTAAGCGATTTAAAAGCAGACTTCGTAACAGTTCATGAAGTTGCAATTACAGGACAAACAGCGATAAACTATGCTTAAAATTGGGATTTACTCAAGGTCATAGGAAAAGGCAGGCCTGTCTCCCACAGACATCTAGCAAAAACACGATTTAAGCCAAAAGCAGAAAGGAAGTCATATTAGCAAGTGGAAAAAACAGAGCTGTCAGTTTTATGAGTGCAATACAATTTAATCAGATTGTCAAAGCCTCATGTTAAGAGAATTTTATAGAAACCAAACCACAAGTGTAGTTTTAAAAGAATTTTTTTCTGGCTATTCATCCACAAAACAACATATTTCGATCCAAATTCATTTGCCAAGAAAATAAAATCAAAAGTACTGGTAAATAACACCATCATTTTCCTTAACTCATTACACAATGCCATTCATTTACTAAGGGCAGTCAATGCAGCTAGCTATATTTTGGCCTGTCCTGACAAAATGCTCTCTAGCAAAAAATTTTCTTTTTCTGCCCAAGAATCTTAATCTTACTGCGCGTTCTGGAAAGCAGCTCTGGCTGCTCTCAGAACTTTACATGCGTATAATTTGCTGGGAGAGTTTCAGTAAACAGAGATAGCATTTCAGCTCTCGAGCCATGTGTTTGACTTTTTTTTTTTTTTGCAGCCAGGGATTACTTTGCAAAGCAAAGACTGACAGTCAGGTAAAGACTAAAGCAGTTTCTTTTTTTTTTTGCCACTGAATCTTTAAAGAAAAAGAAGCATTTACTACTTAGAATAACAGAAAAAAAAAAAAAACACTTTGGAACTTTTTAGCAGAGGGAGGCTCTCGTAAAATACAGGGATTCCTGTTTGTATTACTAACTCGGCATTTCCAAAAGCTTCATCCATGATTTGAGGGAGCATGGGGGTAGCAGGAAGTATTTGTTTGTATCAAGGAAGTACCCCAGCAGAACAGTTAAAAGACAACCGTGAGTAGTAAATAGCTTCTGCTGTTTGTGTAACAACAGCCTCATGACCCGTTTCTACCTAGTGCTTTTGATTGACAAAATACCAGGATAAGGAGGAATAATACAGCAAACAAAATTAGTGGCAAGAAGTTTGAAAACAAAACAAAACAAACAAACAAAAAAAACCCACAAATAAACAACAATACATTAGATTTCATTTAAGTCATTGTCAGTAGCTTCTGGAGAAGATGCAAACTCCTTACCTGAATGAAAAATTATCACCTGTAACATCTGACTCAGGTACAGCATCAGTTGCAAACTATGCTGTAACACAAGCAGTATTTAATCTATCAAGAAAGTAAGTCACAAGAGTAACAAAAAGGGATTCAGAGCAGTTTGGCTGCATTTTCACACCAGTAAAAATATGCTCCCTTAGGCTGATGAATGGGTCATGCACTGGCCCCTGAGGCTGTTACTGGCAAGGCAGACAAGTATCATCCTGGGGGGATAAACTGACTGAAAATCATCTGGCCCAGGGAGGTTTTAAATGCAGCCATTCCACAATCGTAGTTGTTATAGCACCCACTCTGTCACTGATCTGTTAGCCTACTTTTTCCCTACCTTTATTGTGCTGTTTTAGAAACTCTAAATAGAAGTAGTATTTGCAGCAAATACTTTGGCTGCACCACTGAATGTGCTTCAACAAGCTCCGTTCTCATCCTCCTGCTGCCAGAGGTATCTCTACCTGGTGGAGAATCTTCTTCCACCCTGGGAAGTCCCTTGTGAACTTGCACCAACGGATTTTTGGCCCATTCCCATTTAATTGGAATGGTTATTTACTCCATCTAGTTGTTCTGTGTTTTATTAATTCTGTTGTTTTGCAGTGTTCTTACTTGTGCAGTCTCTGCATGTTCCAGCATCTCCTCAAATTCCTGGTACTCTTCATCATCAGGTTCAGCACCAGAGAGTCGGGCCGCCCTTGCCATAAAATATGGAGGTAGCTCTCCGATTGCTGTGCCAGCACCCTGGGAAAAGAATAATCCCGATTTATTTTTTTGTTTGCTCTTAAATAGGAAACATGTGATACACACAGGCCCTTAGACATTTCAAAAGATTAGAAGCCAGAGATATCTGCTGTGTTATTCCAGAAGAATTGCGGAGACCAGCTGCCTTGAGATGGTTGTTTTTATCCACCAAGACAGATTCCTCCTGATTTCACATACAAAGGCATTGCTTTGAGACCCCACTCTCCTCCTTCCCTAGCTTAGGGAAATTCAGCTTCTCCCAAAGCAGACTACCACGCGGCAGGCCAGCGGTTCCCAAGCTGTGGCCTGCAAGGTCAAACTATGAGCTCTGTGCATCCCTGGGGCCCTGTGAAGTGGCGTGCTGCCCAGCAGCAGCACAGTTCTGCAGCCTGGGCCGTGCAGCGGGGAGGCTGCAGCCCCGTCACCGTGCTGCAGCCAGAGCCAGGCAGGCCACAGCCTGCTGCCTGCCCCGGTCCCTGACTCAGCACAGCGCTGCCATCTCACCCCGCCGCACGATGCCAGACACATTTGCCGGCATGTGACAGCCCTTGCTCCTGCAATGGCCCTTGGAATAATCTGGGAGCTCCTCCCCTGTGCCGTCATGCAGTTTACTTACAGTTTACAAAGTCATGAGACTTTGGGCGAATGTTTATTAGAAAACAGGCTCGGGTTTTACTGCCGCTACGAGCAAGGAAAATAAGGTTAAGCAAAGCTTGAGCTCGAGTTTCCTCTCTCCTTAAGATGGAATAAAGAAAGCCAAGAGAAGCGGAGATGAAAGCATGGCTCCTTTCTCACCACATGAGAATTATATTTGTTTTCTCAGGACATCAAATGACTCATTTCAGTCTTGTGGGTCAATGCATCATTAACCAAAGAAAAAAAGAATAGGAAAGAGACAACTAAGATTGAACATATGGATAAACATAGGCTGATGAAACAGGAACTTGGATTAAAGTCAGAATAGTTTAAATATAGGACAGGTAATAGCACAATAGTTGGGCAGCTCATTGGAAAAGTGCTAAAACTTAGCAGCATGCAGATGGCTTTTCTTTCTTAGGGTCAGTAGTAACAAACGCTTTTCTATTCCTTTGAAGCTATGCAAAAGCTTTTCAATTTCCTTTGTTCTCGCTCTAGATGCAGCTGCATGCAAGGGAGAATTCCAGCTGCTGTGGATATTCCAAGTCAACAGGTTGTGGTTTTAAATACCGCTGTTCTCTGCAGTTACCCGAACTGTTAAAGTCGCAGTTTGAGCATATAAAGTACACAGCCTCACATGTTTACGCCTTGTTTTCCACTGAAGAAAAAAATCTAAACGAGCGCAACAAGCTGAACTTCATTAATCTGCCGGTTTCTGGCACGAGGGAAGATAAGCCTGCAAACAGTAGCAACAGCGTTTCAGAAAAATTAACTTGAGGTTATGTTCTCAGGGTGATGCAAGAACAAAAAGTCACATTGCTTCTCCAGGCTCTGCCAATTTGCCTTGGCTTCATTTTGTTAACTGAGGAAGAGGTTCGCATGCGTGTACTGGACATGAACTTTCTTTAAATTGGTTAAGTCACATGCTCATTACAAAACATTTCAGAAGTGCAACAAAATCATATGATTTCATGTCTGCCTGAGACAGGTTCCTTAAGTGCATTTTAAAAAAAAAAAAGCAAGCAATTAAGGGATACAAACCAGTAACTATTTCACTTCTTTTTGTAACATTACTTCTCTATTTTCACAATTTAACATTGAATGCAGTTTTACTAACATACCAAAAAGGTAAACGCTCATCAAAATTCTTTTATACAAGTATATTCAGAAAAGGAAACCGGGAAATTACTCCACTAGAAAGAGTCTTTTAAACAGATTTTTATCCTGGCCAGGACACAGACTGCCTGTTCTGCTAATCCTGAGCAATTAAACAATTTTATTCTTCCCCCTCATTTCTTGTAAAAAAAAAGAAAAAGAAAGAAAAAAAGCTGCAACACATTAAAAATGTAGGGCACTATTGAATTCCTTGTCCCTGTGGGATGGAAGGCTGTGAAAACTGGCATACACCTAGCAGATTGTTTTTGAGAGTCCTTCTGCAGGCCAGGACTTGTGGAGCCAATTTTTATAGCGATTTAAAAAAGCATCATTTTCATTTCACCTAATAATTCCTTAGATACGGTGATATTTAATCCCAGTAACACTTATTATCAACAGAAATGGCTATCACTGACATGCAGGGGACTAGTAATGATTTTAATCTCTGGAAAAAGCTGTACCTGGTTTAAGTTGGCTGAAACAGCTGCTGATGTTTTTGTGATCTGAATCAAATCCCTTGTGCAGATAAATCCCTGCACTCAGGCCTTGCAGGATATCTAGCCTGGACAGCTTTATAGTCAGAGGCCTGCAGAGTCCCCAGTGGGACCGTCCTGCTTTCAACATTTTACATGAAAACTTGTATTCCTACCACCCTCCTGTCTCCCTCCAAACAATCAAGCAGATTGGCCAGGTTTTACTTTGGAGCCTTTCAACATCATTTCACTTTACAAGTCTAAAAGAAACAGGCTCTTGGTGCAAGCACATCTGTACACATCCAGTAATTCCTTTTCTTTCCAATTACCCAGCATTTATCAGAAGTTCAGATTTTAGATCCTACTAGAAGCTGCAGTTTTCATTAAAAAAATGTTGTGAGTTCATTCAATCATACCCAGATCTGGAGTTATACTTACTATTCCTGATTTCACATTAAAAGGTGAAAAGCTATTCAATTCAAAAATTTTTAGTAAGGTTCTGAGTTGCAAAAAAAAAAAAAAAAAAAAAAATTAGCTTGCTTTGTTTTCTGGAAGTCGCTGTTACTTTCCAGTTAAGTAGAATTTGTTTTTAAAAGAGACAGAATTGAGAGTAATTTTCTTCAACAGCTTCCATAAAATGTGAACTGGAATTAGGACAAAAGAAACATATTGGAAGAAGCAGCAGCAGTTGCCAACTTGATTTGGCTTACAGGAAATTAGCAAGCAATGTTTATGTACTCATGAAACATTCCAAGAAAGCATAACATTACACTAGACACCACTGGTAGACAGAGGATGCTCCCAAGGGAAAATCTCATGGAGACAGAGTTCAGTGGAAAGGTAGCTGACAGTGAATTTGAAGGCGAGAAGAAAGGCGGGGAAGAGGGGGATACAAAACGTTCTGGCATGGTCCTATTTCCTTGTCCTTTCCCTAGCCTGAATCAAGAAATGCTGCTCACATGAGACTGAAGATACCATTTGTTCTCCAGACTGGCTGCTCAGAAGGACACAAGATTTCAGTGTTTGCAGCTCTATTCACCCATTTCTAAACTAGTTAATTCTCCTCATAGTTCAGTTATTTTAAATGCTGAAGATTAAGCAATGCATGTTTACCCCGAGTTACATTTTTATTTTGCAACCCTAGAAACGTAATTGTAAATGCCATTTTTATTACTCTAGTCTTCATTAAACAAACTTAAGCAGAGGGGAACCAGCAGCAAAATAAAAAAGGAAAAAAACCTTGTATTTATGGTCTTATAAGTACTTGTACTTCCAGCCACTTATCAAGCATTCAGGCAAATCTGTCCTCTCATTCGAGAGACTGAAATTTAAAACATACTTTGCTTCTTGAGAGGGCTGTAAGTCCACTTTCCCCGTTATTTTGACATTGGTACTGTTGTATGCTACTTTAGTCTATAATGTGTACAACCTAAGTGTAACTTTTTTAGGTAGCAAAACTGCTGATAATTTTAAAAGTTGTTAATGACTGAAGTTGCCTTAAGATATCTTTTTGTATCATTGGAAGGTATCTGGGAATACCAGGGCAGACATCAGATACTGTGTATTTTCAGAGTTTCCTCTCTGTACATGTGAACTGGAAAACCAAATATTTAATAATTAAATCAGTCAGAACAGGAAGCCAGTAGTAAAATAGAGTTAATTTGGCTTGCAGTTCACAGCAGATACATCTGTATAAACTGCAATTCCAAATCACCTAGCCATAATGAAAAAAACAACTGACCAAAATCCTCCAAAAATCAAACTATTAAAAAAAAAAGCTGCAAAAGGAATGAAAGGAAAACAGAAAGGAAGTTCTGATGACAGCATTTCCTAAGACCTTGATTCAGTTAAAAACTAACCTGCTTTTCCTGTTTGAAGCAAAGAGTTTGCCATGATGGGAACAGGCAGAGAAACAAAAATAATATACAAAATTTTACAACATAGCACTATATTTAATCTATTTTATTGATTCAACCCAAAAAAAGTCTCAGCTATAAGATTAGGGTCTGAGTCCTTCATAGAAGTAACTGCAAATTCACTCAAGTTATAGGCTCAAAATTAGTGAAATTTATTGCTTAACTGCATTCAGTGTATGACCTGACAGCTGTAAGACCACTTCTAATGCAGATACCCTCTATAAAACTTACCTTTTGCATCAACAGCTTTGAAGCACACAAATATTTTCTGCTATACTGTAGAAAAATAGTCAACACCACAGTTGACAAAAGACAATCCTGTAATAACCTACTACTTTGTTTTAATAGGAGATTAATACTACAGGGGATTAATACCATACAGCTAGCACAGAGAAGGCAGGTCAGAAGGAAAGTAACTATTTATATTGCAGATATGTTATTGTTGGCAGTACACTGCCATCATTATTTTGCTCCATTCAGCCATTTTTGTGTATTGCTGAACACAGAAATTAAGTGCATAAATTAAAATTCCTTAAGTTTTATAAAGCAAAGCTTACCCACATGCAGGCCTCCAGCCTGACTTTTGAGATGATAGCCCAGAGAGAGATGGATCCGTCAGTTGCCTCCTCATCGGGGCAGATAATTTGATCCGGGTAAGGAGGCTCAGGAAAATTAACTGAGTTACATTCATATGCAGCAAGAGTAACCGATGCTATGTGTGGACCCTGAAAAAAAAACAAAGGTAATTTCAAATGCAATTTCTGTGTGTTTATTTTAATTTTTATTACTACTAACTTGTCCCTGACATAAAGAAACAAGGCTAAAACTTACTGTTTCTCACTTTAGCCGTTAATGATATTATATGCATAAACTAGTTTTTCTAGACCACCTGAAGTGTAATTTTAGTTATTAATACTCTTTTTAAAAATTCCCTCTTTTCAACAGTTAACATTAAGAAGTCTTTCAGTTCTTGCCATGCAATTGTGCACTAGTGTGACGTTGCTAAGACAAAATAAGAATTCTTACTTCTTAAAACTGGAAAATTTTCAAAACTTCAAAATGGTCTCTTCAAGGTATTTATGGCCTGCAACTTTATTAGAGCAGGTGTTTTGCCTACTGTTGGTTTTAGAGGATGATTTAAATTCCATGTTAATTTTTTTTTTTTTTTTTTTTTTTGGAACACCTGGACCTTATCACATCTTTGGCCTGAGCAATAGATGTTGTAGCTAAAAGAAATCACTTAGCAAACACTTAGCAAAAGGTTGGGGACAGAGTGTTGGGGGGAGGAGGGGGGAAGAAAGATAAACGAAGCTCTTTGCATAAAATCAGAGATATAAATCTAAAGTTTTCTTTACATGCTGAATGTATTACACAAACTAACTTCTGCTATTAATTGATGGCTTTTGACATCGTTTTAGGGACAAAAAACGTCAAAAATTTTCTTCTACATTTCTTCCTTTAAATGAGTCGTGTGCATTTGATTAGATCAATAAGGAAGCCTGATAACTCTCCCCCACGCTAGATTTATTACAGAATAACGAAGGAAAGAGAAAGTATGATTGACCTAAACACTGCCTAAAATCCTGCAAACGGCTCCCAAAGCTCACTTTGAAATGCAGGAGCAAGAGAGATTCAGAGGATCCTGCAGGCTTCATTTGCACATTAAAGGGTGAAATTCTACAGCGCCATGCCTCACACAAAAAGTGAAGCAGTTTCATTGCCTTCCCTAGACTTACTTGGAAGAAGGTTTCTGTTGCCTTCATTCATGCCAACATTTCAGGTCTCACTGTACAGACCAGAGCACAAGACTTCGATAATTACATTAACGCTACAGTTTATTTAAGGGCAGCGAAGAATGGTGAAAAAAAATACCAGTTATCTATTTCTGTATGACAGCTCTGACTACTGTTGTCACATGTACACAATTCAAAATAAAACCAGTCATCTGGCATGCAATTAGTAAAAGACATGCTGCTCTAATACCAAGCACATTCTTTTATTTATTCCTTGTTGCTGTACAGGATACTAATTCTAGAAGTGCTTTTAGGCCTACTTTGGGTTCTGGGAATGATCACTGTCTATGGAGCTGAAAACTGAGGCACAGTCTATCCCAAGTAAAAATAATCAAAGGTTCATTAAAGTAAAATTGAAAAAGAAAAGACCCAGAACTTGATACACAAAAAGCGATGTTGATATAGAAGGAGGAATGAACAATGAGACGTAACACGTGCTACAGCCATTTCGCTAGGCCGCAACGGCAATGGCCTCCTTTTTGGTAACAGCTGCAAGGCACTCCCTGTTCCCCCCCAGTTTCAGATCTAAAAAGATAATGTATCTCTGTCTTACTCACGGAGGACAGAGGCAAACAGAGAATTGAAACTTCCCTGAAACTACAAAGTACGTTTCTAGTGAGCCTGGGAACCTTTCTCCACCACACAAACTCAGGGAATTCTGTTCCATCCCACTCCCCTCTCCGATCTGACAGCTAACTTGGGACAAAAAGGTCTCTCAAGCCTTCTTCCCTAAGTCATGGTTTTCACCTGCATAAATTTGCAATAAAAACCTCTTGAATATGAAATTTGCATGGAGGAAATCCCCATGTACTTGACTTGTAAATGACCATTTCCTACGTTCCCTTGTGAGTAAGGGTAAGCTTGCTGCCAAGGCAGTGAGGTACGACGTGTGAATCAAGAAGTACAATTTTCAGTTCTACAAAATTTGGAAGATCAACCACACTACAGCGTAACTACAGCCAGCTGTGATGGGAGACTGTTAGTTTCAGTTTTATAATAGTAAGATACAAATATAATCAGTACTGTCGCGAGGCCTCCACCCTCTCTGCCAGGTTTCACTGACAGAGTTACGAGCTCTTCTCAAACTGCACACAGGCAGTGCAGGGAAGCCACTGCACTCCCAGGAGACTGCAAAGACAAAATGCCTACTAGGAGACTGCTGCTGCATGACCAGCATGCTTTTGTAGGAGCTCCTTGCCATGAGCAGCTCCTCCCAACAGCGTTGCCAGCCCTGGATGGCTTCAGAGCCTCCAAGTGTCACCTCCTGTTAGGAGAGCTCTCCCAGTCCTCAACGAACATCTGCAAAAGGAAAAACTGTACAAGGAGCAGCCAACGGGAAAAAAAAGGCATTTCACAAAGCTGCTGTAAATGGCCAGCGAGCCACCTGAAGACTACGCCAACTGAACATAATTCTTCCACAGCAATGTAAACAGTTCTATAATGGAAAAAAGTTGGAGTTATGGAACCCACAGAAGCCACATTTTAACTGGAATAAGAAATAAAGCATAAACAGTTCATTGAGAGTGATGAAGTGTGGAGTATTAGAATTCAGAGAGAGCCAAAGGAGAGCAGAACAATCCCGTGTCCTCCTCACAGCGGAGCCCAGCTGTCCTGCTAGTCGAACGGACAGCATCGTGCAGCTTGGCAGGCTGCACGCAACATCTCTGACATCTGCTTTTGTTCTAGCTCTGCTCTGAAAGCTCACATCGAGCATCATGCTTTCACAAAGCTGGTTACCAAGCACCTCACAAAACAATGGCTGGCTAAACAGGACCATGGGTGCAGGGAGGGGGGAAGAGTGGGAGGGTCACTGGGTGTTTCATAAGAGAGGTGCCATTTTGCTTTATATTTAGCAATAGCTATGGTTTAAACTCTGAAAGGAACAGGGAACCAACTTCAAGCAGGATCCAGGTGCCATCTTTGCAAAAATCCCACTCAAAATTCACTCAGAAGTTTTCTTTACACTCCTCCCTGGGCTGGAAGGATTCATTCTCATAAAATTTTTTGACCCTCTTCAAACAATACCTCCCCACCCTCTCTGCTTCCTCCTCCACGTGGAGGTGCAGGCGACGGTCTGTGTGTTACCTCTTTGCAATAACTCAGTTTATTTCAACACTTCAGGGAAACCTTTACGATATCTCCTCTTGGACTCCAACTCCACCTCTACCATTAAAAATAGCTTTGTGAAACTACTTCAAACCCTCTCATACCAGACAACAAATATAAAACCAGCCGATTTAGTAGACATGCTGCTTGCCAAACCAGGAAGAGTCGCTGAAATTCAAGGCATGTAAGATCCTTGAACACCAACTGTCTTTTCGTCACCCTCTTCCAATGATTTTTTTTTTTTTTTTTTTTAATTGCAGGAGGCACCACCAAGGGCTAACACAGAAGAAATTGAGAAACATTCTGCTGACTCGGGCGAGAAACATTTGCTTGCCACTACTGACGACCAGAAGGAGCCTGTGGTTAGGCTGGAATGTGATTTGTTAGAAATGGCTGTACAATTTACAAATCAAACGAGACAAGAGTTGGTCATCGAGATCAACTCAACATAAATCTATATTTTAACAATAGTAATTTAGGGGAGTTTGGAAATCCCTATCTACACAACTGTAACGTCTTCGAGAAGGCAACCTCGAACTCTTGAACTCAAAGGCCTTCAGAGAATTTTCAGTTTCGTGATTGAAGTCACCCAAGTTAGAACAGACACTGCTAATCCTTAGAAACAAGTTACTTTAAATGCCATGTTATGACATGTCTAGAAAGCATAATCTTTTATTTATAAATCACACTTGGAAATTCATCACTGCAAGCTGAAGTTAAAATCCTTACAAACATGTTGATGTGCATTATATTTATAGCACTGAAGTCCTCACCATAAGGAAAAACGACTGAATATCCAATTAGAAGTGAATCACATTTCACATTATTAATCATTCTGTGCATCTAGACTGTGAACAAAACCATAGCTTCAAACTCCTTATCAAATGTTCTTCTCTCACGTGCCCTTCACAGAACAGCCATCCTGCCCAAGTGATATGAGCACAACAACAACGACATCTAATTTTAACCTTTTTTTATTTGGGGAAAGGTAATTTTAGGCTGCTTCTAATTTAGAAATATTTCACAAAGAAAAGTGATACGTCTGCCAGCAAGAAAAACACTACTCTGAACTCATTGCTGAACTTAATGTACTAAAAATCTGTTTTCCTCCATGGATACAGAGCTTTTCATACCAGGCTCAAGACTCAGCCCTTCCACAGGGGGGAAAACATGTCATTCAATATTTGATTAAGATAAATTAGAAAAGCAAAAGCTTGCTTCTCATGGGAAACATCCTGCAAGCGTTGCCCCAGTCTGCGACTCATCTCATACTTATCCACGAAGTCATTACACCTCTCTAGAAAGTAACACCAAGTTACAGCATCTTTTCATCTCCAGGAGCAGTGGACAACTACCCACCAAGAAAACCGCCCTGCAATTACAAAAGACTGGACCTAGAGGCGGCTAGAAAATACATCAATCTGGTCTGTCTGCCTGTGTTACAAGATTAAAGTGTCTTGTGATTTTATATATTGCCTGGTACACAGTACAGGATGTCAAAAGGGTCTCAGAACGAAGAAGGATCCCAGAACTAGAGCATCCTCAAGTGACATAACCATCCTCAGGCGGTCAGGGCTAGCTTTAGCACACCGCCACAGTATTTCAGGCAACGTATTCATTTTACAGTCATGTGTCCATTCGCAAGTTTCCATTCCCACTTCAGTCGAGCCTTGCCCCAGTGCAGAGCTGATGGAAATTCCAAACGATGAGCCACAGGCTCCAAATACAAGTGAAGAAGAACCACCAGGGGAGCAGGCACGTGGTACCACTGAACGCATAACAGGGCCACTTTGCTGCTTTGAGGAGTAACATGAAAAGCAGATGCTTCATAAGGCTATGGTCATGCTACTTTCTATAGGAGCCATCAAACGGAGTGATGTCAGGAAAAGGCACAGTTGGAAGAACCCAAGTTCATACTCTGGTGCTGACAGAAGACAAAAATAATCTGTCAGCATTTTCTTCTCGCCCTTCCCTAGCCACCCACTCGTTATTACTGAAGAATAAATCACAGAACCTATTCAAATTGACACTAGGAGCGATGATTGGCTTTAACGGCTCCAATTAGAGATCGCCTTGCACTGTTATCATTTTTTCCAGCCTGGCTCAAGGAAGCAGAGACAAGAAAAGCACAAAGTTCAGGCCGTGCATTAAAACACAACAAAAAAAACCAGCAGCGACTCCAAGAGAGCGAGTGAGAGGAAAGCAGAACGTGACCTCCCAGCAGAGTTATCAGGCGGGATCGGTGACAAGGAAATCAAGAGCAAATAATGAAAATAAGGTGTCAGCAGCCGAAAGGTGAAGTCCATCAGCCTTCAAAAGGAAGAGCAGGGCACACAATCACCTCACTAACCCCTTGGTGCAAGTTCAGCTTGCTCGATACAGCTTAAACATTAATATGACATCAGTGGTGTGCAGACTTCTGAAAAGCCACAGTAAGGTAGCTAATCCTGCACAGATGGAGGAGCTTCACATTAGCTGTTTATTACCACAGTTCCAGCTTTAGATAAACTGTCCAAATCCTGACGTGCACCGCTTCCAGCAGCTCTGGGGGCCATATAAGGAACTCGCAGCCCCACCGCTTCGGGTTCTGACTCACACGGCCGGCAGCTCACGGTGGGGCAGTGCAGGAGGTTATTGCTTCCAGCTGCTCCACCGGCCCCTGCCACCCTCAGAGATGAGCAGGGGACAGGCAGGGGCTGCTCCTGAGTCACCAGGAAAATGCCATTTTTCATCTCAGATGTTTTAAACGCGGGGAAGCCACCAGATTTAAGAAACTCCCACGCTGCTCAACTAATCTGGAGCAGCGTCCTGGTTAACACCTTGGGCTCTTCCAGTTCATCAGTGCATCATTAATGTAAGTGCAGTGCGAGCAGAACAGAGCCTGTGTGAACTGAAAGCAGGAGTTCCCATCAAGGGATGGTGAGCAAAAGTGATTTTTAAGTGGTGTTGATGCAAGTAGTCCAGGATGTTTCAGCTCATTGTAAAAAGCTTGGGGCAGCTGGAGGAAGTTGGTTTAAAGAGATGGAGGAAACAAATGAAAGAGTAAGAGTCACATGCGATCCTCACACCAACAGGCTCCGTTTCAGCTTCACAACTAATTCCTGTCTTCTGCACCCACCACATATTTTGCTTTCAACTGCCTTAACTCAATAGCAGTAATCTGATCACAGATTTTAAACAAAACCATTTCATTTGCTATAGGCTTGCAGGTTGACATGTGAATCGAAGAACAGCATGGACTGGAAATGAACACCTCACTTAGCAAAAATAATTCAACACTGGCAAGGGGAGTGCTACTGCGCCTGCCCACCTGGCTGGGGCAGCTCAGCTTTTGTTTCTCCCTTTTTCCTTTACATGCAGACCCCATAATTTTATGAATTATTCACAGTTGTTTTGAATGATCCACATGAAAAGAGCAAAATTTCTCCTGAGGTTGACAATCACTAAGAAAACACTCCTGTATTAAAGTAGCAAATAAATGGGGGATGGGAGTGAATGAGAGCAATTTCTGTAGATTTTGAAATTACATCTACATCACAGAACTGAGTAAGCCTTGTTTTGTGAGTTTTCCTTTTTAGAACTGCTTTTACAGTTTTATCATGAGTCTCCTTACGAGCTTAGCTCCTGGAACTGGATAGCTAAAAAAATCAAGTTTAATTTTAAAAAGCTTTCAGTAGTCCTGGCAAGAAAGAAAGGGGGTGTATTTTTTTGTTTGTTTGTATTTAAGAAAAACAATTATCACCAACAACAGGTTGGTTGTTTTTTTTTTTTTGGAAAAGCTAATGAGCTCATTATTGCACGAGCTGTCTGGATTTTAAATGCTCAGTTTGGGTTAGAAACTCAGTTCGGACACGGCCAAAATGCGAGTCATTTCAGCTACAAACTACCGTGCTTTTGGGAGGCCAGAATGTGACCTCTCACCAAAGCCAAACCCTGGAACCAATTCAGGACAAAAGCAAGACATTGAACCCTCAAGCCCAGATAAACCCAAACTGGCTCTCTAAAGCCAGGCCCGTCAATGAAGGCACTGTCTTTGCAATTCCCTTCTTTTTAAGGGCAGTTTTCTGTTCTTTTTTTGGCCTGAAATCATTGTTGTGCTCTTTCACTCCGCTACAGGACACCCCAGGAGGAATTAAGTGACAAAGCCACACATTGCAGTGCTGAAAAAATCCCAACTCTTTTCCGACCTCCGCGCAGAAAGCATTCCTATTGTACCTCACATTTCCTGTTTGTGCTAGTCCGCAATCCGGCTACCAACGAAAGCCTCCCCAGCAGTTGCTCCACTTGGCTCTACCAGCAAGCAAGCAGAGATTCACGCTTAAAAAACAAAAACACAAACAACTGCAGACAGCCAAAACCCGCTCTGCACTTTTGACCTGTAAGGAATTTGCTTCCATTCATCCCCCGCCACTCTGGGTTTTAACAGACCGTATGCAGAAAGGCCGTTTATCGGCCAGTTTTCACACGAGGCGTTTTGATAGGCATTAATTCTAAGCTGATTTTCTGCGCCTCGGTCGCATCTTCTGCGATCCGTTTGGTGAAGCGAAAGCAGATCACACGGAGATGGCAAGGGCAGCGTGGCTCCAGCCGAGCGCTCCACCTAGTGTCGCTGCTGCCAGCTTGTTCACGTCGCTCTGCAGCAGCAGATGGACCTCTCCAAGATGCACAAACAAGAAATTCCTGACAAGTTACCCGCAGTCATCTTCTCCTGGCAGTTGGGTGATTTGTGCCATTTGTATTTTAATGTAGGAACGGCATAAAAGAAAACATAAGGCTAAAAAAAAACCAACCATGTGCTGCTAAAACCAGTATCTGGAGTCGTTAATCATAATAGTTTTATTTCCTACAGAACCACATGGTGATTACTATTTTTAAAGTGGTGTTTTTAAAGAATTGTGAAAAACCTTTAATGGACTTTGGGAAAAAAAGCCAGCAGACTTGTTTTGAAAGTGTCAGAATAAAAAGGATTCTTGGAAGAGTGGCCTGCTTCCACATTTCTGTGCTGGAGACCTGCTCTGTGCCAGCCCTTAGCTCACTGCCAATTTGCAGACAGAGGATTGTTCCCCAAAAAGCCATGTCAAATTTTACATTTACTGCTTGCGACATCCAAGGGGACAGAATTAAACTAAGAGCCAATGCAGCAGATAACGTTAGCTCCTTTATAATCTATATAGGAAGTTCTCGAATCACAGAAATAGCAATAAAAACCTACGAGCAAACTAACAAAATTGACCTTTCCCTCCTAGACCACAATGTTTTCAGCGGGAATGTTCTGACAATGAACATTCTGGTGACCCACAAAATCCAAATCAGATGTGAACGGATATAAAGCAGGGGCAGTAATGTGCCCCCAAAGGGAGACTGCTTTGGATTGTAACCTCCGCTTCAAACACAACTGCTAGTTCCAACTCCTGTCTTCTCAGCTAACCCCAAGATCTCTCCTGGAACTTGAATCCACCTCACTCCACATTGTGGCTGGCGTGAGATGCTCTGAAGAATCCAGACAAATGACAGTTTTCAACCCTGGAAAAACAGCCACCCAGGCCAGAGTCATTCCTATCCTGCAGCTATTGCATAACTATTTCTGCGAGCGATTTGCCCAGCTAACAGGCTGCGCTTATGAGCAGCTTGATACGAAATAGCTGTGTGCAATATGCAGAGGGCTATATTTAAGAAAGATGCACCTGTGTCACAGCTGAAGCAGTTCAGGCACTGCGTGAACAGGTGCCTACATGCCATCAATTCCTGCCCGTTGGCCCTTGATGGCAGAGACAATGCTGCAAGCATCAACAAGAGCTCCGCAGCACATGGGTGGGCCCGGGAGCATTGTTCTCTAAGCATGTAATTGCATTCCCAGCAATCTCACTGTACATACACATTTAAAACAAGCAATTAATTACGAACAATTTTAAAATACTTACTGAGTCTACTTTCTACTGCCTGCAAATCCAGGCACTAAAGCAGAAGGGGATTTTTTTTGTTTTTTTTTTTAAACTTTTAATTTCTTTGAATCAACATAATCAAGAGATGTAATTAAAGTGCACAGAACATGTAAACTAGGTATACATTACTGTAAAATTCAATAGTGATTTTACCACCTGGACTATATTTTACTTTTAGAGGAAGGTGCTGCACAATTAAAATAGCAAATTATTTTAAACTCCTCCTTCTGAAAGCCAGAGCTCCTAATTGCTTTGTTTCCAAACAGATTAAATACAGAACACTATTCTGAACCAATTTACCTTAAAGTTACACCATCTTAAGTTTGCAACCCCTGTTCCCTTTCACACCACATGCAGCCCTAAAATCAGCAGATATTAAAGACTGTAGTACACCGTTGATAGTATGTCCCGTATTCATATTGCTGGCAGAGCTGTATTGACAAGAAAATTAACAGTTCTGCTGCTTAAAATGGCAACACGCTCTCAGGGCAATAAGCTTGTGTTCTTACACTCCCACTGCCATCTAGTGGCACAAAGCCCGTACGTTCCACCAAGTTATGAACTGTTCAATGTTCGGGCACGTTTAGTGCCAAGGAAGTGTATTTTTTCTGAATTTACAGTCCTTGCTAGTCACTAAATCTTGCACAGGAGAAAAAAATAAAATGCGTCCTTGCTTCTCTTCCTGCGCTCACCGCCTTTATGCAATTCCCTCAACAGAAAAATGCTCATCTCTATTACATATTTAAAGCAAACAAACAAGTATTTCTCCTGTATTGATACACATTAGAAGTTGATGGTATGACTACATCTTACTCTATAACCACCTTATAATTGAGCGCAGTCTGTTTTTCCCCCCAAAATTGTGAAATCTTACCTCTTACATTCCAAATAAATAACTTCACTACACCTGCAATAAATACCTCTGCTAACAATATTAAACTGATTTGCTTTTTCTAGGTGATACTTCTTACTGGAATCTCTAAAAGGCTGCTCACTTACGTCTACTACAGACACAACGAAAATTATACTGACTATTAAGCCAGAGAAGTAATATTTTGTCTACGTGACTTAAATGTCAGGCCAGGTCATGACCTAAATGTACTCACTAAGTTCACACACCCCACAGGAAAAGTTCAGTGATATGCTATGAAATTTGTTTTTTATTAAAGTAACTTAGAACCAATAAAAAAAAATAAAATAGAGTAAAAGACAGGTCATTTCATTCCACCTTCTTTCAGAACTGCAGTGCTGTCTTATAAAGACTTTTCTTTATAGGACAAAATTATCTTGGATACAAAGATGATTTGTCCTGGATACAAGATGACAGCACTTGCTATTCTGCACCAGATCAATGTACAACAAAGAAATAACCCACTTCCAAATGCGGTTTACAAATAGTGGAAAATATTTCTTATTTACTAGATTTCTGTCAACACGTGTAAAAATTAAGAATAGAACTGTACAGAAAGCACGCTAAACTGCTTCGAAGACTGGCTAGATAACACAACATCTTTGGTTTGAAGAAATCAGACTATCAGCCAGTGAGAGTCAACTTAAGAAAACAAACAAGCAAAAAAAAAAAAAAAAAGACAAATCTATCATTTAAAAGTCTTACTTGCTGATTTAAATCATGATCTACTGATTTTCACAGCAAACTTGGAATTTGCTTTCTCTTCCTTTCTCTGGCCTGATGAGTAGCCAATGATCCTTCCTGCTAAATTTTCACTCCCACCCGAGGCTGGTGGAGCATCCAGGCTGAGCTGAATTTGGGAGCTTTAGTCCACCTCAGGCACCACTCAGTGCTGAGTTGCCTCTCCAGCGAGGTGGGCACCTTGGTTCATGACTGATGATTTTGATTGATTCTCCATCTGCAGAGCCCATGTGTTTTGGTGTCCCTAAGCTATTGTCATCACCTCTACCAGTCAGGAGGATTCCTACACTGTCAAGTCACGGCTGTCCAAGCACTCTCCAGCATTGCATGCAAAGCATTCAGACTCCGTTCATCGGCTCTACTGAGTTTCTATTTCCAATCATTTAGGTTGACAGCAATATTTTTGCCTAAAAGGCTGTGTATGCAGAAACTTGTTTCTGTTTAACAATAGTTCTCTTTCTCCCATGCCTTCTACCTCCAGAATCTTTAGGAGAGAAGCTCCACCAACAGATTGACACGACTGCGAACGATGCCTACACAGATGTCACTAGACCTAACACGCATTGCTTTGCTGTGTGGAAAAACACGAGTTTCTTGTTTCCTGTAGTGTTTTCTGTGTTAATGATTAAAGCAGTTCTGAAAGTAAACATCTGTAATTGTCCCAAATACAAGATGACATTTGTTGCATAAACTGGTTTTAATTATTTTGTGGCCATGAATCCTTTTCTTAAATCCAGGACAGTGGTTTCATAAACAAGGAACTAATCCAATGGCCAAAAGCAAAACACACCCAAACATTTCCCTAACTTTCCTAGCTAAGTCGAGATAAACAACATCATACAAATTTTCAGAACAACAGAGACTATTTTATTATTGTAGCCAAACATTTTTCTTGCTGTTATTTTCAAAGCAAAATTAATACAGACTGAACTACAAAACAGTTGCCTATTTCAGCGGTTTCAGCTAAAAGAATGATCATTTTAAGCTACTGAGAGCACGCAGAAATTTTTAAAATGGAAACATTTGAGCTGCACACACTAGAAAATGTTTTCATTTAAATTAGTAAATGAGAGCATAGCGCACTGCAGATTTTGACTCATTGTTTCGAAATGAAGGATAACAGCAGACTAATATCTACAGTTCACCATGAGCAAACAGCATAAGCTATACAATATAGAGTAACAACATTCAACAGAGCTTTGTAGCATTACCCTAAGTATTTTTTTTCCTTCAGAAGTACTTAAGATTTAGGACTTAGGGAAGATTCTTTATTCACAGATCTTAAAAATATGCAAAAATTAAAATATTCAGAAAGAACGTGGAATAAAAATATCCTTACCAAATAGAGCAGAAAGGTGTGAAGACCTGTTCCAAGTCCAACAGAGGACAGAATGCCTAATCCTACCCAATAGGCACACCAGAAGAACTTTTTCTCCATATACCGCACATACTGAAAGAGAAAAGTCACAAAACAAACATGGTGATGTCCCTTGGAGGAGAAAGTTAAAGCTACAGACAACTATCTGCATTAGTTTGTATTAGAACAATGGAAACAGAGTCCTAAATTCCTCTATCTGCAACTTACTACAATTACAGCACAGGTGTATGTACAGAGAACAACGCATTTTCTAAAGAAAAGCCCCCACACCTTATAATCAGCAAGGTTCCAAGGATACAAATGGAAAATTCAGTTTCAATAGTGAGGACCTGAAAATCCAGAATAGGCATACAAGGTTCACACGGGTAAGCAATAAGCGCCAGACAACATCTACTGGAAGCCAAGCAGCAAGCAGACAGATTGGGGAATTTCCTCAACGGCTAAGTGTACAGCCAGGTACACTGCAGGGATGGGAGGCTGTATCTCACTCTCACTGCCATGAGAGCAGTAACATAAAAGGACGAGCAAGGTCATTAACTTGGCTATACCACAGCCCTGAGAAGAGGTGCCCTTTAATACCATGCATGAATCAACAGCACGGATGTGAAGTTTACCGACCTTAACCAGGCTCCAGCCTGCCAGAGTATACAAAAAGTCCTGAAAACGACCACTGAAACTGCAAGTATACTTCGCTATTTTGAATTAAATGTTTTGGAAGAAAGTGGCATACATATTCAATTATATGTTGATGGTACACAGAGATGGGTAGAGAGAGGGTTTAGCAGGACATGGATGTTAGGTAAGAAGCTCTGGAGGAAGGGGGGTGGACAGATAGCTGCTGGAGCACACCACTGAGACAACACAGAACAGAGCTCCAAGCACCACTGGACACTACAGGCACGCTCCCCTTGCCCATCCCAGAGGTACAGGCTTCTTCCCACCAGGCTCAAGGAAAGCTCTGGAGGCACTGCTCTGCCAAGCCTCACTGCACTGCAGCCCCAGCCAGCTCAGGGGGCACGTGCCTCAACACCAGTTTGTAAGAGCCATCTAGTGGCAAATGTTGAGTGCATCAAGCTCTGGCCTCGATGCTGACAAAGCCACCAACCAGGGCAGTTTTTAAATGAAGGAGGTATTTGTCCATCAGGAACAGGAATGGACCACTGATCTACCAGCTGCCAACCCGACCAGTGCATAACTGCTTAGGTCTCAGGCATGGGACTGAGCAAGCAAGGATGCAGTGAGCTGAAGAATCTCATTTCACTGCATTAAGTGACCCAGCCCTGGGAAGCCAGGACTCATGTTCCAGACCTGGATGTTCCTCAAGCAGACAGTGACAGAGGTTAGCAGTGTAGATGTAAACAAGTTCTCTGAGACTGGGAATCTGGTGATTTGCAGAGTGGTAAGGTGAGTCAGCTGCACAAGGAAATGCTCTGCTGGGTTAAAAAGGGCTGCCCCAGAGAAAACCTGAAACTCAGGGAGAAATGGCAAGGGGAAAAGCGTAGACAACACCATCATGTTACGCTTAGAGCAAGCACCTACACTTCAAGTGATGTGAAAGCATCAGTCTTCACATAACCCAAGACAACTACGTTTTTAAAACAGCCACTGTAAGACAATGGGAGTATAAGAAGCATCACAGAACCAGATTTGAGCCATGAAACCATTTTATGCCTACATGTATGCCTGAGTGGGTCAGGATACCCTTGCATAGCAATAGAAACGTTTCTTGGAAACCAATCAAGTTCTCTCATGACTCAGTTGAACATTTTCTCAAGAGTTCCTACTACTATTTAAAGCTTGTTAACAACAGATGTGAAAGAATGCTGCAGCATCAGAGGTGTGCTTATTTAGGAGCAGATGAGAAGCAGAACACCTACATATGCAACAAAATAGATGAAATGATACAGCTGATCTTCTTCCATCCTTAAAACGCAACTCATCCACACATGACTCAAGGGAAGTCACGACATGATAAACAGATAACCTTAGCAAGTAGGGGTTCAAAAGATGTGCTACAATCTCATTAAGACCCTATTCAATTTCCCAGGATGTCTATTTTAGCACAGGGACAGGAAGTATTAACCCCAGGAAAGTAACCTGAAAGCCTCATACCTGTTGATGTCTTCCTTCAACATAATACGTAGCTGTAAGCACTGCAAACATCAGTAAAAAAGCCACCAGGATACTTCGTCGATGCCACAATCTTAAAAGACAAATGGTGATTAGTGTTTTTCATAATTTAGCATGCATTTCAAAGTAACTTAAGTTATCCCTGTAGAGTGGGTCTGTGTGGATGTAGTCAGTAGGCAAAATGACAGCTGAGAAGTTCACTGTTATAAAAATGTAAACCTCCCAAGAAATAGCTGGGGAGCCTTTAATCTTTACAGAAAAATCTCTAGTTCACTGTCAGATGAGAACCAAGTTCAAGAAAAAAAGGCAAGTAAAAGGCAGTAACTTGCTGAAAGCAAACAATCTAAAAGCCAACATTCAGCTTCTGCAGCTAAGAGAGTTCCAAATACAGGACCACCAAGAACATTCGTGGTTAAGCCAAGTGCAAAGCAGGCACTGGCCCTGTGCAGGGGATGATCTGTGGGTGGGTAACAGAAGTGCTGATTCCAAACTGTGCTGGTGGGTAGAGCCACAGTGACAGTAAAATGAGCAAACCTCAACATTATTTTGGTTCTCTTAATCTGCTGAAGTTAGTACCTCTTGTTACAGCTCAAACTTGAATACATACATTTTTACTAATTATGAAGCATTAGGAGGCTACTACGGGTAAACAGAAAAAAAGCATTTTTATGATTTAAGTTACTCTTGCACCTGCCTAATTCTGTAAGGTTACAATAATGCTGCTTCACACATACGTGGCCACACACAGCTGATTAAAGAATATATTTATTATTTTCTGGGAAACACTATTACACTGTCATCTAATGCTATAAAGAAAAGGAAGTGCTAGCATCACTTAAAAATCACTGACATGAAATAGTGAAATAAGTGTAATTTATCTATTTAAATAAGCAGAAGGAAAGATTGAAATACGGGAAGTGTAATACAGCAAAACAGTAGCAAATGTTTCATATTAAGCAGGCTGAAAAAAAGTTCCTTTAATCTTCTTGTAATTGTAAAACATTTGTGCTGCTGCTTGTATCAGTACAAGAATTGGATTTCCAAGCAACTGTCATTTAAATCCCAGTTTACTCAAGTGGAACACAGGAAACCATTAAGTGTCAACCTGAGGTCATCTTCATAGCTTAGAATCTAGTCGTTATTTTCTATAAAGACATTGTCAATTTACACAGCTGTGGTGGTTTTACCATAGCTGTGGCTGTGAAGTTCTGTGTTGTACAGTGGCACACAACATAGACGTGCTGCTGATGCACAACTGAAGATGCAAATGCTATCTGTAACAAACTTTTGTATCTAGGAAGCCAAGCAGTAGATTAAAATAACACCTCAAATGTTATTTCTGCTGTGCTTAAGTAAGTAGTTGTTTCTGACAATCTCCAAGCAATGTTAAAATCTGAAAAGGCAGTTTTCAAAGAATATTTCCAATGATAGCTGAAAGCATGTACATAAAACAACTAAACTTTGGGGTTAGATTATTTTGGGTGAGAGAAGCACAGAGGGATTAAGACTACACTATCTAAATCTGCTACTATTCATTCCAGAACGTCAAAAAGGAAAATAGAAGCTTGTCTCAACATATCATGTGTGTCAGCACCTCAAACCTAGCCCAGAAGAGTCAGTGGACACAGCCCGTTATCACCAATCTCAGCTCACTCCCCAAAGGAGCAGCCCAACAGCTAGAATCAGTGAAGGTGCTATTAGATCCTGTCTTCTGACTGGGAAGTGATTGTAAAAACAATCCCAAACATAAAGATTCCAGTTACCAACACAAGCACTAGGTGGTTCCTACTCCTGGCTTTTTTGGTTGCCAATTTTATTCATGTTTGCCTTTTGATACTCCAGACCCTCCCAAGGCTAGAGCATTAAGAAATAGCTATGCGTTTCAGCATTAGTAGATGTTAGGCAATTGCAAGTAGCAGTCCTAACTAGAATAAAAGCCCATTTTATCCAGGGTGTAAATGATGCTTAGGGCAAGTGCTTCAATAAATAATTTCCTGCTGTGAAAGGGACCACTATCTTAGAAGCAGTTCTCTAATAGGGTGTCATAAACATCACTGTAAATCCCACGTAACCCTGAACCCTGCCCTAGCTGAGTTATTTGAAGATCATTAAGTGATACTAACACATGTATTAAAAGATCAGTACTTAACACTGCAGTCTTAAGTACAATATCTCTTGCCTTCAGGATCCCTAAACACTGTCCCATTCTTTCAAATTGGCATATTCAACTCTTCAGGAAGGAAGTTCGCAATTCTCTTCCATCGAGACCTTACTGTATTTACACTTATGCAATTTAGGCAGAAGGTCTGGGTACACAGCTGGAAGCGTGGTATGTTCCAGTAGCCACCTTTAAGGGACAAAAATAAATATGTTTTCTAGAAGAAGAATTTTAAAGTAGTGAATCATCAGGAAAAGTGAGATGTCAGAATGACCTACTGAATCAGAGCATGGGTTTCCCCAGAATGCTTAGTAGAAGTTAAAGAAAGTATCTTTACTTTATGGTCCATTCCTTCAAGTTTATTAGTGTTTCCAGGAAAAAATACTGCAAGGTAACAAGCGGTTGTCTCCATAGGACAATATTCAACCTCTCTTCTCGGTCCCTTCGCTTCCGTTCACCCAACAAAGAAGAGTCTGCAAAGGAAAAGCAACAGAAATATAAAACAACAGGCTGACGGTTCAAATCCCATCCCACCCAAAAATATACTGATTATTTTTTGTTGGGAAGTTAACATGGGCTCCCAGTCATCTTTTCCACTTATCACAAAGCATTTGCTCCAAGGGCGTTGGAAATCTGGTGACCTCCAGCAAAGGAAACACGGTGGCTTTTTTCCTCCACATAGCTGACAGCCATTCAAGAACTGGCTCTGGGTGCAAAGTCTGTTAAATACATTAGCATTTATGCAAAGTACTGCACTATTAGCTATAAATCAGCGAATCCAACAGGTCAAACGTGTCTCTATTGCCCAGTACAGAGACCACATTTCACTTTGAACTTCTGAATTTGGTTCTCTTCCAAAGCTATTCTCAGACGTCTCCAATCGAACTAGATTGGATTACGTGTGCTTTCCGCACACTTCAGTCCCCGTGTAACTGGATAACGGTATCTCTCCTCCCAGTCAGAGGGCTCAGGCTACGTTAAGCCGTGCCACCCTGCTCAGCTTCTCCAAAATGAGTCCACGAGACAGGAAGTGCTCCCATGAGAAGGGCCTGCCTGGAGACCACAGCCCTTAGCTAGGCTGACACTACACTTTTGGTTGCTTTTAACCACAATAATTCGGTTATATTGCAGTGCCCGACACTACGACTACAACAGCAGTTACTGTGCACTGCTGTACAAGTATAGAAAAAAGGATCTTCTAATAAATATGTGTTATTCTGTGCTCACAATATAGTCAGGATTAATAAAAATCCTTAGCTATTTTTGGATGAGGATGCTTTGTTCAAAGGCTGTCAGGCTATGGAGTGGCAGTAATTTTAACACTTTTAAAGAAAATGAATTCTGAAATAAGAGAAAAAAGCATGAAACACTGGGAAAATATAGAAAACTAACTTTTATCCAAATACTATTCAAATTTTAAATGAGGATAAAACTGTTACATATAGAAAGTGAATCTAATCTGAATCCCTATCACATTGTAACCCAAGATTTTTATTTCAGTAATTCAAACATGCTGCCTTATCAGATGTTGGTATCTACATCAAAATCACATACCTCATTAGTCACATTGCCCGTTTTATTTTCTTTAGCTGTATTCTTTACCTCTGAAAGCATCAGTTGTTTTAAATGAACTAATAGAAAGCCTGCAATTGCAAGTACTGGATAACATCTACATTCCCTCAGAGTGAAGTCCCAGTGAAGTAAAAGGCTTAGATTTGTTCCATGCATACAGGCATACGCTTCTGTAAATCCTGCCACATTCCTTGCTTCAAGAATTTTTGTTCTCCACTTTTTCCACTTCATATGCCTAATAAAAATCCTTCAACCTTGTTGTTTGTTTGGTTTTTATTACTTTGTATGTTCTTAGTAAAGGTCATCAAAGACAATGGCGTAAGACTGTGTACAACTTGAGAAATCACTTGGTTACAAAACTTAATTAAATATGGAACTGGCACATTCAAGGCTGACAGGAAACAAACTAAGATGATAATTATACCATACAGCACAGATAATTCGGTAACACAAAGATCTTCATGAAACATTCTCAGAATTTTATTTTTTTTTGCATGAATTCTAAACATGAGCCTACTTTGGACATACCTGAAGGAAAAACAAAGGCAAGGCAGGAGATGAAGTAGTTAACTGTCTTTCCAGTAATTTATCATTGAAAAATGATAAGCTACGGTGAAGCTAAGTGTCAACAGAAACACTAGAAATTGGGAGGCGAAAAAAACCACACTGGATTTCTCCCAAAGCAGAACTCTCCTGGAGATTATAATCAAGTACTAACTCTTCAGAGCCAAAGGGTGGGGCTGTGTAGCCTGACTTCCACAGCCACATGTTTGTCAACATAGTTCAGCTTTTCAGCTCCCAGCTCCTATTAGAACCCGAGTCAGCTTTACAGGGCTCGTATGTGTGTAAGCTACAGAATAGGAATGCAGAAGGAAAGAGATTGAGAGAAGCTGAATGGAAATACACAGCATAAAACTATTCCCTGGCTTTACATTGCACAGGTTCTTTTGATTTCAGATTTAGAGGTGATTAAGTTTCCAATATTGATTCAGGCTTCTCTCCTTGCATTATCTGGGCATGAAGTGCACCAACAAATTCCTTCTGAGCATTGTGTTGGCCATTTTACACACCAGGTTGACCAGCTGAGAACATGAAGTCATTTTCCACCTACCTGCGAAGTTTCCATTGTGCTGTTCTTTGATCATTCCTGTGCGTCTCTGGTCACAGTCTGTTCCATTCTCTGCCATTTCATAGATCAATCACGTACGGGGGATCTAAGAGCAAAACAAACCCAAAAAACACAATGTCTCTATTTCTGGTTACGAAGATTCCATTTACTCTGTAGTCAGAAGATGCACACAACCACCCAGGAGTTCTCCAAATCACATTTACCTTGCATCACACCGTTAAAAAAGGAGAAAGTGTTTCCATTCCCACAATGACAAAGTTTAAAACATTTCCACCCACAGAAATCAGATTTTTTTTCGTTTTAATGACACAACTCCCTCGCTTCTCCAACTGAAGAAAAGCTCGTTAAACAATCCCTTCCATTAATCAGCCCACTGCCTTGGCTCCACAAGGAGCAGAACTTCGCACAAGCTTCAGTTCAACCCCAAAAGAGAGGCTTAAGATTTGATTCCCGTATCAAAAAGCATCTATCCTGGCAGCAAGATCCCACGTTGTATGCAACTAGACCTCAAAACCTTCCCATTCTAAGAAAGTACCCCTCAGTATGGTAAGAAACAGAATTCCATCTCATGGTGTACCGTGTAATAACTAAAACAGGAAAGGAAAGCTCTGCAACTGTCGAAAGGAAAGCTTTTCGAAAAGTGTATGCTCTCTCTGCTAGTTCAGCCTCTCTGTTGAGATCAGCCTCAAAAACCCAAAGAGCTGCTGTGGTTTTCCTTGTCCAGGAGAGTAAATAGTGCGGCAACTGGAAGCCAGCACGGAGCAGAATGTTGCAAGACTTTCCCTCCCAAAAAGAAAAAAAAGACCTGACCAGCTGACAATTCTTATGCAATCAAACATAAGAAGCAGCCAGTCAACCCTTTGCTTTAAAAACCCCTTGAATCTTAAAACAGTTTCTGGAATTTTATTTTCGAAAAAAGAGTCCCGCAAAGCTAAAGCATGCCGTTGGTGTTGTATTTCTCCCCCTAAGCAAACCTGATTTACAGTTTTTGATATGCTGCTTTTGCTGGGAAGTAGTACAATATCCAAATGACAGGTTATATAAAACTGTCTACTGCAGGAAATTAAAATTTGATGGCAAAAATAGTTCCCCTTTGATTTATGTCAGGCTTAAGAGCCAAGCCGCAATTCAGGTTTGGTAAACAGAAGCGAGATCTTCGCTTTGATTCACACTGCAATCATTTTGTCTTTATTTTTTTTTTTTAAATGAAATGTTAGAAGATTTAAGATACTGTTTGTTTCGTAGTTCCAGGGTTTCACAAATTAGTTTTATACCTGTTTAGTAGAACACGTCTGATCCTCAGGCTTAATACAATAAAACAGATTACAGATAAAATTGCTAGCTGTGGTTATTAAAGAGGTTTTACTTAAAACCCAATGGTCAAAAAGCATCGAGGTCTGAGGAAGCAGTACTTCCTCCACCAGCTTCTTTCTGAAATGAAATGAGCACAAATATAAATGCGGCTAGTTCAGCAAACTAGTAGGAATTAACCACAAACTAGTAGGAACTAACCTCTTGGCACGTTACAGTTTTTATTCATTGAAACCTGGGCCCCAGAATACCCAATCCACCAGGGGAATTAAGGGCACAGCCTTGCAGAGGTTTGCTTCTGAAGAACGCTGAAGGGCTCAGCCAAGGACAACGAGGACTGACCTGCTACAGCGAGAGCTCCACAGCATCCTTCTGCAGTCACTTGCAGCTGAAGCTTTGCTCTGCACTGCTACTGAAGCACCACAGAAACACAAAGCTCTCTCCTCAGGCCAGGCTTATGGCAGCAGCCTGATGCTGGAAGGCAGAGGAGTTCCAGCAGCACCCAGCTGAGGACACCAGGCCAGTTGCTCCAGCGACACAAGGATCAAACATTTCACCACCTCCCAGTTTCCGCAGGACAGTAAGGCCCTGAAAATAGTGGAGCATCTTCTTTCTGGTGACTGCACTTGAAAATTGAATTTGGACGCCCGCAGTTGCAAGTTTTCCTAGGAAGCCATTCTACACCAAGCCACACACACAAAAAAAAAAAAAACCTTCTGGTTCAGGAAACGTTGGTCTCATTTCGTTGGTGTATACATAAACACCCATTAAAAAATTTCAGTGGAAGTCACGTGCTCCTCATTTTGAAATTCATCTTTTTTTCCTTTCTTCCTTTTTTCCCCTTAGATTTAGCCTTCAAAACTGAAGCGCCAATTGGTTTGTTCTCTGCACTTTGCTTAACTACATTTCAAGGAAGTTAATTTGGGGTGACACAAAGCGCTGCCCGTGTCTGATGCTCAAGTCTCGGCTGTGCACAACACTTCATCCCCACGAGCTGCATCCACCCCAGCCTGTTAAACGCCTTACTGGCACTCAGAGCCAGCGGTCTCTGGGGTTCCCGATGCATTCATGCACACGTATCGACACGCGTATCACAGCTTTCCCAACCTCAGCTAACAGAGCCAGTTCTACCCTGTCTGCTCGGAAAGGCATCAATCTGGGATTACCTTTGCCTGGCACTACCTCGAGTGCACAAACCAGTATTTACAACAAAGATAAATAACCCCCCTGCACACTGGTGTAGGGTGTATACTCGTTAAGAAGGCCCCAAAGTTCAGGCACCCTGCAGGAGCGCTCTGAGGACTCAGATTGAAGAACAGAGTTGGCTGGGAGATCTGGGACCTACCACAGGGCAAGTCTGGCAGGGCTGTGATTGGGAAACCAGCCGCCTGCTGGGTTCAGAAAGAACTTCTCAGTTTGCCAAAGCCTAAAGAGCATCCTGGCATAAGGAACAGGAGGGTGTGCATCCGGGAAGTTTGCTCCCTGATCCGTTTGGCACCTATCAGAACCACCAGTCCTGCACCAATGTCTCCATGTGGAGATCAACTGGAGCAGGAAAGCATGCCAAAACAGAGTTACCCTTCAGTGACCACATCCAGATCCTCAGGTCTATGCCAAATCTGTGAGAGCCCAAAGAAAATGAAATCCCAGCTGTTAAACAGCCCCCGCTTCTTATGAACCCTAACAGCCACACAGCCTAGATCCAAAAAGAAATTCCCAAGTCCGCTGAGTAGTTAGCAGCAAACATACAAATGAACTATTAAAGGAGCAAGGAAAACAACTTTGAACAGTTTTGATATCAGAGTCGCTTAGATCATCTGCTAGAGCTGTGCTCAGACAAGAACTTCTTTGTGGGGCTGAACAAACAGCCCACAAGCCATTATTCAGCTGCAGAGCAATCCATAACATTAAGTACAAAAAGACAATTATTGCCAGTCAAAACGTAAATGGACCAACAAAAAGGGCTCCTCACGACTGTGACTGGCACTTCGCAGCCAAAGCGAACAAAGCGTAACGAGCTTGGAACATGGGAACATTACACACTGCTGCTTCTGCACGCCGTGACCACAGGAAAGGACAAAAGTCTCTTCTTTCCGAAGTCCTGGGGAGGCTGCTGGAGCTCCCCGCGTTGTGTCGCTGCTCTTCAGTCACAATAAAGAGAACAAAAGGTGGACCTTCAGAGGTGTAACTAACTGCACTAAGCCACGCAGCTTTACACATCTGCAGCACGGTTTTGTTTCAGAGATCGGATGCTCAACAATTTACACAGGGAGTAAGCTCACTGCTCCTCAGCGAGTAAAGGTTTTGAGAGCACTCTCCTTCAGAACTGAACTCCTTCAGACCTCAACGACTGCCTGCACGAGAACACGTTCAGACAAAGGACGAGACCAGTCCCGAAGCGAAGCGTTACGTACCCCTGCAGCTCCGTGACACTGCGCCACTCTTCACCACGTCTTCGGGATTCAAAGCCAGCAGAACAGACAACGTCGTCCTTAGCTTTGCAGGCACTCAAGACCAAAGTGAGTGCTCTTCCAAACCTGTCCCTACAGAGTAAGGTAACGCTGCTCACCATGTGATACAGGGCTGCCAGGGTCCCTGACTTGAAGGTTAATAACTTTCCTAAAGCCATAGAAAATATAAGAAGTACCTGCTTTATTTTTCCAGTCCTCTAGCACTCAGGGGAAGCATTCAATTAAAATAAATTAGGACACATCTGAAAGATGGTCAAAATCTCTACAGACGTAGCTATTACGGGCTACTTTCCTATGAGTGCATTTATTCCCATTCTAAAAATGTTTTTCTAACTAAAGTAGTTTAAGCCCTCAAAGGCAAGGACAACCAATTCAGTTAAAGACCACAGGTTTGCATTTTGTGGGTTATGCCCCTGTGCACCAGACCTATTTTCCAACTCCTAACGAGATGAAGGTTTCAAAAACAAAGTCATTTTACAATTTAGAGTTAAAATTTCTGTTTTTCCAAAAAGACTTTGGAGCATCTCTTAGGAAAGCACGGATTAATGTTGTCACAGGAGCTTCAGGGATGCCACACTTTTTCTTTTGGGGCTAAACGAAGTTGTGATTCTGCTGGTACAGCTGAATTTATCAAACTGCTCTCCAGTGAACCACGAACACTGACGGCTGCCTGTGTAGATCCAGCACTAGAATCAGCGAGTATAATAAAGTCATGACACAGTGCATAGGTGGAAAGGCATGAAGAAGATGGTAGGAAAGCCAAAAGTCAGGTTGTCCAGGTCTTCACAGCGAGCTCTTGCGGAAAGTTCAAAGAAACTCCTTAAATAAGAAAGGAAACTACAGAACCGGGAACGTGAGCACTGTCAGCACAGCACGCCGTGCCCCAGGGGAGGGCACAGGCTGGGTCTGAGCTCCTTACTCCTTGTGCAGGTGGGCAGCAGCGGGCCTGGGGGGCAGATGGCAGCTTAGGGAATGGGGCGGCTCCCCTAACAGGGACAGAACAAGACTTAATATTCAGGTGACTAAGCTGACACGGTGTCTTTCACATCCTCAGTTTGAGGGCTATAGGGCAATCCGTGCACGTTAACGCCTTGGCAGAGGGTGGACGCAGCCCTCAGCCCGTGTGCTGTGCTCTGAAGGTGAGAACATTTTTTCAACAAATTCATAGTACACGAGGCTGCCTGCCTCACATCTTATTGTCCCCTGGGTCTGTCAGGTCAGCGTGACACCAAACCCAGCCAGGTGCTGTCCCATGTCCCCTGCTCGGTGTCGCAACAGCCTCAAGGCTGTGCCCTTCATCCCCCTGAGATGGCAAAGTCCAGCCAGCTCACACGTCTCCGCATGGCACTGAAGGTAAAGGTCTAACCGAAGGTGATGGCTTCTCGTCACAACTCTGCCGGAAAAAAAACTGCTCTGCTCTAACTATTGCTCCTGAAGCGTAGTAGGTTTGGGTTTGTTTTAGAAACAGAAGTTATTAAGAAATAAAAGGAAGTCCCAAAGCATGCATTAACATTCTAACAATGGGTATTCACAGGACGCAGTCAGACAGTTCTGACAGATTCCAAGGCTATTCAAAGACAACCCCAGGAAAAGATTCTTTGAAGTGGAAACAGCGCAGACTTCCCAGCCAAAGGCTGGCACCGCTTCCAGCACCCTCCCCTTTCTCAGTGCCACTTCCCTCTTCAAAGCTCCCAAGCCCCCTCCTCCGCCTTCCCCCAGAAATCCCCAGCACCACTGATTTCACCTGCTAAGTAGGGCACGGTGCTCAACTCAACAAGCAGTGCTACCCTCCCGTTGCACAACTGTAAATGTGCTATTTCAAACCCTCATCAGAAAGCACGGGGTGAAGCAATCAGTGTAACTATCGCCTATTAACAACGAGAAATAATAACAATAAAGAGCTCATCCCGTGCTGCAGAAATAAGGGCAGGCTGATGTTATCAAGCCCCTTTGATACGCTCCAAGGAATAAAGGAGCAACCTCGCAGCTTCCCTCCACAGGGGTAACAACGCCCGGGCACCCGCTCCTTGGTGGGCACCAGCACTCACAGCACAGAAAAAAAGGGCAGGAGCGAACCGGTACCGAAGCTGAGGCGCTTCTTGGGGGGCTCTGAGGGGATAACCCGGCTTTGTGGCACTGCAGCAAGCAGCCCCCCCCCGCCTCACCCTCGCGGCTCCCCGAAACGCCCCCAAACCCCCGAGGCTGCAAAAGCGGCGCCGGCTGCCCCAGGGCGTTGTGGAGGTGCCCGGCAGCACCGCACGGAGCCCGGGCACCGGCCCCGTTCAGCCGCTTCGCTCCCCTCAGGAGGGGCCGCGGGGCCTCCCCGGTGCCTTGGGGCAGCTCCCGCCCCTCCCCCCCCACCCCACAGCCCCTCAGCGGCCGGGCCCGGGGCTGTTGCCATGGCAACCGCGGGGCCCGGGGCCTGCCTGAGGGGGGAGCTGCGGCCGGTAGCGGGCTGGGGGCGGCTCCTCCGCGGCCTGAGGTGCTCCGGGTGCCCCGAGCGGCCCCGCGGTGCCCCCCTCCCCCCCCGTCCCCTCCCGCACTCACCGCGCTGCGCCCCGGCTGCTCCCGCTGGGCCCGGGCCAACCCGGAAGTGGGAGGCGGAGCCCTCCCGCCCCGCTGACGTCACTTCCTCCGCACCGCACCGCACCGCGCCGCCCGCTCTCCCCACTGCTCTCGGGCGCTCTCCGCGGCCGGCGGAGCCCCGCCCCCTTTGGCGTGCTGGCGTCACTTCCTGGCGACGGCGGCGCGGCCTGGTGGCAGCGTGGAGGCGGCGGTGAGGAGAGGGGGGAGCGCTCGGCCCTAACGGTTGTAACGGTTTTAACGGCTCCAACGGCTCCGGTCTCGTTGCAGGCGCCCCCCGGAGCCGCAGCACGGCCCAGCAGCAGCAGCCGCCGCCGCCCGGTGCCGCCATGGAGCAGCTGAGCAAGGCGGGGCTGCTGGGGCTGGTGGCGGGCGTGGCGTGCGGCCTCTGCCTGGGCTGGGGCCTCCGCGGCCGGCTCCTGAGGCAGCCCCGGGCCCGGGCGGCGGCGGCGGCGGCGCCCCTCGGAGGAGCGGGACCTGAGGCGACGGTGCCCGGGGAGGACGGGGAGTTCAAGCTGGTGCTGGTGGTGCGGAACGACCTGAAGATGGGCAAGGGGAAGGTGGCGGCGCAGTGCTGCCACGCCGCCGTGGCGGCCTACAAGCAGGCGCAGAGGAGGACGCCCGAGGTGCTGCAGCAGTGGGAGTACAGCGGGCAGCCCAAGGTGGTGCTCAGGGCGCCCGACGAGGAGACGCTGCTGCAGCTGCTGGCCGAGGCCAGGCGCCTGGGCCTCACCGTCAGCTTGGTGCGGGATGCCGGCCGCACGCAGATCGCCCCCGGCTCGCAGACGGTGCTGGGCATCGGGCCGGGCCCAGCCGATGTGGTGGATAAAGTGTCCGGGCACCTAAAGCTCTTCTGAGCCGGGGCCCAAAGAAGTGCCAGTGCGTTGGTACTGAGGAGTGATATCCAAAATTTGGGATTGTTTCACATGCTCTCAGTAAAAATATTTTTTTTTTTTGTAAAAAAATTAAACTTGCAAAATGTAATGCTGTTCATGAGTTTCTCTAGCTTCTGCATTGCATTCTGAAGTGGGAAGGAAAAATGCTAGGCTGGGTAGTTACAAGAAGCAGAGCTGAATTTTACTACCCTAACTAGGAGGAATCAAGCATTTGTAAGACTTGTGCAGTTGATGAATTAACACTTTGTCTGCTTTATTGACTGAATACAAGCATTAGAGAAGGTTGTCTTGTGCCAAAAATAGAAGGTTCCCCTCTGCCTTTGCCTCGCATGAGGATTTTTTTTAGATTGATTTTGTAATTCACAACAGGTGGGCTGCTAGAGCAGTTAGGGATTGCCCCATACAGCAGGAGATGGCTGCAGCGAACTTAGTGTAGGGTTTCTGAGCCCATGACTGATGCAACACCTTGTAACTGGTATGAAATGTATGAGACAGAACAAGTTAAACAGGGCTTACAGCTCAGTACTTATAAAGGGAAGATGTAAGTAAGCCGTGCTCCTTTCTGGAGAGGTCTGTGGAGCTGCTGCCTTCACAAGAATTTAAGCACATCCGAATTTCCCATCTGGCTAACACAGGGAGTTACCCACACATGCATAAACAGCTTGTCACGCAAGAAGAAATTTAATTCCTATTTTACTGAGAATTAATGGGTCCTCATAGGTTTAAGAAAGCACTCAATTACAGAAGTTACTGGGCAGAGGTCAGATCACAACTCACATTCTACCCAAATCATGGAGATTCTACCCCTGGAGCTCCCTTTTAACTCTAATAACATAAAAGGCAGGTTACCTGCACTTCTAATTAGGTGGATTTTCTATTACTTTTAGTTTTGTAACAAAGCTGTGGGTTTTTTGTTTGGTTGGTTGGTTTTTTGAGAGAGTTCTATTGAGCACCAAGTCAGGAGTTCTGTGCAGCGGCCTTGCTCAGGATCCCATTGGGATCTTACCTGGGCCAGTTGCTCATCAGCCCAGGGAAGGTCTAAGCCCAAAGGCAGGTGAGAGGCACGGCCTGAAAGAACTCTTCTTACTCCAGCACAGTTCATCAGGGAATAAACAATCCCAGCTCTAGCCTGCAGCTGCCCAGGCCCCCCAGCTTCACACCCACTACCCTGCTGTAACGCTCACCTGCCAGAACCCCTCAGTTCAAGCTGATCAAGGAGAGGGGGATTCAGCCTCAGGGCTGGAACCTGACTCTGAGGATAGCTGGAGAAGCTTCCATCTCTTTGCCAGGAGCTACCACAGCTAGGGCCAGGGCTGTACCATTCAGTGCACTCAAATATGACAGTATTCATTGAGAAACATTTAAGTCAATTTTATTTGAAGCTAAATATATTTAAGGCAACTTACATACCTAGAACATAATCTCAATTTAACTGACACACCCTACTACGATCCTAACGTATCATCTGGGCAAAGATGCTGTAGTTGACCACAGTGCAGCCAACTCTTGAAAAGTGCTATTTTCTTCCATCTGGCATAATCTTTCTATAGAAAAAGCATTACATATTTTCTTGTATCGTCCCCTCAGTGCAAGACACCACTACTGGTCTCTATTGCTTCTGTTCTAATGGCCCCTTCTACCCTTGAGGTGTATGCACTCGTATGCCCCCAACAACTAGCACTGTAATACTTGGTTTGAGGTTGAAGGTCCTTTTGAAGACAGTAAAGTGAAGCTACCACTATGCAGCATGTCCACAGTCCAGTAATTTATTTTTAAATTGAGTAATTTCAAATTGCACAAACAAAACTGAACAGCAATATGCTTGAATTCTCTCTTCTGTACACTCAAAACAGTGATCTAAAACACCACAATATCCAACATACACAAACCTCAGGGCAGGGTTAGTAAATACACAGATTGGAATCATGGTGCTCTGTTCCTGAATGGAATGTCCCACAAAAGCACAGGATACAGCACAACATAAGGTCATCTGTTACATATGGAGTGAGCAAAAAGACACTAGCATTTTCTATATGCATAACTGGAAAAACCTGCATAGGTTAAGGAAAAAACTTTTACTCATTTTAAGTCAGGCAAGGTTGTCTGTACGCATTTTAAATTCTTTTAGAGCTATGCAATCCAACCAGGGTAGGATATGCTGATTAGTGTTGTCTCTTGTCAGCGGTCTTGCAAGGTCAAATACAAGTATCTTCACTTTAGCTTTCTCCGAATATACAGTGAGACTTAAATGCATTTAGAATAGACAGTACATACTGTAAGCTGCTCACATACAATGAACTTAAGATTCAGTATTAGAGTTTAACACTATAGAGTGCAAATCAGAATCTTCACAATAGACTTAATGGTAATAAGCAGTCCTGCAAAAGCCCACTTGAACAAACTTGTTTAAACTATTCCCCTTTTAAAGTAAAGTCTAAATGACATGGAATGTGAAAAAGATTTAACATAAGTGATTCAAAGTTTGCGCTAGAAAAAACAGTCCTTCATGAAATAAAGGTTACAAGAACACGAGGCAGAACTCTTGCTTTTTCCCTGGTATGAGTTAAAGCGGGGAGGGACGGTGGAGTTTCAGTAAGAAAATATGCTAGCTCCAAACTGACTTGTGCTGCACCTTACATGCTGTACCCAAAGCCAGGCTGCGGTTGCCCGTACGGAGGCGCAGTGTAGCCATAGCCAAAAGGTGCTTGTGGAGGAACTGCAACGCTGGGTCCTGCTGTCAACATTAGCTGGGGCTGACCTGGAAGACAGAACAGTTATATATATTATGAATAATATATTCTGTGTATTATGAATAATATAATTCTGTTCTGTATGTTACAGAACAGAAATACCCAAGATAAAAATAAAGCATACTGGGCAAGATCCAAGTAATACAGTTCTAGTACAGCTCCTGCACTATTTTCTCTAGTATTGATTTCATATGAAGAACATTTCAGGGTGGGGAAGGACCACTAAAACACATCTAGAGAGGTATTGATTTAAAAGATAAATGTGTTATTGACAACATATGAACTAAAATATTACCATAAACAATAGGTTGTGTTTCTGTAGCTTGCTCCTCTTCCTTTCTCAAAGACTCTGATGCATCCAGTTTATCCACCTGGAATTGAAACCAACAGTTAAAACAACTCCTCCAGAAGAGGTACTTATTCATGGCAGAGAAGTGGAAAAGCCTTAGTGGTATGTTAACACCCATCAAGAAAAGGAGACCATTTACAAGTTAAGATCAATTCAAGTAGCAATGTTGGTACTGGTGCAGTCAAGATTGTTCATTTCCTGAAAAAAACCCTTAATTGAGGGATTTGTGGAACTTCATTGAAAGCTCGCTCCAGGCCAAAGCTTTATATGAAAGGTCCCATACTGGACTAGAGCTACTTTGGCATCAGTAAGCTCCTTGACTGTTGCTCCAACTGCTTCAAACCAGCAGCCTTAGGTCATAAACTCAGATTTTAGCAGTGTCAGTTGGCAACCTTTGGTGTTGGAGCAACTAAGATAATGTCCAGACCTGGAGAAGTTTCCCTGAATATAAAACACTGATGCAAAGTGATCTCAAGTTGGTATTTGTGTAACAGACTGCAATAGCATCCGACATGTCACTTGAGCCTCAAGATTTCACTTTCCAAACCCATTCACTCATGCAATTTCAGTTCAAATGCAGAGAATGCATGTGTATAAGACTTGCTTTTTTCCACTCTAGAACTGCGTGGCAGTCAGCCTAAACCCACAAATACTCGGCTTGTTCAAGCTTAATACATGGTAACAGGACGAGACTAGCCAGCTTCACTCTGCTGCACAGCAAGTGGAGATGTGCTGTTAGCCCAGCCCTACAAAAGGCGAGAGAAGAAACTTGTTCTGTATTGAAGCATCATTTGCTACTAAAATGGATCCAAGGAAACTCAGCATTACTACAGGCTAAGGCAGGCCCTGAAACTAGAACCACAAAAATTAGGTACTGCTATTTTACCTGGGAGATAAGATTTAGAAAAGTCAGAGACAACCATGCCAATTACTTTGTAAAACAGTAAGACAACTCACAAACCAGATTAGTCTTTAATTTCATGTGTCCTTAATAAAGGAGCTCGAAGGTAGGTTTCCTGTACTTACACAGGGTCAGCAGCACTGAACAGCTACATCAACATCCATGAGTTAAAGAGTTTTCAGATTAACTGTGCTACGTTAGCAGTTACCTGCAAGCAGCACTACCAGCTTTCTTCTTTCTTAGTTGCACATTACACGTTCCATAAACCTCTTAATTTGTAACCTCAATTAGAGGCATTAATCCATGAAGTGACTTAAGTCCTGAGCTTTATGAGTTCATTCATTGATTGGGCTTCCATGGCAAGCATTTTTGTTGTCTCACACCAGTATCTGGCTTGCTGTTGTCAAAGCGCACAGGAGCATATGCCAATGCTTTACGACTCATTTCCAGACACTGGGCTGAAAACTATACTGGTTTTGACTCAAATAGCAACACACTGAACACAAAAGCACAAGTTTAGAGATGCAGATCCAAGAAGAATGTGCGAGTTTGGTACTAAGCAGAGGCATTTGGTTTACACACGCTTGGAAAGCCTCCAGCCCAGGACGTTTAATGCATTTTTGACCCAGTTTTGATGCATCTCCTCAGAATTAAACAAATATTTTCAATAACAAGAGCAAGTCTGTAACCAGCCTGCAGGATGGTTCTCACACCACTTGCTTAGGCGTCATCAGGTTCGGTACCCTAACACACTTGTTACAAGATTGTTTTAAAGGCTTTTCCACAGGGACTGCAATAAGCTGTAGAAGAAAAGTAACATGCATTCAATGTTATCGTGTTATGTGTGCATGAAAAAGAGGCAAAAGTACTGAAGCAGGAGTGAGGTCTGAAGATGACTGCCATACAGGCTCCCCCCAAAAAACCACACGCAGCCCACAGCAATGCCTTGTAGCTTAAGGAGTAGTGGGATGTAATTGCAATGACTGCTACACATGCGTAGTTTATGCAAACACTGCAGTTCAATTACCTTTTTTCACACACACGCTTTCTTACTGCCTCACTTACTAGCTGCTGAAGGACCTTACACTACACATTTTAGTCAGGTTAGCCTTGAGTTCCAGTGGTGTATTTACAGACATCTTGTCACCAAAAAGCAGTTTGCACTTAGTCCATCCTGAAGCCATTTGTCGGTTTGCCCTTTGCCCAACCATATTAATGGAAAACTCACACTAGGGCTGATTTCTGTTCTAAGGAGAATTGGAATGGCATTTGTACAGGAACAAATGGACAGAAGCCTTAGAATTGCTCTTAGGAAGGGCAACATTGCATAGCAAAAGGCAAGACCCAGAGTAGCCTCAGAGGAGCTTTTTTTTTCTTTTAAGAGGTAGCAAGAGAAATTTAATGAAGCTGAGGAGCTTGGAAGGCAGTCTTTTTTTTTTTTTTTTTTGCACAACTACAACAAACTTACTACAGGAAAGGGAACCACAGACTTGGTCTAATAGCTGAGGTTTTAAGTTATCGTGTGAACTAGGACACCATGTGGATTAGACTAGCACCATAAGAACTGGACACCTGAGAGAGAAAGAGTCTCTTCTGAAGCAGCTAGTATCTATTCTGTCTACTGTCAGCACACATTAGTAACGGTCAAGAGATCAGAAACTGGATCACAGTCCTGTATTTGTATATTCGCTAATATATTAGCAAATGCCATATTGGTTTATAGTTCAGAGAGAGCCAGCAGTCCAAGACTTAATTATTCGTTACTCTAGGTCATTCCTCCAGTCAGTTTGGCAGTCCAATAGTAGCACTTCACCCCTTTGACACCAGGTTGACTGTGATCCAACTGATCACCCGTACGCCCTTCCTGAGGATCTACTAGCATATTAGTAGCAAATGAAACTACTTTTGTCCTACTGCACTAACTACTTGTAGAGTTAAACAATTTGCATATGCTTTAGTGATATTTTGTTTGGGGGAAAAGCAGTAGCAGCAGTGTAATAAACGTAGGAAAGAAAAAAACTCATGCAGAATCCTTAGACTTAGTCCTCCAGACTTAAAGATGGAAAACAAGAATCAACTTTCACCTTTTCCTTTATTGCATCAACCTGCAAAGGAATTCAGAAGGTGCAGCTTAGAAAAATCAAATTCCATATTTAGCATATAAGAGGTAGAAACAAAAGTGTCAGGGAAGAAATAATTAAGGTACAGGAGAGCAAAAACAAAGATACACCAGAAGTATCTGCTTTAGAAAGGCAGCTCTGCTCATTACTAGGTTGTACTGCGTTGATTTCATTAGCTACCCTATAGTTATATCCTAACCCTTCAGCAAATCATGATGTTTTAATCTCTAAGAATCCTACTCCAGGACTACTAGTCCCAGGAGAGGCCTAGTATTAGCTTGGTACATCAGGCATGTCTGACGAGCAATGCTATTGCTTAGATAGCTCCCCACCTCCCACAAAATTCAGCATTTAAGGATAGCAGCTTCCTGAAGGAAGCAACAGCCAGGCAAGTCTCCTGGACAAACGGGCACTATGGTGGTCTTCATCGACTCAAGCACTGAATTCAACTTTTACTTCTCATACAAAGAGTTCTGATCATTAAGGAATTTACACCATTTAATTTTAAGATACTCTAGCAGCTTCAGCAGGGCAAATCTTGCTAGTGACAGCTGGTATTTAGCTGTGACAAACCTGGTTCAAGTCTGTCAGAGCATTACCAAGTATTTTCCCCATCCTAAAGTGACCTCACACAAGAGTTGAGTCAAACAAATAGTTAGTGTCATTAGCATCAGAGCCA
The DNA here is from genome assembly GCF_964035555.1 of Netta rufina. Taxonomy (NCBI): domain Eukaryota; kingdom Metazoa; phylum Chordata; class Aves; order Anseriformes; family Anatidae; genus Netta; species Netta rufina. The sequence goes on along the minus strand of NC_140145.1, from coordinate 9,137,661 downwards.
TGGTTTAAAGTTAAGTGCACAGCAGACAAAGTTAAATCAAGTTCTGGCTATAAGGGTTTTTTAGTAAACATTTTAGAATCTAGTTAGAGCTTGTTCTATGCTGGGATTCCTGACTGACATGGCATATAAAAAGCCTGAATCTTGAAACTACCTAAGACACTGCCCACAGTCAGACAAATACTACTGATGCAGGTTCTGCAACTGGTAGATAAGAGTGGAGTCTGCAAGTGTTTCAGTCTCTTAGAGGGCGAAGTCTCTCCCCAGATGGACTGAAAAACAAGTGTGGACATGGACAGACAGACATTTGACGAAGCCCATATCAATGTTAGTAGCAAGCAGACAGTCTCAAGGCATACACACCACAGTGACTAACAAGCTTTCACTGTTGGAGAAGCGCCTGCTCTTACCTTGGTCAAGTATTCCTTCATGACCTGAATGAAGTATGGCATGGCAAAGTCCATGATGTTGTGCCTCCATGCTGTTTCCAAGACAACGTCCGGCCTTAGAAGATCATAGCAGGTGAACAGACAAGCACCAAAGCATTCTTTCTTGTTCTCCTGCAAGAACCACTGCAACAATTCTTCCGCCAGCTCAGTATCTTTGGATTCTGAAGCATATTGCATTGCATCCTACAACAGGAGACTCAGGTTAGCTTCATGTGCCATAGTATATTCACTGATGTGGGTGGGGTTCATAACTAAGCTGCAATTTATTAGTAACATCAGCTGAGAGGAGGCAATCTACAACTTGTTTCCAAGAAATCTTGGAAATACAGTGCTACTCTGCAGCAAGATGTGCCAGATTAGCAACAGGCACCACCTAGCGGCCTCCAAAAAGATGCAGCTTGACTGGAAAGTCAAGATTCCAAATTCTAGGAGTCAGTTAAAAGACTAGAAACAAGTAAAGTATGCTAAACCAGATCCGCGCACAAGTCTTACCTTATACAGTCTGTCTTTCTTGCAGAGTTCTACACTCTGTTTCCAGCGATTGTTTCCTTTGAAGAGATATGCAGCAATTCTTCGGAACTCTATCAGCTCATGTTTCTCCAAACGTTGAGCAAGAGAGATATTGTCAAAGTTGTCATATGCATCTATAGAAGTCCTAAGGGCCTGAGGCAAGAACAACAAAGTTATTCACATTTCACCCAAACAATTGCATCCTCAAAGATGTCAACACCTTCCATACATCTTCTGTATTCCTACTTCTAGTAAAATAAAAGTATACTAGTCAGACCTGCAGTGAGAGCTGCTTTTTTTTTTTTTTTTTGGAGAAGATGGCATTTAACGCAGATGGAGTTCAGAGTATTCTGGTTCATATTTTTCAGTAGCAATTGTTGGGGTCAAGAGACTGAATATCTACTGTACAGGTTATGCAAATAGTAGAATAGTTAGATGTTTGCATTCTTTCCTTTGCTTTGCTTTAAATAAAAGCTGGATCTGTCACACTCAAAGCAGTTGGTCAATTCCTAGAAGGAATAACCAAAAATGCCCCCAAAAAGCCACTGACAGTTCTTGACTTAATCCTTCTCTAGTCACTACTAGTTCAGTTTGAAGCAGCAAAGAACATACGCTTAAGGAATGTTAGTTAACAGTAAGCAGGCAGAATCTATTGAAAACAAGGGAGAAACCTGTTTCCAGATGTGAAAAGCAGACCTAGAGTGTTAAGTTAATACTGCCACAGGAGCCAGCTTGAACAGAACTTGTCTGAAGTTCAGGAGTAGATCTTTTACAAAGCACATACAACATGCGAGTCCCTGTCTGTTCCAGATACTGCTGTTACGAGACAAGACATACCTGGTAATCTTCTTCAATAATGAAAAGGTTGTTCAGGGACTCGTTCACTGATTTGTTGTTGTGATTTTGAACAGAACGCAAGTAAGGCTTAACCAGTGGTAACTGTTTAACCTTCAAGGAAGCAGACAGATAAACTTAAGTCAAGGCAACTTTCTGTAGATTTCAGCATCCTCCCTGTGAGGCAGTGAAGTAGCTGAGCATTTTAAAATGCTTCTACAGCTAAATGCTTTTGCAATTTTAACTTCTCCTTTGATCTGAATAGTAGGGAAATTACCTTGGTGAAGAAAGTAACAGCACGAGTATGGTCAAGCCGAGGGGACAACACCATCAGCAGATCATTAAGCAACAGAGGTTTAAATTCCAAATAGAATTGAACGGCCTTGTAATACAGCTCCACATTAGCCACCTAGAAATGAGCAAGGACATACGTTCAGAGCAGAAACCTGATTGCAAAGGAATCCAAATGAAAGATGGACATAAACTTAAACATTCAGCACAACCAAGCCCCCCTCCCCCCCTTTATTTCTAGGGGTCCTTTTAGTTACTGTAGTTGATTTGTTTTAAAATTAAACAGCAACATCAAGAACTCTGGATTTTAAACAGACTACTAGTGAATGAAAAGAATGGAAGTACACACATCAAGAATTTTAATTCCTTTCACTAGCAAAGTTATACCTTAGTAATGATATCTTTGAACTGTCCTTCTTTCCAAGCATCTGTTGGGTGATTCATCATTGTGATTATGGCATTATCGTATTCTTCATACTTATCATACAAGAACACCAATTCAGCCCAGAGATGGGCCTGTTCTGCAGCTCTCAGAACCTAAGCAAAAGGCACATTAGAAATTCTAATTATTATATATATAATTATATTGCTATCAGTGCTTCTCATAACCTTGATGAGCTGCTACTGCAAAAGCTAGGGCACACACAATCCTGAGAGATGTGTTTTAAGTGTCATGTTTAATGGGTCTTTCACCTTGGGGATGTTGACTCTGGACCAGAACAGTTCCAAGTGCTCCCTCATCTTCTGTGGTTTGAACTTGGAGTAAAGAATTGCTAGCTCCGTAAACATTCCCATGTGTGCTCGCTCAAGCCCAAGTGCTGCTTCCAACATAGTTATCAGCTCTTCAAAGTAGCCGCGATCCTAAAAGATACAGTTAAGAGATGTTTCAACATTAGGAACCAACCAGACTCCAGATTTCCAGTCTTAAGCTACATTCTCTACTGGCAACTCTGCCCGTGACTGTAAAATAGCAGTCAACTTAGTTACCTGGTAATAATTGATTAGCTCTTCCAACTCATCTGCATGCACTACAATATGAAGTCCACACATCTGGGCCAGACGGAACTCTTTTCCATCAACACAAGCAAAGCAGACCTGGAATTGACAATTTTAGTATAGATTATTACAAAAGTTTCTGAAGAGACTACAGTTCTGTAGTTCTTAAGTTATTCAAGCAGTAAGTTTACCTCTTTCCACGTGCGAGTACTGTTTGCTTTCCGAGCTCCATCCACAGCCGCCTGGTATTCACCTAGGTGAACTAAAGTTGAGGCTAAACGGCCAAAGTTGGACACGTTGTTATACAACAGCTTAGCTGCTTCATACATCTTTTCATCGTAACAGCGATCACCAACCTACAGCAGAACATAACCAGGTTATTCTTGCAGCTTTTCAGACAGACTTAAATAAAATGTGTAGCATTTAAGCCATTATCAAAAATGGAAATGCCTGCAAGGTTCAAAACCTACATATCTAAAGAGATAGAAGTCCCAACACCTCACTGATCAGTGAGGCCTACAGAGCTTGCTGCTAACACTGGAAAAAAAAATAAAAAAAAAAAATCACTCACTTGCTGAATATGTGCGTTGTTGGGTCCATTGATAAACTCCTCTAGCTCTGCTAGACGGTTTGTTTTAGCAAGAGCAAAGATTAGTTCTGTTTCCACATACGACTCCCGGGCCTTCTTGCGTGCCATCTGAAGGTATTTCACCAGTTCTTCCCAGTTTCCTGTGAAATGGAGTTCAGAATGCTTAATCCCCATCACTGAGATCCTTTATGCTTAGGTTATACTACCAGCTCAACCTAGTTTGACGTATTTCAAAATATGATGATCCCCAACAATCACGGCTAGCTTTTATACCATGTGTATGCTACATTCATTAAGCCCATCGTAGTGACCTTAGATAAGTCAACTCTGCTGTTTAACTACATGTAAAGACCACCTTATAAGCAACTGCTCTGACAGAAGTCTCCAGCTGGGTAAAGAAGGTAGTCATAAGACAACTGATGATTCACAAATAGAATATAACTTTTCCCATTCTTTAGGGCAGTCTTTAAGGGTCAGATGACTCTGCTTGAATCAAGAGACAGGTTTGGCAGAACTGCTTTTGGAGCAGATCACGCAAAAGAGCTCGGCAACATCAACAGCAAAGACTTAAATAAAATGTAATCATACCACTGGCATTGGCAGCTTGAACAACTTCCATGTACGAGGAAGGATCATCTGCTTTAATATACGAGTCAATTGCTTCTTTTACCATTCCTTTCTGAAGCTGTGCTTTAGCCAGCTGACTCCACACAGCAGGCTCATTGCAGCGTTCAGCAAATTCATACGCCCGATCCAGGTTTCCAATGTGCTCTATTAATACCTACAGAAAGGGTTGCCATGATCAGTCACTACCTATGAAGGTCAATTTTACAATACACGAAGCTGCGTTTCACGTTGCAATTCCTCAGTGAGTGCACACTGAATGTTGGTTTTACTTCATTGGACAAAGACACCAAGCAGCTTTTGGTGCCAACTGGTGTTAAGTACCAAAGTCACAAGTTAACAGCAAAGTCCTTGTGTGAGGATGCACATCGCAAATTTACTGCAGACAAACTTTAAGATACCTGTACAGCTGACGTGTTGACATCAAATTTCCTGAAGATGGCAAACGCCTCCTCAAAGAGCTCGTTACTGATAGCTATATTGGCTATGTCTGGGGCATCATAGTTATCCAGGCGATTGATGTATTCCATGACACGGGTGCGATCAGCCTTAATAGCTGTAAGAATTAGAAGGTTCTGCAGATTCCTAAATGAAGAAAGAAAATAGTAGTACATAAATCAAGTAATGATCAAGACATTCACCCTCCCCTCTGGAGAAGTTACTAGTTAATTTGCTGTTCCACCTTAGGGCAGCTCAACACCTACATCAGGTATAAATTCAAGTTTCTTAAACTCAAGGTTGACATTACATACCTGTGCTCACTGAACACAGAGTTATCAAGAACTATTTTCTCCAACAGTTCAATAAGCTCGTTAGGAAGATCTGCAGTCATGAAGGCCTTCACAGTGACAGACACTTCCTCAGGATCCTGGGTCTCTGACAACGCAGTCTGTACAACCTGTAGGCAGAGTCAAGCCATTGACACGTCAGGTAAGGCAGGTGCAAGCCAGTCAAGGTAATACATCACAGACTGTTAATATTTTATCAGCTATACCTGGTCAATCAGTGGTCTTCTGTAAGGGTTGCTTTCCAACAGCACACTGGCCCACAGTTCAGGGTCTTTACGGCGAACCAAGTAACGAGAAAGACTTTTGAAGAGGGAGTTCTCATTGCACACCTAGTGAAAAAGCAAAGCCTTTTCAGATTGGAGTCACAACTACTGGAGTCTACCTGTGGACACACTAATTGTAATTCAACATCAAATAAACCCCCTGAGATGGGAGCTAGAAATCCAGGGCTTTGATACTTCCATTAGCCTCCCATTCTAGGATTTCCAGAGCAATCTCCCATTTCTCAATCATCTACAGGGGACATTCAAATAGCTACTTATTTGACTACAAGTGAGCACTTCCTAGCTTAGTATTTTTCAGGAAGTAAATGTTGTTGCCAGCAATTATCTTGAAGTACCTATCCCATGATATTCAGGTTAGAACTTAAACCATGAGTCAGCTGCCTTGGCATACATACATTGATGAGTTCCAAATCGCACTGTCCACGCTCATAAGCCACACAGGCCAGGTGAGGGTCCCTCTTCTCACAGTACTTGCCAACAACGCGGCTATCATAGTAAGGATTCTCACGCAGGAATCTCTCCGGGTTGTTGTTGCTATCAATGTATATTTTGGCCAACGCGTTGTGAGTTGCAGGCTCCTCACAACCCTCGTGAATTCTTGCTTCCAGCCAGGGCAGAAGCAATTTCAGCCTAGAAAGAAGGTAGTTTTGGATTAGAGGTTGAACAGGTATCCCCTCGCACATTTTCTTCATTATGGACTCTAGTGTAGAAGAGTCAGTAAATAAACCAGAATTACAGAGTACCCCATTCTGGCCTGATTTCTGGTTCACTATTACAATGGGATAACTTCTTGACATTTAAGAATCACATGCTAAAGCAGCTCATTATCTCAAGACTACTTAATGGGGGTCCTCACATCAGCCAAGAATTACAGCAGACTTCTACTGCTTTCTCGCCCAAAGGCACCTTCTGGTTATCTGTCAGTACCAGGGTTAGTTACATGCTGAGGATGCACACAGATAGATGAGCGTATCAGTATCAAGAGACTTGCAGACGTTCAGTACCTGTTTCTCTTCTCAACCTCTGCAACAAGTTCATCAGTTGAAAATTGGCCTCTCACAACAAGGATAAGGTTCTTGATCACATCTTCAGAGCAATCCACATCAAGCAGTCCCCCGATAACAACAGGCAGGCGGCTTGGGTTCACCTAAACAAGATAATTTTAAGAAATCAGCGTGTTGTCATGCAGCAGAGTCAGAACTTATCCCTAGAAATACACATGAAGGCTGCTTGCTCAGAGTGACCTCATCTTCCTGCCCTATCTCCTGAGGATCCGTACAGGCTTGAAAAAAAAAAAAAAAAAAAATCAATTCTCCAGTCAGCAGGGGTTCGTAACACAGTTAAGCGGCTCACTAGCGCTCAGCCCCCATAGGAAGAGCTCCTAAGCAAGCCAACTTGTCCCTGCAATAAACAGTAGAGGAGAATCTCCCACCCTCCCTGCCCCAAAGCTGGAAGTTAAAATTATGCTAAGAAACCTCTAGTTCCTCTATCAAGAGTTCCTCCTTCATGAGGCACATTACTGGGGGGGTTACACTGACTGACTGAAGAATAAATAAGAACTCTGACTCACATAAGGGTTAACTTGCCAAAGGCCACTAACAGATACTTAGATGTCAGTCTCAAGTATGAGGTTTTTTGCTGAACACTTATAAAAACATTGTGTTTATAGCTGCACACAATACTAGAAAGGTTGATCAGTTTGGCCCATTAAAGCTAAGTGAAAAATTGTAACTTACCTTCTGTACGTAAATCTCGATGTACTTTTGGAGATTATTTCTGTACAGGTACAGCACCAAGTCATGGACAAAGTCAAAGCGATCACACACAATGATGAGCGGTAGCTGGTCAGTGAGTTTAGCTTCCTAGAAGGAGAAGAACTTGTGTAATTTGGTTTTGATCTCAGAGTCAAGCAGAAAGATACAACCAAATTGTTAAAACAAGCTGAACTTGGAAAGCCCCAAATTCAATGGTCAATCAATTAATGACAGCTTATTATTTGACTTTTTTTTTAAAAAAAAAAACAATATGCAGCAAGTAAGAATACACCCACATCAGGGCCTACAGCAAGAAGCTTTCTGAAGTTTAACTGTGCTGCTTTGCATGGCAGGGTCTACAAAATGTTACCACACAGTACAACTATTGTGAGTCTAAGCTATAGGCAGCATTTTTAGTTGCCACTGGTTATTGGTGTGCAGGATTAGCACTCTGGGATTTCAAAAAAGACATTTAACCAAGACTAAATTAAGTTGTGGACCATAGTGGAAAGCTTCCACACAGAACTGACTCCAAGCACCAGGTGTCCTGTGATACCTTGTAGCACTGGATTTAGAGAACAGTGAGAATTAAGCTAGTAGTCGTACTGAAATTGTTAACCAGATTAAGTTATCTAGAATTATTCCACTTTGAGCATAAGATTACAATCGTTACAATACAGAAGCTCATCTACATGGTGGACACCAGTCCAGACACGCATTTCAGAGCGCTTATTTGAACATGCACATCCCAGAATATAATCCTACAGATACAAATTGTAGTTAAGGAGTTTACACAGGGAGGCCTGTACTGGGAGATTTACCTGGTACATGTCCTGCACATTCCAGACATGGAACAGCACAAAAAACAATAGCTTTCATCAGGAATTTGACAGCTTGGTAACTTATCTTAGGTGGCTTGGTCATTTTACATACCTTACACCTCAGTGACACCAGTTTATTTTACAGAATTCTCATTTGAAGTGTTTTGCCATCTTCAGATGTGATCAGCAAAATCTAGGACTATGCTATATAACTGACAAACGTGAAGGCAGGAAATGTTCCCAGATAAAGTTTTCCCCTCCCACATTGTTTCCAAGATATTTCTAGCAACGTTACATTTGTCAACAAGCTCAGCACTAATAATGGGCTACAGAATGGGAACTTCTTCAGAACTATGTTACAGAGGTGCTCTGAATCCCAGCAGGAACAGTCAGCGTGTATTTACGCAGACTGGCATTATCCTAGCAGAGCTAAACTGCAGTTCACCTGGCTGAAGTTTCAAAAAGTGTATAGAAGTAAAACGAATGGATAGATCAACCTTGAACTCTGAAAGCATTCATGCAATTAAGTGACACCAACACAATCCGCACTGTCCAAATATTACCTTGAGGAAGTTTTTAACACGTTCTGGATCATAGCAGTTGCTTTCCCTGCAGATTCTTTCTACTTCTTTAATTTGCCCTGTCTTGCATGCAGCTTGAATATACTTGAAGTGCACATCTGGATCCTGGCTGAAGTTTACAATAGAGCCCAGGAAATAAAACAAACCTTGAAGGAAATGGTCAACATGTTATTTTGCTAGTACTTAAGTTGGATGAGTATTAGCTTGTGGGAAAGCCTACCTAGTTTTGATTACGTGAAAATCTGAAATTGGACTAGTGTAGAAGCTTATAAAGAACTTTTAATTCAAGTATTGCAATTATTTTACAAAGACCAGATGCTCTAGCCAAGCTGTACCTGCTGTTCTCCATGTATTACATAGACTAGCATATCATATGCAACTTTGATGAATAGCAATGTATTCCCATCAATTGGGATAGATCAACTTTGTTGAAATAATATCCAGCACGTGCCTTCCTTACACCCCTACACAAGAGCAAGGAAGGGTTCCAAAAATCAGAAGTAGTTGGGTCCAAGCCACACTCGCAACCTTTCACCAAAACAAGCACACAGTGAAAAGCTGCTTACCACAACTCGCAGCTAAATCTCACTTAATCAAGTCCTATGTGCCATCAGCTTTAAGCGACTTGGAAGTCACTTGCCTGAAGTAATCAACATTGTGTGTATGTTTTTCAGAAAAAGCACACTGTGCAAGAAATCCATCCATAATAGCACCACATTCCATTAACCATCCTCCAAATCCTTCATGTATACACGTATGAAAAAGTGAGCACTAGTTCCTTTTGCTAAAGACAGGAGCATGAACTTACCTTCAAAGCTCTTGAAGGACTCAAAGAGCTCAATAAGCGACTGTGTTGACAGTTGTTCGTGGTATTTTGAAGCTACCTGGACACAGATCTGCAGGTTCTGACGAATGTTAGCAGATAACATAGCACGCAGACACTCCAGTGAGTCTTCTACTGATAAGGAGCCAAAATAGTTCACTAACCACTGCAAAAATACATAAGCCATTTTAGACTCAAGTAAAACACTACACTCTGAAGTCAAAGTGGAAAGAAATCGTTAATTTCTTAGCTTTTGATAGATTCAGGAAATTTGATTTTATACCTCAGGATTGAGAAGATGAGTGTGAACTACTGCACGCTTGATGTCGTACAAGTCTGTGAAGTGTTCGAGTGCTCTCTGCAGCAAGCCAGCTTTCTCACACAGCTGAGCTATGTGAGCCCGGTCATAATGAGTAAACATTTGGTTTCCCAGGATAGCATCTGCAACCTAGAAGTAATAACAGAAAGTTCCATTTAGCTCCTACAGCACTGTCACAATTCAAATGTGCAGCTCCCCATAAACAAAACTTTCTAGCTTGAGAGAAACTGTATTTCAACTGTAGCAAAGAAGCCAAGAATTAACAGTAACACTCACAGCAATTCTATGCAATTGAGCAATTCAGAACTGATCTGAAAAGAAGAGAAACTACCTTAGGGCTTTGAAGCACCTAAAAAATATAACAGAATTCTAGCTTTACAGTTGAAGCAGAGATGCTTTCAAGATTGTAAACATTTATCAGTGGCATTTGATATGGACCACAAACTAGAGGCTCGTCTAATTCAGTTAAAATTGCAAAGTATACCTGAGGCGCATGCATGAGGTTCATCTCAAGTAAACGTGTTTGCAGGGGACCTTCTGAGGGACGATTATTCTTCAGTGCATCCAGCAAGAAGGCTGTACATTGCTGAATTAAGTTATATTCCATAAAGACATCCACAATCTGCAAAAAAGATTAGGCTTTTGACTTGTAGTTGAAAGCACATTTAGCCAAAGCAATATTAAGGGCAGCTTCGAACATATCAAGCTGTCATATAGTGTTCTTAAAACTAGGCAAGAAACCGCATTGTCCCAGTAGGGTAAACCCAAACAAACAGTTGAAAGTATTTCCCCTGATGTATGGAAGAGGAGTATGGCTCCTCTTAACAATTTATCACCTCGAGAGTTAACATGTAACAGCAATAAAATTATTTACTTGTGTTATGTCTGCAAGAGGCTCTTCATCTTGAACAAGCATTTGTGCAAACTGCTGTCCTTGATCAGGGCTGATTCTCATTACGTTCCTCAGCAAGAAAATCCAGTCTGGAGTATACCCAACCTGAAGAGAGAGTGAGAAGTGGTAACTCGGCAAGAACACAGAGCTCAGTAAAAGCTACTGTCAGTAGCTTACACAAAGCAGTCACAATTTCCTCATTTGGAGGAGGCTACACAGGGAAGGATGCAGGGATACATGTAAGAAGTCTAGGAATAATTAGCAACAAAACTTTGGACCAAGAGAGGCAATACAAACTCTCAGATGCCCCCAAGAATACTTTTAGTAATTGTAGAGCATACATAAATTATTCCTAAATATAGAACAGGCATAGCAACTTAGTTTCCTCTCACCTTCTTAGCATACAAAACAATCTTCTGGACTTGTCCTGTTTCAGCAAAACACTGAATGACTTTGTTTGGAACATTGGCTCTCAGGTAGACACTAAGTGCTAGTGTAGGATCTACAGATTTCACGAGATCTCCCAGCTCCTCTGAACACTCCAGCTGTTTAAAAGAGATAAATACAGTAAGCCCACCCCAACAGTGTCATGATGAAATGTGTTTCATTTGCATCTCATTTGTCTTCCTTATAGGATTTCCTTAAAAAGAATAATAATAATCTAAGGCCAAGCTTGATAGAGTTATCTGACGCTTTCATCTACAGGAATGTTTCTTAGGTTGGTCTGACAAGAGTCAGAAATGCATTTGTAGGGCTAAAAAGAACTAGGTTATCTGATATCAGCCTGTTTCTTCAGCTAATTACAGAAATCTAAATGCAGCTCAAAGTAATCAATTATTTGATGACACAGTGCATTGAGGAGTTGCCCAGTTGAGCTTTCCTCAAAAAAAGCACTACCAGGCAGTTATCTTCGAGTACCTAAGAGGTATCTATTCCAAATTTACCTTGTCTTCTTTTAACCATTTCTCCAAGAGCTGTTTGCGTCCCTGCTGAAGAACTGGTCTGCAGAGTTCCAGCGACTCATACTTATTCAGCTGCCCTTGGTCAAGCAGAATACCAAAGTACTGGAGTAAAGGAGAAGTCTGTCCTGGCTGAGCTGGAACACTCTGGAACCGACGGATGGTGTCTGGAGTACGCAGGATTCCCTGCCAGAAATAGAGATGCACTTTAGTTTCCTGTTCTGCTATTGTGGCTTGGCAAGATTTCCTCCAGAAAGCTGAAGTTGGAAATGCTTACTGCAGCAACATTATGTTTTGCCAACCCAGAAAGCAGTCAGCAGTACCACAGAGCATTGCATTTGAGATGTTTTAATAGAAGATGTGCAATAGTAGCCTATTAAATCTGTATTGCTACTGGAACTAGTTTAACATCATAGGACTGTCCTACAGAATTAAGTCATTCTTGTTCTTGCAAGCAAGTTCCTCTCATCTTAATTTACTATGCTAAACAATCTCCAGCCTTAGCGAATCTTCAATCTTAGCATCTCTCTGTTTTATCCTGTTTACAGATGCAGCCTCAGTTAGAGGTTGTCTTTTCAAAGAGACTTTTCCTGTCATTGGAGGGATTAAAATTTATACCAGAAGCATTAAGTCACATAGCCAATGCTTCATTCAGTTCCTTCCCCCCCTCTATAGACTTCATACAAGCTTTAGAACCTTCCAGCATTTAGAACATTCCAGTACTCTCAGCACACAGCATACTGGATCTTCATGGGAATGTTAACAAGTACTAAATTAGGACAGGTCTCTGATCTTGCCACTCGGATGAATTCAGAGAACTTTCCTGAAGCATGAAGCTTAAGCCAGCAGAGTTCAGTACTATTTAAACTGTTCATCCATTACCTTTGGAGCATTAGCTGCCACTTTTGCTGCCTCTGAATAGTTCCCTTGTGCAAACAGTGCATTGAATTTTCTAGCAAAAAGTTCCTCAGCTCCAGCCAGGTTGTTGCGGACAGCCATTCGTAAAGCCAGGTCAGGATTCTGGAGCACATTGGTGATGTAGGGAATAATATTCTCTTCTTCCACACATACTGACAGCACCTGAATAAATGATTGAGGAAAACTTTCAGTTAGTCCAAATATAAGAGGAGAGGCAAGTGCTAAGTTAACCTCTAAACGGAAAGCTATAGCATACACTGAAATGTATGGCTCAGAACATGCAGACTTGAGATGTCCTGAATGTGGAATTTCAAGTTAGCATATTTAAGACTTCATTAGCAGGTGCTCTGTGAGAGGGTAACATCTGCCCAAAACAGAAATACATTCTAGTTCTATCCTCAACAGGAAGAGGGTGCTTAGATCCACTGACTGTCATTACAAAAAAAAAAAAAAAGGTAAAAAATGCAGACAAGCTGCACTCCTGTTCAGATATCTGATACTATCATGCTCCTCACTCTGATAGTCTGCCTTGTTCATTCATGTAGACTTTCAGACATCAATAAGAACACTGTAGCCTATCATTAAAGGCCAGCTGGATTGGCTAAGCAAGTAGTTTCCAAGCCAAGCTTTCTTACTTGTCCCTTTCTGTTTACTCCTATAATTCCGGCTGTTGCTTCATGCTGGGCAGTAACAAATATGGTCTCTCCACTGATTCTGTTCATGTAGATACAGGTGCCAGTTTCCAGGTCATACAAGTGGATATAGCCATACTTTGTTATCAGAAACACCACATCATGCTTGTCACTGATCTGCAAGACAGGAATAGATTAATCAGATTTGGTATTGGATAAAACGAGTAAGTAATTTTTAGAATTGGACAGCTGTGCCATTTCAGGAGGACTAGAAGTGCTTTTTTTTTTTTTTTTTTCCCCCAGCTGAATACTTGAGTACTCTCATAGCAAAATCAAATTTTAAGAGTTTGGAAAGCAGTTAAATATACATGAGTATTTGTTCCATATATAAGAACAAGCTGTCTTTGAATCTGCTTGTCCCCAACTTCACTTTAACTCTACTAAAGCAGGAGCAGAAACCACACCAGTTAGTTTAGTGCCAAACCTCAGGTTTATATTGGCCAACTAACTGCCAGTGCCCTGCTTCACAATCATATCCACTGAGGGAAGCTACAGATTTGTTTTTATGTGCAATTATCATACCTGCATTGCAACAGGAAAGTCATTTTGTGCTTCCGGAGGAAAGAAGACATCCACTGCTTTCTTTGGAAACGGCTGATTCCCAGTCGGTGGTGTACCAACTTCAATGATATGCAACTGTGCAATAGGTAAGATTAGTCCGTCAGTTCCCAAATGATTCACAGAACAATAGACTTTAACAATAAAGATACAGCAGTTCTGCTGCTGTTGATCCTTAATCCCAAGATTATGCAAGCAGAGGAGCTAAGCCAGCCTTCCTGAACATTTGCACAGGCATAAGGTGTAACATGCTGTATTCATTCTCGGTTGTTTTCCTCATCTATGGAATGTGATCTTTAGTTATCTCTAGATACTTAGAACCTTAATGATTCCTTTAGATCACTTTTTATGCACTCTTTTGACTTGCTTAACATATTGACACAGTTCATATATTTCTGACATTTATATTGATTGCTAACTAGCCTGGTAACATTAGCATTTAATTTTTTCATCCAATAACTTGGAAGTTAAGCTTGGTACTGGGGATCAGCAAAGAGATTACAACAGCTTTTCCCTTAAGCTTTGCTTGTGAAGGCACATCCTTCAAGCAGCTAATTAGCTTGCCAGTCATGACACATCACCTCACTTCATGACTGGAACAGACTTCTCTACTTCAGGTAGCCCCCGCTGTGAAGCTGTGTACGCCTCAGTTTTCATGTACACTAGAGGAATAGCATCCAGACTGACACCTTTTTCCTAGAGGCAAATTTGTGCATTAAACCACTTGTTTTCCTGGAGGCAGATGACCAGGATGAGTTATTAAAGATTAAAACATGTTTAAAACCAAGTCTTACCTTACCCCCAGCTTGCCCTCTTACTGCAAAACAGAAGAGAGTGGATTCTTCAGCATTTCCTTCCATCTTGAACTGCGCAAAGCTGGCTGCGTGCCCCTCAATTGGTTGTGACACTTTTCTATCTACAGAATAGAGCTGCATTGCTCCCACAACACGGTTTTGCTAGAAAAGACAGAACAGGAGTCAGAAGTAGCAAGCACGTGGTCAACAAAGTCCTCTAAGTTAGTGTTAGCAAATACGTTGCACTATTAAGCTGAAGCTTAATAGCTTCAGCCATTTCTTCTTAATAGCTATTTCTTCTTAATGCCATGCTTTCTCTTACAAATATATCACAGCAGATTAACTTTTTGTGTGTTTATACCAGTACTGCAAGATTTTCAGTTACACTTAAGATTTTACGATCAAGAGAAGCACTTGCACTTGTGTTCCAAACAATATTTTAATAGTCCTTCAGAGTAAAGTACCTGTGCAGATATGCCAGTCAGCAGCAGCCACTTCTGCTTGGCATCAGTACGGTAGTTGATGATCTGGCAGCCAGCAAGACTCGAATGGCGATCAAACATTTTCACGGGCTGGGACTCCCCCTCCATGCTCCAGTGGTAGACTGCATTATCCGTTACAAGGGCAACAGTATTCAGAGAGATCCACTTCCAGAAGGTGACATCATCTGTCATTGTATGAGCCTTCATCTTGCTCTTCATCTCAATGTTGAATATTTGAAGTGTTTTCCCAGCTGAAAAGCATGACATTGTTAGCCAGGTGGCAGTTTTCACCTGTTACTTCAAGCAGTGGTTAAAAGCAGAAGAGCTGCAGTATGATGCTAAACACTCATGAAGTTTTTAGAAAATGCTATGATATACTGGCGATGTCATTCAGTGATCAGCTACTAATTCTAACCAGACCACATTCCTAATTTCACTACTACGTAATTGTATGCTTTCTGGTCTGAATTTGCCATTACTGACCGACCAAACAGATGTGGAAAACAGCTTGGTAGGAAACAAAAGCTTCAGCGACACAAGTTGTATGATACTTCATACATCAAAGCCAGGTTAAAGTAAAGCTAAGTGTCTTGAAAGTTGCAAGGAAAGCTATGCCAGTGTCATTAAAAATGATGTCCACATCTGTTTCAAGTATAACAGGGCATAACACAGGAAGGTCAGGCTGGCAGCGCCTTTCCTAATTGAGACTCATTAACCAAAAGCCTTAAGTTGCACCATCGGGATACACAGAGCTACTGGCTGCAAACCAAACGAACACACACTGTGCAAGGAAAGGACTCTAGTGACCAACACAAGCTCTAAGAAGTAAGAAGACAAGTTATTTCAGTTACACACAATGCTGAATACATACATCGTGAACAGCCACCTGCAATCACTTCTACCAGAGTTTTTACAGCGCAGTGGTATATAAGATATCATTTCTTCCTGTTGAATAGGCAAGGAGGGTTCTGACCGAGCTCTGCTAGTTTTAGGAGGTAGCTACTTAAGCACACTCTACTGTAGCATAAAAGGAACATTAAAGACATAAAACTAGGTCCAGGTCAGGGTCTCTGTTAAGGTTGCTAGCTGTATCTCAGCTTGATAAAGCCAAAGCCATACGGACAAGTGCCTTCACTCAGCAAGGACTAGTTCAGGTGAAAGCCACCATTACTTCAGCCCACTGAAATACGATGCAGAGCCAGAAGTTTCTCCAGAGCTTGGAGAAGGGTGTCCAGTAGTGTTACTCAAGCTACAGGCTAGCCATTTATTTCCACGTCTAGTGCAGCTGAAGCCTTAGAGTGAAGGGATATTAGATTCAGGTAGCATCTATCCTACATGCTAGAGCAGGGATATTAACAGCCAAAAATTAGACGCGAGTCTAAAGGGGCAGTCCTGTTTATAAAAAGCTTTATATCAAGAACACGATAGTCTAAAAGTGCCCTGAGTTTGAATGGATTAAGTTTCTGAATCTTAAGGATTCACTTGTTTGAGAGGGCATGAAAAAACCTCTGAATTTAGGCTTTCAGTTATTTAACACCACTGTTCAGCCACGTCCACCATAAACCTGAGTCATTCGATTCTGCTTTCTCTTTTCATAGAACAGGACAGTAACTGGTACAGTCAGTCGAGATAACTCACCATCTGCACACACAAGAGAGCATTAAAGTTGCGACAAAACAGTAGGACAGTATTAAAATCAAACTTAGGTAATATTGAACACATTTAAGTATTTCCATTGGCAATATATTAATTTATAGTGATAGAATATTTGAGGCTTCCTGGGAAGAAGAGGCTGACACTTCTGGAGCCTCCAGAGGAATGATTGTTCTGTGTATTGGCAGAGATAAGGAGCGAGCTGACCTTGTGCTTCATGCACTACACAAGTCTTCCACGGATAGTTTTACTTTCTCTATCAGGGGCTGATACAATAAATATGCACCAATCAGTGCACCAGCCTTGTGCAGCGTGGCAAAGACTACAGCCTCTGCAAATATTTCCCCTCCTCCCCAGCCTTGGTATTCTACTCTGTACAGAGAGGTTCAGCTGATGGATCCTATACACTCAGGAGATCAGGTCTCACTTCCCCTAAGAGGATTCCAGGCTAGAGACTCCAGAAGTAGCCCAAAGCTTGAACTTTCCTTCCAGCTCTCCGTGCTCTGAAGCCATAAATACTCTCACTGGGCAGCAAAAAACTCATCCTAATGATAAGCAAACCAGCGGCAAGCCTTAACTGAAACTTATTACCCAGCTACCTTCAGAGTAACCAAAAAATCACTGAACTGAAGCTCCCATTAAGCTGTGGAAAATTGGTAAGGGATCCTCCCACCTAAGTTGCCTGACAGATTTAAGTCAGTCACAAACCAGTACTACAGAAAGCTCTGCAGTGACTCCACGCATTTCTTTTCCATACCTTTTAATGCAATAACTTTACTGGCAGGGTTCATGATAGCACTGTCGGCTGAAATCGGCCTCCGAATGGGGTTGCTGGGGTCGTTCATGTCGATGATCACCACTTGCGCCTGCTCTCCCACCTTCTCTCTTATACAGATGAATTTGTCAGACTCCATCGTCAGAGTGCTGAACCCGATGTTTGCTGGGTTGATGCCCAGGTTTTGGAGCTGGAAAAGAAGAAGGTTTGGCATTAAATTATTACTTCAACACAGCCACCAACAGCTTTGGGGGAAGCTGCAGGAGAAGCCAGGCCTCCCGTATCCTTCCACCACAACACAAACCAAAAGCACGTTACCCACAAGAGCCGTGACACCAGGATTCTTGCCCACCTTCAGTTACGCCCAGCAGGCTTTTTGGAGCCCTGCAGTGTTCAGGCACTTGGTACCTTACCTCCAAGGTCTGTTACAACTTATTTTTTCAAGAGCCCAGCCCCTCAAATGGTTTAAGGCACACGGCAGTTGCCTGCTCCTGGTAGCAGTGCTGGTCACAGCCTCAGTACCCACTCGCATCAGCTCTGATTCCAGAGCCCTCTGTCACTCCACTTGAACTTGGCAGCTATCACTATTTCAAGCTTAGCGCCACACGTGAGGGGCCTGAGCTTTATCTTTATCCTTGCAGAGTTAAAAAAAGCTACCTGTCTCACAGTTAGCCCAGCCCTCTCTGGCCGTGAGGCCTTGCAGAGCTAACAGCTACGAAACAGAGCCTGCTGAAAGCAGCAGTGGCTCACCTGCAGCCTTCCTTGGTACGCCGGGCATCTACAAAGCATCTCCTTTTCTGCTGAGCCAGCCTGCTGCTGTGAAGCTTTACATGCCTACCTTTACATGGCACTTCTAGCACAGCTTGCAGCAAAACACAGTTCAGGCAACGCCACTGCACTGTGCTTGCAGACTGATGGATCAGGATGGCAGTACTGAGACAAAGCTGTACTTCTGTTGTTAAAAATTGATAAAATTGGTTACTTCACATCGCAGACACACGTCCAGCCTGTGGCAGGCATCCCTTAGAACCACAGGCTCACTTCTCTACCACTAGAGGAGTCAGCCCTCCTCCTAACACCTCAGCCTTTTTACGAGACCCCCTGAGCTCCAGGCCCCGTCCCGCTGCCCGGAGGGGCTGGTTGCTAGCTCTTCTGAGCCATTTCAGCGTCACTGTGCTAATCTGCAGCACCACACCGAGCTCTTATCAGCTGTGCTCCGAAGGCTTGGAGGTGACCACGCCTCAGCTGCTCTGTTCCAGCGGCTCCTGATAGAGAGGGGGTTTTACTGCACTTCCCCTTTGCCCCGGGGAGCAAGCACCACCTCCCTGTGCCAGGTTAGCAGAACTTCACAAGGGGCATTGCTAACGACGGGCTCTGTCAGCCAGGGCATCAGGGCAGCCAGATCTCGGTGTATCTTGAAGTACAGGCTCAAAAGCAAGGTGGTTTTAGCCCTCTGTGTTCACAGAAGAAGAGTATTTCTTGAAAATGGTTCAGCCTTCGGTTCTACAGGCACCCTGCACGCAAGTCCCTTGCCCTAAAGGGCAGCACTTTGTTACAATTATCTTGCCAGATGGTAAGACGGGAAGCAGGACAGATTTAAGCAAGTTACCGTGACTGCCCAGTTGAATCCTGCCTTGGAAAAATGGCCACCTACATTCCCTGCAGCTCCACGCACTGAGCTCAGTCCCAAGAGAGCTCCCCTCACACCCAGCCACTTTCAGGTGAAGGAGCTGTGTTTTAGCTGGCTCTCCTAGGGGAGAGCTGTCTTGATGCTGGAAATTGAGCCCTGCCTCCTGGACAGGGCAGAGCTCTGCTGCTCAGATCGAGGGGGGCGAGGTCCAGTGCCCCAGAACCTGAGCACAGGTCCTCCAGCAGCAGGGATTCACTTGCAAGGTTTCAGATTTCCGTGTCACACCTTCACTCAGGTGTTCTCCAGGCTGAGCCTGGTGCCTGTACACCAGCTGAGCACTGCCAACTGCAACTGGTCCCATCCCTGGGGGAAGAGCTTTGGAGTCCTACCAGCTTGGTCTGGAAGACACCTCCTAGGATGGGGCATTTCCTTCTACTCAGCTGCAAGCTTCACAAGCGCTATTTCAGCCGGCAAGCACAGCTTCCTCGTTAGAGGAGGGCCCTCTCAGAGGGCTGAGGACTCCGCCCAGCAGAAACTCACAGCACTCTGCCCAAATGGACGTGAGCAGAACAAACCCAAGCACGTCCCGGCAGCTGGCAGGCCTCTTTGGGAGGTCCGGACTTGACCACTGGGTCAGAGTTGCTTGGATGCTGCAGGATGGATTTATCTGAATTGTGCTCAAAGTGCCACCTGCTAGGCGTCACACCTGAGGTAGCCAGCCCTGGTTAGCAGTGGGGATGTGGTCCTTTATGAACTTCATAATATTTTCTGAGGCTAGACAGTTCTTTGTAACAGATTCAGTTGGCAGGGGAGTTCTGAAGCAAGCCTGGAGCAGCTTTCTGACGGAGCTGTGACCTTTTCGAGGTCTTTAAGTACCCAAGTTCCTCCTGCTAAGATCTAATCTTTTAACCCCAACAGATCCCATGAACCAAGTTTGCTTCAAGCCCCGAGCCAGGCAGGTTACCCCCATCTGGACAACCTCAGCAGTGGCTTGCACAAGAGCTGCAGCAGCCAGGAGTGCCACCTGCCTCGTGGTAACTTCTGGCCCTGCTCAGCCCGATGCACAGAGCTCTCCAGAGGCCGGACTTGCCGGCAGTATCAGTCACTCCCTTCCCCAACCAGGCTAAAGTTCAGGTGGCTGAGGCAGCAGCATTTGTGAAGCTAAGCAAACAGAGACTGAGATTATTATTAGGAAACATGACAGGCGTGTTTCTTTGGAGGCTTTTATTATGAAGACTTCACTACTACTCCATGTACGAGCTGTAGTGCAGACTCAGGAGTTAGAAGGGCACAGGGTTCTACAGCAGGGTTTTTTTTTTCCCCTTAAAGATGAGAAGAAGAAGGAACCAGCCACCACTCTTGCTTTACGCTATGACAATCGCTTCCTTGGCTTTCATGGAAATACAAAAGCAGAACTTGCTGGCCGTGCTTGGGCAACCAATTTTCAGCTCAAGTTATTTTACAGCAACGTGTGCTGGAGTTGAGTGGTGCTGCTGTCCCGAGGCATGCAGAGCAGAAAACATTTGGCCCAGGAGCTGCTCCGCAGAACAGGCTGCTGCAGGGCCGCAGCCCCGAGGGGCTCCTCCAGCTGCAGGTCAGGTGGCGAATGGAAGCCTGGTGGCTGTGTTTGTGTGGAGGTTTGCACTGCCACATTCCTCACGGATGTTCCCGGTACCTCACCCAGGGAAGCTGCCGCGCTACACACGCCTGCCACCAACCTGAAGGGCAGAACTGCTGACAGGAGCCGCTGCGCCGACCCCTTCCTGGAACATTTGCTTTCTTTCTGACACTTTGCTTAGCTGTCAAATAATTTCTCCTTGCCTACGAGGAAGGGCACAGAAGCGCTGAGCTTGCGTTTCACCTCGGCTCTCACACAACAGGATGTGAGCGCTGCTCTCGGAGCCACGAGCAGCTGCTGAGCCCCTGCCCAGAGCCTCCTTATCTGCCTGCAGCTGGGAAGTGCCAGCCAACAGACACGTTCCCAGCCTTTGAGGAGCACGGAGGGGTTTGTTTGGTTTAAATAAAGCACCTCGCTGCACAGCCAGTCACGGTACTGCGAGCACAAGGCCGTGTTTTCCTGAGCTCTGATAGGGCCAGGCAGGCACCAGGCTGCACTTGTGCTGCTCGTTTTGTTCCAGCCGTGATGCTCAGCTAACTTCTCACAGATTTATACCCAGGTTTATTTTATACCCAGGCTGACCCCTCAAAGCTGCTGACTGCAGTCCCGTAATGCAGAAACCACCATGAGTTAAGCTCTGAGGCACTTGGTGTGTATCAGTGCAAGGTAAGAGCCACAGCGTGCAGCTGGCTAGGAAGTCATGCTTACAGCAGATAAGAGACCTCTGTAACGTTGAGGAACCCTTCTACATCCTTCCTATCCCCTGCCTCACCCCAGCAGGCTGAGGTACTCATCCGGTCCCGGCGCCACGCTGCTTACAGGCCACAGCCGAGCCCCCACCTGCCCAAATCCAGGCATGGCTGCAATCACCGGCACCTGCTGCGAGGGGACGTGCTCATGAACCACTTAGCTAATTACTCCCATCCAATTAGCTGACACACTCTTTGGGTTGTCTGGATTCTTCCTTCCAGACTCTGCCCTACACCTCTGCAAGAACATCCCAAGCCCATGGGCTTTAGGAAATAACACCCATGAAGCTGGGTGGGAGAAACTCCCCCAAAACAGGGGGACAAGCAGTTGTTTGCATTTTGTTTTTAATTTCACCCCTCCAATTCAGAGGCATCAACTCCCAGACTCACTAGCATGGGATCCGAGCAGCCACATTTGCAGTCGCTCAACACACCACACGGCCTGCTTCCTCATGGCTACTTCGAATAAAAAGCTCCACTATAAAACTTTATGGCAAGAGCCTGGAAGTTGTGATAGCAAGGAATCAAGGTTTCTTCTTGGAAATTCTCAAGGAGAAGTTTCTCCACCGCGTGTCGTTGCTGTTCCGTGGCAGGGCAGGCATCTACAGTAGACAACACACCGATAACGCCCTGGGTATCTGCAGCTCTTGAGATTCCAAAGCTATGTAATGGCACTCGAGCCTGACAAACAGCCTGAAACCCGACTACACACCTGGATTTTACACTTAAAAAAATACCACGAAAGGTCACTTACACCTAGAGAAAGCCCCCAAGCCACATCTCACTTGGCCAGCCTAGATCTTCAGGGCTGAAGATCAGGAGCAGCTTTGTACAGTTACCTGACCATTCTCTGACCTGCAGGGGATCCATGGAAAACTGCTGCCAATTAACACCGCCCGTAGCATGATGGTCTTCTAGACTAATTAAGAGCATCTTCTAACCATAGCCTTCCAAAAACCTTCCCATTCACATCCGCCAGCTGCCAGTTTATGAGTAAGGCCCCACTGGGGTACCTTGCTGTGCCATTAAACATTAGCTACACACTTGCAAGCATTGCGCAAGGCCCCATGGCAGTTTCCCTCGATGATGGGGGGCAGGCACAGCTCAAGAAATTGCATTATTCGATCCATCAGGACTCCAGAGAACTGATGTAAACATGCTAAAGCTATTCCGGACAGCCAAAACACTGCAAAATCAACACTTCTGCTCTCAGAATCGAGTCCAACAGCAAGTCAGATGTTTCAGCACCCCCCAAAAGGCAAGTTCCTCCCAGTTTTTTCAATGAAACAGAAAGAGGAAGCTCTGTAGTTGCACCAAACCGGAGCATGATGGGCAAGAGCCACGTGCACGCAGGCTCAGAAGGCAGGACACCAAGTCTTATACAGAGCAGCTCACAGAGGCAGTTGTAGGAGAAACTGCTTAAATCAATGCTCTTCGTGAAATGGGACAGGAGCAGCTAACTCCTTCAGTCCATGCAGGCACATCCCATGACTTGGCCCGAAACCTATCAGCACTCCTGGCGCGCAGCAGATGAGTTTCCTTATGTAATTGTGCTCATGGCACTGGAGACCTGGCACACGCAGGGTCTGCATCTTTAATAACGCATCGCAGATGTGATTCACAGTGCTTTATTAGGAGCTGGGCTACCCCCAGCTCAGTTTCACCTGCGAATAGCAGAACCTTCCCAACACCCAGCTCTAGGCTCTGTGGCTGCCAGCAGATAAGTTTTTTTTTAATGTAACATGGCATTATGGCTATGGCAATTCACACAACAGAACGAGTATTTTGCAAGTGTTCTTTTATCAAGGTGCCTAGAAATTAAGCTCTTTCCAATTGGGTTAGAAAGAAGTCACTGCCCCTCATGCGAGCCATCACTACGTTGGTGCCTGCCCCAGCCAGCCACAAACCACACTCGTGAGCTGACATCCCAGGGCACTGGGGCTACGGGGGGGTTGCCAGGAACTGGACATCAGAAGACCCAACCTAAACACATCAACGTAACCTTTATTATACGAGTTCTCCACTAAAATTTCTCCCCAGCAGCGAGGACAAGCTGAGCACCCCCAGAGGTGCAGGAAGCCAGGAGGAGAAGCCCGGCCCGCAGCGCTTCTCCCTGCGCCCGTCAGATGCGAGGCCCCGCATTGCACAACCGGGACACCGCTTCCAGCCCCCTCCCTGTACTCCGGCTTCACCCAGAGCCACGGCTGTGAGCCGAGGCGACCTCTCGAATCCAACCAGACCCAGGATTTGTTATTCAAATTCGGGATCCGTCCCTGGGAGCTGCCCAAAGCCGCCTCGACGAAGCCGAAGGCTCACTCGGCTGCCATCTCCCAGCACCCGGCGGGCACCGGCTGAGCCCCGCGGCCCGCACAGCCCCAGCCGTACTGCGGGGCCAGCCTGCGGCAGCGCCGCCGCCGCGCTCCGCCTCTCCGGAAAGCGGCGCCAGGAGCGGCGACGGCGACAAAACCGCCCCAGACACCGCAGGACGGGGAGAGGGGGGCCTCGCCCACACACAGGGGCTGGCAGCGGTACCCCCGGTGCCCCCCTCCCGCCTCACAGGACGGGCCGCGACCCCCCCCTACCCCCCCTCCCGGGGCTCGATGCCCGCCCCGAGGCCTCCTCAGGGCCCTGCGGGCCGCGAGCCCGCCCTCCCCACACGGAAGGTGCCCTTCGGGGCCGGCCCGTGAGGGAGCGGCCGGGCCAGGCCGGGCCGGGCCTTCCCCTCCCCGCCTCAGGCCCCGCGGGGAAGAAGGGGGGGGGGGAGCGGCCCCTCGCCCACCTGGAGGTGCTCCTGGAAGCGGATGGGCAGGATCTGAGCCATGGCGGCGGGGCTGCGGCTGCGCTCCGAGGCCGGCCCGGGTTTTGGTAGCGGCTGCGGCGGCGGCTCCTCAGCTGAGGGCGGTGGTGGTGGGGGTGTGGGGGGGAGCCTGGCAATGGCGGAGCGCAGCGGGGCAGCGCGAGCGGCGAGCCGCGGCCGGGCGGAAGCTGCCCCCGCCGGCGGAAGGATCCCGCGGCGGCAGGAAGGGGCCGGCCCTCACCTGCCCGGCGGCACCGGCCTTAAACAGCGCCGGCCCTGGCGGAAGGATACCTGCCCGGCTAGAGTCACGCGTCCTCCGCCGGGCCAATGGGAGCGGCGGAAGGATCCGCCGCCGGAAGGGACTATTTGAGCGCTCCCCCCCCCCCACCACCCTCACGGCTTTTTTTTTTTTTTTTTTTTTTTTTTTTTGCCACATCATGCGACCGAGGGCCGGCTGCGTCACTTCCGGTCCGCGCCTGCCGCCCCGGCGGGTCACGTGCCGGGGGCAAGGTGACACCGGGAGGTGCCGCCGTGTCCCTCCGCGGGGGGGGAGCGGTTGCTATGGAGACGGGCGGGGCCCCGCCGCCCCCTCACGCCTCAGCCGCCCCCCCCCCAGTGCTCCAAGTGAAAAATAAGCACAAATAAACAATAAAAAAAGCATCCCGAGGGGACGGGAGGTGCTCGGTGCCCAGCGTGAGGGTGCGGAGGGGGTGTAGGTGACGGGATACAAATCCACCCTGAGGGAAAGCAGTACTAATTTGCGGGTTTTTGGCTTTTTAAATCAAAATTCAGGCTCTTGGTTCAGTGAAGGACAGCCCCTGGCTTCTCCCAAGGACCCCAGCTGCCAGGTGTCCTTCAGGCGCTGAGCCCTCACCCTCTCCCTTCTACTAGGTACATTTAATAGGTTCCAGCCCAAAAATGAGGCCCCACAGAGCTGCTGCTCTCTCTGAGGAATAACGCTACCACAGTGCCCCTGAGGGCAGCCCATGGCTTTTGGGAGCTTATGATGGGGACAAAGCCTGCCCTGAGATCACACAGAGATAAAACACTTAATATTTTACACTCAGGGCCAGCACTTACTTGTAACATCACCTTAGCAGGTAGCTAGTGGCCTGAAATGCAACTGGAGGAGACACAGCTGCACATCACTGAGGCTTGAGAGGTGACAGGAGGGGTTCCTGGGCTTTGGAAATTGTGTTACCCAAAAGGTGACTTACTGCAGATGAAGGAGAGCAAGAAAGGCAAGCTTGCCCCTGAAACTTTATGATGACTAAGCAGCACAAGGCTTTAGTTTTTTTTTTTTCCCCTCAGCACAAATATATAACAAAGTAGCATTTCTTTATATATTCTTTATACACATTAGAAACAGACTTCTCAGACCAAAATCCATACAGCTTAAAAATAACAACCACCAGACTCAGAAAAGCATTCCCCTAGGCAGCAGGCCTGCTGACAGACTGCAGGATGGCACCTGGCTGTTTTCTGCCAAATGGAGAACACCACACAGTGCTAAGTCATCCCTGACAAAAATTAGGCATTGCTGGCAAAAAGGAGAAAACATTTACAAAATACTTTGCATACAAAGACATCTTCGCTCAGAACCAGCACAATACACAGTAGGAACAAGGTCTGTGACAGAATGCACGTAGCAAACGTCCTTTTGATTTTAGATCAAGATGGCTCCATCATTAAAAGAGCACTCCTTACAAATTTTTCCTGAACATCAGATAAGCATTAAGATTGTATAGCCATAGCCATACAAAGTAAAACGAATAAAAAGGGACAGTTCTGCTCCTTTAAAAAAAAAAGCATTAAGAACATTTTATTAATGAAGGCACTGAGCCCTTTCAAAGTCACCTGAATGCCACAGAATTGGCACCACAGTAGGTATCATGTCTTCACCCACAGTTCAAGCCACAAAATTGCCTGCGACACGTGGCAACAAAATTAATTCTGGTAACTTTTCCTCGCAGAATGCAGCAATGAGGATCACGTCTGTATGCCTCGGCAGCCAAACGTACCACAAAGCAGAAGTTCTCCCTCATTCTAGTCACTCATCCTGCATTACGCAAGCATACCCAGAACAACTGTACCACGCTGCCTTTCCTATTCGTGTAAGCAGACCAGCCATGAGCACTAGCCCGTTTCATTCAACGGGCCACTTAAACCCTGTTCTCTTTGCTGCTTTCTCTCAAGATAGCGAGCTCGGGCATCCTGTATTGATTTATCATCATTCCTTTTCTCCAGCTTCTTTGCAGGGTTGTCTTTGACTCCTTCTGGAGGGGGAAAGGAAAGAGAGACATATACTCTTTTGTGTCAAAAAAAAAAAAAAAAAAAAAAAAAGCCAACAGCATTACAATTCCCCTCATCTGTAAAATGTCCAGACAGAATTCCAAATGTTTTTCAACTACCAGTCAGTCGTTTGAATGAGTTTCAGAGAGGACAGGCTGTACCAGAAGAGAAAAAAAGTAAATAAATCATACTTTAAATCCCATGTCAATATTTGCAGTTGGGCTCATCCCACCCCCAAACGTATATCTTGCTTTTTATTGCCAACAGATGCTATGCATCTTATGTTCTATGCACCCGTTTCTTCTCTAAATTCACATCTCATACTCAGGTTTAGGCAGGAAGACAACAGTGGTGGGAACAGGAAAAAAGTTTAGAATATCTTCAGAAATTTCTGGAGATAGGAGGAAGAGGGAGAATAACACACAGATAAAGCGGTGGGAAAAGTCAATACACCAGCTCAGACACCCTTAGAAATGCATGTTTTGTCTTGCACCCACTGAGCTGAGACCTTGGAGTTGTTTCTCCCAGAAGCACAGAAAAACTGTCCAAGTATTTTCTGCTATACCAAAATAAATCATAAATAATTAGAAGACTCTCTTAGAGTCTACATATTGTGTGAATGAAGCATCTAGAATTAATCTGTCTTGGAGTCAGGTTAGGAGTTCAGCTCATGCTGCAACCTTTCCTTCGACTGAGCACTAAACTAAGCTTTTGTCAGCTATTCAAATACCTATTTTTATGACACAACATTTGCAAGGACAACCTCAAGCTGACTTACAATTGCCTGATAAATTCAAAAAGTTGAGGGGTCAAAGAAAAATCCTCAGATCCCCAGACTTCAGACAAATAGATGAGGGTCCCTTCTGTTTTCCAGTAATTCAAATATAATTTCCAGCAAATTTATAATCAAATCCAATTCATATTTTTATGATTTAAAATGGCTGTTTCATACAATTACAAAGGAGAGAAACAGATGCCGTTCTGAGAACAAGAGTCTACATTTTTTCCATCGTTAAGGAAATTGAAGAGAAACTCTATTACCAGTGCCGGGCTGTATATTACATTAAAATTTTGGAAGAACGAGTTCAGAAGTAAAGAGGCCCTTTGAATACTTGGCTGCTTTATAAAACCTGCTGACAGAAGAATCCAAAGAATGTCAAACAGCCAGATCAGTTAGCATACCCCAGTTTTAATTAAAAGACAATTTATTTAAACCTATGGCATTAAATTGTCAGAAAGACATTAACTAAAGTGTGATTTATTTATTTATTTTTAATAGCCCTTAGGCACTCTCTCTTTTTCAGGTCACTATTACCAACTCATAATTTCTATGGCTTGATACCCTTTGCAAATTTAAAGAACAGACCCAAAATGCTTCTATTCCACTCTTGGTTAAGTTCTGTTTCTGTCAGGTGTAATAACCCAGAAGAAAGAGAGAGCACTGCAAGAACCAGTAGGAAAACACCACTGCAAGCAGTGCCAAGGCACAAAAAGGATTACAGAGCTGTAGTAAGAGAAGAAAACAGCTAGAACAACACGTATCAAACGTGCCAAGCACATCCAGATTAACACCTACTCATCCAGAATGTGTACCATGGTACAATACACACAGGCTCAACATATCGAAGAAAACCGCACGTGACAGAAATAGAAGTATTATGCTTACCACACTGCCTTTTAAGGTCCTCCCTATGTTTCCATTTGGTTATTTCCTCTTCAGTTACTTCTTCCCGTGCCACACTGCTCAGTTCATATGCATCAATTTGATGCAATCTAGGCAACAAGTCTTTGACCCACTCATAGCGAACAGGACACACTGTCCGGACATAGATTTTGGATGTCACTGTGACATCATGGAAGATGATCCACTCAAGTCGAGTCTCCTGGTTATAAAGCTTAAAAATACAAAGATTAGTTCATAAATGATAAAAATTCTAGAGCACCCTCCACTTGCATCTTCCAAAGCTTCAGATGCAAGAGTGGGGTAAAGCTGACATTACCCTAAATTTTCAGGCAGGGAACCAGCAGTATGACCTTATAAAAATCACAGGATTGTAGAAAGGCTTGGTTTGGAAGGGACTTTACAGATCATCTGGTTCCAACCCTCCTGCCTTCAGCATGGATGCAGGGCCCCTTCCAACCTGGCATTAAACAATTCTAGGGATAGGGCACCCACAACTTCACTGGACAACCTGTTCCAGTGCCCTGCCACAGTCTGAGTAAAGAAAAAGACTTGCTTAAAATTGCCCAGGAAATCCAAGAACAGCCAAAGAGAAAGCTCAGTCCATATAGCACTCATTTCATAAGCTGAAGGTTTACCAGTTTTGAAGATGTAAGGCTCTTTCCCACCCTTAAAATGAGTACTGTACTCTAGGCAGCACTGCATCAGTGTTTCTCCTGGCCATAAGTTAGCACAAGTCAAACCGAAGAGTTTAGAAGGAGCTGACTTTTATTCCTTTTACAGACCCTTTGCTACTTTATTAATAGAAGTTGGCAACTTACTGTAGATGAAGGATGGATATAGACTATGCTGCCATGTCCGTCCATTGTGCAGAAGGTCCTGGCTGCAGATCTAAAAGTTTTGTGAAAAAAATCTATGCTGAAATATTCTTTGCTGTGATTAGACAGCAACACAAGCTAAACAATTCAGCAGCAGAGCAGAAAATATTCAGATATATAAGCAGGGGAAGATCCTTCCATAATTAAGTGCAAAAAATAGGTGACAGATAAAATACGTCTGTCTAATTTACCATAGTGGTACTGCAGACATAACACCACGACGATAAAGAGAGTTTGGGACCGCAGCCTTCTACAGCCGTGATAATGTGACATCTTCAAAGCGCTTTAGCTTAGTACCTGGCAGTACTCATCAGCTTGCAAGTTCATTTAATAGACAGAAAAAGTACTGTTCCAAGGATATAAGCAACTTGCTCAGGAACATAATCAGAGTCAGAAGGCAGACTTCTAGCCCTGTGCAGAACCACCACCTATAGCTGTAACCGCTACTTTGTTAACAGCACAATATTGCTATTCTGTTTCAACATATAACTACATCCTGTAAAATATGCATAATATATTTTCCATTCAATGTATGGAAACTTTATTACTTACCTCCTAGCTACATTGATGAAGTATCCTGCACACAGACATCTCCTTAGTATTTCAGTTCTAGAGCCTTCAAATGTTTCTTTAGGAAAGTCTGGCAGCTAGATTAAAAAAAAAAAAAAAAAAGAACCAGGGTATTTGCTAAAGAAAAAAAAAAACCTGTACATACCCCCCTTCATCCCATGGATTTTAAACTCCAGATTTCTCACCCTGCAGAAACCATGAGGAAATTAATTAAAACTCTCCTTCCTGCTTGTTACCACCACCATACCTGTTAGTTACACAAGCTATAATAAATATTTAAGCGTATTAGTTTCTACTGGAGAAAGGCCATAGCCATCTGGCAAAGGGTCAGTACTTCAGTACATGTCTTAAACTCAACCTAGCATAACTAGATGATATACAAAAAGTATTTTTCACCTGTTTCAGTTTACTGATTATTTCCCGAAGTTGTTTTTCCACACTAAAAGCAGATTTTACAGCTCTCCAATGGATCCAGTATTTCTGGCACCACGCTGAAGGAGACTTGCTGAGAAGAGAAATACTTGCATTATAAAGAAGCCCTTTGTAAACTGAAGGCAGAAAGTTGCCTCTATTTTTTGTTATAGTCGTACAAAGAAGGCAACCTACACAGGCAGATACTTTGTTAGTTTAAATAATAGTTGTCTTGATAGAAATTACAGATCACAATAAGGAATCAATCTGCAGTTAGGAGTAAGTACAGACATGTACATATATGGAATATATTCAAAAACCATCTGCAGGTGGGAGTTAATGAGCAACACAAAACCACTTACTGTAAAGAAATCAGTTTATACCTTGTTTTGCACTGTTCAAAAATATTTAAGAGGGTTGCAAAGTCATTGCAACCTCCCACTTGTGAGGAAAGTTCCTGGTGTTGAAGTTCTGCCTCCTTTTGCTTCTGAGGATCACCTGAGGAAATAAGTTACACCTCACTTTAACAAAGTCATTTTTATTTATCACTCCTACTTTATCTTTTATTAGCACATCTTCAAAGTCTGTTCAACAGTCTTGTATCTTTATTCATGTTATTTTTAGATTTGTCTCTCCTCCACAGCTGCATTTACAGTTCTTCCCCCCTTTCCACTACTGCTGAACAAGAATACGTAGATGCTATTCAATCTGTAATTAATACCATTAGTCAGCGGTAGAGATGGAGGCTTCTAGTCCCTAAGAAAAGTTACTACATATTACTCTCACGACCAATTCAGATGCCAACGTGGAATCATAAAGGAACAGCAACCCTAAACAGCTCACAGGGATCAAGTGGAAATTTTGACTGAGGGAAAAAAGCAAGACTGTTGGAACCACCCCATCACAGCAGCTAATCTGTTTAATTCAGCTTTTGTCCTACTACTCAAGTACATTTGTAATGGAAGTCTTAAAAAAAAACAGTCTAGAAAACAATGTCATCCATGAATTTAGTAGAAATTTGCCTTCATTAAATGCTACAAATGTACTAGTAAAAGCAAAAACATTTCTAAAATGTTATTTCAAGTTCTGAGTATTCCCTTAGTAGAGAGGGATAACGCTGCTGAGACCAATGTATTGCATTGCTGCTGCACTGCAGATATCAGAAATTTGTGGGTACTACCAGTAACACTGATGAAGGAAGGGGGCCTGTTCATATACATATCACACACAAACAAGTGTCTTCAAAATGGCAGGTCTCTGTGTTTGTGTCCTAATGTGTGCTGGAGAGTAACGAACGTGTGCTCTGGCTAGCTGGACAGATAACGAGTGCATATTGCCAGATGGAGGATGGGAAAACAAAAGCACGTTTGTGGCAGTGGGAAAGACCCCAGAGCAGAACCCAGACTATCAGTACTATCAGCAGTGTCTAGCTGTTGCACTAACAGGCACAGTTAATAGACTACAGAGATAACTGGACAAAAGCCAATGAGTGACTTGAATGGACAAAGGTCTCTCACAAAGATCGTGCTACACAGTCTTTTCTCAGCTGGGGGTGGGAAGGTGTGCTGGGGAATCAGGCTGAAGAGAAAAGGAGATGGGAAGGAGGACGTGGGAGACTGGGTTTAGCTATCAAGAGGTGCTAGCCTGGAACGCCAGCAAAATCACATTTTCCATTAAACCAGAAAAAAATGGAAATGGAGGCAGTGACAAGTTGAACTTCTCACGTTAACTTAAAAGCTTTACCTATTCAGTGTTACTGAAGAGAGAAATCCATCCAGAGGTGACCCCATTCCTTAAAATTTAATTAATCCGCTCCTCTGGCTTAAAATTAGACCAACAGCAGACACCACCAATAAAACATCTGCTGTGGTGTGCTCCCTCCCCCTTCACCCCAAAGCACAGCTTTCCTCCTATGACCTCTCAGCGCTCCATTAGCTTACCCAGATGTTACTTTACAGCTCCCAGCCCTGGGACAAACACAAACCAATTCAATGCTATCTTGAAGCCTTTGGAATAGCTGTTGTCTGATTCCTAGTGTGCAAAATGTCCTAACTCCAAGACCACAGAAAGCTGTAAAAATATACAGGCACATGTATATTTGCCCTAATCTTAACATCCTTCCCTACAGATCTTTCTCTGGAGACAACGTGCTGCACACGAGGAATCTTCCTCACGCTGCAATATACGTGTTATTTGAAGTGTTAGTTTAAGGTGAAGCAGTGTGTGCTGCCCAGCCACTGCCTGAGATGTCCCTGTCCAAGCTGAATTCCCCACATTCCCAAGGCTGCTTTGAGGTAAGGGCCTTCCTACCTGGACGAATGAAAACATTTTCCACAGACAACATGGCTGCTATGGGAAGCAGCATATCTTCACAGTCAAGAGAAGCGGCTTTTATGACAGCACAGGTCAGGTTAGGAGGGAGGGGAAACTGCACCAGGAATTCACCCAGTCTTGTCACGTGGCCTCTCCTTATTGCAGGAAAAAACAAACAAAAAAACAACACAGATTCATCAACACTATGCTTAAATGTAAACGGGAACAAGCACACACCATGTTAGCCACCATATATGGATAAAGAGCAGGAAATAAATGCTTCCCTCTGAACTGTTCGAATACCACAATCTGCGTGCACCCAGACAGGTGCTAGAGACATACAGCAAGTGTCACTAGCAGAAGAGCCCTTCACCCTTCTCCAGTTTGCCTGTGCCTACTTCATGGCAGGCAAGGCTATTTAAGTGTATCGTATGTTTAACATTAAGATTTTTTCTAAGAAGAATTCCTGGAAGCTTTGGATAAGATCTCCCTTCCTGTCTTGAGTTCTCCAATGGGTCTCACAGCCAGTGCATAAGTACCTTCGTCACATCAGTCTAAGATCTGCTATCAGGAACTGCTGCACAGAGAGTTGAATCTGTATGTTGTTATTCAGGAACTCTAGGACAACATGAAGAAATTAAACTCTCTCTGAAGTCCTAAGCTATGCTCTAATTCTAAGTTTACAATGAGTATATTAAAACCCAATAGTTAACTTCCTGGTCAAATGAGGAAACAAGTTATTGCTGGGGAAAGTCCTTTAGCCCAAGTGAACAGCTCATTAACAACAATTGAACCATTAAATTTAAATTCTTGCAGTGACTACACCCCTTTATTTTTTACCTGTCAATAGCATCACACTGGTAAAGTTGCTTGAGAGCTTCTAAAATATGCCTCTCTTCAGGACGGTCCAAATAAGGAAATCTATAGTAAAAAATGAAGTAAAAATCTCACTGTTCAGACTCAGATTAGCTTTGTTAATTTTCATATTTAGTAAAATACTTTTATAAGCTTCCAGTAGAAGTTACTGACCAAAGAGATGACAAACATCTTCAGTATATGGGTGTATTACTAAACACACAGCTTCACGATGTAGAATTACAACAGCAGACCCAGCATGGCCTATGAAAAGATTAGCTATATTTTCTGCATGATTCACCCTAAATTTAAACAATTCCACAGAGAGCTGGCTTTTGCGCTATCAGTATTTCAAAGGAGCACTATTCCTTTCAGAGATAAGGAGGTAGTTTTGGCAGAACCTCACACTGAACTTGGGCTCAAGATCCAATCTGGCATTAAAGATTCTGAGAAGAACAGCAGAAAAGCTGACAAGCTGATTGTATTGTCCCGTCACAGTTGGCCAGGGACCTAATCCTGCCTCCTGCCAATAGGCTCTCGGTGCCTGTGCTGCTTTGCCTCTGAGACCTCAGGAAGAAAGTGATAATCCCCCTGCTCCACGGAGGTTACCTTATGACATCATGCACAGAAAGGCACTTCAAGGTCAGGATCACAGATGTCAGACTGGTTCTCTTGATCTCTGGGACCGTGTGATCAGGCATACACTGCTCCCAGAACTCTTTGCTGTATAGCCGGTAGCTTTTTCCGGATGATGTCCTGCCAGCTCGGCCAGCTCGCTGCATTGCTTCACTCCTGCCAGCACACAAGGGCAGGGAAAAAAAAAAAACACAAAACAATAAAAAAAGAAAAAAAACAACAACCTTGATTCATTCTGTTTTTAACCAAAGCATCACACTGTAATAATAACAAATATCAATTTCTGTGCTTGTAGATGGAAGACTTAATATACTGTGCAGCAACTGAGAAATGCAGCTATACAAGAAACAACAAAATGAAGAAACAATTCTATTCAAAGGAAGAATCTTTTTTTTATTTAATCTTTTCTGAATCAGACTGTTGTATTGAGCAAACATGTGAGCCACTGTCCAGACTACAGACAATACGCTGTCAACTCCTCCTTAATGCCTGTGATTTCTTATAGGAAGTTACATGTTCTGAACAACTTTCTGCGCAGCAAACAAAATGCTTTTGAATTACGAAGCCTCAAAAGACCCCACTTCCCTCTTGTGCTCCCTCTTTTTTCTTCTTTTGTAAGAGCACCTGAAACACAATTTTGTCAGAGCACCTCCCAGAAACACCAAGCAAATCACCTTTTTCAAACTTACTTTGAAATGGGAACCACCTCCAGTATGTCCAAGCCAACTCGTGGGTTATGATTCAACTGCTTCACAAATCCACTGTCTACTACGTACCTGAAAAAGATTCACGCTGTCACAGAAGACAATAACAGAGGCCTCAATAGACAGACAGGCAAATGCCACATACATATAAGCTCAGAGCAAGAACACAATTGCCCTACATTTGCCGCAGAAGTAGTTGCACTTTGCTGGCCAGCTGCAGCCCTGCAACAATTTGATCTACAGGATGTTACAGATAACACCTCCCCACACCCAGCAACATTATGCTGATTTACTGGAGCTGATCTGATTTCAAATTAGGTTCCAACAACATTAGTCATTTGTAAGACTACACAATAGCAGCTAAGGTATTTCATTTACCCACTACACAGACAAAAAGAAGGCAGCAGGTAATTTACCAGATGGGTAGAGAAGCAGAACGAAGTCAATGAGCTTTTCCAAATCTAGTACAACTTTCTGAATTATTCCCTCTATTACAGCTTTTATAAAGAATAGGAAACGATACCTGACTCCTTCAATTGTCAGAGATGTTGCAGCGATGTTTGTGGATACCACACATTTTCTAATGCCTGTGGGAGCTGGCAAAAATATTCTTTTCTGTTGATCTGAAATGACAGGCAGTCAGTAAAACAGTGCTCTGATATCAAATCATCTCTAACACTAGACAAACATACTCAAATATTTAGTGAAATTGATTTGAATGAAATTAGAAAAGGAATCACAAAACATTTCAAAATATCGATTAGATCTTATTTTAGCATATGTCAGGGAACAGAGAATATACTCTTTATTGTTTGCATACTCAAGAAGATTTTGAGA
This sequence comes from Netta rufina, assembly GCF_964035555.1. Classification (NCBI taxonomy): domain Eukaryota; kingdom Metazoa; phylum Chordata; class Aves; order Anseriformes; family Anatidae; genus Netta; species Netta rufina. Next base: position 9,102,307 of record NC_140145.1, on the reverse strand, counting down.
TCAAGAAAGACCAACTCTCCTGGATATTTCCTAACATAAAGCTAGGAAAAAATAAATGCCACCTGGTCTTAACGGAATCTTCAAGAATGATTTGAAGGGTTTCAACATATCAGAGCAAGTGAAGGTGAACATGAAAAGATTCAGATAAACCCCTCATGCTTCCAGCAAGTATTCTTCTAACATGTAAAAAAGTAACAAACGCAGTTTCCTTTAATTCACTTACATTTCCAAAAAACAACAGAAGGAGGTAGAAATTCAGCCTTCTCCTGAAATTTATTTTTTAAGACATGAAACTTCAAAGTATCAAAATCTCCTTAAAATTCTTTCCTGTGTATTTAAAAGGCTGAAATACAATGGCATCTGAGAAACCACCAAAAAAGGAATTAAAAAAATCTGTCAGAATCTATCACCTAGCAAGGATGGAGAAAGGAAGAAGCTACACCTTTCATTTATGCAACTTCTCATTTCGCTCTTTGAAGAAGATGAAAACTTTCTGCAGATCTTTCCCAGATAATTTCTCTCAGCAACACTTCCAGATGAAAATTATTGCTGTCCTGCTCTTCTGAGCGCTTATTCAGCCTCTTGGCATTCTACACACCACACCCACACGTTTAAACATCACACTTGAGATCATCTGAAAATACAGCGCCTGTGTTCAACAGAGGTCAAAGTGCCTTTGCTTTTTTAACTCTTCAAAATTAAATGTGATATTGCTGCCAAATAAAACAGAGTGACTCACTCTGATAACCTATTCTTTCTATATTGCGTAACGCTGTATTCTTTCAATCTTCTTTTACAGGTCTACTCTCATCTTTGAAAATATACTGGCAGTATCTTTTCCATATAAAATAAAACGAAAGTAAAATGTGAGGTCCCTAAATATAATAACTGAACTTCCAGTGTTGCAATATCCCCTTCCTAAGCCGGAGAAATTGATGCTATGTGAAGCAATTCCTGCTATTTCCACCATTTCCAGTGGATACAAATTTTAGCTGGAGGCTTCTGTGCCAGTGCAGAGAAAGATTAAGTGTCATTAGTTTATGAACACCACAAAAACAAACAAACAAAAAACCTACACACGCAATAGTGCTACAACATTGTAACAAATAGGTTAATGAATCTCATTTCCCCAGTCACAATAAAAATACCTGTGTAGGATGTTGTTTATAACAAGTCTTGCAGTTAACATCTGCATTAATTAAATTCCATAAGACATTATTTGCTCTTACCTGTTGACATCGACCCATACAACGGTAAGATAAGCAGGCCTTCAATGGATCGATCGTGTACTTCATATCGGTAATCAATAGACTCTGCTTTCTTGAAAAGGAGGTCGCAAGCTTTTTCTATTTCGTTTTGACCTGAAAAAACATACAAGAGCATTTACGTGACCTGTTCAGCCACCACTCTGCCTTCCTCGTCTGCAACATCTCTGCACAAGGCTTCTGCCAACGTTGCGGTCACCCATCCCACTGCGAGAAGGAAGTGGTATTTATGAGTTAGCCTCTGCAGTGAGGATCCCGTCTTCCCACAGTACCTCTCACCAAGGCTTTTCCCTAAAAGATGACTGTGCAAGAGCTTCATGTCACTTTCAGTGCCTGGCGCACACTCTGATGTAGGTTTTTGGAGTTAAATAAATTCGTCCTTCCCAAGTTAACAACTAAACAGAGCAATACAAATATTGAGCTAGTTTGACACAGGAAGAAAAGAACATGTACAAGTCTTGTACATACTTTTCATAGCTGATCTCATAGGCCTGGATATACCTTAACGTGCTGTGAAAGCAATCACTTCACAAGATTGTCTGTCAGTCTGCAGCTCTCCTTTCTCTACTTACCGCTCTGGAACAAACTGTAAAGTCATGGGAAGGTTGTATTGGTTTTGCTGACAACAAAATACTTTCCCTGGAATGCCCACTAGTTGTTGAAATAAAGATTCTCACCTGTCAGGAAAACCAAGATGTCACCTTCTGGTTCATTTAAGTGGATATCCAATGTCACCTTCACAGCCTGAAAGAAGCAACAAACAAGCCAATATCAGCTGGAAACAGAACCTCACTCTTTCAGAGACCTTATGGTACTAATTATTTCCTGCACCATGCAGAGATGGTGAGAACACAGCAATCCAGCAGCTGAGTCTTGTGGTCTTTAACAGATGACAAACCTACCAAGAACAGAGAACATAACACAGAGTAAAACAGGTCAGACCTCCGTAACATATGCGGAGCTTCCTGTGTCCCGTGGGCTGAGCAGGTTGCAGAATATCTCCTTTACTGGGTAACTTCTTCCTGGAATGTGCAGCACTGAGCAGTGTCCAAAGAACTCTGACAGCTTGTCTACCTCCAGGGTGGCAGACATCACCACCACTTTCATGTCCGTTTTCCTGCCCGCTGGTTTCTTCTGCAGAAATAATTTCTTCAGCAAACCAAATAAAATATCCTAACAAAATAAATAAAAAAAGGCAATTTATGTTAGTTCCTCATTCTTCCTAGAAGTGCCTGATGAACAAAGAAGGGACTGAGTTTTGGTCATGGATATAGAGAAGACAAAAGCTACATCTTCAGGGCCTGAGCACTCAGAAGAACACATACACTTAGCCTGGTCATCTCATAAGAACGCAAATTAGTTTCTAGAGTTTAATTAACGTCTCATCAGTTCTTCTCACAGCCTATAAATGGAATTATTTGCTTTTCATTTTTATATTGTCATGGTCAAGTCAACTAAAAGAAAAAAATACCTCAGATCAATTAAAAAAAAAAAGTTATCTTCATCCAGTATATATGTTACCTGACTGAGTGGACACCCTCCTTTGTTGTACTACTTATTATTTGGACTTCAGCAAATTTATTTTACTCTGCATTGCAGTGGATTAAAAATCTGCTCTTTTTAGTTAGTTACAGGTGATGGAGCAGTAACTTCTTACATCACTCTAGCTCAATTACTTGCAATACTCTCAGATGCTCGAGGACAGAAGTGGGATGCAGAAAGCATTGTGTCTTTTCCCCAGGCTGACTAGTAGGTTGTTTTCCCTGTTCCCATGGCTCACTACTTAGGACTGTCTGGACATCGATTCCCTGCTATTGCCAGCTCTTTGGCTTCCCCATGTTCTCTCTCTCCCACCCAATGTCTGTGACACAAAACAGCCTCTTGAGGACTGAGTGACTCGAGTCTCACTGCTCACCACAGCAGGGTCAGACTGACATTTGACAGCTTTCAGCACTTAGGTCAGTCTGGATACCTCCATGACCCCCAAACCATAATCTCTTTGCACAGTCATATACACACCCTGCGAAACGTTAGGCCTTACAGTGAGAGAGATGTTTCAGGCTGGTTTCTGTTTGTGGGTGGTTTTTTGGTTTTTTGTTTTTTTATTTGGTTGGTTGTTGCCTTTTTTTTTTTTTTTTTTGAGGGGACGAACAGGGGGGACACTGCTGTCCAGTGCCAGCCAATATTTAAGTGCTGTCAAACACAACAGCTACCACAATTTCAACTAGATTACAGGCAGCATCTTATTTTCAGGATACACAGCATGCAACAAATCAAGCAGTGATCCTGTGGTCTTAGGGCAGCAAAAGGATAAAGCACATCTGTAGAAAGTCAGCCAAAAACCTTGAGAACCATGCTCATTACCTTTTTGAGCAATAAGAGAGACAACATTTCTAGAGGTCCATACAGACACAGTGCCAGGACTCCTGAGATCTTGTCTTACTGCAGGAACTGACCCACTGTGAAAGATTTTTAGGGAGTCACTTAGCCTGTTCCTTGCTTTGGTAAAACTCTTCTGTCATTAAGTACAGAGGTAATTTCAAGATGCAAACCTCTTACAGAACCTTCAGTTGAAAATAGACCAGAAGGAAAGAGTACCACACCTGTATTATTTTTACCAATGAGTTCAAATTTCCCCTTTACCAATACCAAACAACACTCATGTTTAAGGTGACACTCACAGTGCTAAGGCTCCGCTCGTGGGCTTCATCCAGAATGATGACACTGTACTTGCTGAGAAGGGGGTCGGCCAAAATATGCCTCAACAAGCAGCCATCCGTCATGTACTTGATGGCAGTATCCTGAAAGGTTCAATTAGACCTTCATCTGTCACCCTGATTATTTACATCGATACAGGTCACATACTCACCCAGCAGACACACACATACATGCTGGGATTATAACACACAACTTTACCCACAGCATCACAAGTGTCTGGCAGCGTTCATCGTGGTGGGGCATGGGAACAGGCTGCTAAGAGAGGCTGTGGATGCCCCATACCTGGAGGTCCTCAAGGCCAGGCTGGATGGGGCTTTGGCCAACCTGATCTTGTGGGTGTTATCCCTGCCTGCAGCAGGGGGATGGAACTGGGTGATCCTTCAGGCCCCCTCCAACCCGAGCCATTCCATAACTCTACGATAAGAAGTGAGCCCTGTGACAACCCAACCACAGCTCCACCCCGCCGGGACAGCCTCCCAGGGTCTCACACTTCCACCCCACATCCCCCGAGCACCCCCTGCTCCCTGCCCAGCACCCTACCTGCGAGGAGCAGTCGTCGAAGCGCACCTGGTAGCCCACCACGGTGCCCAGTGTGCAGCCCAGCTCCTCAGCCACCCGCTGCGCCACCGACACGGTTGCGACGCGCCGGGGCTGGGTGACACCGATGGCCCCGTGCTCGGCCAGGCCTGCGGGGAGAGAAACGGGGGCATCAGGGGGCTAGGAGGGGCTGGGGGGGGCTGAGGGAGACTAAGAGGGGTTGAAGGGGGCCTGGGGGACTAGAGGAGACTGGGGGAGGATGAGGGGAAGCTGAGAGGAGACTGGGGAGGGTCTAAAGGGGGCTAAATGGGGCCGAAGGGGGCCTGGGGGTCTAGGGGAAGCTGAGGGGGGGCTAGGGGAGACTGGGGGGGGCTATGGGGGACTAAGGGGGACTGGGGAGGACTAAGGAGGTCTGAGGAGATCCTGGGGGGGGGCTAGGGGAGAGTGGGGAGGGTCTAAAGGGGACTGGGGACGACTGAGGGGGACTGAGGGGGGCTGAGGGGCCGACCCCCCCCTCACCCCCCTACAGGCTCCCGAGGGGCTCCGGGAGGGGCGGGGGGGGTCTCCCCCCGGCCGTTACCTGCCTCGAAGAGGTACCGGGGCAGCTGCGTGCTCTTGCCGCTGCCCGTCTCGCCGGTGACGATGAGGAAGGGCTGCCGGCTCACCGCCTCCACCAGCGCCCGGCGGTAGCGGCGGATGGGCAGGCGGCCGCCCTCCATGGCGGCGGGGGGACCCCCGCCCGCCCCCTGCCCCCCGCCCGCCGCCCGCCGCCCGCCTCCCCTCACGCGAGCCCCGCCCCCTCGGTGACGTCACCCCCCGCGCGGGAGCGCCGCCGCCGCGCGCACAAAGGTGACGCAGCGCGGCTCGTCGCCCCGCCCACCCCCCAAAACCACGCCCACTGTAAGCTCCGCCTCCCTCTCCATGCAGGCCCCGCCTCTCTCCCCGTGTAGGCCACGCCCCCCCCCCGTACAGGCCCCGCCCCTCATAGCCCACCTCCTCCCCTCAGGCAGCCCCACACAGCGCCTCACCCCCCCCCAGCCTCCTGTAACCAAAATGGTTGTTTTTTACCCCAAATCGCCTAGGGGCCTGGCAGGGGTGAATTACAGTGTGAAATCAGAGGGACTGCAGCGGTTCCCTCGCAGTGCCTGAAATACCCCTTCACCTTCCCTGGGGTGTAAGGAGGAGATGTAAGGGAAAATGGCTCAAAACCCCCAAATGTCTCAGAAGCACCATTCGGCCACACCAGGCCTGGCATTTCCCCGTAACGACCGAATTCAGGCATGGCCTGAAGGTGGCAAGCGATGAACGCCTAACAGATGAGGCCAGGCTGCAATCCCAGTCCCCAGACTGAGCGTGGCTGCGACAAATTCCTGCCAACGCACAATTTCTGCACCATGCTTTGTCTACGCCGTGACGTCCTTTCCCATATGGGCCCTGGGGGTGTTAATGTTTCACCCTCCACTGGGGTGAGACCCGCACAGATGTTAATGGTTCACCCTCCGTTGGGGTGAGAGCCGCGCCGTGCGTTTGTCGTGGTGTCAGCCCGAATTAGGCCACCTACTGACTCCATTTACTGCCAGCTGCCTCCCTTCGTGCCTCTGACACAATGGGAGAAATATTCACCTGCTGGCTCAGGCCTCAGCGCGAGGGCTGACCAGGAAATGCTTGCGAAGCACTCTAGACCTGGGAAAATATTACCTCAGTCCCCACGGTTGCCAGATTCAGATATTTCTAAAGCCTATAAATATTTGTTTAGTCTGTCTCGAAACCAGCATGGTAAAGTCGTGGCAGATAAGATGTTTTCTGCCCTTCCTCATTAATACAGCCAGAGAGAAGAGCTCAGTGCAGGAAGCGTTTCATTACAGTACTACAGCTACAAAAGATACCTGGTATTGTGTCCCTGGGTTTATTACTTTGCAACCATCTTTGCCCCCCACAAAATAAATAAATAACAGCAAGACAAATCCCTTCTCCCAAAGCTACAAAAACTGTCCACCAGCTGCTGACAAACAATCGGCACGTACATGAAGAGTCATACTTTGGACAGCATTTAGGCGTTTAGGCATTCTGCTGGTACAGATCTTCCATTTCTGTCTGAGGCTGACCTGTAGCAATTACCTACAGTAACTTAGATGCTGTTCTGTAAGCACAAGAAGCACATCAGCCTGGCAGTAAGATGGCTCTAACCATTCTATAGCTCTGATCACTTAGGTACATAATGGAACATGTCAATCTGCCGTATGCTGTTGCATCCCTTTGTGAAAGCGTATCATATTTATTTCCTCACAATGTACTAATGCCGTGTTGCCGCTAGTAACTTGCTCAGTTAATGGTGATCATATACACTGCTTTACTATTTCCTACTGGAAACTTCAAACACACTTTTTGGTAGTCTTTTACTGATAATTTTTATTACATTATTATATGGTTTTCATAGATACACATGTATATACGAATGCATGCAGACATGCACATTCTACTTGATTCTATTTAAATCACATACTGCTTTTGGCGCGCACAGGGGTAGGTAAGGTTTTTCAATTTTCTTTTTTTGTCCTCCTAGCCTGGGAATAGCAGATTTGGGTTTAATCAGCCTCTTTGCAGTCCTGAACTTTGCCCTCCTGGAATACAGTGCCATTCATTTAAGGATTTCCCTCTGTCTAATAAACATTAATGAATCACACTCTACAATTCCCTTGTGATGTTATCTTGGTTTCACAGATGGGGAAAACAGAAACAAATTAAGGGGTCTGCGCACACCACAAATCAAAGGCAGAGCTGGGAGAAGAACCCAGTAATCCCAGCACAATTCCCTGCTCTAATAACTCTGTAAAAATGCATCTCTACCCACACAGCTGCTTTGTCAGTAACTGTGCTACACAGGGTAGCATGGTGACTTTCAGGCTAGCCAGGAAGACTGAAATTGCTCTTTTCCTAAGGTTTAGCTTTACACATAATTGCAAATTACATGTAAAGGTGATAGAGGGCTGCAGCTCGGCCAGCTTCCTGTACTGAATTACCCCTGAGGATGTCTTTTTTCGTTTCTGAGCAGAGGATATCTTTTCTCTTCTGATGTGCAGAGAGATAATGGGATATGGTGAATATTCCAATCCCTTGTGGTACACAACAGATTTATTGCTCTTCCCAGAGGAGAGGCCCAGGTTCCTGAGGAATTTTCTTGTCCTTACTCTGGACAGAGCAGTCCATTCCACGATGAACATGACATCCCTTGACGCTTGTGAAGGAAACCATATCTATTAATTACATTGAGCAAGTGAAGACTGGTAATTGCTTTGTGCCCGTGGAAAGTAGGGCCACGTTTTAGAAGAAAGATCCCTGAGCTTTAATTTCACTACTGACAAAGAGCATAGCCCGAAGTTCCCACAAGCCGTGCTCCTGTCAGCCGACCAGCAGTTCTTCTGTCAGCCAGGATTTCTGCGGCACTGGCTCTGAGCTGTTATTGGAAAAGCGTTATTCTTAAAACAGAGAATGAAGGTGTTAGACACAGCGAAAAGCAAAACCCCTTTACACTGCCATCTGCTATCTTAGAATGCCTTGCCACAAAACATTTATGAATTGACAAGTTTTATTTCAAATTTTCCTCCGCTTGTTACAGATTGCTTCTTTCTGAAGACAGGATCAGACGCCTTAGCCTTTCTCCTGCGCACCGAATAGATTTGCCTGGAGCTTAGTTCCACAGAAAACACGAGCCTACAGTCTGCAAGCACAGCCAGGTTACTCAGAGACGCCTTCGCAGGTTTCTGCTAAAAAATACTGCAGGGAAGGAGAATGGGGAGGCAGCACTGTGCAGTATGCACTGAGGCCTGTGCCTGCCTGAGGGCACCTGAGATTTGCCTGCTCATGGCCACAGCCAGGATCTGGCCCGAAGCGAGACACAGGTGCAGGATCAGGTCTCAACACCCCAGCTCTGAGAACATTTCTGCACAAACCTTGCTGTGCTCAGTAGAAGAGACCTGGCTTGCCCACTACAAGCCCCGACTGTTTCTCTTAAAACCCTATTTTCTTTCAAGTTGGTCTATGACGGGCCAGCAATTAATTTTGTTAATTTACCACCCTCACACGTACTCCTGCATCACCCTTTTTAAATTTAACCACAGTGTCAGACGTGTCAGACCCGCAGCTGTTTCCGAGGCCGCACACAAGTGATTGCTGCTGCTGCTGCCAGGTGCCAGCGTGCACAAAAAGGTCACGGGCCGGAGGATTCGGCATGGCTCAGCTGTCCTCATTCACACACAAGGCACGGTCTGTCCGTCCGTCTGTCTGCCTGCTCATACACAGCAGGCAGGTGAGGAGCTGAATATTGGTAATGATCCCATGGCAATCGTAGAAGCCACGGGCCTCCACCTGAAGCATTTCCCTGACTCCAGGCCTGTGGTACCTGTGGCACTGAAAGCTGATGGTGATTTTAGGAATGCCTCACACCTACACTTCTGTTACAGCCCATGGGAGGCTTCTAATCTTTCTGTGTACTAGGCATGATTATTGTTCTCCTGACTTCCTTATCAGATGTGATAAATCAATAATTTACGTTCCCATTAGAGTGCACCACAGCTATGATTATATTTATTCTATGAGTGTAAAGTAAGCAGATATCCTAAACTGTCTTGGAATTGTCTTCTTGTGTATGTGGCAGCACCTCCTACCACCCAAAGTAGTTTTATTTCCCCAACTGTTCAATCTAGGACAAAACACTACACTTTTGTTCTATATTAGGACTGCCGCACAAAGGCAGCTGACTGGTTTCACCAACTCGGTGCTCACAGAGGGGACTGTGGAGGACAGGTTAACCCCTGGCCTGAGCTTTTCTCACAGCAAGTCATTAAGAAAAGCCAGATCTCCTCCATGCTCTCCCAAAATCAGGTGGTGATGAGCTGCATGCACCCACTGCCTTCCTCCTCTTCCCATGACCCACAGGGTCAGGTCCATCTTCTGCTTCCTTCCGCAGCCTTGCTATGGAGCTTCTTCTCCCAGTGCGACAGGGTCTCCCCAGAACCCTTGGGAAATCTTTTTGGTCAAAATTCCCCTCATTGCCTCCTGTGGTTGCCTTCATGACACGTTTTCTGGGCCACCATGAGCAGCTCACAGGCTAGGCCCAGCCACCATTGAGGTGTCTCCTTGCCTCAGATGCGGCCTTCAGATCCAGAAACAAGGAAATGGGCCTACCAAACAGACCACAAAAAACTTGTATTTCATCTATGATTCTATGGAGCAGAGGTTGCATTATCCAATTTCCTCTTGTCCCCACGTTTAACCCTTCAGTATCATCAGCTGTGGATGTCCGTAGCACCCAGCAACAAAGGCAGAGCCTATGACAGCCACACACGAATGGATTCGTTCATCCACCAGCACTGGAAAAAAACTAAAACAAAACCAAATCCCCAGCCCTGCGTAATTGTGGCCCTGTTATTCATAGATCTTAAATTGTACTCCTTCATGAATTTTAATGTGCAGTCCATTTTCTCTCCACTAATCCTACATTAGGCTGGAAGCCTTTAAAGACTGAACATTTGCCCTCCTTAGCTCTTTATTCCCTGCAGCATCGCAGCGCGGTGTCCCAAGGCATTGCCCTTGTCGCAGCTGGTCTGGCAGCTAGGCTCAAAGACGTCAAAGTGCTTCCTTATTAGATACTCCCGTTTCGTGCACCCGTGATAAAAGCAGCTGGCCTGTTGAATAGACACCCTGGTAAGAGCAGCTTATGTATTTTGTCCATGATCTGTTGGCATGGATATGAGCTGCGCAGCACATTTGAGATAACACCTGCTTGTGAATCTTTAACTCTGCGCTTCTATAAATCTCTTCTTCTAGATAATCTCCACAAGGCACTGGGAACCAGTGAAAGTCCCCTGGGAAGTTCCCCTTTCACAGGAATTGCAGAATTACTGGGTTGTTACTGGTAAGTGACAAAGCACAGTCAGTTGCACACCGACACAGACCAAAAGGTGCTCAGCAGTCTTATTTCAAATGGCATTTAGATGTGAAAGCCAGACAGACCCATTAGATACTCTAATCTGACCTTCAGCAAAATGCAATCTGAGCCTGTTATTTCGCTACTAAATTTAGTAATTTGTTCAGCGGAGGTGATTCTTCCAGAGGGAAGATACCGAGGCTTGGTTTGAAAAGACGACGAAGCAACAGCTTTGTGTGGCAAGCCAGCCGAGTAAAACACTCTGCCAGTCCCGCCACAAGAGAGACAGTCTGCAGCATGCCAAGGCAAGGTGTGCTCTTCTGCAAATTGGTAAGGATATAGCAAGCCCTTCCATGTGTCTCACAGAGCCTTGTGAGAGGAAAAAGGGATACTGTAAGTTCCTCAACTATAAAGCTCTAAAAATACAGGATCTTTGATGTATAAATGCATGCTAAGGACCTTTTTGGCCCTGCCTGCAAACGTTCCCAATTCCCACTAATTTCACTTTGCTTGCAGAACCAGCAGTAATATTCCTTTTCTGAGATATACAGAACATACTCGGTATTTTAATGACTCTGGCCCCGGGGATACTTTGTGCCGCACAACAAGCGGGCACAGGCAGAAATGAATCTGACTTAAAATCTGATTTGATTTAAACAACACTGACCTTATGAGAAGTGTGGAGTCCGAACCAGGCCTGCAAATCCCATCTGTTTCTTATTTCTATAATGGGCAACCTAAAACCCTAAATCCAAACAGCTCTGAGCTTTGAATCCAAATTTTGCAGCTTGAGTCCATTACTAGCAATGACGACTGCTAGCCCAGCACAGACTTCCTTCTTAAATTGTACACCGTGATTTATAGCACGACATTAAGTGAAGGAGGCGTACAGCAGGTTGGCTAACAGCTAATCTGAAAGGTGCTTGGAGGCAGAGCCATGGGCTGCTGGATAAGTTGACTGCATATTTTGTCCCCATAAAATTGTTATCACACTGCTCTTGTGCTTTAGTGGTGTTTTCAGGGTTAACGGATGCTTGAGAACCACTCAAATGTTCCTCTGCTATTAGGAGCTAATGAAAACCTGTGCTATCTCAGCATGTAGTGTTATATTAAGTTACAGGTTTTGCTGTTTTCTCATCTTTTCTCTCTAGATAAAGTGGAATTTGTTGTCAGAAAGAAGATGTAATCTGTAAAGCAAGCATCTCTTTAGCCTTTTATGAAAAATAAAAGAGCGAGTATTCAGAAAAATCCTTGCCTCTGTCCTTTAATTCAGAAGAACAAAGATGGTGAAGGCTCTTCTCTGAACATGAGATGAATTTGCCAATACCATTCCCATTAGCACAGAATAAACCCTTTAAATATATAATGGCCTGAGTACAATACAGATTAGAAAAGTAAGTGTGGAACTGTAAGGGTCCTAATTATTTTTCACCCATCCACCTTTATATTAAACACAAAGTTTTGATGCTTCCCCAGATGCTGGGTGAATTATTGAATATTTTAAGCGATGCTGTGTTTATAGAGCTGCAATTACTCAGTATCTGCCTTTGTTTGGAGAAGAATCCCTGTCCCTCCTTGCTAATGGCTTCTTCTGATCTCATCCGATATGGAGGATTTCCTGGGCATATTAAAAACATTATTCACTCTGCCTTTTTAGCTTAGCCAAAAGATTTAATGACTTCAGCATCAGAACTGTCTGTTTCGCTCTATTTGATCTAGACTTACTCAATGATGACCAATGCTGAGCACTGTGCTTCCCACATATGTGGAGCTGAGGAACTGAAGGAGATCTTTAACTGGATAGACTACAGATTATTTGGGGTAAGAACTGTAGTACTTAGCACAGCTGAGCTGTACTTCCAGGTGTCCAAGGCACTCAGAGGTTTGTACTGCCTTGTCTCACTGCCAGGGCTGGGAGAGCAGGAGCTGTTTTTTGCACAAGGGACCTTTGTGCTTTACCTGGGCTCCCCGTTACATAGCCCAGCTAAAGCCTGACCCTTCTGAGACCTTGTTGGTGCAGTGCTGGATCCATCCCGGGCTGGATGGAGCTGGTACCTAAGTCCAGGGCGTCTTGCACTGTGTATGAAATGCTCTGCAGCAAGCTGCCCTGTAAGGGTGTCTCTTGGCGTTTGTGCACAGTCCACGTTTCCTGACTTAAACACAAGCTTCTTGAGTGACATTCCAAGCCTAAGCAAAAACCACAAAAAGCCAAGGAGAAATTCAGGCCTGCTGCTCATATGTCCCTTAATCTGGAAAAGCTCAGAAATACAATTCCCTGCACCCTGAAGCAGAACAAAATGACCTTGAAATAGCAGCCTGTGTCGGGGATCAGATCTTTTTGCAGCATATGGGATTCCAGTTCAGCCTCTTGCAGGCACTGCAGGGCAGCACCCTGCCCCTCTGGCACCGCCGGGACCACCGGCACTGGGCTTCTTTCCAGAGTATTTGCCACCTGAATCTGTCACTCACTCCAGGATTTAGAATGTCTCCATCACATTCAAACCCTGGGTAAACCGCGTTGCTGATGATGATTTCAAATCTGTTCTTTTTTTTCCCTGTTCCCCTACATTTTGAGATGTTTAGTTGAGATGCAGCACCAGATAGACTCCAGTAAGCTGGTTCATCTGGTTCATGATGCTTAAAAAAATCAGAATCACTGCTTGCTGGTCCCACCCCTTGCAGTGCAGGACACTGCCTCAGCACACCGCGTGCTGTGGATTTCAAATCACTGCCGAGTGCCGGGGGATGTGGTCAGATTCCTGTTTGTCTTCTGTTCCAAGGCACGAACAAAAAAAAATTATTGTCATAGTTCCCCCTTTCTTCAGTGGCCACCCACATGCTTATGATGCTGCAGCAGTTTTACACGGCACTGCAGGGTGAGCAAAACCAAACTGCAAGCACGACGCACTTATGCATCTGTGCGACTGAAAATCCATCCATCTGTAATAATTTCCAGATGAAAAGCTCATCAGACACGTCTACTACACACGTTAATAACTCACACTAGTGCACACTGACAGAAATACTGATTTTTCCCTAATTAGTTTTTTCTGCCTCGAAATATGGTTTCCTCTGCTTGCTGTGAATTGATCTTTTCACCCCATCTACTTAGCAGATCTACAATTTACTATTCAATTAACATTTCACGAATGAAATTGGTTTGTGATGCAGTCACCCACTCCCAGCATGAACTACGGATTTCTGCATTACCCTGGCACTGCTCTGCAATCCCCCAGGGCAGTCTTGCACCTCTTCTTCTGATGTCCCCCCCCCCAAAAAAAAAAACAAAACAAAACAAAAAACAAAACAAAACAAAACAAAAAACCTGCAAAAACAGGGAGAAATTATTAAGGAAAAGAAACCACTGGGAGCTGGTGGGCTGCAGGTAGAATTTCACCTTCATAAAATGTTACAGCCAGGAGCAGGGCACAGCACGGCTGGGAAAGGAGCATCCTGCACCCTGAGGCTGGATGGCGATGCACAGCTCAGGGCGCTGCCTGTCGGGCTGGGAAGCATCAGAAAAGCACCGGCGACGAGCAGAAATATGGCAAACACGATCCATGCCAAGACTGGAGGAGGAAAGGCTGGAGAGAGACATGGAAACAGTCTTCAAATATGTAATAAAGTGCAAAAAAAAAAAAAAAAGATGCAAAAAATAAAGCCAAACCCAAGTGGCTGGCCAGGACCAGGAGCGGCAGCTGCAGCTCACAACATTTCGGAGCCCTGGGGAGCCACCACATGCCCCCTCCCCCCCAGCAGGCAGCTCCCAGCCCCATCCCAATTAACCGTCTCCTAATGACTTTCAGAAGTGTGAGGATTTCCTTAATTATACCACGCATTAGACTGTAATCAAGAAATCAATCCTCGCCGCCGCCCGAAGCGGGGCCACTCACGTGCAGCCCGTGGCAGGCGGGGAGAGGCGAGGTGGCAGACCCCGGCCAGGAGGGATCGGGCCCGTGCGTGGCAGCCACCAAGGAGCCCCCGGGCTTACAGGTGTGCAGCAGCAAACCTACAGGAACCGTCTGCCGTGCAAATCGGGTGTGGTGTGTAAAATAGGGGCGAGGAATGAGCACATTTGGTGCTTTTACAGATGCAAAGCCTGTCCCCCAGGATGGAGGCAGCATCGCCTGCTTGTGTGAACGTCCTGAACAGAAATAGAGATCACTGGGCTGCTGCAATCGGCTCTAGGATCAGGCTCCACTCACGGTGTCTGTCATCCGACAGAAATAGTGTCTAATTAAATATTAACCTCTGTGTTCACCAACGACACCTGCACGGGGTGATCTTAGAGGACGCCAAGCCCTGTGGCCGCACACGAAGTCCGGGCTGGGTGCCTGCGGGGCACAGTCCTGTGCCCTGAGCGGGCTGCTGGGGGTGTAGCAATTAAAAAGGTAGGGAGATCAAACGTTTTCAGTCCTTTGATCTCCAAGTGTGAAATCTGTGGGTTGCTTCCCATGCAGGCTGCGTCTCCAGGCAGAGCAAGGGAGTGGGAGAGGAGAAGTTGCCCTTCGCTGCTCACAGGAAGGGTTTTTGTCCATAAAACGCAAATATGGGAAGCAAAGATGTGATGCAGCAGAAGGATTCAAGGATTCAAGCTAACGAAGTGGGGCAGTGGGAGGGAGGGAGACGGGGCCGACTGCTGAGCTCGCCGGTGCCCACGCAGTGATGAGGACGTGGGGCGGGAGCTCAAGTACCTGCAGCGCTCAGGAGATGCTAAAAATAAAAAGCAGCTGCTAAAAATAACGAACGATCAGGAAAAAAAAATGCTAAACCCCAGAGATCTCCTGAACTCCGAGGATTAATTTTAATTTCCCTCTAATCCGGGCAAAAATAGCGACGTCGGGGGGCACAGCTCAGCCTGAGGAGGGCTCGCGCTGCTCTGCACGTCCCCAGTGCAGGGCTCTGGGCGCATCCAGACCAACGCTGCCTCTGCCCATGGCCACAGGGCCCCAGCCTGGGCAGGGCTGGGTGCTCTGAGCTCGTTTCATGCTACGAGCTCAGGCTGGGCGAGGGGAAGTGGCCAGGTGTCTCAGGTTATGGGCTGCGCTTTTTAAAAATGAGATTTACGGACACCTTCAGCATTTATTGGGAAGAAGATGACTGATTGGAGAGATGTTTGCTTGTAGTCTTCCAAAGAGACATAAAAACTCGTAGTTCCTAAAACCATTTTTAACTCATCGGACGTCTCCCTTGCTGCGGGGAGCACTACTGGCTGCGAGCGGAGCTGAATTTGCCTTTGGTGTTCCCTGAACCACTGCACACAAAAAGCTGCGGCGCCTCCTGGCACGGAGAGCTCTGATTTGGTGCAGGACATAAATACTGGGGAGAAATGGCAGCGTGCCCCAACGGTGCCTGAATCCCTCCCCACGTGTATGGCCCAGGGGGTGGCTGAGCATCAATAAGTAGAAACATCGCTCCCACCTCACCGTCTGCCTTCAGATGTATGCAAATGTATGCAAACAAGGGTTTACATGCAGAGCTTGCCCAGGACTTTGCTTGGTGTGGGTGGGCACGGGGGGCAGGAGGACGTGCTCGGGGCTGTTTGCACAGCCAGGGCTCAGCGATGTTTTAAACACTGAGAGCCCCTGATGAGATACAAGGGCCCATGGTCCGAGGTGTGATTTATATGCGACAGCACATAAACACCTGGAGCACGGGCTTTAGAAAGCTGCGGGGCACGGTCACTCCTCGCACAACCCCCCTTTTTAGTTTAGAGAAAAATAAAAAATCCAATCTAAGCAATTCCACACAAGCCTGCTTTAAATGTGCTTGCAATTCGAGAGTGACCAGAGAGGTAAGTAAATATTTTTCTGGAAAGGAAATTACATTGTGAGTACACTGAATGCTGTTTGCTGAAGCACTGCCCGGAGTCCAGCTCCAGCCTGCCTAATATTTACCCAGCTGGAGCAGCGGCACAGCAGCGTTTGGCAGTGCCAGGCGTGCTGCAGCTGGGGAATTCAGCATTTATACCTGTAGGAAGCACGGTGCTTTCACAAGCTGCAATGCACAAGACCCAGCAGCTGTTTGTAGCGAAGTTTGGGAAGCTGCGAGCCTCAGACAAGGGGCTGCTGTGGTGCTTCTGCAGCAATTCAAGGATAAGATGGATTAAAATGATTAGATGAGTTTAAAATGGTTTTAGGAACTACTAGATTTTATGTCTCTTTGGAAGACTACAAGGAGGACCCAACCCTGCAGCCCACGCAGGTCATAAAGCCCACGGGGGCTCCCTCCCCTGGTAGCAACTAATTTACAGGACCCTGCAAGCAGTGCCCAAAGTCTAAATCTTTTGCTTGGATATGGAAAGGGCAAACACTCGCTGCCACGTCACCGGTCTGGGCGACCCCTCGCTGAAGTGCCCGCAACGCCTGCGCTCACCAGCCTGGGAAGGAGCAGGAAGCTCTGCCCTCCTCCCAGCAAGGGTCAGCGCTCAGCTCCGTGCACTTTGTGCACCAAAAGCCCCTACAGCACCCTGGGAACCGCAGAGCTGTGCCGTGCCTTCTGTTTATCATTGACCAGAGCAGGTTTTTTAGCCTGTTTTGGCAATTTCAGCTGTAACCCGGAGCATGTTGAACTCCACAGTTTAAATACTCGCTCCTTGCTTAAGCAGCCAGCTCCTTTTTGTCCTGCCCTGACCACGATCACCCCGGAGGGGAATTGAACAATGCACGAACAAAAAGGACAAGCAGGAGATGGAGGATGTGAAGGAGCCCAACACCAGTGGGCTCCTCACCCTGGGCCAGCTCCTGCCCGCAGCACGAAGCCGCTCGCGCTGCTCTGAACGGGTGCAGCGGGAGCACCCGGGGACGGAGCCGGGATAAGGCACAACGAGGTCCTGGCCCCATCAGTGTGGCCAGGGGACACTGCCCCAGTGCCCTGGTGCTGAGCCCCGTTTCCTTGCGGTGCAGCTGGGGGCTCTGCAGACTGACAGGACACGCTCCAGATCTGTGCCACCGAGCCTTTAATCAGCTTTCACCTGGGATTAGCCCAAATGTTTCCAGTCTCTGGTTCAAAATAGGTTTTCTCGCTGTTGGGCAGCGGATCTGAAGTAAATGCTCCCCTCCATCAGCCAACATCTCCAGCGATGGTTTTGCCCTGAGGCTTGAATTTTGCCTGGTTCCCAGTTTTTTTGGATGGAGAAGCTGGGACACGGGATGCAGATGTGGGTGTTGAGCCAGGCTGCAATGGGGACTGCAGGTACAAAGAGCACGGCCAGCCCGCTTCAAGCTGAGTGCTGCAGGCTGGGGGAGAAAGATTTGGCAGAAGAGCTGGAGCTCAGGAGCTCACGGAGCAGGGGCTGGGCCCTGTCCCATCCCCCTGCAGCAGGGGCAGCCCATCGGGGTATCACAAAGCGAGCCGAGCTGGCAGCTCTGGGGGACAGCCAGAGACAACCACAACATTGAGCTGTTCACTCAGCCAAAGGAGTTGCTTTAGACCCACTGTTTGTTAAGAAAAGATATCAAAAATATTATTATTTGTTGGCTTTAAAAGCGTTATTGGATCCTACACTTTCACACAGCCTGTCCCCAACCTGTGAAAAATCTGGGCTACACCATGAAGCCAGCGCTTGTGCACGCTGTGGTTTGTCCGTCAGCAAGAGACCATCACTGCTCGACTGCTGTGGAAGAAGGAAGAAGGAAGCTGGGCTCTCCCCGAGTTTGGCTGAAGCTGCCGGGAACAGGAGAAGAAGCAAGGAGGGGAACCACGGCCCCATCTGCAGGGCAGGAGCCCCAAGAGCAGAGCTCCCAAAAACCCCCAGAGCAAGCTGACAGCCCCGGGCAGGGGATCTGGCCTGGGCCAGGCCACGAAACCCCTCCTGGGATGGGGCCTGAGGTGCAGAGCCCGGCAGCACCCGGCACGAGCAGCCCCGATTCCTCCGTGAAGCACCAGACCGAGGGGCCGGGGAGGCTGCAATGGGCACAGCTGCCTTTCCTCAGGGCTTCCTCAGGCCCGCCGAGGAGGGGCCCTCGATTTCTGCTCTGAAACCTTCACAAAAATAGCACAATTATGGGAAAAGCCTTGTCCGAGTGGAAAAGAAAACACCAGCCCGAGCCTGATGAGGAAGCAGAGCTATATAAGAGCATGCTCCTATATTTTTCTGTTATTTCTGTAAAGCATCCAAACACTTGTGCAGAATTTCTTCACCGAGGGCACACGTTTCCACAGGGCGAGGCTGGGCCCCTGGGGAAGCCTTTTTCAATTTTTTTCCCCCAGCTTTTTCCTTCACCTAAGCAGAAGTTTCCATACAAGGAGAACAAATCGAGGGGCAGCTCCCACCGTGGCTGCCTGGGGCCTGAGCCACGCGTAATGGGGCGCTCTGGGACGTCGCCATCTTTTATTTTTGTACCGAAAACAGTGGAATTTTCAGCTGAACCCAAAATTTCAGAGGAAGCAAAGTGTTTTCTGTGAGAGAAAAAAAAAAAAAAAAATCAGCTTTTAGTGGTTTCTCACAGCACCGTTCTGCTTTTGACATCTTCCCTTTCTCAACACCAGCGCCAACATTTTTTGGAGCCTGCTCAGAGCGGCTCCGAAGCGCCGTGGGTTCAAGGGGCTGATGCTGCCGTGATGCTCCCAGCAAAGGCTGCTGGTGCCACCTGGCCTTGCTGGGCACCAGCACTGCCCTGCCCCAAAACCCGCAGCAAGAGGCTGAGGAAACCTTTCTGGGGGCGGCCGCTCTCTGGGTGACGTCTCCATCGCAGCCAGGCTGCATCCACGGCGCGTCTCTTGGCCTCACCGCTATTTATTCCCCAGGCTGGAGCTGGGTAAAAATATCCCCGGCGTTTGGCAGCCTGGAGGCGCTCCTGTAAATCCTTCCTGTCAGCACAAAAATGCCCTGGCTGGGGCAGGAGCAGTCAGCCCCATGGGAGCAGCAGCCAAGGGCACGGCCGACGGTGGAAAGTTAAATTTTGTGAAAGGGGCTCGGGATGGGGGGACGCGCACCCTGAAGAGGGGTTAAGTCATTGAGGGTCATAAAGTGTGAGAGGGAGAGGAGGAGGAAAGGGGACGGGGTGCGCTGATGGCAGGGCTGCCACCCGCAGCATCCCCTCCAGCACCCGTGTCCCAGCGGGAGGGCAGGAGCCACGCGCGGTGTCCCTGCTGCGGTTCCCCGACAGCAGCCACCCCACCCCCCGATCCGACTGCTCCTGCCCCAGGATTGAAGGCCACCGGCGCCGCGGTATTTATAGCTCCGTGATTGTCTTCTGAAAAAATCATTGTGACTTCGGGCTCTGACTGGGGCTGCCCGCGCTGAGCCGCGTTTCTCTTTATAGCCCGTCCTCCGGAAAGGTCGCGGCGGCCTCAGGGAATGGAGGTGGCCCCGCGCCACCCGTGGGTGCTGCCCGTAGGATTTCTGCCTCCATCTGCCTGTTTCCGGGCACCTGTGTGCAGCACCGGGCACGGGGACCTGCTGAGCTGCTCTTGTAATGGAGCTCGTCTGGAACAGGCTGGAAACAAGAGAGCCAGGGAGATCCTTTTGGCTTCCCCAGCAGCCCAGCAGAGCTCTTTGTGCCCGTTCGGAACCACCTGAACTGAAGCACACGATGGACAAGCTCCCTCCATCACTCAGTGGAATTGCTGTGTTTCAATATTTAGGGATCACCCTCCCCCTGTGCTCTCTCCTGCTAAAGCAAAATGCCCAAACACATCAGCGTTACCACTGCTTTACCAATGCTGGAGTGTAAATTGTTTGCAAGCTGAAGGTACCGTTTCTTAACAACCAAATTTTGCCACCTCCAGGCCTTTAAGAACTTGCACATGGCCAAGAAGAATAAGATAGCAACATGGAAGAAACATTTTAGTACTTGAAAATTTTATTTTCTCAAATGAGCACCAACACATATTGTAAATATGACAAACAATACGCCTCCCTCTAATACTGAAGAACTATATACAATGTACAAATACATGAAAAGGTGAAAACCAATTATTTGAAAACAATTGCATTTATTACTGAAGCAAATGACCTGAAGAAATATGCCAAAAATAAAATTAAAATAAGATCAAAGAAATAAAAGTATACACAATCTGTAAACACAAGAGCATCAATAGACAGGCTGGTATTGGAAATATTCTCCTTTAGTTTTGTCAGTGGGGAAAGCATTCCCATTTCCTTACGAGAAACAAAACAAAGGATACATACAGTTCGTAACTATGAGAATAGCTTATTTGTGATTTTACCACACACAATGCCATTCTGCTTGCATTTAAATATGTTGATTTCTTTTTTTTTGAGTTCAGTATGATTTTATTCCCCTCTTCTGCTTATTCTTTTTGAACATGATTCTTCCAAACCTATGCCTAACGCTATTGTTTCTGAGCATTGAACTTCTGAGGCCTCTCACCTGGTGAGAAGAGCTCCTTCCCACTGAGCTGAGCTCCGGTTCTTGCACATCTGCTTGCCCCCCGGTGCCTGGGGTCATCGGCTCACCCAGAACTGGTTCACACCGAAGCACGATGCTCCTCCCGAAACAAGGAAGTGCAGTGAAATGCATGATTAATACGCTCACATACCAGTTAGAAAAATGCATACAGAGAAAATTCTCACATGATCATCACAAGAACAACAAATTTCAGTTGCAGGTTGTTGGATTTTTTCTGTATATTTTTAAATCGTGTGCACCAAAACCAGAGAATCAGAGAGCGTGCAACAGTTATTCAGCACTGAAAACAGCTCCTTGCTCAGCAAAACACAGTCCAGTGGTTGTGCTGTTGGTCCACTTCAGGATAAACAAGAGACCCAATGAATTAAAAACAAAGAGCGGGGAGCAGGGGGGAGGTCAAAGACAGAAAGGAAAACAACAACAAAAAAGAAATTTACTGCCAGAGAGGTAAACTTTTTACTCTAATTTGTTGTGTAGCAGCCTGGTTTAAAAACAAACAAACACACAAACAAAAAACCCCAAAGAAAACCAGGATCCGTGTCCAAAGACTTCATGTTTTAGTTTAAAAACAATGACTCATCAGAAATCTCCACCCTCCATCCCTGCTGCCTCCAAGCGAGTGGAAGCAGCGATTCGGAGCCTGCAGCTTATATCCACTCCTGTTTTCTAACGCCTCGGGGTCTACTTCACTCCAGCCAATACTGGTGCAAGGGGAGATCTGCGACACCGACAGGAAGGGATTTCGGCACGCGAGCGACTCCGGACGCTGGTGCCAGGAGCCAGGCCCCATCCTGCCCGTGGCAGCAGGAGCTGAGCCCTGCCACGTCCAGGGGGAAACGGGATCGACTCAAGAGGACATCTACTGTGATTTTTGTTTCCCTTTCGACAATGTTTTCCAACAAATACAGAAGGAAACAGTATCATCTATAAACAACAAACAAAGTGCTCTCAGGGAGGGGCTCTGAGAAAACAGCACCAAATATATTATTTTTTTAAAAAAATTAAATATTATTTACAAAAGTATATCTCACAAGATAATGTGTTTGTTTTTTTTTTTCTTTTTTTTTTTCTTTTCTGTTTTGTATATATTATCATCTGAATACTTATTACAGGGACCAGGATTTCACGCCAGATAATCCACCAGAGCACAAGAAATTTAAAACTGACTGAAGTCTGAGCTTTGGGGTAGCCTGGGGTGATGTAAACTCGAGGGCGCTCGCAGCTTGCCAGAGACGGGGCTGCCACGTGGATTGGGGCAGAAGTGGCTGCTCCGGGGGTTTTCGGAGCCCCAGGGAGCAGCACCGCCAGTGCTCAGTGCCCAAAGAGGTGATTTCTGTGGCCACATCTCCGGCTCGGAGACAAAAGTCCCACCCTGATGTACCCAGATGGGAAGGACCTGGCTACAGCTGGCTCACACGCCAGGGGGATGCAGACAGCGAGGGTCTTTGGTTATGCTCTGAACACGCAGCTCTACAAGGCAGCGATTTGGGCCGTGCTGTGACACCCACCAGCACACAGACCTCACCGTCCTGCTGCTCACCAGTGCCCTGCATCGTCTTGTGTCTACCTCAGCACGTGGCAGGGGATGAGCAGCCCAGGAAGGACTTCACAGCTGGTGGACGCACAGCAGAGAACAAGCCTCAAACGAGCCTCGCAGGCCAGTTTTTTCTTATCTCCCTGAAAAGTCGGACTAGAGATAACTCTGCGCCGTGTGCTCTCACAGGCACACACGTTTTTTCACATCAGGACTTGAGGCCAGATTCTCAGCAACTGTAAATCTGTGGATGCTGATGAGACAAAGCCAATTAAAAGCAGATTAAGATCTTGCCATATTCAAGCTGAGACCGGTTGCCATTAAAAGTGTAACCCCTGTGAACAGTTAAAAACAGCCTGATCTGGTTTAACATCATCCTTTCTTGTCCCAAATATAGGGACAAAAACATTTCTATCTGGGATCTTTCCTATAGGTGATCGTTATCGCCTACGTGGTTTTGTTTTTATGTTTTTATCAACATAAAATCAAGAGCTTGGGCATGTTTTTGTTTTTTTTTTTTTCAACCTCATATTAACAATTTGGGGTTATCTCTTACTTCTCCCAGGTACAAACAGACCCCTTTAAATGCTGTGTGTCTGGGGGAACCAAGAGCTCTTCAAAGAATACAAATTACTTCTCGCTAGCCCAAACCCAATAAATTGTCCTGGATCAATCACCAAAGGACGGCAAAATGGGACCAGGCCAGTGCCAGCATCACCACACAAGTGGGCACTGCACAGGTTTTGATTTTTCCAAGATTTTTGTCACTTACGGGAACGTGGATGATGGAAGCAGAGACGATCAGAAATGAAAGCTGAAGCTACACAGCCACAACAGAAAGGCCAAAGGCCCACAAAGCGAGCTACTTCCACCCACTGCAGGAGCTGCAGCCAACCTCCGCTGCCTTCCCTCTGTGAGCTGTAACAACGCCCTGCCACAAGGTTCATGAGAACAAACAGCCTCTGCTTCGATGGGCCCTTGGGTTTGGGCTTCAGCACAAGGATCCGATGTGTGACGTTGGATCCCGATCCCAAGCTGCATCTCTGCTCACATCCCCTTCGTCTAACAGCGAGTTATTTTGTGGCCAGCCCCTCCGCCCTGATCCCCAGCTCAGAGATCCTGGGGGTGGGGGCAAGCGACAGGAGATTACAGCGCCGGAGCTTGGGTTTCGTAAGGAGTTACAAACCCCCGCACAATACTCTTTCCTTCTGGATTAAGAAAGATTTCCCCCCAGTGGATTAACCTACTTGAAAGAATTCCACAAACAAAAAGGAAATTCACTCAGAGAGATAAAACTAATTCAGTTAAATAGTCTTGAGTTATGCACCAGATACTGGCTGGACTGTTGCAGAGCAAACTTCACATTGGCTTATGCCTAACGCAGCTCCCCTCTCGCACACGATGCTCCTTCCCCACCAGCCACCTCGGGAAGGTCCACACTGATTAATAGGAAAAAAAAAATAAAACAAGAAGGGCTTGTCCCTTGCAGTTACCACATCCACATCCACCCCTCCCATTTAAACTCCAAGCACAGACAACTCCAGGGGGCAGATATTTGAGTTCTTTTTTCTTTCCCATCTCCCCTGTACCTCCAACAGGCTTCTGGGAGTGGGAAAAGGGGGGAAGGTTTTGGGGGGGATACCTCATGGCTTGAAATATCCACCTGTGCAATACTGCTACAACTGTCGGGGTCCTCTGCTCCCTCCTCTCTCCACTCTCACATCATTTCTCT
Organism: Netta rufina; assembly: GCF_964035555.1. Classification (NCBI taxonomy): domain Eukaryota; kingdom Metazoa; phylum Chordata; class Aves; order Anseriformes; family Anatidae; genus Netta; species Netta rufina. The sequence goes on along the minus strand of NC_140145.1, from coordinate 9,078,219 downwards.
GACAGGCTCCAAGAGCAGAGCCGATGGCTGGGGCCTGGGATTTAAGAAGAAGATACTCGTAGCAGCATTTTCCTGCTTGCATTTGTGAACCACTGGTAAAAGACCTCCAAGGAGGTTCAGCGGAGGCTCAGAAGTCAAGGGGTACCCTGCCTTACTACGTTTGTCCCCATCCTCCCCTACCTAATTTCTTCTTTCTTGCCTAGCATGCGCCTTTTTTTTTTTTTCCTGTTGTATTTTCTGAGCTGCAGTTCCAGCCTCCCTATGCCTGAAGTGGTTTTCTCCTCCTCTCTGAAGGGCTCAAGAGTCAGGATTTGGTTTCTCCAGCTGTGAGGGTGCTCCCACAGCCGTGCTCGGTTGGGATGTTTGGCCTACCTCCTCTGCAACAGAGAGGAAAAGGAGAGGCGGGGAACCTCTCCAGCCTTCCTCCCCCCAACAACGAGTTCATGAACGGCAAACAAAACACAGATCCACAAGTAGCCTGCAGAGGGGAACTGCTCAGGACTTGTGCTCAGCCGGCTTAGACCAAAGCTCCCTCGGCGGAGCAGCGGTTTTACGATTCGGAGAGAACGCAGCCGTGAGGTATTTTTCTGTCCGTTTAGACAAGTAGATAGTTTCAAGCCTTGGTTAACCAGGACTTAAAGGAGAAGTTACAGCTTCGCTCCCGATGACTTCCCTGTGGGCCCACTCCCCACCCCCTATCACCTCCTCCTGCCCAAAACTCAGGTCTTCCTCCCGCACCGAGACCTGCTGCTAGCCTGCCACCACAGAGCCAACTTCAGTTTGTACGTAAGCATTCGTCAACATGGAATGGCTGTCGGGCATTCGGTGCATTCTCTTAGCCAACGCCAGAACAGAGAGAGAAGCAGCCAGGGTCAACTCACAAACAGATACAAAGCAAAGAGACAGAGAGACAGAAATTTAGAGGCCAGTCACCAATAAAGATGGAGAAGGGTGTGAAGATGCTCCCAGATTGCAGAGCCTCTAAATGCATGGAACCAAGCGTTCAGTCACTCTCTCACTCTTGGATATAATGTTCGGTTGGATGGCATTCTCTTACACGCTGGTAGGGCTGGGCTCTTCCCATTCAATCCCAGCCGTTATCCTTGATCATGTGAGCTAGTTCAATGATGTATTTGCCTTCTTTATACTTCTGGCTGCTTTCAAAAGCGTGTTCCTAAAAAAATAGGAGAAAGAAAGAGATCGATATGGAAGGTAAAGTCACGGTTACAGATCCCAGGATGCTGGTGCAATCCTAGCCTGGGAGGGAGACTTGTCCACTGGGTGAAGGTCAGGCTGCGGGACCCCCTGGGGGCATTGATGAAAATTCCTTTGGGAAGAATTTTAAACCTGCACTCTGGCTACCTTCAGAGCCTGAAAAAAGGCACTAGCACCATGCAAATGTGTAGCTTTCTGCAGGCTAACAGCAACCGCTCCTTCAACTATTAAAACCTGCCTCTCTCTAGGGTGGGCTGAGGATTTATTAGTGCTTGTTGGAAATGCTGAGCTCCCCTGATGAAACCTGCTGTAAAGGCACCACCATTGGGAACAAGCCAATGGGACTCCACTGATGCCTTTCGGTTGCCCCCTCCAAGGCAGTTCAGCTCTGCTCAGGCGTGCTGCTTGCGTGCCTGGAACACATCAGCGAGGCTGTGATTCTGCTGCAGGAGAGACCTGAGCTCACTGCTCCGTTCATGAAATCCTGTGTTTTGTTCCACAATAAACTCCATTTACGTACTTAGTGTCCTTCTCCATTTGTGAGATCCATGCTGTGCTTCTGCATGGATTCCTACTGCATCAATTTTTGATGCTGTACTTTTTATAGCCTTTTAACTGGCTTTTAAAGAGTATTTCTGTCCAGAGACCACAGACACAATAAATGTTTTGTTTAGATACTGCTCAAAATGTTTTGACAAACAAGTACGCTGCGTGCCTCCTGAAGCAGAAATGAGAACGTAGCACAAGGCTTTATTTGAAGGTAATTGAATTTATAGAGAGCAAGAGACAGCAAACAGATCAAGTCGTGTTCAATAGCATTTCCAGTGGGAAGGACACAGGACCAGCGCTGGATGGATCACTCCATTATTCTGAGAGGGTCTGGGAAAAAAGACAACGCGAACCACAAAACTGACTGAATTTTATGTTGTGTGTCACCAAGGGACACCCACCAAAACCAAGCCTGCGGTACCTGCTCTTAGTAAGGCAACACAATAGCTGCAGAGAGCTCATGCTCTAAATGGAGAAAACAAACAAAGGACAGGAGTGAAAATGGGAATGTGGAAGGGATGAGAAGATGTGGCTGCAGCCCAGGATCCACATTTCTGGTTCCCAAGTCAATGTTCGTTCCCCAGGACCATGTTACGCCACACGCACACCTTCACAAAGGGCTGGAGGGAAGACAGTCCCAGGAAAACCAAACCGTACTGATACTCACATATTTCCAACCCAGTGTGGTTTTGCAGTTTTCACAGTAAATGTCTGCAACCGCATGTAATCCTGTTAATAACACCCGCTCCTCTGCGGGGCCACAGCCCACGTTAACTCTGGAAGAAAGGAGAGAAGCTCTCTGTTAGTGCATCTTCCACTGCACGTCACTACAACAAAGCTGACGGCAACTTTACTGCAGTATTTGGGAACGTAAGCAGGAAATTGAGAATACCGAGTCCCGCAGCTGCTCCCAAACAAAGACCTCTTGCAGCTCCAGATCAGAATGAAAAGGTAAAATGGAGTTTTTGTTCAACTGAAAATTCTACAAAGTTTTGAAAGGAAGATTAATAACGCAGTAGTAAATTGCGCTAATGATGCATTTGAGAAAGATTTTCATTTTCAAATTGCTAAAATTGTAACTTTTACTTTCCCAAATGGAACTTGGGGAAATGGAACTGAAATCAGCACTTCTTCTGAAAGACATCCCAGCAGTGATCGTACCCAAACGATTTTCAGTGACTGGGAAAATTATAGTCAGTTTTTATGCTAGCTCTAAAATTCACATTCAGATATTACATACTCTCTGCATTTATAAAACCTGGGCTCTTCGGCTCAACTGTGTTCTCTAAGAAGAGAATGAGTCATGTTAGCTCTAATTCCTCAATCTGATGATGAAAAAACCACCTCTTCCTAGCTGCTTATCTGAAACTTGAACATAAAATCAAACATGAATCAGTGCTATTTCTTGCCTCCTTCTCCAACTACTTCCAGCAAGCTCCCAAATCTTAGAGGTTTCCTAAAATAAAGGTTTTCTGTACGTCTTCACGAGGGTTTTCTTAAATCTACCCCGAGAGACGCGGAGGTGACCCCATGGAGCAGTACTCACACTGAATTGAAGAGGTACGCTCGTCCTTGGCTTCCTTGGAAGGACTGAAAGGCAAGAAAACAAAATTCAGCCAGCTGCCAGGACTAAGGCTAAAGCAGGAGCTACTCTCAGCAGCTGCATTAATGACCTCAGGCGGTCAGGGCCTGAAACCTATGTCGGTACGGGCTTCAGGATGGGAACCCCGAGAGCCAAACGAGAGCCGGCTGGCAGAGGGCTTGTCCTGAGTGTGGAAAGGGAACGGCTGCAGCATTTACAGCACTGTGCAAGCCCTGCGTGCTTTCAAGTTAAGAAGTCAAGCTTTTTGCCCTCTTACATGCCAGCAATGTCTACGTTCCCCCTTCCAGTTCCATTTACGAATTTCACACTCCTGCCTCATCCTTACCCAGTGCGGCCTCGCTGCCAAATATCAATTTCACTCTCTTCCAAACAACAGCACGCTCACGTTTTCGGTTTGAAGCACTGCCGTGGGGCTCGATGGCAGGCGAGGTACCCTTGGGAAGACTGTGGGTGCGCGCTGAACCCCGCTGTGAGATCGGGATCCACCCCAACTGAGGCAGCATCCTAAGGAACACCTCGTCACTGGGGCAGGAATTCAGTAGGACACGTCTCGAGCACGTCTGTGTAATTACACGCATTAAAGCAGCTCCCTTTAACCCTCCTGCAGTGCCCAGACTGTGCTGCTGGGGGGAACAGCACAGGGCTGAGCCCCCCCAGGGCAGGAGGAAGGGGCCAGGCAGGGCCCTGCCCTGCTACGGAGCAAACAGGGCAACAGCGGGGGCACCGGCACTGCCCGCTGCAGGAGGGGGCCGAGCCTGGAAGGAGGGGATGTGGGGGGCATGGGGGGAGGCACCGGGGGTAGAATGAAAGCAGATGGAGCCTGCTCGCCATCCAGGCCTCCCCAGTAAATCCTTTTCCATAAACACCAAAGGGACTGCGCCTGCCAGTAACAACAACCATGGGAGCGAAGCTTTTCTTGGTACAGAAATAGGATTTTCCATTACTGCTGCACAAAGGCCTGTCTTCAATAAACAACAAAACCAAACCCAGCAGCTTTGTGTCTGGGGCTCCCCGGATGCTCCCAGGGGGCAGCAGCATCCGTGCCCTTCCCTCCAGCTCAAGCCAGGGCTTTTGAGCACCTAAGGGCGGTCACAGCACAACAAAAAAAATCACACTGGTTATCTGCTGCCCCAGCAGGACTTCTCAACACGCCACTGCTCAGCTTTCAGAGCTGCTGCCTGCCTCAATACCCGCCCTGCAGCCAGCTGAGGGTTTGGCAAATCACAAAAAAGAAGCGAGGAAGGTCTGGCAGCCACCTCAGCTTCACTAACGCATCTGCTGTCCGCAGGCCCCAGCTGACAGCATCTTGGTGAACACAGCACAGGCAGGGTGTACCTCGGTGGTGTACCCTCAGCGTTTTCTGGAGGTGTTCCTTCTCTGCTGGGACTCCAGAAAAACCGGCACATGCTGCAATGGGCGCTTTGAAACCAGGAGAAACATCAGTTTTTACATGAGCAAATGTCCTTTTACGCTGTTGTTTTTTTGGTTTTGTCTCAAAGATGCACACAGGAAGATTTCCACAGCACCCCCGTGTTCCCTGAGCAGTGACAGCCAGCAGCAGCCCTGCCTCCTGTGCCCTGTGTTTTATTTGTGCATTGTTTTTGATGCACAGAGGTGCACGCGTGCATTCAAATACCGACTTCAGACTCTCTGAAGCAGCAGCTCCTGGCACCACTTTCCAGCTGAAAGAAACGGAAAGCATTTTTTTGTTGTTTCCCGCTGAAAGCCCAAGCACATATTTTTCTCTGCACTGCTGGTGCTGAATGCCTGGCTGGAAACACAGCCGTACACGCCAGCAACAAGACTCCCTCCCCATCCTCCCTGAGCCTTCTCAAACACAATGCAAGCTTCGGGGATGCGCCACACACAGCAGCTTACTCCTCCCGAGTGCTCGCACTCAAACCCCTTCCTGCTCCTCCGTGAGGAGCTGCAGGGCTGGAGGAGCGCTGCTCTGAGCACCCAGGTGGGAACCACGAGCCTGGAGCCAGCCATTTGGCTGCGGATCCTCCCCTGCCAAGCTGCATCTCCTTACGGCAGAAGCTCCACGTTAAGGTGCCTTTGGGGGCTGCTGTGGATGAACAAGCTCCTACCACCCAATTTATTTACTCAGAGCCCCTCAGCCATGCTGGTTGCATACAGGATCTGAGCCTTGTGTTCCTGCTTCTGGAGACGCAGAGTGGGGGCTGAGCCCCATGTGCTGTCCCCGTTCCCCCAGTACCTGCAGCTCCCCATTCAGCCTGCGGCCCACTCAGCAGTTCCACGGAGCGAGCAGATGTCAGGATTAATATCCCAAGTCTTTGTGATGGCATTCGACAATAGGCCGAACACAAAAAGAGCTGGCTGGAATCATCTGGAAAAGCAGGCAGCCGCTGCCAGGACGAAATGGCTCCGCACTGATGTTCCTCTGCAGAACGCTGCCGCTTACCTACATCCAGCTGGCAGCCTCTTACCAGGGTAATAAAACAAAAATGAAACGGCAACTGGTCCCAGAGAGGGAAGAAGGAACACAGCGTGCCCCTCCCAGCTGCACTGGTGAGAGCTACAAATAATCCTCGCTGCGAGAACACCAACGGGGACCGAGAGCCTGGAGGCTCTGCCCGGGCTCAGCAGCAGCCGGCACGTCCTGGGCAATGCCAACAGCACCAGGAGAGGTACAGGCACCCGAGCCCCTTGGCTAAGGGCCATCCCTGTGCTCAGGATGTCCCCATCGGGGCACAGCAAGCCCTGAGCAACATCACCAGCTCCCGGGCTTCAGAGTCCCTGACGTCTGGGAGATCAGTCCATGCAAGGATGCATCCAGAGCTCTGTTACCGCTTCCTTCCCACCTCGGTGTATGACTCGGTCCTGCTGCTTTAGACCTTGAACTTCTGAGCACGACGTTTCTGTTCTCATAAAACACAGTTTGAACGTGGGGAGGAGACCTTTGGGTACACCCAAAGCACGACGGCAGCTCACCCAGAACGCAGGCGAGTCTGCTACGAAGACGTGCTCCAAACCACAGGCTCTCTGAGCACGAGGAAATAAGGGTGGGAAACTCAGCAAAGCTCCAACACCAAGGAAACTGCGGTCTTTAAACCTGGCAATTCCTGTTTATGTTGTCAGGATTAAAAAAAGAACACAACACAGCTGGGTCTTAAACCATGTTGGGTGCTGCAGAACACGGCGCAGGCACCGGCTGCTGCAGCGCTCGGCCACACAGCGGGCACGGGGCGATGTCGTGCCCCAAACCACCAGCAGACGACCTTCCTCGCACGTCTCCCACTCTCTCCGGCACTTAATCCCAATTCCTGTCAGCTGCTACCCCAAGTAAAATGATTCTGATTTAAAAAAAAAAAGTCTTGCAGCGTGTTTATAGCAACCACCATGCCCAGCAGCAGCACACCCGATGGTATTTCCCAGAGGAGCACGAGCTCAATTTGTCGGTCCCTGTACCCACGCAGGCTCCAGAGCTCCTCGGGGGTCGGTAATTCCTGCTGTCCCCAGGGAAGGGGCAGTCAATGATCAGATTTAAGCGAGCTCGTCTTGCTCTGATTATGCCAGCTATGACCTGCGCCAAGGGAACCGCTTCCACTGCTCCACCCGGGCGCAGACGTGCCCTTCCCCTGCTCCAGCTGCCTTTCCGAGCTTTAATTGAGCTCTAACACGGGTCCTTAATGCTATGGAAAGCCCAACGTCGATACGGAATTAGCAGACCCAACTCATCTCTGAAATAATTCAATTAGTTCAGCACGGCCTTACCCACCGTCAGCCCGCGCGGTGTGATGGACGAGTGCGGAGCGGCGAGCTCACCGTGGTGTGTCCTAGGAGCAGCCACGTCCCAGCAGCTTCGTGCTGTGCCCTGGGTTCTGCAGGCTGGGAGAAGGAAACTGCTGCACAGCCTGGGCAGCGTGCTGGAGCCGCTGACCAGTGACTGAAGAACCTCATGCCCCGGCCCTGCTGTTGTGGCAGCTTTCTGAAATTCCTGCAGCGTGCACAGGAGAGCCTCGACCCGCCGGCAGCGCAGGAACCGCTCCGTGCTGCGAAGCCGATCGCATCCAGCACAGACGTGGTCCTGAGCAGTGCACGCACACTGCCTGCTTCTCCAGAAACGATCCTCCACGAAGAAGAAAACCAGAAGAAGCGGGGACCGTGCCATCACCACCAGCTGAAGCCTCGGTCAGACCTCCTCCAGGCCCTCCGCTGTGCTTTGAAGCCGTGCTACGCCAGCCTCCCCATCCTCACAACGCTCTGCACAGCTTCACCTTCAGGCAAATCTAAGCAGCAAACCTATTTTTTGGGGTGTGATTCTCTCATCTTTCCGTGTTTCTAGGAGATGGAGCTAAGAAAAGCCAGCGCTGCTCACCAGATGCCCAGCAGCACCGAGAACTGCAGGAGAAGGCTTGGAGCAGCTCTGCAGTGCTACGGCCACAGCCCCAGCGCTGCTCGGGAAGCTGGAACCCCCCCAGCACCCTGCAGACACCCTCTGCCACGAAACGTCACCGTGCTGCCCATGGGAAGAGCTCTCCAACACACATCAGCACGCCACGAAGGTGACAGCAGTGCTCCAGCGGGGCTGCCTTGCTCCCAGGCAGGCTGTGCGAGGTGATTTAAGTGGGTGTGGATTCAGGAGCACGTTCCCGGTTATTAATTCATGTGTCAGCCCGACCCTCCATTATTACCGGGCGGAGAGCGAGAGACTTCTTTCAAAGGGAAATTTTCCATTGAAGGTGCAGAGGAAAGGAGAGATCCCTTCTGGGGCTCTGCGGTAAGGAAAATCAGGATTTAAGGAAAGACAAATGGCCAGGTTTGAGTTTTTTCCTCAAGTACAACGCCAATTTAAGCCACCAGTCTGCTAAGCTAAAGCCTGAACAAAGTTCTGCGAGGCATTTCAAGATTCAGAGAAGTATTTGCAAACTCCTCTGTCCCCTCCTGCCTCCAACACGCCTGGCAGGCTCCCCTGCAGCCCCTGACTCAGCTCAGACACAAGCTGCCACGGCCCAGAGGTATCGTGAGCCCTCTCTGTGCCTCCTGGATTCTGCTTTTATTTATTTTTAAATGTGTTTCTAGCCCACAGACTTCAAAGTGCAATTTCAAAATGTGAATGCTAAAGGCACAAACAACAGAAGGCAAATAAAAAGTACACTGAATTTATTACTTCTATAAAACTTAGCATTTTGTGTGTTCTCATGCAGTTTTTGATGGCCTCTGCTTGCTGCTGCAGCACTTCAAAACTTGACTTCAGAATGGAAAGCGATGGGAATACTTTCTGCTTCCTTTCCCACAGTGTTTGCTTTTATATTTAGGGGAGCACACAGAACCAGAGCAGCTTCAGGAGAGAGATGTCCCTCTCTGCAACCCGAGCAGGGGTTATAGATGTGGGACAAGAAGCACGCGCAGCCCCATGAGAGCGGGGAGCAATTGCTCCTTCTCTGCTCTCGAGCTCCCCTCTGCAAAGGGAAAGCTCTGGCACTGCAGTCACCAGCGACAGCCATCAAATGCAACCCTTCACGTTTTGGTACGTAGGAAGTGCAACGGGGAGAGCAGAACTTTATTATTCGCTGGGGAAAAAAACTACAGAAGATGAAAACGAAGCCCAGCTTTCTCGTTCTGGATACAGAAAGATGAAAAATGGTTTCATTCTGGAGCATCTACACTTGCTAGGGCAGGAGCTGTAACTCCCTGCGGCAGGTTGGTGCTGGCTCCATCACCCAACAACCAAGTCATTTGGAGAAGGAGCAGCAGGGAGGAAGCAATGCCCATTTTTTCCCCACATTAATTATTGCTACTGCGTGGGTTTTAGAGCTAAGCACACGACAGAACTGGGATGGAAGATGGAAACTGCTAATGCAACACTTAATTAGGAGCGTAACGGCCCTGTCTCAGTGGATCCCTGCGTCCCATTAATGCAGCTGCTGAGCTCACGCTGGCTTCTCAGCAAGAGCCACATCTGCAGGGGGACACGCAGGGCAGCAGCTCCTTGCTCCTCCAGGCCAGATCTGCTGCCGTGCAGACGAGCAGACGCACACCTCACTGCTGGGAAGGCTCACCTGGATGGAGTTACCTTCCCATCAATCCACCCCCTGCACTCACGTGCGGTTGGGTCCCAGCTCAGACCTGCCAGGCCTTCCTGGACACCTCAGCTGTGACCTGTGTGGGCCTGCTAAAACTTCCTCCTCTTCCAATTCCAAGGGCCGACAACCAAAAACGGCCAAGGAAGCCGGGAAGGCTCAGACCTGATCGACTCCATGCTCCAGTCGTTCAGGATCTGCAGCAGATGCAGCAAAAGCCCTGGTGATTCACTGTCCTTCGGCCCTGGCAGCTCCCTGGGTAACAAATGGGAATAATATTTCATTTATGCTCAGGTCATCAATTTTAAGGGAGAGGAAGAGGGAGAGTTATTTCCATAAAGTGATGGATTCGAAAATCCATTTTTATCCTCCCTGACAGGGAATTCTAAACCATTTTGAATTATTACCTTTTTTCTTTTTTTTTTTTTCCTGGGACCAGAATGAAGTATTTTAGAACTCACATAGCAATTAATTGCTGCATAAACACAATTATACAAGGAGGTACAAATTTCCTTGGGCTCTTTCTGCTAAACAACCACATCCTGACTAAATAAGAGGCCCGATCCTGGCTGCCCTCAGATCCCACGAAGGCCGGCAGGAACTGAGCGAGCACCATGCCTCATAGGATAAACCTCAGAGGAGGCAATTACCCAGGACAGAAAGATCTCATTCAGGTGGCTGCACTACGGAACAGGTACTACAAATAGTCCTTATGCAGCTCAGATTTCATACTCCAACTTTTTCCAGCAAAAGGCACTTCGGTTTCTTCTCTGTCTTTCCCATAAAGGCTTCCCAGAGCTGCTGAGCCCCGGTGCCCTGCTCCAGCTCAGGCCAGCAGTCCCCGACCTGTCCGTGACGGTCTCCTGGGGAGGAACTTGGGTGCCAGAGCTCATCTCTGCCCTGTTGGGTCAGACACTGAAGGAAAAGGCTCCCATTTAACATCTCTGCTATCACATTGTTCTACTGAGAACTAGAGTTTAATTTTAAGCTTCGTGGAAATCAAGAACGACGAGGTACCTTACTAAAAGTTCATCACAGCAGCAAAATTGGGAAGCTAAAAAAGGCCAAAAACCCCTCCTTGAACCCTAGCGATACTTGCAGCTAATAACAAAGCTGCAAATAATATCTGAAAGACGATTCATTATGGAACAAGAGCTGAAAAACAGGATGCAAAAGCCACTGGACAGCTGCTAGAGATGTGCGTAAAATTGATAAAGCCGGTGCCTAAGGAGCTAATAGCGAAATAAATGAGCAGAAGCTGAGTGTGCAGTGCTGAGCCAGTAAGACTAATGCAATTATGAAATGCATACGCTGTGAAGATATTACTGCTGCATACTGCTGAGGCTGGAACAATGAGACCAGCCCTGTTTCCATTCCTAAAAGGATGTCGAAACGCTAGAAATGTCGAAAAGAACCACAAGAATGATACAGAACTGGAAAAAATAACATCTTACCGTGACAGACAAAACTAAATCCGTTTAGCTTATCAGCAAAGTGATCAGGAGTGCCCTTGGTTACCGTACACCATTAACTTCCCCAGCAAGAAACAGTAGGGACCAGAGATCTATTAGAAAAATAAAAAAGAATGACCACCAACTGGAAGCGCGAGCCAGACAAATCTAAATCCAGTGTCGCCAATTTTTAGTAGTAAGGATGAGTAACCACTGGAAAAAGTGACCAAGGGGAGCAGTGAATTTTCCTTCCTGAAGCCTTCAAACCAAGACTAACTGCTTTTTCTGCGAGACATGCTGCAAGCCTGACGAAATTCACTGGCCCATGCTCTAGGAGACGTCAGACGTGATAGCTCCTCCTGGACTTAGGGGTTCATTAGTGTGAAGCCGGGAGCTTAAATTCACATTCGGGAAGAAACAAGACCTACTTTAAAAGCAAGAAGAAACCCAAAACGGTAAGAACTTCACCCCTGAGAAGAGAATACCTTATCCCCCTGTTCAGTTTTTCCCCTATGACAGAAACGTAGGATTTTCACTCGACTCGTCTTGGCCACGCACCAAGTACCTCTTTTTCCATTAAAGCAGTTTCGAAACAGCCACATCCCAATTTTAGGTTAGTCCTTTGGCTTGTGTGCCTGCCCCCCTTCCCTCCCCAGCAAGTAACTTCATGTCTTCAAGGTGAACTGACGTAAAACACGGGCTTGGCAGCGCCTCTGAATGGTTCTTGAGAGGCGAGGTAGTGGGAACACGCGCTGACTTCTTCAAATACTCAAAGGGGGAAAGAAAAAAGAAAAGCCCAGCAACTGCTACGTCAGGTGTGCAGTAATGCTCTCAAGCAGCAGAATTCATCCACAGCTTATCTGAAAGCTGGCACCGAAGTTTCAAATTCTCCTAAGATCCTCCAGTGGGAAGATGGAGCAACGTTTGCTGCTTTCAACATGCTGTAAGGATCACCAGGAGGCTGCCGTACCAAGGAGCCCAGGCTCCAGCAGCCTGCTGGCCAGGGATGCAAAAGGTGCAGGAATCTCAACGGCTGGGAGCGAGGTTTGCTTCTAAGCCTTGCAACTCCTGCCTCAAAAGACAGAAAAGGGCTTGTAAGTGATCCCTCGCTAACAATCCAGCCCCAGTCAAGAAAATCAGGCACACACAAGTTCTCTTTCTTTTCTAAATTCTCGGGGCTGGAGGAACTGCAGCCTTTTGTGTTGAAAGATTTCGCATTCGTGTTCAGTAAGGGTCCTGAGCAGACATCAAAGGAAAACATTAAACTTCTTAGGCAAGCCTTAGGCTAACTTCAGAGGATATATGGCTGCATAATGTTTAGCACTTGGATCACAGTAATTCATGGAAAAAGAAACTGCAGGACGCCCACAAGACATTCCCTACATACTTCCATAATCAGGGACATTTCTGCTGGATTTACTTCTTGCATGGCAAAAAAAGGCAGCAAAAAAAGGCAGCAACCAAGACACCAACGTGGCTGCATCTGGCCTGTGTCTTTCTCCTCATTCCCATCCTTCCCCACTGGACACGAGGTACATATAAACTCATACGTTCTAAGACTGACAAAGAAAGTGAAAAGCCCAGATCAGGTAGAAACCAGCATCGCATCTACTCCGAGCCAGAGAGGAACTGCTGTTTACACTGCTGAATGTCTGTTTTGCTCGCTGTTCCCCCAGGCCCTGCACTAGAAAGCGAGGCAGCAGGCACACTTCTCAAGAGAAGCCCCCCATCTCCTTTCCAGGGAGGTTTTGCCACCATTGATTATGGAAAGTGTGTTTTTCTTAAAGCTTCTAAGAACCATGGGATGCTGTGCCTGGGAAAGAGAAATGTAACGAGTATCTTTCATTTCTTTTCTGGCAATGGGCAGGCACTGAAATATACTTTTTAACTACAGCTGCCTGGCATGATACTTTTGTTTCCAGGGTACAGCCAAAGGGGATTAGACACCCTGTACTAATTAATAAAAGCAGACGGTACCTGCTCCAGAGCTGCATCTCCCAAGCAGACGGGAGAAAACAGCAGCAGTTCAGCTGTCCAGGTGGGGAAAGGGGGGAACAAAGCACAGGAATCTGTTACAGCGCTGGATTGAGTTCCACAAGTCTCAGTCCATTTAGGCGTTGGAAAAAGCAATGAAACAAGAGCATGTACTAAATTTGGCACGCATTTAAGTGATACTTTGCTACGAGGGAATAAGAACCTCCGCTCCCGCTAGCCCAGACACCGAAGGAACATATAAATGAAAAGTAGTTACTCACCCCACCCATCTATCTGATCACCTTCTGTTTCCTGAGTCAGCCAGACCTTTCTTGGCCAGACGACACAACCCACAATTTGGATCTCATTACAAATCAGACACACTAAACCGCTCTCTCCCTTCGGCTGCAGAAGATAAAAGGCCAAGAAAGCAGGCAACATTTTGGTAACCGGCTTCGTGTAACAGCTTCAGCTTTTCTTAAAAGCCTCGGCATCGATTATTTTCTTTAAATAGCGATGGCTTATTGAGAACCCTTCCACCCATGTTAATGCACGAGGTTTTCCTAAAGAAGAGAAGAAAGCAAAAACTGTCAAACTGTCCTGCCAAAGCGGATTTGTCAAAGAGCTTCTGATACCCAGTCACGGCAAAACACTGAAGTCAGAGTGAGTTAACGCTGGTGCTGAAGGGCTAAGAGGGGAGATGCAGAGAAGAAGAAATAAAGTATAGGCTGACACGGAACAATGCTGGGATTCAGCTCCAGAGAGCGCATCGGCCAACGGCGTGAGCCAGTGCTGCAATGTGTGCGTGTCCCGAGGACCTAAAAGCTCGTGGCACGCCAAGCAGCACAGCTCTCATGTGGTCTCTGTACGACTTGGGGCAAAATGAATATAGGAATTAATTCCTTCAAGCCAAAACACCAACACCCTGCTGTTACATAAAAGCCTGTTTTCTGGGGAGCGTTTCCAACCATGGTGTCATTTGGGCTGTTTTGAATCAAGTGACATAGTCAGGTTCAAGATGGGATGCACTGCAGACTGAGAAACGCTCTGGTTTGAAATAATCTCCCGTTCCCTTCTCAGTCCTCACGGTGCCTGTTCCTTCCTTCAGTCTGTTACATTTCCATATGGAAAACAAGCGCGGCAATTCCACTGCCTGGTTCTCAGATGCTAATAGAAGCCTGTGATGAAAGAGCTGCAGAAGGCCTCGGGGAGATGTTTAAATCCTAACTCAAACAGATAAAAAGATGACTATTTCAGTTTGCCTGGGAAAGTTTCTGCACACATTGGAAACCCCTTGAGGCAGGGACTGCCCTTCTGTTCTCAGTTTAATAGCCTGTTGTACAAATTGTGATTGCACAATTATTCTTATAAAGTTTTCAATTATACAAAGAACGTATTTTATTAAGGTTTATAACTGTGAGAAATAAAACCTAAAACCCCAAACCCTTTGGACCCAAACTGCGTGACGCACTAATGCTCAGCAGCAAAGCGGTCCCAGCGCCATCAAAAATTTACACCGCAGCCCACAACCCTTCGAAGGAGCAACACGAGCACCCCAGCACACTGCAGTTCTGACTTCCATACTTCAAGACACACAGATTTAGTCTGTGCCTTTGGATCTTCCCTCCTGTGTCTGTGTTTTAGCAGTCAGCACTCCTGGGCAGTCGCTGCACACCTCGATGGCCAGGAACTCCAGTTCCGAGCAGCACGGCGTGCTGGCACTGCCTGGCTGCAAGCTACTCACCTGCAAAGCTGCGTGGCACAAAGGACCAGAGGTTGCACAAAGGACCAGAGGGGGCACAGACGTGGCACAAGGAGGGGAAAATGTGTCAAAGGTGCAACCAGCAGGCACGCGCAGCCACGTGTTTTCTCTGCTTTGGGACCAGCCATGGTTAAAAGAGCAGAGCTCAGATTCTGATCTATGATGAGGACAAAGTGAAATATCTTCTTTAGGCAAGAAAGTACCTTCTGGGTCCCAACACAAAACCCAGTTTGCAACACCTCTCCCAGGGGAGAGCCAGGGCAGTGACCACCCCCTTTTTATAGGTAACAGACCCGAGCACAGGAGCAGGCACCTAAAGGCACACAGCCGGGCTGAGAGGCTGAATGGGTTCCAATGGGTTCGGTGCCCAGACCCGGGGCACAGGCCGGTCTGCTCTGCTGTGGACATTTACATTTCAAAACCTCCTTCTGCTGAGGAAATGTACAGCCTCCTCCCCTTTAAAAGCTGGAGGCTTTACAGCCCTCAAGGCCAGCTCTGCTGAGCATAGCAGCCGCTGTACCGGAGCGAGGAGCCCCCAAGAGGCCCACAATGACTCAGAAGCAATAGCCTAAGAGGAAGCCTGTCTACAGAGAAGCTGCAAAACCCCGAACTGTGGCAGTCTGCAGCCAGCATTATTCATAACAGAACGCTTAAATTCAATTGTTTGGCATGGAGACAGCATCACAGAGGTGTGGATCAGCCCAGCCAGGCAACAACCAGGAGAAGAAGGCAGGAGAGCCTCCAGCAGCAGCAGGCAGGTCAGAGCACCAGCAGGAAGAACCCAGAAGGACCTTCACAGCTGCACAACCGATGCCCTTGGCGCAAGGTGAGACACGTTTGTCTCTTCTGTGCAACAGGAAGGGGGAAGCGCTGCACCCTAACAGGCAGGGCAGCTCTGTCCCATGCCATCCTGGCCTCCCTCTCTTGAGGCTGCTCCAGAAGCTGAACTCATTCAAGGTGCACACACGCCCAGAGCTCACAGTGCAATTTCCTCTCATCTCAGCTAATAAATCTTACAGTGTGCCTGCTTTTTCTGAGCACGGGTTTTACGAGCTGAATAAACTTTATGGAGGCTTGATTGCCAAGGCAGCCCAAACCTAGAAACTTGATGCCTGACCACAGCCAGGCACAGCAGGCTCAGCTGCTGTGAGGAAGCAGAGCAGCAGTTTCTGTGCTTCAGAAAGAGCTTAACTGGCCTGCTCCCTCTGCAAAGACCCCTGTGTATTGGCTCTGAAAGCTTTTCATTCAGCTTAGCCTCAAGACCCTTCCCCTCGTGATCATGGGATCGTAGACAGGACAGCATCCTCTGGCTGTGCTGAGCAGCAAGCACCCAAAGAGCCCTGGCAGGTAACTCTCAGTCCCGGCCATCCGTCCGTGCGCATTTACAGCTGGCATCACGGCAAGAGACAGACCACCCGTGAGGAAACCTGTCCTCCGGGGCTGTTCTGGAATTGACTTTTAACAAAAGCAGCAGCTCACCCTTAGATCCTCTAGGCTAAGAGCCCATTTTCCAAGCAAAAACCGCAGCAGCGAAGGCCGGGCGCTGGCACAGCGACTGCCACCGGCGCGCGGGGTGAGGTCAGGCACGTACCTTGGAAATGAGTTCATCGTGGTTAGCCAGATGAGCCCTGCAGTGAATGCAGCTGTAGGTCCTGTGGCACGAAGGCAGATACGCCTGGAAAGTCTTGGACCTTGTCATCTTCACCATTGGAGCCACCGAGCGCTGCGTGAACTCCGGGGTGGCCCAGGAGGCGCTGCCGCAGGAGGGGTCGCACGGGAAACACCGAAAGACACAGGTAAAGGCCGTGGTTTGGCAGGTGGCGGGTGTGGGGCAGGCTCCACACGCTGGGGACAGCTTCAGAGGAAGAGATTCAGCCGGAGGGGACGGAGGAGCTGGCACAGACCTGCGTTGGGAACAGAGCAGAGACGCGGTGAGCTGCGGCTGCCTCCTGGCCGGTGGGGGGACCGAGTGCCCAGAGGAAGCAGAGGGGACAGGAGCAGCCAGGGGACACGGACACGGACACAGCCTGCAGATCAGACCCAGGAGGACAGGGCTGTATCCACAGCTCAGCTGCTGACGGGCTGGCTGCCCTCATCGCCCCGCTCCTGCTCTCCACCATCTTCTGCCGCTCAACCCCCTACACCTCCGTTCATTCTCCCAACACTTAATGGATTTACAAGAGCTACAGAGGCACAAAGATGCTACAGAAAATCATTTTCATCACGCCTGGCCTCCCGGACCCCTGTGGGGAGCAGCACACGTCCAGCTCCAGCAGCCCTCGGAGGAGCTGGGCTCTGTCAGCTGGAGGCAGCCGGGACCGGAGCCCGGAGGGAAGCCAGGAGCCCTGTTCTCTCCACGCCGCCCCAGTTTCCACCTGGGAAACGGAGGATTACTTCACCACGCTCACCTTTTTTAACCTGCAGCATGCTCTGAGGGCAGCAGCCGCTCTACAAACCGCACTCCAGTATTTTGTTTTCCCCGTCAGACCGTCTGAGGGCACTCACAGCCAGGAGCAGCCTCCGCGTCCACCCTGATGGCAGCAGACGGCTCAAAATTCTCTTCAGGTTGGCAAAACTCTTTGCTATCCAGCATTACCTGACAGCCTGCTAGGTAGCTCAAGCTTGGCTCTTTTCTTTTGGAAATCAGGTTTCAGATTCCCCCTCTCACCTCAGCAGGTATCGGTGTTCCCTCCAGGAATGGGGGCAGCAGTGAAACGAGGGAAGCACTCGACACCCAGTGTGCACACACGCTCTAGAAATTAATCACGGGCTCTGGCTGCTCCTCCCAGGAGGATTTCCTTCGCATCAAAGATGGGATTCTGTTCAGTTCCCGAGTCTGCATTTTGTGTAGCAAATGCTGCAACCACCCCTATCCTAAAATAAAAAAGAAAACCAACCTGCACCTGACCTGCAGCGGGAATTTCTCAGGTGAGGTAACAGAAAGGTGCAGGAGCTGACAGCTGGTCTCTAGCTGGTACGAATAACTTGCCTGAAGTGTATCCGACCATCTTCCAGGTAAGGCTAACGCCAGCCCAGGTCACCAAGCCATGAGCCCAGCTCCTTGCAGCTCGCACACTGAGCTGGGCTGTCCCAGACAAGGCGCCAGTGATGCGCCAAGCTCCAGGGACACAGCAGAGCACGGACAGACTTGGACTCGTCTAAGCAAACGTGGCTCGGGCTTGCTAAAGGGACAGGTGTCAAACAGCAGGGTGGAAATCAGGAAATCTATCAGGGAGCTGAAGGCGGGAGCTAGGAGAGCTGTGCTAGGAGGCAGTCCTGCAGAGCTGCGGCACGCGGAGCTGTTTTTCGGCCCAGCAGCAGCCAGAAATACCTCACCGAGACAGAGCAGCCCCAGACAGACTGCAAGAGCAACACAAATCAGGCTGCGAGCCCATTACTGCCTGCAGGAAAGCCCCACGCGGGAGCACTGTCAGACACGTGCAGATAAAATCCCCACCAACTCGTCCCCTTGGCACCAGGGCACCTTGCACAGAGCCCCCTTTCTCCCAAGTCCGTTCGTCACTGCCGAGTAACAAGATTGAGGGACTCCACGTTACCTGCCAAGCCTCCTGCCAGCTGGACATCCCTCGAGAGCCAGCAGCGCCTGCAGCTTTCCAGCAGAGCTCCTGCAGGCTGGAGAGCTGTCGTGGGCTCACCCTGGCCCCATCAGCATGGTCCAAAGCCCAGCGCTCGCCAGGAGGCAGAGGCTGCTAAGCCAGCAGGAAAGCTGGGTGCTTTGGTTGGTTTTTTTCCCCCTGAAATATTTTTCTTCTCCTCTACAGAAGCATCTCAGTCGAATGGGAAAAGGATTCTTACTCATCCTGCAAAGCGCTGATAACGCTTATCTGTCTGATCGTAGCCGTCAGCACTTCCACGGCACTTCCCATCCTTAAAGCTCTTTGCCAACACTCGTTAATCTGATTAACCTCCTCCGATTAAACTTACAGGGAGAGCTCCGCAAGGTCCATCCTGACACAGAAGGGCTTGCTCGGAACTAAACTGCTCCTCTTCAGGCAAGAGGGCAGCCTGAGGAAGCAGCCCACGGGCAGCCCCAAAGCCAGAGACACAAACGATGCCCAGGCAGGTACCACGGGAGCAATGCCCATTTGGTGTTTGCTGACCCCTCTGGCCAGGCTTCCCAGGCATCGGTGTCCTGGAACAGTGAGGGAGGGAGGAAATACTGCGACTGGGCTCTCTCAGAGACACGGAGACGTGCACACACCAGCTGCACACAGCTTTCTGCAGAAGCATTTGATGAGCATCCATTTACTTGACCTCACAACACAGTCACCATCAGTAAAAGCACCTGACCTTTTGGAACAGGACACAAAAATTCAAGTCAGATAGTATCTGAGCACAGGTTATGATGAAGTGCAATTGCTGTTCTCGGTACCGTGCTGAGAGGGCAAACTCATCTCTTCACTCAAGGCAGAGGAGAGCATGAAGATCTGGGAGCTAAAACCTTGCTGGGAAACCTAGCTAAGATGGTAGGCAAGAACCTGCCTTAAAAAATAAAATACCTTCAGATAGACTCCAGTACGGAAGCCATACTTTATAAAAAGACTGCCGATGTTCAGCATCTAGCCAACAACAGCCAGATTGCTCACGTACACATCTACACCAAGAGCTCTGCCCTCATCGCAGTGCTGGAGAGGAGGGAAAAACAGTAGGAAGGGCATTTTTCCACCCTGAACACAGCCACTCGGCTGGAGGGACCCACATCCATCTCAATTACCATCTCAAAATACATCAAATAATATCTGTGGCTCTCAGCAACGCAAAAAAAAAAAAAAAAACAACCTGGATTTTTTTCCCTGTCCTAGTGGCAAACACACCTGGGTTACAACACACGGAACAGCTCACAGACGTTCATTCTGCTGCTGAGCCAAGGCACGAGGCTGATTTTAGGCCGTGCCTCTGGCTCTGCAGAGCCCGGTGAGCTCATGTTCCTCAGCCTCGCTGACAGTGGGCAGCTGTGAAGTCACTCCATTAACCTTTTTTTAAAACAATAAATAACAAAAATGTTTCCATTACTTAATGATTGTGTGCCTAACAGCCTAAGAGAGATGAGTATCTGCCACTGCAACAGAATCCAGAGTTTTTCTTTCAGAATTCAGGAGAAGTTTATCTCTAGAATGGTGGTGATTGAGTCAATGCAATGGAAATTTGCACAGATAAATTAATTTGCAAGAAATCAGACAGCTGGCTTAGACAAAAGGAATGGATTCTAGGAAAAAGCTTATCAACTTCCTCTGCTGCAGCAATCAGTGAGAAAATCAGCTGAACGCACTGCCTGCACGCACTGCTGCCCTGCCAAGTCTGCTACACCTCAAGGAAGAAAAAAACACAACATTTTACTGTGCAAACAGCTTTTTCATTCAGTTTTCACCCTTCAACTGTCCAATAGCCACTTTCCACATTAAGTTCTTTAGTAATTCATGAAACACCAGAGGAGAAAGGCAAAGCCTGTGCTGAATGCCAGCTCCATGAGGCTGCTGTTTGTACAAGCCCACGCACCACAGGAGCACAGAACAAGAACTCTTACACGTGAAGCCCAATTCTGCAACCAACCCATTCGCAACGCGGCTCAGAGGTAAATGTTCCTGTTCGTTCTGGAAGGGCAAACAGCAGGTTTGTGGGTTAGCTTTATGGATTATTTACTTTTTAAGATAAGAGCCTTTAGTTTGTTAAATGCTAGGGAGAGCTGCCTGGAGTAGTTCTGTAAAAAAAAAACCATCTGGAAGCCCAACCTTCCTCCTTCGGTGTGCCTTCACATTACCATGGGAAGACCCAGAGATGTAGTTATGTTAATTACACCACAATGGGAATCAAGCTGGGAGATTTCTTTGTTTCCACAAGGTCACAAACTTCAGCAGCCAGCGTTGCTCCAGGGTCTCAGCACGGTTTAAACAAAACGTTTGAGGTAGGCACACCGATCGGGGTTTTCTTGACATGGAAGCCACCTTCACACTGTTTAACACACCGCAGTTTGAAAGAGGAAGGCTCGTCTCTAACACAACGAGCTAAAAGGGGAGCCTGGGTTTAACACCCAGCTCTGCTGATCCTCCCTGGGGAATCAGAGCTGGTGTCCCAAGGCCAGATGCTGACCCCTCAGGGACACCTGGCACAGCTGGGAGCCTCCGCACGTGCGTGGTGCGGGGCTGCAGGGAGGATGCTGGCGCTTCGGGAGGCTCTCACCTCGGCACAGGGCTGCAACAGCTTTGGAAAGATGAAGTCGAATCTGAAGGTGGCAGGGTAAGGTGTTTGTGAAAGGCCCTGAATGAAAGGACGAGCGTTGGGAAAGCCAAGAAAGAAGTAGCAGATGGGTGTAAGCCACATACCTCTACTTCTTCAGTATCTGAAATGCTCTTGGTGAGGGGTATCAGCATGATCAGAAGTCATTATTGCTACAAGAACCATGAGTGCCCTTCCCTAAGGAAGGACTCCTTGCCTGTGCTCCTTCAGCTCATTCTACAAGCCTTGCAAGCCCATGGAGAAAGGAAAACAGAGAAACGATGACTGCATTTACTTTTACTTTCAACAGATTCATGTGCAGAACTGCACTAAAGATACAGCATGGAGCAAGATTCTCACTTAAACCACCTTCAGCTGGAAATATCCTTCATTCCCCTTATTCCTTTGGGCATCTCCTAGCAAGGCACTCCGTTTCTGCAGACCTCAGCTCTCCCATCCGTGCCCTGGAGACAGCAGCCGCCAGCTGCAGGAGGCACTTTGTGGTTCTGGGAAACAGGATCTGGATGGGTGGCTGCAAAAAGACACCAGAACATATCGCAGACAACAGCCAGGTAACCACTAGAGGGCATCAAAAAGAGGCAGAAAACAGCAATTAAAGCCTATCTGGCCATAGTGAATCAGGGCCAGGCACGGCGCCAGCCACGCTGCACCTGCCGTGCCTGCACATCCCACAGGCAGCTTGTCAGGAGGAACATCGGTTTCTGTTCTGCTGGGTAGCTGTCGAGACTAAAACTGTCCCTGCCGTTGTGTCGATCGGAGGAACAAACAGCAAAGCTTCAAGGCTCGCTTCAGGTTAATCCCCTCCCCAAGTCAGCCCAGCTTCATCACTGTAGACACCAATGCTGGTTTTAATAAATTATGGATTAACGAAGTAATCTATGAAAAAATATATTTTAATTGTTCTTTACATAGTTCATTTACCTTCTGACAATTTGGAGATTAAATAAAATTGAACAGATTTTTTTTTAATTAGGCGACATCCACACCAGTGCATTTTCAGGCTCCCAGGTGCAACTGTGGCACCAGAAGCAAGCGCAGAGGCTGCCTGCAGTCAGAGCAGAAGCTTCCCCGTACTGAGCCACAGCTCACAACCGACTGGCAATCACAGGAACAGGCTGGGTACGTCACTGAAGACCCTGCAGAGATGCTTCTTTCCTTGCTGTGGGCTGCAGGGACCTGAAGACCACAAGAACTTTCTGAATTTATTACAGACCTGGGGCTGAACTCAGCCATTCAGACCCATCGAGCGTCAGAAATGCTAACTCATCTCTCCCTGCAGCACGGAACAAAGCCCGCTGCTCAAAACAACCCCGTCCAACACGCTACCGACACCGCAACGGGAGGCAAGGGAGGGAAACCATTCTGGAAAGCTTCCAGAAAATGCCTCCTTTTACAATTTCATCTCCAAAGATGCAGGGCTGCTAGCGCAGATATCACCTTTCAGCCTTGGGAATCTGTCACCGTTTTCTGGGCCTGCCTGCGCCGGCACGGGGAGCTCAGCCTGTGCCAGAAGGACGACTGCCACCTCTGCTCCAAATCCTCGTCCCACTCGCCCGCGAGTTGCCTGGCAGCAGCATCCTGGCGATGCAGGAGAGGCTGCGCTGTGAGAGCAGGCGGTGCCGGAGGCTTTCTGGCTGCAAGCTGCCCACCTCTGCTTCGCAGCCACGCTCCGGCACGGCTGGCTCCAGCCCCAGCAGGTGCCAGGGGGATGCACCGAAGGGCAGGAGGAATCCTGCAGACAAGCAGCACGGTTGGCCCGAGCAGGTTAGAAACAAGCCAGCAGGCCCTTGTGGTCCTACCAGCAAACCCCGCTTGTGCCACAAATAAACCAACTGCAAGCTGAGCTAATTTAAAACACCAATGGCTCCATTTCCTCGTTTATGTTTTAAGAGGGTTGATGCCAGCATCCCACACGCAGGGCTACCAGCCCTTCATCTGCACTGGCCATGCACCAGAGGGAGATAAGAGAAGGGCTCGCACGCAGCAAGACACAGCCCTTCGGCCCGTAGCCACCTTCCTGCCAATGCGCTACGTGCTCAGCGTGATGGCAGCACTCGCAGCCACGGATCAAGGATATTAAACGCCACCAGAACGATGCACATCCAGCATCCTGCAAAATGCAACACCCCTCCCAGCCCTGCCCTAGGACCAGCCTCAACTGAAGACATGAAGGAAGAGCTCTTCCCACCCGACTGACCAAACGACCCGAGGACCATTTTCTGCTCCAATATCTGCAGCTCTTCTTCTGACCAACACCAAGGATAACGCGCTGAGTTCTGACCAACCTCCTCCAGAACCACTTTTGCCCAACAGCTACTTTATTAACGAGGTGCATACTTTCCGTGGCAGTTCAGCCGTCGTGCTTCTAGCTCGCATTTCCATTGAAGGCATAGCAGCCCTAGAGCCACGGGAGAAAAGTCAGGTGAAGATTTACAGCCCTAGTGCTCACATGACAGATACTTCATAACCGAATCGAGTCTGAGATGGTCAAGTCAGCTGTTAGCCTACCAGTTTTTGTCATTAGTTCCTCCTGGATATCCTCACTAGCCTGCACGTTACTGCCAAGGCATGCGAGCTGACTCGCCTCTCGCAGCTCCGTGCCTACTGATGAATGCTTGAGCTGGGAGTTCCTGGGATTCTCATTAATTTTTTTTTTATAGTTAATTATTAACTTTTTTTTTTTTTTTGGCGAGGCTGGACAATCTGTTTTTAATAATACATTGCTTGAGCCATCCTTTAGTAATACTTCATCAGTGAAATTTAAATCTTCCAGAGCCCCGTGGCTGAGCTGTGCAATCCCTAGGTCATACCACACTACATTTTTCTCCTCCTAACAAAGTGGCTGCCAACGTGAAACAGGAGAAGCCAGAGTGCAGCTCTGCCTTCCCCCTCCGAGGATCAAAACCTTCTCTGAAGGGCAAATTCAAAGCATCCTCAGCTTTTTCAACTTTTAATAGCCTTCGCTTGACCCGGGGAGTTCAGTTCTCAGTTCTGTACAAGTCACAGCTGCGATAAGAGGCGAAAAGCTGAGTATTTTTGGGCCTCGGCACAACATCCCACCTCGTAACACGCCGGAACAAGGCTGGAACAGGTGCAGAAGCGATCTCTGGCTGCTGTAAGCCTGCGTGGAGGCACCGGAAGGCGGCTCTTAGGGGTTGCATTCCCACAACTTCCACTGACTCACGCTGCCCAGCACTATCATTTGTTAAAGCAAGAGTGAAGTGAGGATAATAGCTATTTACTGAAAACAGAGGAGCGTGATTAGCTTTAATTAGCACTGTCAAGTGACTGGAGATTGTCGGGTACGAGATGTGGGGGAGCTAAGTCTTATTAATTACGTTATTTCCTGCAGCCTTAAGTGGCTTGGCCAGTCCGGCGACGCTTCCGGGCACCACACATCCCGCCCCAGCGAGCGGCAGCGCTCTCGGGCAGCTCTGGAGGATGCGGTGGGCGAGCAGAGGGGGGAAAAAACAGAAGGCAGGAGCATTTGGCTCCTCAACTGCAAGGCCACCATGCGGGCCATGCCCAGACAAGCACGGAACAAAGGGGCAAGGAAGGCATGGGAGAGGAGGGATGCTGAGCTTCCTCCAGCGAGAACTAGAGCTGGGAGTGATGGGGGCGACCAGGAGCGAGATTCAGGCCCTGCAGCCCACCCAAAAAACTGCATTTCACCCCCCCTGCCAAAGAGGCAGACCTACAAAAAGTCTTTGTTTGGGGAAAAAGAGGTCTGGCTGCTCAATTGGCATCGCAGCGGCAGCAGACGTGCTGATTTACCAGAGGAAGATGTGCTCTAAGGAAATGAAAAATCCTGGCATGAGTCATAGAAGTCGATCTCGTCTATAGATTTGTCTTGGTTTCTGGAAGGAAAAGGAAATCTATCCTTAGCCTTTCGTTACCGTGATTAGATCTGGGGGACAAGGCCTCGGCATTAACAAGCCCAGAAAAGAGGGAACAAACTGAAGGACCAACTCACAGAGAAAGGAAGCCGTGTATTTTGCAATGGTCTCAAAGCGATAAATACGCTCTGCTTTGCAATTCTGCCTCAAGCCTCACCGATTAGCTTCCAAGCAGCTAAGGGAACAGAACTCCCCATTTCTCCAAATGCCACTTGGTGATCTCTCCCGAATCCCTCTGCTCTAGCACTTCAGAGCTGACCTCCGAAGTTCAAACAAAGATTTCCCAGTTCACCATCCAAGCCCAGGGAAAGGTTTTATTGACCTTCAAGAGGTTTCTAAGCACGTGGTCAAAGGCAAGACCGTGATGCAAGACCAAGAAATAAATGTTTTTTTTACTCCTCTGCAATCCCTGCAACGCTCCTATGGTAGTAGCACACTAGATCAAGGAGCTCCCACCTTCTAAACTGCCAGCCAGGATCGACACCAGAGTGACCAGCTCCTTAATTATATTCTCTCTCAGCAACAGGTATTCAGCCATGAGTCAAGGAGCCTTTGAGGGAATGTGGATTTACAGGTAGCGATGCTGCCTTCCTCAGTGCAACCCTGACTCAACTACCCACACCAAACAGCAAAGAAAGGAAATCACTTATTCAAAGCCTGTGAATCCAGAGGACACAAGGCAGCCCCATGACTGACACAGCTGTGCCACCTACTCCCAGGCCCTGGCACCATGAAAAGAGACACCTGCGAGGAAAGGTTTAAAATTTTAAATAAAAAGATAATAATAAAATGAAGAAGCACTAGATTAAAGAAATATCTTTGTCCCTCCTACAGCATTCCCAATTTTACCTTCCAAGCACCAAAAGCTCATTGTTCTTTTCAGCAGGAGGCAAGAAACAGGGATCCGGTGAGAAAAGGCCAACGTCTTAGCTCTCCGTTCAACCGTGACCATTACACAGCAAACATTTAAAAGCAAGCAGAGGCGTGGAGCTCGGCACGACGAGGTCTTAAACAACGTAAACGGGAGCGCTCTGGAAGCATGAAGTCACAACCACCTCTCCAGGCAGGATCCTCTCCCGCAGCTCCCCGTACCTGCCTGTTTCTGACCGCCTGGCTCGGCAGAGGCCTCCTCGTGCTGCCCACTGCAAACCTTGGATACCAGCGAAGGAATCAGCAGAAAATCCTCACCTGGAGCACGGAGCAGGCCCTGAGGACGGCAGCGCCAGGCGGGCAGGTGCTGGGTCCCAGCCTCAGCTCGGCAGCCTGCCCCTGGCCCCTGTGTGTGCCTGGAGGCCGCAGCCCAGAGCGGATTCACCCCGATTCACCCCAGTGGGTGTGTGTGGGGGTATGGGAGGGGGGTCCGGCTGCTCCCCTGCGTGGTTCCAGCTGCGCTTTTGGACCCGTCCCCGTTCCCTTGGCAGCAGAAATCAGTTTTAAAGCCTCACCCCCAGCCCCACAGCGGGCTGCTTCACCCTCACCGAGTTCCATCTGTTTTTTGTGCCCCACACCAGGTCCCTGCAGGGCAGGACGAGACCCTGGCACCCCCCCCCCCCCCCCACCGGGGTCCCCGCACCTGAGGGCGGCTCGGGGGGGGGGCCCCAAGGCCCAGCCTAGGTTGGGGGGGGGGGCCGGTCCCACAGCCCCGAGCTCAGCGGCTGCCGGGTCACCACGGGCCGGCCTTCCTCTCCTCCTCCTCATCCTCATCCTCCTCCTCCTCGCCGCCCCCTGCCCGGACATGTTGCCCCCCCCCCGCCTCACACAAAGGCCGCCGCCCGCCCGCCCGGCCCGGTTCGGCCCCCCCCGAGGGAGCAGCCCCCGGGACGTGTCTGTGAGGGGGGGGAAGCGGCTGTGGCCCCTCCGCGCGTCCCCGGCTCCCCCCCCCCCCCCGCCGCACTCACTCGCCGCAGCGCGGCCCCAGCGCAGTCGGAGCGCGGCCGCCGACGCGCCCCAGGCAGCCCCGCAGCGCCCTCCCACCGCCGCTTTATAAGCGCTCCCCCCCCGCCGATTGGCACCGCCACCGGCCAATCGCCGCCCGCTGGCACATAGCAACAAGCCGGCGGTTGGGCGCCGCCGGCCGCAGCCCATTTTGCCGCCGCCAATCAGCGGGCGGAGGCGGAGAGAAAAGCCCGCCTCGTCCTTCCTCCCTGAGCTCACCGCTCGCTCCCCCCTCCCCCGCCCCGCCCGCCTCGCGCAGGCAGCAGCTGGGGCGGCGGCAGCCAATGGGAGCGGCGCTGGCGCTGCCGGCGTGGAGCGCGGCGGGGGGGACAACAAACAGAGGCCGCTGCCTCTTAAAGGCGCCGCTACCCCCGGGCCCGTGAGGGAGGGCGGCCCTGAGGGGGGAGGGCGCCGCCATGAGCGCCCCCCCGGCTTTCCCCAGCATTTTGTCACCTCCAGGCCCCGTGTGGCCGAGTGTAGAAGCAGATCTGGCCCGTACGCACCTGCACACAGCCCAAACAGAATGTTTTTTGAGGTGTGATTACCTCAGAGCACGTTAATTGAGAGTCCAGCAGCACACAGCCCGAAATAAACTGATGGCATCTCGCTGCCTTTTTTTTTTTTTTTTTCCCTGGAGTTCTGGTTCATAAATAGTGTGCCATACCTCTGCTTTTCCTAAGTGTTAGCAACAATATGTCATAGTATAAACCATTATTAAAGCTGTGCTTTATATCTGTCTTTTTGTCACAGGCAGGGACAGAAGTTACATATAACACTCACTGAAACACATTTGCTCTCTGGGATTATTCTTGCTCTACTATTCTACTGCCTTTTAAAATATTCATATGAATATTTTAAGCAATTCTATTGTATGGGTAACTACATATAAAATATGGGTAACTACAAGGGGAATGGTCTGTTCTATACAGTAAATATATGGACACCAATGCACACTAAGAGCATTAAGCAATGGGTGATACAACACAGTATTTCTATTATTTGTAATAAAATAAAATATCTCATATATAGAAAGATAACTTTCTACCTTGCATTATAAGCATAGTTTTCTTCCACACAAGCAAAACACGCCTCTCAGATTACATTACTGAAATGCACACCAGCTAGCTAAGAGACTGTATAAACCAGATTTTAAACCACAAAATGGCATTTGTTCCTGTAAGCTGGTGGTACTGCCAAGTACAATTTAAATATCCTATTAATGAAGGCTTGAGCACCATGGTAGTTGCTAGCAATGAAATAGACTCAAGAAGGAAATTGTCATGTTATCCTTAGTCTGCTACCAGAGCAACAAGAGCCTACTTTGTGGGCTTACTTTAAGCTTCTTCTTTTCTTAGATAACCTCCTTCCTCTTCAGGCCAGCAACCAGAGCCAACACACCAGATTTTCAGACCCGCAGAACTAGATGAAGCCGTATTTACAAGATCTAGACAAACTTCTGTGCAGGAAGTGGTGAAAAATTTGCTTGAACTTTACATCACCAAGACTCCTCAAAAGGATACCGAAAATAAAAACTATCAGCAAAATAAGTTCGCACAACATGAAAGAGAGGCTGCTATGTAAGCTTTTTTGTTTTGTTTTCAAACCTGGAGGTGAGTTGCACAGAAGTTTTGTTTGTTAATAAAAATGTTATTTACAAGAATATTGAGCTGATTACAACAGAACATTTTGTATAGATAAAACCAAGCTTGCTTGGTGGTTAATTGGAATTACATTGATATAAATTGAGTATCGCCATGGAAATCCAGGGGATCACACAGCTTTGAAATCACGGGAAGAAGACTACATATGAAAGCCAAAATTGCTTTTTAAAACTACGTGCTAATCTTTATGAAAATCCTTAGAAAATCTGGTATCTTTTTAGGGGTAACTACTTCATTAACAGCATTTTCTTCTGTTTGAAAAAATACAATGCTAGTTAGGTGCTAATTATTTTCTCATTGAAGCTGCAAGTCACATTTTCACAATTGATTCTGCATTACAGAATTTAGTCGCAAGCTCTGGAAGTGCAGCCTGATAAGCATCATGAATACTTCCACTGGGCTAAGCTTTTGGAAAATTCATTCATTTTAAAAGTCTGAATTTTGGATCTAACCTATTTGACAGCTCGGGTTTCAACTGAACAGCTGAGCAGGATTTTTCGTTTACCTATTTGCAAACATCCTGTTTTTGAAACTTGAACAAGACAGCTAGCGTTTCCCTGCTCCGGGTCTGACATCAGTTTCAGCTTTTATTGTAATTTAAACTAGAAGCTGCCTGGGGCTGAGCCAAAGCATCACCAACTGGGGCTGACTTTTGCTATTTGACTATCACTGCAATATTGAGGGGATAAAGTATCAAATTACTCGTGGTATCTCCACATTTTTAGTGCTGCAATAGAATTAGTAGCACTTAAAATCCATTAACAATCTCAGTTGCTCGGTGCTTACCAGTTTTATTTACTGATGTTATTAGCCTTGTAATAAAGATACTTCACCTGATATTGCCTTTGCTTTACTTATAAAATAGGGATATGTCAAACTTTTTCGGTGATATCACAAAACAACGTCTTCAGGTACTTTAGATGAGAGATGGTTTCTTTACCAACAGCGGTATTTTCCTCCCCTGCTTGCAGCATTACTATTTTCAGTCCCACAACCGAACCGCAGGTGTTTCAAGCCTTTCTTGCCCTCCAAAATCGCCAAGACACCTGACAGCGGAGCTGCAGCGCCCTCAGTACCCCCAGCCTGCTGTCGGCTCATCCTGCTGCCCACAAAATCCTCCTGCACCTTGCAGCAAGACCACAGCAAGGCACCGCGCAGCCCGGCCGGCCCCAGAGCTGGGCTGCGGCGGCCTCCAGCGGCCTGACAGGGACCTGCGGCTTTTGTGGGGGCTTAAATTATTTATTTTTCCTGCTTTCTAAACGCTTTTGGTAGCGCATTTCCCACAACCGTTCCCCACACACTCAGGGAACTGAGGGGGCAAACGCAGATCTCAGATTTCTGCTGCCACCGCAATGGTCTTGCTCGCCGATGGAGTGAAGTATAACCCGAAAAATACCCCAAAGCAGCCACACCTCAAGCTTTCTCCTTTTGGATTATGAACAGGGTTGAGCTCTGGTGGATATGCTGGTGGAGGCCCAAGTGCCAGTACTGCAGACTTCTCACAGGCTGCACTGTCTGGAGGCATCACTGACTGATGTTTTCCATGCTGAAAGACATACACGTGTAGCAGGACGGATGTGAAAACTCGTTCAATGTTTTCCAGTTCCCTGTTTTGGTTTCCTTCTGGTTTAGACTGTTTGCTTATAAATAAACTACTGCCCAGATCAATTGTGGAAATATCAGCTACCAAAATCTTCAAAAGGTTACTAAATACTGTTACATACAAAACCCTACTTCGCCTCTCTTAGCTAATACAAAGCCTCAAGGCTTTAAAATTACACTTGACCTTAAAACCTAGTATTAAATGTAATTTAATGGCAATCCAGAAGGAAAGCTGGAGTTTTACCTCTAGAACTGGCGGAAACATTAACCTGCTGATCGTGAGAAAAAGCCCGTTGGTATCAGAGTGCCGTATTTATGGCAGAGCATCACCTAACAAAGGACAATACAACACCACACAGAGACTTGCCACAAATGGTTATCTGGTAGCATGAACTTATTCAAAACACTGCTAGCTTGCTGCTGCCAATTCAGAAGCAGGTATCTGTCACCTGTCAAAGGCTTTTTATACTCCATAATCTGTTGATCACAATTTTTTGCATAACTCTTCTACAGAAGCGAACATGGAAATGACTCTCTGTGAGGGACACAGTTTACTAGAACAAAAGCATCCCAAAGCCATTACAAAAGGGGATTTCAGAACAATTTAAGGGCCACAGCAAGGTCATTTTAAAAATTAAGTCTGAATTTCCAGGTATTTAACATTTCAACAGAGACCAGAGAAAATGATGTTTAACCAAATAAAAAATGTAGATCAAGGCCTTCTACAATAAAGGCTCTCGCTTCAGCCTCAGTCCAGTTGCTCTGGTACTGGATTTTACATGCACAGAAAACTGACCCTTTGCATTTCTCTGTTCATTTCAGATATGGTGTTAAAAATGCACGCATACAATCTTAGAGTACAGCCAGAACTGGGCCACTGATCACTAAGTCAGCTGAACACCAAACAATGTATCTAAAAAAAAAAAAAAAAAAAAAAAAGAGGACCTGTCTCCCAACCATAAAAGCTGATATTTATTTAGGCATGCAATGCTGTGCTCAGGAATTAAGGACCATGATATCTAAAAAGCAGCTATGCTGCTGACAACCACTTTCACACTGAATTATGAAGCACAGGCCAATGCTCTCACACTTACACAGCTGCTATTGAGCACGGCTACCCGAACCACTAGCATATATAATAAATCTCAAAGCATTCTTAAAATAAGCATTTGTTGGCTTATTTCAACTTTCTGTTTTCATCCATGCAGAAATATAGGCCCTATTTTTAAGTTAA
Organism: Netta rufina; assembly: GCF_964035555.1. Classification (NCBI taxonomy): domain Eukaryota; kingdom Metazoa; phylum Chordata; class Aves; order Anseriformes; family Anatidae; genus Netta; species Netta rufina. The sequence continues at coordinate 9,047,035 of NC_140145.1, read as the reverse complement.
GGTGCTACAGTCCCAGACAAGCAGGCAGAATCTTTAAATGTAGAAATGCTGATGGCAAGAACACACGCACAGGGTCAGCTCTCTTGCCATGCTGGTCTTGGCATTCAGTTACAGCTAAGGTACTAGAGAACACCCTTTTAGCTTCCTCTACCAATATTACACAAGACTTGTCTGCTTCAAAATGAAAAGCATATAGTATGGTTTCAAGAGTTTAGTACATAACGTGTACACTTTCCTGCTCTTCTCTGATCTTACATTTTGACTATCTGAATTTGCAGATGCACAGACAGGCTGTGCTCTTTGAAGCATGCCATGCCTCTTCTGCATGCACACCTTTGTTTGGAAGCAACAGCACACACTGCAGTATTGAACAAGCAAATTCTCTACAATGTTTTCTAGCATTGCATACACAGACTACTTTCTATCTTAAAATGAACCAAAGATAAATCAAATAGGAATTGACTTCAAAAGTTTTAGCTAAGAGCTCGTTTACTCATGGCAAAGGCATGTTTAAATCCCCTGCAGGTTTCGTTTAGCTGCAGATGCTATAATTACTATGAGGAAATCAACATAATTGCCAAAAAATTCAAGAAAGTTCAGAGCATTTAAGATGTCCCCATCTTTTGAGCAACCCTATCCACATAAAAGACCACCATCAAAACTTTGAAGTTTACAATGCTATAAATAGTAACCTCAGAAACTATCCTTTCAGGCAAAGAAGTCACAAGAAAGTAGTATTTAGGTTTAGATCTTTTATGAGCAAAGATGTTTGAACGTGTCACATTTCAAGAGCATCAATCTTTCTTTACAAGAAAAGAAAAAAGTCACTTCATAGATTTTGAGCTAGAGAGGTCCACAGCATTTTCTGCAAATTAAAAGTGCATGGAATACATGCATCATCCTTCATACATAAAGTATTTGCAACAGGATTGAGAACACAGTAAGTGTTAAACAATATTTAGAGTTAAAATTACCCAAAGGAAAAAAAAAAATCTCTCCTTGGAAAGAGGGATTAACTGAACATCCCCCTGGACAGCTGTGCAAGATCAACAAGTGCTTTTCTGTACAAAGGGTTTAATAAGAAAAAAAATCACACAGCATGTTCTGGAATATTCAAAATAATGATTTGATAGAATAAACATTCTACAATTCCCTCAATTCCACATTGTTTTGTTACAAACAGTTATCACGGCCCAAACCCTGTGCATGGGTACTCAGATTCATGGCTTCATCCTTACATTATCTGTCTCATAAGATTAAATTTTAGCTCTTGTACTGGAATTCAAATGGGTGACTGAATAAATTGGTCAGTTTTCCAGCACCGAGCCCCTCCCTCCCACGTAGCTTGACTTACTCAAATTTCAGATATTAAGTAGTAGATTTATCAGAGAGGTAATGTATGAACAGCACAGTCAAAAGCTACATCAGACATAGGAAGACTAGTGGTTGAAGAACGTGCTGAGCATCTTTGACGGCAGAAGTTTCCAACACCACTGCTAGAGTGAAATTGTCAGAAGATTATATTGAAATATTAAAATATGGACTTAATTTTATTAAGTGTTTTGTCATTCAATAAAAGATAAAACAAAATAGCTTACTTAGGCAGTGATGAGGAAAACTTGAGAGAGAAGCTAAGTCATCATGTGTCCCTTGAGACATCAAGTCCAGAAATCAAGAGTAGCACTTTAAGATTCAGCTTTTCCTAGCCTAAAAGAACTTTTAACATCTAAGTGGTATTTAGTAGTGTTCTCTGAAACCAGAGTTACATTTGCATCTTTACGAAGGTGTGTGTGTTGGAAATTTGATAGCAAAAAAACTGAGTAGAAAAAATATAGGAAGGAATTTCCCTTCCCTTAAACGGACATCACACAAACATGATTATCCATCCAGATGGACTTGACATTCTAACACAAACAGGCATAATGAAATAACAAAGATGCTCCATGATTACAGGTATGGCATGGCGTCTTGTCTCCCTGAAGTGAGACAAGAGCCCTTCCAAATCTGAGCAAGCAAGGGCAAAAAATTAATTACTTTAAAAATTTGATAGTAAGGAGTATATCTTGCAGTTAATATACTTTTGTTTCTGGCTTATTATTGAATGAGATCCTTTTCAAGTGAAGTTCCTCTAAGAAGTAGATGATATCACTAAACAATAGTTTTGTTCCAGCAGTATCTGATGATTAAACGACCGAGTTTTGTGAATACATCATTGTGATTAATTAAGCTAAAATAGTTAAATTCTTTCTGAAAAACCTTAACACTAGCATAACACCAAAACACACAGGCATTGCAGGCTCAAATCTGTTTGACACACACATAGCATCTGTTCACAGTGACAGAACAGTGTTCAGCTTCCAGAAATACATTCCTTTCCAACCCCATTCCATAATACTTAGGGATTCCTGGCTTTTGCTGCTGAAGTTAATCCTGCGTCCATGCCCATAAACTTCAGGAATATTGAATGTACTTTTGTGGAGAGAAAGGACTAAAATTTACACACATCCTAGAATGACACCTGCTCCTGTTTTAAGTACATACATGAATCTGATTTGGGTGAATTCATTTGAAATGAACCTTACGTTGTTCCTAAAACTCCTGACCAAACAAAGTCTTCTTTGGTCCCTCACCCTGAAAACAACTTCCCATTTATCAAGCCAACAGATGTTAAAACTATTAAAGTGCAAAAGACTTCTAAAACATTGGTTTCTTCCATGAAAAGACTATTTCAAAGTAAGTGTAATCTATATTAAGTGTAATTCTCCTTTCTGGGAGGCTGGCTACTGCCACGCCATGGCAGCCTGACAGGCAGGTCAGAACCAGGGGCAAACCTACAGCTTTGCACTGGAACTCAGCATCAAGCCCAGAAGCTGGCTTAAATGCTGTACCTAGAGCTTGACCAGTAAGTCACAGTATTACTGTCACATCAAAAAGGGGTCTAAATACAGCCACAACTCATGCTCAGTGTTCTGATCAGTAAGAATAGCTAAGAAAATCTTCACTGACCAAGTGACTGTCTTTACTGACTACACTTCACAGGCTAAACTAACTGGCCATCCACAGATTCTGCTATTTCTCCTCTGCATTTTCATTTTTGCTCTACAAGTTATCTGAAAATTAAAAGCAACACAAGCAATATATACACAAGGGTACACTTTCAAGAGTTCTTTAGTTTCTGCACACAGAATATAACTGGAGTAATTGACATGTCTTTACATCTGCTTAGGAACACTCGTGACAGTGTGACAGGTAAAATAACACTTATTATCTACAGGTATCCTATCCAGCAACTTTCTTCTTAACCATAACTATTAGTGAAGTGCACCTTTGCTAAATGATCTATTTACAAACGTAAACTATGCAATTAAAGTTTTAAAATAAATAGACAACCTTTACATTATGTAGCAACCTGACAACAAGGTCAAGGATCACCCAGCTATATCTTTCAAACAAAATGATTTGCGTACATTGCTCAATTTTTTTTGATGACATTCCTTGGCTGAATCTATTCTGCAAGGTCTTCCTTGTTTTTCTTCCCTTACGCTGGATAATTGTGTAAAAACTCCTTGAGCTTTGTTGGATAGTCTGTCATGACTCCAGTTGCTCCAAGATCAAATGCCCTCTTGTATTCTTGTTCTTCATTCAGTACCCAAATATACACCTGCAGTATGGAAGAGAAGAGAAAAAACACATTAATACAGGAAATCCTTAAAAAAAAAAAAAAAAGGTGACTGTTGACCTAAATTGTTTTAGAACAATTAGACTGCGATGCCAAAGACAGACACACAAAAAGTCAAAAAACCAAACCAAACCAAACAAACAAACAAAAAAACAAAAAACAAAAAGGCAGCTCCAAACAGGTAAGCAGTTTCACAAATTTGCAGGCTGAAGTTTTAAGTGAAAAAAAGTCTTAACGGGATTTAAGTTTTTTAAACCTTTTTTCAAACCTATAACTCTTCCTTTGAAACTAAAGGACTGCAACTGTAACAGCAGAAGCTACTGTTTAGGAACCAAAAAGAAATTTGCAATGCTAGTAACAGAACAGACTTGTACTTCAGAATACATGCTGCCTACACTTCATAAACAGATCTAAGAATTAACAAATTCCATCAATAGTGAAAAGCTAGATAGATTTTTGTAAAAGATTATTCTAATTGGATGCTACCAAGTGTTTTGATAACAGAAGATTAAGATTAAGAAATATATTTGTTTTAAATGAACTACATAGGCAAATTAATTCTGGCAGAGAACATGAACTCATCTTAAGGCCATACCCAGCTGGTTCAAATTCTCACTAGATCAAAAGCAGATTTGCTTTAGTTTTGCCACACTATACCTGAATGCCCCGAGCAGTGAGGTGGTCAAAAAGAGCTTTCCTCATTAGCAGTCTGCAAAAAGGAGAAAAAAAAATATTTGTTCAAGAAAATTCTCAACATCCGTTGACCTTCTGTAACAATTTTTTCCACAGAACATTTAGATTCAATGCTTTCTACAATAAAGGGATTTGAACTACAGGAAATGTAGTTTAAACAACTCAAGACTGCCTAACGAACATATCTAGAAATTTGCATTAGCTACAGATATTTGTATCAACTCTCCTGAAAAACAAATTCAGTGGGCACCTCCTTCCTTGTACAGATACCCTTGTACGATGGCCAATGAATCAATCCCTCTGCTTTCAGAATAATTTATCCTTCCCACTAGAAGAAATGAAAGCTACTACACAACAGAAACCAAACAGAGTATTCAAGAACTATTTTAGGTCAAACTGGAATATTCCCCACTGCTACTGTGCCTCAGTATATTTCAGTGTACAAATAAATAAATGTACAGGAATATCAATGAAAGATTTGAACATGATTTATGCTGCACTGACAAAAATGCTAAAAGAAACTGAAAAAATCGTAACTTATCAAGTAGTTGTAGCAATAAATTACTCTTAGTTGCTTAAGCCAATTGTCGATGTATAAACAAAACATGATTAAAAATTTAATAAGATTAAAATCTTACGTGTCAGCTAGCCAGATAATAAATTTCTGGCTTCTTGACATCTTCTGTGGTTCTTTCAGCCTGTTGAAGAAGAAAAAAAATTACCAGAGCACAGATTGAAATATTCAGATTTTCCTGTGAAAAAAAGAACCATGAAGAATGATAAGCATACACTTTATAATCTACCCTTCCACCTTCCACCAAGGACACAAGTGGACTGACTGAATTCTAGCTCTGAAAGAGAGGCATTACTAAAAAACTTTTAACATGATGCGGTCAAACTATCACCAAGAAGAATGGACTCCTAACTTAAGCCAGTTACTCAAATAGGCCTTAATACCCCTTAACTTTTTAATGAAATGAAAACGTTAATGGTTGGGACTCATATTTCTCCAGATCCCCCAAAAAAATTAATACTTCCAAGACAACTTTAATCCCTTATCATAAATTTTGATACAGCTCCTTCAGAAAGTACTAGATCATTATCTACCTATCTACTTGGGCAGTGCATTTCCCTTAGAAACATTTTATTTCAGTCTTTATTCAGCCTGAGGTCAGCGACTCAACTGATGCTCAGGTTGGCGCTATCATGCAATAGTTTATCTACCGTTTTAGTGTAGCACCCACCAACCAGCTCTAACTCACTTGAGGATGATGGAAGGCATAGGAATTTCCAAGAATTCTTCCTTGAAAGGAATGAACGGCAGCAGACCAGTGTAGAACAGGCCAAGAAGCAGGAGGACACGTTGCAAACAGAAGATGATGGGAATATCAGCATTCTGCAGGAACCAGGAGAGAAAGTTTCTAATTTATCTTGGCAGATCGTTGAATTTGTTGCAATTGAATTTACTCATCTTGTTTAACATATATTTTAATATGTTAATAATACTTGTTTACATTTTAGCACTCACACCTAAAAATTAAACAGCCAAGTGTCTACGTTATGCATGCCACTGAAATTAAATCACTCTCTGGTAACTCGTAATCCAGGTTTTACACAATTTGAAGAGGAACAGTAACCTGAAAAGTAACCTGAAGTCTCAGTAGTCTCCAGTACCGCTTCTGTGACCTGACATTTCAGACTGCACAATACCATGCAGCATTTTAGCTTTGACTCATATTACCAAAAAGACCGAGCTGTGCTTTGATAAAGAGCTTGCTATGGTTTGGTATTACATCAGCTTGCTCCACAACAAATTTTAGAAGAAGCTCGTTTATGAATCAAAACATTCAAGCATTAATGAACAAATGCAACCGTTGTTCAGGTAGCAAAGTGTTGTCCTGTTTCAGAGCACAGATAAATCAGTACAGTATCTGTAGTCTTAACTATATCAGTTTCACTCATCTGCATAACTCCCTTGGACTAAGCATAGCTTTAATTTAATTCTAAATTGTACGATTTCGTAGCACAAAAAGGAATAGAATTTATAGCTGTAAAACAGCTTCATACCAATATATATAAGTGTGTGGCAACTGATACCCACATCCACTATTTTAATAAAAAGAAATACATAATAAGCAATCCTTCTAAAATTGCTTTCATCCCAGATGAATGATGTGCAATACTGGCACTAGGAGGTCCTGGCATAAAAACGTAAGTCCCCATATATTACAAAACAAATATAAAATGTGATTATGCTTTATTCCTTAAATGCTTTATTGCAGAATATGAGACTGTTAATTGTGCTTGACTCCATTCTGCTTACTACACTGTTACAATAAATTAAGTGCAAAATTTCTGATCATAACTAAAAGTCTGGCATAACTCACTTGATCTTGATTTACAGGGTGCTTTTCTGTACACATCACACAGTAACAAGCACGCAAGAACAAAGCTCAGCTGTATCCATTCTTACCTCCTTAAGACACTTTGATACAACCTCGTAATTGACATTCCCCCATACCGTCAAATGCTCTCGTTTATACTGACTCACCAGCTCTGAAACCTGCAATATAGAACAACAACAAAAAGAAACCTAACATGTATTCATTGAATATTATGTGTGGAATAACTTAACTGAATCTCTACTTGCTAATTTTCGAGTGTGTAAGTCGTTATAGAAAAGATAATTCTTCTACACAATCTCCCATTTTAAACTGATTATGTTGCTTTGTGTTCAGGACAACAGATAAAAGGAAGTATCACTACGCCTACAAGAAAAACTGGATGCCAAAACAGTATCTCATGGAAAGCAGGTTTCCTCTTCCATCATAAGCACTGATCATTACAATTACACCATGTTTCCATGCTGCATTTGTAGGCAACGGTCCACAAGAAGACCCTTCATATGAAGTACACAACAAAGATGTTTCTAGCAGTTTGGCATTTCATCATTAGTTTTATGCTGAGATAAAAGGTCAGTAAAGAGCTGTTCACTAAACATCCTGCACTAGATCTCTTTGTTCTGCATTACTTCATATGTGGTGCAAAATCTAACTCATGAAGGACAAAGCTCCCCAAGAACACAGACCTAAGTGGTTCAGACTGCTATCAACTCCAAAAACCTCTTTTCTTTTGAAATTTCAACATCCCATGACATTCAGTCTCATTTAAGCACATCTTTTCATGTACCTTTTTGATCAACACATTGTTGTTCACTTTGATGTCAATGTTGACAGGAGTTTGTGGAAATGCCTCAAACACCTCTTTCAGGAGAGGAATACGGTTATCTTTTCCCTCACAGTGACATTCTGGGGAAAAAAGACAGTTGTCACTGCTGTGACCTTTTATAATATACTGTAGGTAAAAGCTGAGATGTCAAAGCATTTGTCATCTTAAAAGAAAAAAATAACACGATTCCTAGAATTAGCACATTTTGGAAATAAAAACAAACAAAAAATCCACCAACTTCACTTGGATAGCTGTAGTTAATTATGGCAAGCTCACTTCCGTAATGAAAACGTATGGAGCCATTTTCACATTTGGGGTCAAACTATGTGAAATTCAGTTGTAATTTTGCAACAGCAGAAGTGCAGGCATTATTAAAATCCTGAACTAGCCAACATGGACTCAGTTACCACACACCAAATGCAATGAGATTAATATGAAATAAGACCAAATGAGAAAAACTTTTCCTTCTAGGAAAATGTACTGGAGAAGCATACTATGTAAAGGGAACAGGTGGCAAAATACAAAAATGTTAGTGCTTGAAATTGCTTGTGGCTCTCTGTATTACTATACATAAACAAAAGATGTATATGTGTGAAAATAACATATTGTGGAGTTCAACTTGGTGCATTTTTAAGTATTTTTCAATTTTGAAACTTTTTTGCACACTTTATTTACATTGCAGTCCCAAGAATCACAGTTTTCAGAAGAAAGCAGGTAGATCTTTTTTGAGGTTTTCCTCTTTCAGCAATATTTATACTGATCTTTAAGTCATACATACAGTAACTACTATACTCTTTTAATTCTCCCTCTGAAAATACCTGTTTTATCTGACATCTCATATTCAAGCTCAGAGTGAACCACCACAAGGGCATTTGAATTGTAAAAAAATTGCCTTTGCTTTCTCTGTTTTTGGACAACAGATTTTTAATCACCACCCTCTGAGGAGGTCACAGGGGAACCAGAAAGCAGCTGCAAGACCTAGACAAGCAAACAACTGAGATGTTTACTTGGAAAAAGATATCTTACATCTTAGATTTAGTCACTGTCAACCAGTATGAAAAAAGTATGTATTTTAGTTTCTAAAGCTACAATGTGTTTTGTCAGTTCTCTTCTCTAGATACTTAACATTTCTCTTACCCAGATACTGATAGATGCAAATACAAACTTTTCTATTCCCTTTGCCAAAAGAAGAAATTGTCAGAAGAAATTGGATATTAGTTACTGTAACTGTGAACTGAAACAGTAAAAGACAAAAACTTACCTTTCTGAAATGTGACATCCAATTTGCAGAGATACGGTGGAAGTTCCTGAAAAATAAAGAGGAAAAAAAAAGAAAAGAAGACTAATTTAAATGCAAGGATATAATCATGACTTTTCTTGAAAAAGTCCAAAAACATGTCATTCATAAGGGATGCAATTTAACTGTAAAGACAAAACTCATTCTTTTTTTTTTTTTTTTTTTTTTTTTTTATCTCTTGCCTAAAAAGTGATTTTGCAAGTGTAATGTTCATTCATAGTTGAACTATTTGGCATTTTTGAACTGGCATTACCTGCAGCTGAATAAGGCAAGATGTTTCCAGATACCAATCTCAAAGTTCTGAGAATTCCACTTACATATCAGATGGAAAGCCAGTTCTGCAAAACAGGCTTTTAAAACTGTCAGTGCAGGTAGGATTCCTCTACCAGCTTTGCCCATTAAAAAGCCAGTCATAGGAGAAGGAGCTCTTGACTAAGCTTCCTTTGTCACCGGTATGGCAAAACAGGCCCGCCTCCAGAGAGCTATTCATCCACACTGCAGTTGGACAGAGTTAATCAGCCTCTAGAAGTGTGCCTGTTTTTATCCCTTGACTACATTGAGAGCCTAGTTCATGTTTTTTTGGCAGACTAGATGAATCCTTTCCTCAGGTTTTGGATACTAAGCGCACACCCCCTTCCTGCCCACCCCAGCCATTCTATGAACACAGTTCTAAACACTTTTTCTTCAACTTACAGAGTATTTGAGGTCAGATATATTGACATCGACTCCAGTTGATCTCTTCAGGTTCTCATCATGGGACACAACCACTTGCTCATCCTTCGTCAGGTGACAATCCAGCTCCAACATGTCTGTTCCTATATTAACTGCACTGGAAGCAAAGAAGTCTGCCTTGAACCACACGTGTATTTTGTACAGGTCCAAACGTACCAGGTACGTGTTATTCAACTGAACTAACCCCACAGAAAGTGCTTTAGACGCTTTATGATGCAACGCATCCTCACAACCTTACTGCCAAGCAAGAAACAAATAATTCTGTTGCAGCAGAAAGCTGATGCAAGAATAAACAAAGTCCTATGAATCAGAAACGGGATTTGGACTTGGGAGCCTTGGCTCTGCCTTCCACAGAGATGGAGTGACACTTCTGTCTGTTGTAGCCTACCGCCTCAATACTGAGAAATCTACTTCTTTTTCATTTTTATTTTTCTTTTTAATTGTTTCATAATGTTGAGTGTGATGCTCATCAGTATCAGCACATTTATCCCGAGAAGACAAGGGCTTGTTAAAAAAAACAATTATGTAGTAAGCATAAACAACATGACAAGGATAGGAACGCCTTTTTTACTTCCTCTAAGTTAGTCAGGAATGGAAGGCTCAGTACATTACCAATGGGACGTTCACGTTTTGGGCTTTTTCAGCTAGCAAAACTACATATTCTTAAAATAATTTGATGAAAAAAAGAATAAAAGTCATTAAAACAGCTGCTTATATTTTTCAAATGCTGCTGAATTAGCTAGTCATGTTCCAAGCCACTTTGTAAAGTCCTAATCCAATCCCAAGTTTACCTCTTCTCTTATTAGTTAAGCTTTTATAGGGTAAAGAAAGCAGAAAGTGGTAGTAACACTGATGAAAAAACTACAATAAACCTCCTAGGAGAAAAAAAAAAAAAAGCTTTCCTCTAATGAGAAGCAAATCGCTCATTTCATTAGAAAGGTACTCGGAAGGTATCACTCTAGCGGATAGCTGAATGTCTCAGCCTGAATTTTGAACACCTCCTTTAAAACACTGGGCTGCTCTTTCTGAGCAAATCTTTAGTATCTGTGAGTACAGCCTTTTCCTTAAGAAAAAGGCTTTATTGACTGCTGAAGTACAGGCGTGCCATAAACATTTACAAGTGCAGGAACAAAAAAAATAGAACATCCCCCCATAAGCATTTAGCACAATTTCTGGTCCAGCTGGGATAATGTTCAGGAGGGGGATTGTCAAATTAAAGCACTTTGTTAACTGTTTTCCGGTGCCACTAATTAGGAGGAAAATAAAAATCCTATTAGGCAGCCCGTTCTGCACAACCCTTCCTCCTGATGAAAAGCATCTCCAGCTACACTGCAGGAGATGTGCCAAGTTTGTAGAGGCCATCCCCACGTAGCACCATGTATTACCATTTAACCGTCCACATTTATTAGAAATATTACTGTTCAAAAAGATCATGACTGATGCTGAATGGATAAAGGAGAACAACTACTTGCCTTGTTAACAAATTTGAGCATTTGCCAGGCTCTTACCACTAGCCTGCTGTTAAGAAGCTTCCTTAAAGTGCTGAGTTTTTCCAGCTATAGATCAGTTTGTTCTGCAGTTCTGTACTAATCTGAAAGACCCAGGGTGCTGCAGAGAAGGCTCAGTCCGGAGAACATCTGGAGTGAAATGTGTTCTGATCCAACTGCACCAGAACTCCAGTTGTCAAGCAGACTCATAGTTGCAAATTAGGATGGTAGAGCTCTTTGCTTGTTTAACTCCAACTGCTTTCAAGCAATAGGAAATACCAGGAAATATTTAAGAAATGCCTTACCTCCAAAAATAATGCCTTAGGCAAGGCCTAAAGTAGCACAATGTACAGAGTTTATAAATACTAAGCTAACAACATACACTTATTGCTGTAACTGTAGTGTTTAAACCTTTCTCTCTAAGCCCAGTATGATCATAAATGTAAATACAGTAAGATAAGAGAAATGTCTGGAGAGTTTACTTAGCAGCTTCCCGTCAAGACAATGTTAAACTACCTTTGCACTAGGGACAATTAAACTTGTAAACAAAATAAGAGAACATCTTTTATGCCAGATCTCCAAATCCTTTAAGACTCTACAGATGGCTCCTTTAGTTTAAAAAGAATTATTCTACAATCTAAAACCACTGCAGAAGCATTTAAGTGTAGCATAACATGATTACAACCCAAGAAATCTGAAGAATGTTTTATCTATCAGGCAAACAAAAAATACCAGTTTTGGTACAAAGAGCTGATAATTGCTTTCAGGAATATTTGTTAAGTTACGCTGATACAGAACTGGAAGTTACCAAAGGTTTTCTCCCCTACATCCCCCCCAAACACTTTGTTTCCATACTAGAATTTCTTTGTTATCATGCAACAATATTAAATATTCCACAATCCCTTCAGTGCAAATAGCATACATAAAGCTACCTGCTTGCCAATAGTTTCGTTACTACGGAACCAAGGGGACAGGTCATATATTCCAGACAAGAATTCTCTTTTGGATTCAACGACATCAATGGTCAAATACGCCTTCCTGCCCGAACCTGCAGAAACAACTCGTTCAGGCACACCCTATTTGGCTTCGCACAAAATCTGATGGGTTACAAATTGGTTTATACCAGCCATCTGAGCCAATCCAGATGATTTTTCATCATGTGGATCACTGGTTTTCTACCCAAATCCTTTCGCTAGCTTACTAGTGGAGATGGCAGTGAGAGGGTGAGAAGGACAAAGCCTTCAGCCCTTTGCAGGGAAGCCAGAACTCTCTCCATTGTCTAATGCAAGGTAACTGCTGACTCTGCTTTCTGCAGAATATGCCTTTATCGTTCAGCCACAACAATCTCAAAACAAGTAACTGGACTTTGCTATTGGCAGTTGTGATCAGTTTAAAAAGTGGACCTCAGTGCATTTGTTACACCACAGCTGTAAAATGATTAAAATGGTCAGAAGAGAAACAGACAGACACCTGTAATTATCACAAAACAATCTGACTCCTAGTGCAGTCCTTACCATAAGTACTACAGCCTACCTCTGAGAATGAAATAAAAATAAGTTGTGCTACAACTTTTCTTCTTAAGAGCCCTCTGCATATAAAGCTGGTACGATACTAAATCAAAATTCAGAAACGGTTAAAAAAGAAACACTTTCTGGAAAGTGTAGTAGGAGAGCTGAAAAGAGGCAGGCCAGCAGGAATGAAACAGAAAGCTATGCTAAGCTTCCATGGAGATAGAAAATACCGCAGTACTTTCAATAGCACTGTTTGGTCGGGAAAGCTGGCACTACTCAGCCTGCAAGGAAGTGTGCAAACTGATGAGGCTACTTACACAAAAGAAATTTTAAAGAAACAACACACAAACAAAAAAACAAGAACAAAGAGTAGCCCACATAATTTGGTCACTACTCTTTGGCAGCTGGAATTTTAGATATGCTGCTTTTTCAAATGTTTTTGGGAACACCAATAGAATTTATTGCTTCTTAAATGCTGAAGGCTTAAAAGGCTTTCCAGTACCAACTCAATTTTAAAGCCCCAGCTAAGAGGCTTTCACACATTGTTCAAACAAAGTATGTGTATGAGGTTAAAAAAAAAAAACATAACACAAACATTTTTAATAACTTAATGGGTAGTATATGAAAAGTTTGTTAACATTAAGACTTCAGTCACAATATTCCCTGAAAACAAGTGATTAACCTTTGCAGAGGAGGGAACTGAATTCCAGGAATCTGTGGAGAATCTAAGAGAGGTGCTTACAGCTGTAACAGCAGTCAGCAAGTTCATCAGACCACCTGAAATCCAGCCTTGTAAACTAATTAGCACACTGGTACAGACCGTGATCTGAAATACCTCTTGAGAAATATCAATTTATCTAGGAAAAAAAAAAAGTCTATGATATTAGTTAGAAAAATAGCTTTATAATGACAAATTGGCAGATTCAACCTCCATTAGACATGGAAGCAATATTGTTCTGTGTTTAACTACTTAGAGGAGGAGGTGGCCTCAAGAGTTTTATTTGCAAACTCCAGTCTACTACATTACCATGTATAAATCATAGTTTGTGGTTTCCCAATGTCTTCATGTTTAAATTGGAGTAATGTTTAGCAATCCATAGTAGTCATTCAAAGGAGAGATGACTTTTAGAAATAGGACACTGTAACCCAAACAACTGATGGAAGCCCGATCTTTTTGTGATTACTTCACTCATTAACAACATGACAACATCACAGGAGCAGGTGTTATTGGTTCCGTTTGTACTCACTGGTGAAAGGCTGCCATTGTGTTCTCCAGATTCTCTCCAGCACCTAAAAATAACAAAAAATAGAATACGAACTAAATCCTTCTCCTTCCCTCAATCCCAGAGGAAATAAATACAAAATTAATGGATTAAAGATGTACATATTTTGAATAAATATTTGGGGGAATGAGTATGAAGCTGAAGCCAGAAATCCCAGCTGCTGCTGACCCACTGGAGAGACCCAAGAGAAAGGACTTTGTCAAGGTTAAACAATAAAAAAAAAAAAAAAAAAAGTTATCTTTGATTTGTATAATACTTTGAATATGCAAACTGAAGTGTTTATTTTACCAGCTTTTGGGTGTCCTGTTTTTCCTTAAAAGCATTGTGATTTGGCTAAGACAACATGCTCCGCGGGCACAGTAAGGGCATTATGTGTAAAGTCTACTTCAGAGCTACTGAGAGGAGTAAAAGGGAAGGTGACAAGGGCTGCGGGGAGAAGACTGAAGCTGCTATTCCCTGAACACGTAACCCAGTTGACAGTCAAAGAGGTGACAACCTTTTTCAGTCCAAGGAGGCCTCCTGAAGTGGTGCAGCTCTGTCAGTAGAGACTGACGCTGCCAGCAAAGAGAGGTCTCATACAGCAGGAATGAAACACAACTACTAAAAGACAAGCAAATTATTTTTTCTCTCAGGCAGGAATAAACTCTGCAACTCAGAAGCCATCATTCTCTACGCAAAAATCTTTAAAAATCAGCCTGGTGAGGGACTGGAAAAGGTTGTGCCTTCTTCCCGCCTTGGCAAACATGCAATACTCTAAACCGAAACGCAAAACAACTTCAGGAAGATACACGGAACGATGAGGATATCCAACTGCTCTTTGCAGTGACGAATGCCAGGCTTTGTAAACAACAATTACAGAAGCTCCAATAAGGCCTGACCTATTAAGGAGGCTTCACCATTACACACTTATCTAACACTGCGTTTAGCTATTTAATTAAAGTAACGCAATTCTGTGCACACACAACTGGCAATTTAATATTGTTTTTATCAGGTTAGCTTGTATTGGTAAGCTTACAAAGGCTTAATTGACTTTGAATCAAAATGACAAAACCTCTGTGGTTTAACATAAACCAAGATGGTAAAATCCACAGCAACTTCTGTTTAGACCTTCACCAATTTATGAAGTTTGATTGCAGAATTAGGAATAGGCTGAGTGGCAGAAATGACCTAGGGATAAAAGAGAGCAAGAGAATCTCATCAAATACTTCCGATGATTGCCTAACAGACAGGAAAAACCTGCGTAAGACCTGAATGATTATTTTTTATTGCAGCTAACTTTAGTTTTAAGTTTTAGGTAACTTGTTGGTTGTGTGTACAGCCCATACATCCTGAACTACAATAAAGGGGGGGAAAAAGTGATCAAAACATTATCCTAACATTTCTGGCAGAAATTTACAAAATTAAAACTTTAAATGACTGCAGTAACAAGTTGCATGTTAGGGAGGTAGGTGTGGTGAGTCAAAGCAGTTGGTAACAAAAAGCCTGACTTGTGTTTTGGGGAAATGAGGAAAAAAAGTTTAGAGATGAGCTGAAACGGGAGCTGCAAATCAGCAACATGGGTTTCACAAACCACATTCAGGAAAGGGAACTACAACAAACAAGCTTTGAAAGCACCCCTGTGAGATACGTAGGAATCAGCCAACCAGTGGCTCAAGAAAACAACCCTTACAAATTCTGGGGTGTCCCCCGCTGTGCAAGCAGTGACCACCACTAGGAAGAATGAGACCATGGCTGGAGCACGGTGTTCAGCTCAGGGCTCCACAGTACAAGAAAGACATGGATCTACTGGAGCGAGTCCAGAGAAAGGCTGTGAAAATTCAGGGATGAGAGATTCTTGCATGCAAGAATCAGAGAGATTCTTGGCGGAGAGCACTGGATTATTTCGCCTAGAGGAGTTCAGGGGAGATCTTATCACCACGTATAAATAAATACCTGATGGGAGGGAGTAAAGATGACTGAGCCAGACTACTCAGTGCTGCACACTGAGAGGATGAGAGGCAATGGGAACAAGCTGAAATCCTGGAAATTCAGGTTAAACATGAGAAGAAAAAAAAAAATTTTATTCTAAGAGCGATCGAACATTGGAACAGGTTGCCCAGAGAGGCTATAGTCTCCATCCTTGGATGCCCCCAAAACTGGGTCCTGATCGACCTGCTGTAGGTAGCCTTGCTCTGAACAGGGACGTCAAGACATGACAGTCTCCTAAGGTCCCTTCCAACCTCAACTATTCTTTAATTCTGTAAAAATCTCGGACAGGCTGAATATACATGCTTATGTCCGAGAATGCTACCCCAGGTCAAAAGCTCTGCAATCCACACAGCTGGAATTGACAGAGGACTCTAGCACAGAGTACCAATAAATCTTTATAATTCTCAGACATGAGCAATTTTAAAACTATGCAGGAGTAAAGAAATAATTCAGGGATACTTCCACAGAGGAGCTATAACCTGAGATAAGAAAATTCCTGCATGAAAACAGAAGGAAAACCAAGCCCCACAGACTTACAAAGCTTCACGTGCAGAGGTTTATCTCGGGGAGGACCAAGACAAACAAATTAAGTGTTACCTCGAGCTCCTAACTTCATTGGAGTAGTGCAGTAGGAAACCTGACACTGCATCTGAAGCTACAGCATGACTAAAGCCAGATGAGCACCTAAGTCCCACAGGAATTTAAGTTACAAGATAAACACTACACAGGGTGAAATGTAAGTGATCTTCAGTCTCATAGTACCCAGTGAGTAAAAGGCTGCTGAGTTGTTTAAGGAATGTACTTCTACCCTGGGTGTACTTCTCCCTATACCTGCAGACAGGAGCAATTTGAAGACCTCGGACTTTGTCTCTGAACGCCTAATGAATAATAATCCTCCCCTTAAGTAAGGCTTTTCTACCGTTCTAATGGTGCTTAGTGCAACTGGCCTAAACGCCTGCATTTGAGGCTTAGGGCTGTATATCTTAACTAAGGTCATTGCAAAGAAGTGAGAACAAAAGAAGATTAAGGTCACACCAAGTTCCTACAAAGTCATCCGCAACTTTGAAACAGCTTGCAAATTAACAAGCAGGTAACAATCAAAGTTAAGAACCTTTGTGGAATGAAAAGCCCTGGTAAGTAACAGCTAATACGCATATTCCAAACCAAAAGGAGCATTTATGCTATACGTAAGACTATGAGTTATAACGAAGGCTAATCTATCTCATAAACCAACTAAAAGAAATCCATGTAGTAAGAGCTTGAGGAGATCAGCTCTAATTTTTGCATTTGAATAATTCAAGGCAGAGATAGTAGCTAAGGACAACTGACTAGACCTGTGATCAAACACTGCATTAACTGGCACTAGAACCAACATTTAAACTCAGCATCCGTCACATCTTCCACACAATCTAGAGCAAAATGCTTACTAGAAAATCAATTGACAGTATTTTCATGAGCTGCAAGGGGCAGCAGGGAACAGGACATAGAATAGAATAGAATTTGCTCCATTTTTTCCTCCAAATACTTAAAGAAGCTAGAAAAAACTTTAGAAGCACCTTTTGGCTATTTTATATAGAAGCGACCAGCCTACCCACCAGGCCATGGAGGAAGGCACACGGAGGGGCCAAGACTCACAAAATGGGCTCGGATTTACCACGGCACTGAAGCAGGAGCTGTCTCCAGCAGCAAGAGCAGCATTTCTCCTGACACCAGAGGGCAAAGCAGACGGGCGGGCAGAGGCAGGACGGCGGATCACAGATGTTTCGCACCTGAGCTAAGCAGCGGGCAGCATCTCGCTAGGAACAAAGCTATCGTTAACGCAGAATCCCTAGGAGGAAAGCAAACCCCCGGCTGAGAGGAAAACCACGAAGAGCGACGCAAAACGAGCTGACTGCGGGCGACGCGTTCTGAGGGGGAGATGACTTCGGCTTTGAAATCGAGCACCGGTCAGCAGGTGGCACCTAAAATTAGGCTACCGCAGGGAGGTTTAAAGGCAGCCCGAGCGGGAGGGGAACCCCTCGGCGGCCTCAGCCTCCCCCCGGCGGGGCCCCGCTCCCCTTTCCCTCACTCACCGCCGCGGTGGGAGATGTGCCGGCAGCGGAACCGCTGCCTCTTGGGCCGGTGGAGGAGCCCCGGGCACTTGAGGAGAAGCGCCGAGGTGAGGACGTAACCCCCCAGCGTGGACAGCAGGTAGAGAGTGGCCGACATCCTGCGGCAGGGAAAGCCGCTTCGCTGCCCGCAGCCGGCAAAAGCGACGAGGCGGAGGCGCTGAGGGAGCGGCTGAGGCGAGGCAGCCGCTGAGGGAACGGCTGAGGAACGGCCGCGCAGCCGCACCGCCCGCCCTCCGCCCCCGGGCCGGCAGCGGGCCCCGTGCGCAGGCGCGGGGGTCCCGGGCCCTTCCCGCCCTTCCCTGAGGTGATTTTGCCCCCCGCGGGCGGTTTGTAACCGCTGGCGGCTCTCGCCCCCCCTTCGCTTTGCCCCCGTTGCGCTCGCTGTAGTGCTTTTTATTTTATTTCCGTGCTGGAGCAGCCAATTTAATTCGTTAAGGAGGGTTAGAGCAGGGGGATTGTCTTAGCAGGCAGAGGGAGGTGTTTTCCGTGCATCAGCGGAGCAGAAACCAGGTCTCGAGTCCGGTCAGGTGGTGCAATTACTATTACAAGCTGGCAAATTAAATTTAGCGTGCAGTCTCATTAAAGACAAATATTCTGGAAATTAAATTAGGTCTCAGGATACGGCCGCTTAGCAATACATCTTACCTCAACAAAAAGTTCGGAGTTGACTTTTCACGACTAATTTCTCGTCACAGAGATTTGCAAAGCTCTGCCAATTTAAGCATCTTCTCATGCCTCTTTAGGATAGTCACATAATTACCGGAACTCCCATAATTTGAGACTCACATGAGGCCAAAAGCTTCCTTTTAGCAACCCGAAGTCTGTTTAATCACGAGTCAAGCTCTCCTGACAACTTAAGCTGCAGTTGCTTATATTGACCAAACTCCCAGCGCTTTAATTTTCACAAATTTACCAGCAGGTTTAGTTTCCGAAGAGATCTGTCATTCCAAAGCATGAATTTAGGTCAGCTTTTTAACAAAATCTGATCTATGAATACAAATGCCATAAAATATTTCAATTTGGTATAGAAACAAGCAGTTTCTGGCTATGCTACTAATATAAATCAGAACTGTAATTATTTTTTTAAACAAGACCAAAAGTGAACAATTTCTCACATCAACACATTAAGAGCATCAATTCTTTGCAGACAAATAGCTTGTTTAGAAAAAGAGAAGAGATTTTGCTTATCATTGTCTCAATACAACACGGGAAAGTCTTGATTTCAGGCAATGGTCATTTTTAAGTATTCCTAAATAACTGCATAGAAAGACACAATGGGGAAAAGCATTATCATTGGAACGTAATAATACAGGCTCAGCATGATAACCAGCTTTTATTTTTTTACATACAAAAATTGAATTAACAGAAGACTTACATTTTTTTTCTTGGATTCCCTTCTCCACTTTGATATCTATTTCCAAAATGTGTTCCAGTGAAATACAGTGGGGTTCACTAGATCACAGTGATAACTGTTAGGTAACAAACACGAATCAAAAACCATAATTTAGGTTGAAGACAGTCTTTTTAAACTAAAATCACTCTGCCAGAACAATTCTTACTGTGTAATTGCTTTCAGTATTCCTCGAAGAACTTTGTAACTCATTAATTGTTGGCTTTCTTTTGGAGGAAAGCAGGGTCCACGTTCTGTCACGTATGCATAAGGAAATCTAAGCACCCAGAGTCCATCAGCTGGAAGGGTTATTTCCTGTTTCTCAGGGTAAAATACAGGGCAAGGTGGTGGCCCTGGCTGAACCTGAAAACAAAAAGGACATGGGTAGATAATTAAACATCATTAGAATAAAAACTTAAGAGCTGACTGAATCTAAGGAGGTCTGTTAAGTGTCTAAGTCTCACCTACAGTCAAGATCTTACCCACTTCAGCACATCCCAGGACACCACTGTGCCACTACCATGAGCCATCCACAAGATCCCACTTCTACCATTGACAAGATGCTGAATTTACGGCTGCAGATGTGGCTGTCATTGGTAAAACCTCAACACAAACACAAGCCATGCCCCTCCGACGCACGCAACACTGCGTTAACAGGGGATTTCCAGTACTGTAGCACAGACGTGCCTGAACCGTTACCTAAACCCATGTGCTGAAGGATTTCAGCAACATCTAATATAGGTCATGTATAATTCATATCAGAAGATTGAGAAAGCCTTATTCATATGAGCAACTGACGTGTGGAACCTACAATGCACAGCCTAACAGATTTTCCAACTAAAAACACACCCTTAGGAGTCGTAAAGTGTGATATAGATGTAACCTGGGAACAGAAAAAGAAGGATCAGCATAAACAAAACCTTCAATTCTTGCCTCAGTTCCAAACAATAACGTGATAGATTGCTAATGGCATTAATTTTCTTCCACTTCATCCCACTCTCCTCTAAAAAGATAAATAGAAACGCTCCCTGGGGAGTCAGATGGCTGACAGTTTTCACACACAAAACCTCAGAGATTAGTGAGGCAGGAGGACAAGAACAAAACTAACTGTTGCACTAAATTGCATGTTTTTATAATACTGGTGGAATTTTGGCATTGGGAGTCACATTTCAGTCAGTATTCTTCCTTTAACTTCTGGAAGAAACAGGTTCATATCTGAGTAGTTGAAGGTTTCTCATAAAAGAAGCCAATTCTATTGTTTTGTGATTCGATATTAAGGAGCGTGTAGCACTTCTCAAACAGCTCGAAGGGCTGCAAGATGTTCCAAAACTGCTTCCCCTCCCACCACTCATATGGAATGCATTCGGTACTGACTCTTACTCAGCGACAATACCATGCAGTGAGCACCGATATGATTTCTTGCCATATTCTAACAAATAATGACCACCTCTGTACACGCTATTTCATATAGCAGTAATTGAAGGATGATACACCTGCCCAGATGTTACAGCATTAAAAAAAAAAAAAAAGCATAAATGGAGGTTTTTCTCCATTTCTTTGATATACACTTGAAATTGGGAAAAAAAAACAACATCCAAGTCAGGGGAAAAAAACACTTTTTCACCTCCTAAATTCAAATGGTAACAAATAATGATAACAAATATCAGCAATGAATCACTGCTTTTCTCTATGACTTTTAAAATCATTAATTTAATTCTTCCACAGTCATTGCTCACTGGTCATCTTTTTTTAAAAAAATTACATTTTTTCCCAATCTGAGCAAATGTTATTAATTCATTCTTGATAAAATAAATATTTTTAAAAACTTACTTTATACAAAGTGTAAAGCTGGCATAAGCCAATCTTGAAGTTTTAAAAAATACCTGTTTACAAACCAGATATGTTGGGTGCTTTTTGCAACTACCACTTTGGAGAACTTGACTGAATTTTTCTGGTGTTGGCAGGAGCTCCTTGTAGCACCCTGCTGACACCCTCTGCCTATCACCTTTGTGCCTTCCAGTCCTGTAACGCTCAAGCTTCTCTCTGCAGTGACCAGATTCCCTTTTCCATTTCTTACCTGAGGCGTTAGCGTTATTTGCAGTGGAGCATCTGGAACCACCACAAAGAGTCTCATGAACTGGGCGTAATGTGGCTTGAGCCCTCGTCCCTGAGTCGACGACAGGATGTAGAGCGGCATGTCGGAATTGAGGGCTTTGATGGCGGATTCCTTCGGCCCCCCGC